>NC_054377.1:18250133-18855133 GCF_017654675.1 Xenopus laevis | reverse complement strand
ACCTCGGAGTTCCATGACCCGTATAAAAATAAGGTCATGAAACTCCTCGGTAACTTATAATATCCTTATATTTTACAAGAGGGGGTACTTTATTCACTATATTACATATACTGAATGTAAACCTGCACCTGGTGTCTTTGCACATAAATGCGGACGTGCCCCATCTACTACAGGAAGAAGTCACAAAAAGCGGAAGCTTAATTCTTGCATCAATGCTGTTTTATTACATATACAGAAAATTATTTTAACTATGCTTAAGAAGTACAGGTATAGGATGTATTATCTGTAATGCGGGACTAGTGATCAGCGAATTTCACCGGTTTCGCTTCTCCGAAAATTGTGATGCTCACGTCAATTTTGACACTGGCGTTAAAGTCCGAATAGTGTTGACACGCGACGGATTTGACGCGAGCGACATTTCCGGCGTGCATCAACATTTTTTTGACGCAGACGAATTTTAGCTGGAGTTTCGCTAATTTGCTTCAAATTCGCGCCTGACGGATTTATTCGCCCATCACCACTCGGGACCTGGAGTATTCCAAATTAGAGATCTTTGTACAGGTATAGGATGTATTATCTGTAATTCTCGTGACTAGTGATCGGCAAATTTCACCCGTTTCACTTCTCCGAAAATTGTGACGCTCACGTCAATTTTGAAACTGGCGTTAAAGTCTGAATAGTGTTGACACGCGACGGATTTGACGCAAGCAACATTTCCGGCGTGCATCAACATTTATATGACGCAGACGTATTTTAGCAAAATCAGTCCCATTTCAGTTCACGAAAACCTTTTTGCCTTTTACAGCGCACAAAACATTATAGTCTATGGGTGGTTTTTTTGCAGGAAAAACCTGGTGAACGGTTCACTCATCACTTTATGATCTTACTCTCAAATGTAAATCAGAATGCAAATAAGCAATAAAATAATAAGACATTTTTATCAATTAGTGCAGTTTGCCTAATCATGCAGAGCTTAGAAAATGGAATGGTTTCTGATGAAATGACTCAGGATTCTTAATGCATAAATTATCACTCCATTAGACTCAAGCTCACAGTCTTAATTGACCCTGCAAAATATTGGTTGAAGCATTATAAGCTACTGTAGACTGATGTACCATCGACACTGTCTGTTGTGTATCTATTAGTTATTTCAGATAGTGATTAAATGTGTCAGCGTTAATGTATTGCTAAAGGAAAATAATAATAAATACACTTTTATGGAGTTCGGTTGCAGAGCCAGGACACTGTATACTAACAAATTATACCCTCCCCCTTCCTTTTTGAAATGCACTCAGGAAAATGCTCCTGTAACTGCCTTATGATCCCCAGAATCGCCCCATACAGAAAAGGGCACATAAATGCTGTCTGAACATCCAGAAATATATATATTTTTAAATGTATTTTTTTATACCCAGACAGATTTGATTCTACAGATTGAAAGGATGCTTGCAGGGACCAGTTTCCCACCCCCTTAGGCTCATAGTGTAATGCAACCCCTCTCTCACCTTGTTCCATTGTATAGTGATGGATTCTGGGACTTAAAGTGGACCTGTCACCTACACATAAAAAGCTGTATAAAAAAAGTTGATTGCAAATTAAACATGGAACCCATATTGTGTTTTTCATTAAAACATCCATACCAGTTATAAAGGCATTTAACTATCTGAGCTGTCAATCAAATATTACCTGCCCCACCTCTATGCCTAAGGGCAGTCAATTACTTTCACTTTCCTTTCAGCACTTACTAGATGTCAATGCTCTCCCCACGTTGTAGGGCAATGTGCATGGGCATTAGGTCCCCCATTCTGGTGCATAAACAAGATTTTGGGGTTATACAGAACTTGTGTTAATAACAGTATCCACAAAATGGCTCCTGCCTGCTTGCTGTGATTGTGTAAATTCTAAGACTCAAGGAAACAAAATTTAAATAATAAATATAGTGTAAGTAAGTTTTATTTTACTCAACTAACATGATAAAAAATAATTTGCCATTATTTCTTAGGATGACAGGTCCTAAAAATCTTTAAATACGGACTTTAAATAGTTTGTTGTGCACAGATTCAAAATATATATAATTTATTTTTGCCAGTTCAAATAGTATTTATGCATCTTTTCTTCAGAAGCCCAACTGAAAGAGCTGGTGTCAAAAAGGGCTATTGTGGTGTTTATACAAATGGCCTGTAGATGTCACTGTGTCCAGACTTATACTGTGCATACTTCCTGACAGCTTAAAAGTGAAATTTACTGTTGTGTAATGGCTGCATGAGTCTCTGATAATAAAGCACTGTTATACTCTACTCATCCTCGGTTACACATAACCTCCATAAACTCTAACTAAGTAGAGAGTGGGAAGTAGAACAACATACCCCCAGCAGAAGCTTCAAATGTAGTTCATATTGTGCTGCTAGCATTGGACTGACCCACTGGGATAGCGGGATACATCTTGATGGGACTTCCAAATGTGCACATTGGGCGGGTGTCATCGGCGGCGGGGGAGATGTGGTTTTCATTGGAGAGAGAGTGGTGGCATCAGGGCCTTGAAGGTAGGTCCTCTGGTGGGACCATGGGTCTCCAGATCAACACTGCTAAAGGGGTGGGATCAAGTGTTAGTTTTGTGGTCTAAATATATTTCATAATGAAAATGAAAGGACAAACTATGTGAATGTTAAGATAATTACATTTTTACAAAATATATATTTGTTTCTATTATACTATCACATTTTCTAGTGTCCAAAAAAATAGATTTAATTCTACAATGTACCTTCGTTCAATCAGAGCATTCTAGCTGTCTGTAGGCATGAGCAGTGGTCCCTGCCGGGTCAGTAATAACTGTTTTACAGGCTGGGAAGATAAGAAATATTACAAAGGTATTATTATCACAATTTTGTTTGTTTATTTACTATAACCAATTTTCTTGTGTAAACAAATTATTAGGCAGCGGAGTTATAATATAAAGGAATAATGGGATTTCAGAATGGTTTGCAAGCAGAAAAATAGTTTTAACATTTCTGAATTAAATCATTTTTTTCAATGGGAGACTACATACAGTTGTTTTTTGTTAAAAAAAACAAAATTTTTTTGAGTTTAGTGTAACATTTAGGTGTGTTTAAACTGATAGATTTAAAAATAGCCAGAAATATATCCCCAAGATGCCTTCATGCATGAGAAGGCAGGACAATACTGCCCAGACTGCTTGGACCAGGGGTCCCCAAACTTTTTAACCAGTGAGCAACACTCAACTGTAAAAAAGTTGGAGAGCAACACACGCATGAAAAAATGGTCCTGGGGTGCCAAATATGGGCTGGCAGCTTACAGGAGGATCTGGCAGTACACCAGGTATTTATGGCTCTAAAAATGTGCCTCCAAGCCAGGAATTCAAAAATACTGTAGGCACCTGCTTTGAGGTCACTGGGAACAACATCCAAGGGGTCAGAGAGCAACATGTTGCTCACAAGTCACTGGTTGGGGTCAATAGGTTAGACAGTGACATAGTGTGGCTGGGTGGAGTTTAAGGCATACTGGGGCAAGGACTGATATGATGGGTCCTGTTTTTTTTTTTTTAAGAAAAATTTGGATTTTAGTAAATAATCCAAATTTTTATTTAAAAAAAAGACAAAACTCCCATGCCGGATTTTATCTTATTACTTAATCAAAAAAAATGGATTAAATCGGATAATCAAAAAACTCAATAAAATAGTGAGAAAACCCGAATTGCTACAATTTTTTTGAGTTTTGGCCCAAAACTTCCGAAAAAGTTGTATGTATGAGCTAAACCCAAAAATTCTAGGTTTTTTTTTTCCTCTAAAAATTCATGTTTTCTAGATATTTTAACATTTGTATTTTAATAAATAACCCCCTTAATGTAGAGCAAGCCAGTACAACCCTCCATACTTGTAGCTGTTGATTTTGATGTTACAGTTGTAGATGCAAACAGCTATGTGGAACTGTGCATGGTTTTAAGCTATAGGGAGTCAAAGGGTGGTATGGTCTGTCACAATTTTAGGGTGGGTCCTAGGCAGCAGCAATAGGAGGTCATTTACCACCACAAGTGCAGTGGTCTAAGTCTCTGTATTTTGTTTATTTTATACCCATAATGCTAATTTCAGTGTGATCTTGGACACTAGAGGAAATGTGCTTGCCACTATTGTGGCCAATCAAATAAATGCAGTTGTGTTTGAAAATAGATGCAAATTGGACATAAATGTACTAAAACTTACAGTTCAGTTTGTGTAATTTACAACATTCAGGGTGAGAGTGACCTGCTGTGGGAACCCTGTTTGGTTCAGAGATGGCAGTAGCTCCAGAGTCCTTGTGCAATGAATAGGCATAAATGCACAAGCAGGAGGAAGGTGGTGGCACAGAGCAGAAATATATGGAAGATATAGGAGCACATGTTGATGCAAGTACCATTTATGTGCAAATGACTGCAGCCAACTTGCGTTTGCAGTCCTAAAATACCAATGTGGGTTAGGCATTTTGCCGGTTTTAATTTAGGGTTTAAGTTTCCTCCTGAAAAGCAGAGGTCTCTGTGAAATGGTTAATTGTTTTAACTAGGCAGCACATCATCCTGCATACCCACCATACTGGAAGAGTTATGACAGATGGTGGCCTGGTACTGTTATGATACATTTATCTTGAGCCAATGCCAGGGACCCTGGAATTAGGTTCATTTTGCAGAATTCAATGTTAATCTATGTGTTGTTGCATAAGAATTATTTCATGTTAAAATATTAATCTGGTACAGTATATGTTGCTTCAATAAAAGCTATAGCTATTTACTATTCCATAAGAATGTTAATGGAGTCTCTGTTCAGTTGTTTCTAGGCCCATAGTGAGGGGCAGTGCAGATATCTGTCCTTGCATTATACATTTATAACACAAAGACAGCTTAAACATAGTTTCCCTTTGTTGATTCAAATATATTTATATATATTTATTTATATATATAAATATATTTATATATAAAAAAAGTAAATCAGTTACTAACTTTTAGTTGAGCTACATTTTTTAAAATTAAATTTCACCTTGTCTCCTTTTTTTCCTCCACTAGGTTGTGGAGGATAATGCTCTGTGTCCTGGAGGACCCTTGATAGGTTCCTAACTTCTCTATATCCTTAAATGACCTTAGATTATATGCTCCCCTGGGTCACGGATGTCAAGGTCGGCACCATGAATCTAGAACAAGTGGTGGGCTTCCAAGCCCCGGCTCTGCTTCCACCAGTAGCAGCCACCTTTCACTTCGGGATGCTGCCAGGTCTTAATAAGAGAGGAGCCAAGCAAGAGTTCTGGACGAGCAAAAGGGCACGATTATTTACCAGGGATTTAGGACGGAAGGCAACACAACTCAGAAGGATCAACCAGAATAGCGTAATCAGGCAGGCCGGGTCGGCAAAGGCAGAGTTCACAGGATAGTCAGACAGGCTAGGGTCAGGATTGCAGCATTCAGAATAGTCAGGCAGGTAGGCAAGGGTCAAAACCAGGATACACCATAGAATTCACATAGAATAAGCACCCAGGAACAAAACAAGTTAGACCTAACAACGGGCAACTCATTCAAATCCAAAGACCCTTTAAATACCTTTGAATTCTGCGCCAAAGCGTGATGACGTCATCACGCCGGCACTTAAAAACCCGGAAATGTGTGCCACACTCGCCATAGGACAACCGGCAACGAAAGGTATAGGAAACACGCGGCGGGCATCACCGCCGGCCACTAGACCACCAGGCTAAGCTATCGTTACAAGGGACTGATGTGAAGGCCCTATATGTACTAATTTACAATTAGTATAAATACTGGTATATATCGTTTATATATAGTATGGAGAAGTCATTGTGTGTTACTTACAATTAGGCCCATAAAGAAAGGCCCACAAACAAACAACAACTGATAACCGCTGCAATAAAGGCCTGGCCAAGCATTAAAGAGGAGGAAACCCAGAATCTGGTGATGTCCATGAGTTCAAGACTTCAGGCTGTCATTGCCAGCAAAGGGTTTTCAACCAAGTATTAGAAATTAAAAGAATCCTGTCATCGGAAAACATGTTTTTTTCAAAACGCATCAGTTAATAGTGCTGCTCCAGTTAATAGTGCTGCTGTACTGAAATCCATTTCTCAAAAGAGCAAACAGATTTATTTATATTCAATTTTGAAATCTGACATGGGACTAGACATTTTGTCAGTTTCCCAGCTGCCCCTGGTCATGTGACTTGTGCCTGTACTTTAGGAGAGAAATGCTTTCTGGCAGGCTTCTGTTTTTCCTTATCAATGTAACTGAAGGAGTCTCAGTGGGACATGGGTTTTTACTATTGAGTGTTGTTCTTAGATCTACCAGGCAGCTGTTATCTTTTATTAGGGAGCTGCTATCTGGTTACCTCCCCATTGTTCTTTTGTTTGGCTGCTGGGGGGGAAAAGGGAGTGATATCACTCCAACTTGCAGTACAGCAGTAAAGAGTGATTGAAGTTTATCAGAGCACAAGTCACATGACTTGGGGCAGCTGGGAAATTGACAATATGTCTAGCCCCATGTCAGATTTCAAAATTGCCCCATGTCAGATTTCAAAATTGAATATAAAAAAAATCTGTTTGCTCTTTTGAGAAATGGATTTCAGTACAAAATTCATTGTGGTAATTTACACGAACCAAAATTAGAAAAAAGTTGTCTCTGTCCAAATATTTATGAACCTAACTGTATGTAACTATGAATCATCAGGCACAATTGTGGCAGGCATTATGTGGAGTATGGCACAGATTACGACTGGGTAAGCTGCATTACGGAGAAAAAAAATCATGGCTATTTGCATACAAGTACTGGATTTTTCATATTATACTTGCGTTTGTAAACTACCCCTTGTAACATTTTATAAATAAAATTATTTTAGGCTCAACACAATTTCCATCCAGTCAGTTGCATGTAAACCCACTTTCATTAAAGGGATTCTGTCATGGGAAAACATGTTTTTTTTAAAAAACACATCAGTTAATAGTACTGCTCAAGCAGAATCCTGTACTGAGATCAGTTTTTCAAAAGAGAAAAATTATTTTCTTATATTTCATTTGAAATCTAACATGGGGCTAGACATATTGTCAGTTTCCCAGCTGCCACCAGTCATGTAACTTGTGCTCTGATAAACTTCAGTCACTCTTTACTGCTGTACTGCAAGTTGGAGTGATATCACCCCTCCCCCCCCCCAGCAGCCTTACAACAGAACAATGGGAAGGTAACCAGATAACAGCTCCCAGACATAAGATAACAGCTGTCTGATAGATATAAGAACACCACTCAATAGTAAAAACCCATGTCCCACTGCGACTCAGTTACATTGAGAAGGTGAAACAATAGTCTGTCTGAAAGCAGTTGGTTGGCTATTTCTGAAAGCACATGACCAGGCAAAATTACCAGAGATGGCGCCTACACACCAATATTACAATTAAAAAAATACACTTGTTGGTTCACTTGTTGGTTCAGGAATTAAATTTTATATGGTAGAGTGAATTATTTGCAGTGGAAACTATGTAATTTAGATATAAAAACTACACCATAAAAATCATTCACATTCCCTTGAAAGGTACTTGCATCAAAATGTGATCCTAGTGTGGAGGACAGGTACCAGTATTACCTTATCCTGTCTTAGGTAAAAAGTCTATTTCACTGTTATACTGTGCATTTCCTTGCTTATTTCCTTGCTCAAGCTATTTGCAATTTCCGAATAAGGACATATTATGATTTCTGATATGATCATTGGCTATGTTGCTAAAACTCTTATATCCGAGGCTGCCAGCCGACACCCCACTTAATCTATATAATCCTTTGTGCCTTATAATAAAGCAGAAGAAGCATTTTGTATACTGAACTGTCTGTGTCAGTGTCATTCTTCCGGTCTAGACCATTGCACAAACTAATTAGGATGGGAATAGATACTCTCAGGACTAATTTTCTCCCTATCAATTTGGCGCCCAACGTGAGCACTTCCATAAAGTTGCGCTTTAGTCCTTCCTAGCTCCAGGGTTTCTTTCCCACCCAGCATCAATAGACACAGCATACTCATGCATAAAGTATTGGGCACTTGTCTGAGCACATCCATTCATGCAACTCTCACAAGTAACACCTGTTTCTAGGAGTTGCATGACACATTGGATAATCCTATCACAGTAACTACACAGAATCAACACCTCTGTGAATTTCTTCAGATGTCACCTCTTTGAAGAGTTACAATGTGCCATTGTGATTGGATTAGTGGAAGAGTTTTTCTGCTGAGAACTTCCCACACCAGTCAGTTGAACTGAAGAAGCTGCTCGGATGAGTAGTGAAACGTCTTCATTGATTACTCAGCAAGTCCAGTTGTTTTTAGATTTACCTATGCTAGATATACCATGACCTGGATGAATGAAAATCTTCATAGTTATGTCCGAATGCTGAAAATTTTACCAGCCGGACTTCCCAACCATTGCATTCAATTTGCAAGGAAATGCACAAACAGTAGCAGTGATTGTGTCTATTCTAATACAATTGCCGCAAGCACAGTGCATTTATGCTTTCACCACCCTTGAGACAACAATGGCTGTGGAATTCTGGGAAAAAATACTTCATTGTTGGAAGAAAAACCATGGCAATTGTGCTTTAAATTGTACAGGTTTGGGTTAGCCAAAGCATTATAATGATATGGTGATAGCATTTCCTACTAACCCATTTCCCACATTCCCCTGTAGGCTTAGCACTAAGGTGACTGAATTAATGAAGCAGATCTGCGTATCTATAGCGAATACTCGCAGCTCACATTCCAAGCAAATTGAATGACATGTCAGAAGGTGTTGAACATCACTGATGTTATAATACAATAATAGGTATTGTGTCTGGGGGATGATGACGCTCAGTATGTCTATAAAAGTAATTACTCACTTGACCTAGAAGCTTATAAGTATCATTTGAAACACTGTACATGAACTGAATGAGAACGTGAGACAACAAAACCAAGCAACATGCATGATCACTGACAATGTTGTGACAAATATTCCTTTGCCATTTGTTTCCAGGTAGAAATATTACACATACGTTAAAAGGTCCTTATAATGAGGACATTGCATGATTCCTTAATGCTACAAGGTTTTGTAATAGAGCTAAACGTTGTTACTTAACCATACTTCACCCAAATGTTGCTGCAAATCCCAGTGTACTTTAATATATTATCAAAGGTTAAAGAACACTTGGAGCTGTAGTCCAGCAACACCAGTCCAGCTTCTCCACAGCCAGCAGAGGCTCCCTTAAAGGGCATGTAAAGGCAAAAAAATAAAACCCCATTTTTACTTTGTTTAATGAAAAAGAATCTCCAATATCCAACCGTTTTTAACAAGAAACCTGACTGTATGCAGTGAAATTTCCCCTTGGTTTTACTTGCTATCACTGCTGTGGATAGGAAACTTTAGACGGTCCCTAACTGCTCTGCAGGGAATCAATCAAACTTACGAACAGCAGGGGGACCTCCCCCCCACAAACACTTTACTTCCCAGCCATGCAGAACTAAAGCAGCTCTGCTTGTTTTCCTGTAGAGCAGTCAGCGACTGTGTAGACATTCTTATTGGATTTTATTTTTGCCTTTACATCCCCTTTACTGTTTCCAACTCCAGCTGCAGGGACAAAGAAAATGGAGCCAGATTTAAACAGATAAACTGGGATTCTATTTGGAGGATTATTTTGCTGCAGCCACTGGTTCTGCGGAGTTGGAGAAAGTTTCTATCAAACAATACAAAAACTATAAACTCCACATTAGATTACATGACACATGACCAGGGGCAGCTGGGAAATTGACAAAATGTCTAGCCCCATGTCAGATTTCAAAATTGAATATAAAAAAAATCTGTTTGCTCTTTTGAGAAATGGATTTCAGTGCAGAATTCTGCTGGAGTAGCACTATTAACTGATGTGTTTTTTAAAAAAAACAAAAAAACATGTTTTCCGATGACAGGATCCCTTAAGGAGAGACATTCTCAATTGTATGCAAACTGAAGGAATTCTGGGAAGGAAGCCAAGGATTGCTCCTAACATTTCTATTTATATGGCATACCCTAGAGACTGCCCTTCACCCTCTGGGGTTCAAAGCACAGCCAGAGCACTATGCTGATTGTATTCCCAAAAGCAGACAAATTTGGCATTTATTGGGCTCATCAGTGTAATGCAGGATTCTCCACTCAGCATATGTAGAACCAGGGAAGTAGATCCACTAGAAAGGCATTAAGGAGATTGAAAGTACAAGTTATGGAATTTTATTCTTGTGCTTTAGCTTGACTGAAAGCTGAGTTACTGGTGCATGGTTGAGCTCCATAATAAATATGGGTATTGTAGAATTTCAAAAAGGGAAACTAATCAGTAACTAATCTACAACACAAGAAAATTGATTTCAGTAGAATATAAGCTCAGAACCGTATCGCTAATATATACTGTAATAATATATAAACCCCCATATATAAAACCATGTGTAATAAAGGGAACAAGTATCCACCTTTAGTAAAGTGCAGCAGTGTTTAGATCCGATTTAAAGTATATAGTGTTTGGTGAAGTCCTCAGGAGCGCTCCTCTAGCATAATTCAGCTCCCTGTTGGCACCACACAATACATTCAAATGTGTCATAGATCAATATTGGTATTCAGGGTCATCAGTTCAATTAAGTCAAAATCAAAATCAAGTGCAAACGAATCACACAGTGAAAATTCAACCGGATCTGTGTAAAATCTGTTTCCATGTTCTGTGTTCCTGCAACTGGAGCTTGAGGCCTTCCTTTAGTAGAAACAACTAAAGAGCAACTGAAGAGCTCTAGCACAGGCAGAGAACAAAAGGGTGTCACCAGTGCACTTTAAACAACCTGCCCACTTATTCACTCAGTACGCTCTTCTTTTACAGACTCTCATTCTTCTCACCTTTGATTTTTCCTCTTTGTTCTCATATATAAATAGGGAATGGCTTGGGCTAGCCATACATTTCAAGCTGGGTCAAAAGGAGGGTCCATTTACACCTGGTTCCACCATGAGAAAAAGGGAATGGTCATGGCACATTGGGTCAGCAGGAGACATTTGGATCCACCAGGAGTTTTCCTGGTATTATGGTGGACCAGTCAAACATTGGGTGCCACCTATTCCAGCAATATCATATTTTTTTCATACCTTACAATATCTGATTTTTTTTTTTTAATTGTCATACCTGGCCCACCCAATTGCTTAAGTACAGTCACATATTTGACCCAGTTAAACCTGTAATCCTGCCATGTTTCTTGAAAGACCCATCGTTTCTCCACCATTTAGAGATATTTGCATTTACTTGAGATTAGTGATCAGTGAATCTCTCCATTAAGCTGAAAAATTTGCAAAACTTAGGGAGAATTTAAGAAAGTGAAAATTTAAGTGAATTGACTTTTTTTGCAGCAACTTTTTGTGTTGAAATACACTGGAGGCAGAGAGAAATGGCCTTTTCTGCAATACATTTTCTACACAGAATAAAAAATTTCAGCAAAAATTGCATAAAACTGATTTGCTAATGGCGAAAGGCTGAACTATGTCACAAATCCATACCTTTTGAAAATATTCACTGAGTCAAAACATGTGAGACGCTGTACTGTTGTTGTGTATATATCTTTAGAGGCCTTCATTATAAGGAATATATTAATCATCACGTGCAGGGGCGTAACTATAGAGGAAGCAGACCCTGCGGCCCAGGCCCAGGAGGTATAGGGGCCCCCATGAGGCCCTAATTCATATACAATTTCAATAAATATTGGAGAAACAAGTCAACCTCTAAACATTTTGGGGGCCTGAAAAATAATTTGCTGTGGGGCCCAGTAATATCTAGTTACGCCACTGATCACGTGAATACGATTGCTTTTTGGGAATTTATTTGGCAACAATTACGGACATAGAGAACTTCACCTAAGAAATCTGAAATACTTTATTTAAGATCAATGGCATGATTCAGTATCATTACCTAGAACAAGCTTTTATAGTGTGCTACTTTGTATTTGCTATTAAAATCAATAATTCTAAGGGTACCGCATTCATAAATATAAATATCGATAACAAGACATCAAAATGAATGCAGAATGAATACTGAATATGTCTTCCCCTTGGAGAATAAATTCGATATTTATGTTCGTATGCTATGGCAATGGTAAGCCACATTGTTTTTCAAAGAAATTTTCACAATTGTTTTTCAAAGTACAATATTGAATTGAAAGTGTGACATTTGTCTCGTTGCATCCGTTTCCTCTCATCGCATTGGATCAGACCAAGCCGTGCCATGTGTTTCAGCCCTAAAGTACAGTAAATAATGCATGCTTCTTAGCTACCAGTATAGAGAAAAGTTCTACACTGACCATGGTCATGAGTAGGACACTCCACTGGGAGATTTATTTCTATTCTTTTTACCTTTATACATTTTCTTAGTATCCAAATTCTGTGTGTGTGTGTCATGTGGCTCATTGTTTTTTGTTCCTGCAACAGAAATTGGAAGCCATTTTTTTATTGGTGTTAATGGGCTAAGCTGCCCTGTTTTGCTTTCCCAAAAATTCGCAAAATGAATCAATGGGTGTCTTTTTTTATGCAAAAATGTTTCAAACATTTTTAAACCATGCAACATTTTTTTTACTGTCCATTAGGATCTATGGGTGTTTTTGTCTCAACTAAATCAGCGCAACATGGCGAAATATTCCTCTCATCCCTAATGGGGAGCCTTATTAATCAAAATTCGAATTTGTGAATTTTTAGAGGTTTTTTTTATACTCAAATAAACTTACAAAACTCAAACTTTTGCCTATTTTTATTAAATAAGTTGACTATAGAAATACTAGATCAATAAAAACTTGGAAAAAATATTGAATGCAATGAATTTGTATTCTTCTCATCATTTTCAATCGATCAACCAGCTCTCAAAAAACGTTTAAAAACGGCTTCAGTTTTTGCCTAGAACAACTCCCATTGACTTCTACACAAGCAGCTTTTAAATACTACATTTTTACATTTGAGTTTTTTAGCAATTAGTAAATCTCTAAATTTTCATTTTAAAATTTCTAATTTGAATTCAGGAGTTTTAGCTAAAAAAATAAAACATGGATTGCAGTAAAAAAATCTAATTTGAACATTGATAAATCATCCCCTAAATGTAGTCTTTTCCTTTAACAGAGTATTGAAGGCTGAGAATGGAACCAAGGATAACGATCCAGCAAACCGATTTCATTTTTAATTGGCTGTGATAATATTATGAAATCATTTTGCACCAAAGCTACAGAAAGAAAATCTGTCATTTAATGGCAAATAGCATCAGTGAATAATGAGTTCATTCAGAGGTATCTTCTCTGTGCTGAGTATCTTAATTAATGTATTATTTAGTTTAAATGACTTTCGCTTTGGTAAATATGCAGCTGTCCTTCAGCATGGAGAGGAAAGGTTCAAATGCAGTATGTCAGCTGTGGCTCATACCATTCTGCTAATAAGCCTGGAGCTAATTGCACACAGTAGAAATGGAATGCTGCTCCCGTGGTGCTGGCAATGATAATGAGGCCACATGTTGCTCATTTTTGTTGCTAGAAGATGCGCCTCCAAAGTTGTCTTTGTGGTATGGGGTTGATACTGGGGCAGACCCGTAGATTTCAACATGTAGGACATCATTTATAGAGCTTGAAAATCATAAATTGTTCCCAAATTTAACCTTTTTTTCTATTGCAACTTCTTCACCTATATTTTTGTCTCACTTTGCCCTGTTAAAAAAGAGATGTTAACAAACAACATCAACTTCGATCAAGATTTGTTCATCGGATTTGGCAAATTACCCTTATTTCCTTTGGGAGAAGGAAGGATTTTGTCTTGAGGGGGAAAATGAGAGAAAGGATCAATATTTTCCTTCCTTGACGACTAATTTCCCTGGTCAAATAAGCTTATTCCAGCCACAGTTAGTGATTCTGAAAGTGCAAATGTATGGTTGTGTTGCTTGCAACTTGGGAAAAATTGGATTATCTTGACAAAACATGCTAATAAAACATTATAATATCTAACATCAAGATTAATTTAGGGTACATCAAGTTTGGGGTACATATTTGCAATTATGACATTTGCCTTTACTATGCATTTACTCTATACAAAATAAAACATGCAGCATAACAGTGTTGTTCATAAAAGGCATGTGTGAATATGAAGTTACAGTGGTCATTTAAAAGTAGAAAGTCAGTGTAAAATGCATAAAATGGGCTCAAACCATTTTTTGTGCTTACATTTTTTGACCCTCAATAACTACGGTTTAACAAGCTTTCTAGGTTTTTAAGCAAATGTTTTTTAATTGTGATCCAAAAGGATAATTCCAGGTGTCCAAAAATGATTAAACATTTTTCAAACAGCTCTTTAATCGATGCTCCCCCTAGGGCCGGGCCAGGCCGGCCAGGTGCCCCAGGCAACCTAGCCAGCCGCACTGCCCCCTCTGCAGCCCACACATACATGAGCGTGCGCACAAGCACGCATGTACATGAGCGAGCGCATGGGTGCATTTAGTGGGCACATGCATGCGTGCTGACCAGCGGGGTCCCACTCAACGCACAACTAGCTGGACTTTGCTTACCAGACTGGGGTAGGCAGCAGTGAAAGGTACATACCTGGCGCCCCCTAAGTTTTGCACCCTAGGTGCCTACTCTGCCTACCCTTAGTTCCGGCCCTGTGGCCCTGACACCGATCAAAGAGTCAGCATTATGAAATTGTTTTATAGACTTCTTAAACAGTTGCATAATATTTTTGATCAGTATTTTATTTTGAAGCTCCTAGGGTCTTATTTGCTAACAATCAAATTCCTATTTTTCTTCAAATCTCAAAAAAATTGTGGTTTTCCTGTCTTTCTAAAAAAAAAACCTCTCAATATCTGAGATTGATCAAGTGTAAAAATCACAAAAAACTCAGGCAAAAGTTGTCCAGGTTCTATAGAAGTCAATGGGAGCTTCGCTGATTCTATTGGACCGTTTTTTAATCAATTCGGACTGTTAGAGGTTTTTGGATTCAAGTTATTTGATTACAATAGAGCAGGGTCAGACTGGAGCCTTGGGGCCCACCGGGGCTGCAAATGAAGGACCCTCCTGGCAGCCCCTGGGGTTCCCCTCCCAACATCCAATTCCCTGCCCGAATAGTCACGCTGCGCAGCGCGCATGCACGAACACAGTGTGCAGCATGCACGCACTGCCCACGACAGCGCCGCTCACTACTTTATGGGGAGCCGAAGCCGGGGTAGGGGGTCTGGGCTGGCGGGAGCCCATGTGTGTCCCACCAGCCCAGTCCAACCCTGCAATGGAGTCCATGGAAGATTGTCTTGCTGTAATTTGGAGCTTTCTGTGAGGGAGGGGTGGTCAGCAATTATAAGAGACAACCACCATACCCAGTATGCACCAACAATGGACCTGTAAACTCATAACACATTACTTCAATGTCCCAACATTTTATTAGCACATTAATATATTTATTATACAAAGCAGAGTGCTCAGCATTTGAACCCATGGAGGACCCAAAAATTCTTACAAAAAGAAAGGTTGATGCCTTAGTGGAAAGCACTGGGCCTTCTATAGATATTTTGACATTCCCCTACTGATGATGTCTTCCTCAACCAGACATTTCACAGACTAGTGCAATTGTATTCAACAAACTGTGAATTGCAGATGGTTATGGGGAAAACTTGAACAGGCTACATAACTACTGTCAATGTCCACCAATAAAAAATATTTTTTGCACAGCTCCCTCTGCCTCCCCACTCAACTGTACCTAAGGTTTTGCCTTCTTCCAAACTGCTGGGCATATTCAGTTTATCTGCTTTCGGAAAAAAAAACAATTGTTTATTATTTTCTCTCTAAATGCCTTAATTTAGAAAGCAGTGGACAGGTCATTATTTCCAAGCCACTTTTATCAGTGCCATTCTCAAGACCCTTAATGAAGTGGAATATTATCTTCAAAGGGCATTGCTGTCTGCAGGCTCAAGCTGCTAAGTAGTGTGAACTTTTCCTAACCCGCTCTACGTGCAAAGGTGAAATCGCAGTGTTTTTCATTCTCAGTAACAGCCTTTAAGGTAAAAAGAAAAATAAAGGACTACCAATTATATGTTTATGTTATTTCACCACAGGATAAAAAAAGATGGTTTCCTGCAAATTGTACTGTAAAAGTGTATAACCTGTTTTTTAATGGGATACTAAATCATGTAGAGGTCTTTAAATAATGCAGTAAAGTGGATTCCAAGTCTTTTAGTGAAACAAAACATTATGCAAAACAATTATAGAAATGTTAGAAATATATGTGAACTAGACTGTTTGACAGGTAACTATAAATAGAGGAGCTACCAAGCAGAAAAAAAGTTTCAAAATGATTATAAAGAGATATCAAAAAAGTGTAGGCTTTCACCCACAGGTTGAACTCTTCCTAATGTTGGGGTACCCTCATAAATGGCATTAAGGAAAAGACAGAGAGACTGAACCCTGATGGGCTGCTGTGGAGAGGGGTGATATCTAGGGATGCACCGAATCCAGGATATGGTTCAGGATTTGGCCAGGATTCGGCCTTTTTCAGGAGGATTCGCCGAATCCTTCTGCCCGGCCAAACCAAATCCTAATTTGCGTATGTAAATTAGGGGTGGGGAGGGAAATTGTTTTTTGTCACAAAACAAGGAAGTAAAAAATGTTTTCCAGATTTGCATATGCAAATTAGGATTTGAATTCGGTTTTGTCTTTTGAGACAGATTCGGGGGTTCGGCCGAATCCAAAATAGTGGATTCAGTGCATCCCTAATGATATCACTCCAACTTGCAGTGCAGCATTTACAGTAAGAGTTACTGAAGTTTAACAGAGCACATGTCACATGGCTGGGGGCACCTGGGAAACTAGCAACATGTCTAACCCCTCAGATTTCAAAATTAAATATGAAAAAAATCAGTTAGCTCTTTTGAAAAAGCGATTTCAATGCAGGCTTCTGCTGGAGATGTGCTAACTAACAGAATCCCTTTAATATCAATTGTTGTCATACAATTAACATACATTAACAAGACTCATGCCTCCCAATGCAGTAGGGATTTTATGCTCTGTTTGCATTGTGCCAAACTGCCTTTTGAATTCAAAATGGTGAAATGATGGTGGCTACATGTCTATATACAGGCCATAGACTGTCACAAGTTTGTTCTGTATGTACCTACTTGGATGAACCCTGTGTTCTTTAGCAAGACTACATGATTTTATTGACCTGTCATATACGCATTATGCTATTATGTCCCTTGCTGTGTTTTTGTTCATTGTAATAGCTGACAAATGAGTTTCCAGATTTACTTGACCGAATGAGAAAATGATTGCACCACTGAGTGTTTTATTTGAATATCCCTGCAGGGAGTCCCCCAACTGCTGTGATAGGAAGAAGACTGAGACTTTTTATGTTTTTGCTGCACAAAGCAATTCACTCCGGGTGAATAGGAAGGCAGCCATACATATATTGATTGGGATAGAACAGAATAAGGCATATCTTAGCAGCCAAATGTTCACTCTTGCTCTCAATAACCCCCCCCCCCCCAACAACTCTGGGGCAGATTTAATAAGGTTCAAGTTGTGTTTTCCCCAAAAATTCGAGTTTTCGAGTTGATTGTTTTGGTCAATAGTGATGGGCGAATTTATTTGGCAGGCATGAATTCGCAAATTTCTGTACTTCGTCCACCTGCCAATTTTTTTGCAAAACTGCTGCAAAAATTCGCAGAGGAATAATATGCTGCAACAAAAAAAAAGTTGTGTGCGTAAGCATTTTTTGACTCCCATTGACTTAACCGCATTTTGGAGTTGCGAGTGTAAAATTGCCATGAGCATAAAAATAATTCGAGTTCATTTGAGGTATATAAAGCGCTAAAATTCGACCTTTGATAAATAACGCCCTTTGTGTTAGAAGAATGCTGGGTGTAGTTCATAAAACCTTACACGTTAGTGAACTTATTTCTCAACCCTGTGTACCATATGCTGCTCTAATGCACAAAAACCATGAATATCTTAATTCACTACAACGACTGACTAAAACTTCTATATTATAATACCGTAAATAAAGTCTGAAAATATGAGGATATTAGAATGAACTTTGGAGTTCCATGACCTGTTTAAAAGCACTCGGCCTTCGGCTTTTTGCTTTTATATGGTTATGGAACTCCTTGGTGACTGCTATTATCCTTATATTTTACAATAGGGGGTACTTTATTCACGATTTATTCACTTACAAGAGGGGAGTATGATCATCCCACACTGATATGTATTAGGTGTCCAGTGCCATCATTATAATGTTGACATATATGATACGAGTATAGAATTAACATGTTAGATAGTAAATCACATACTGGGCAATATAATAAAAGTCGGTGATGGATCTTGCCCATTCCTGAACCTTGTGTCTCAACCTTTTTTCCTTTCAGATTGTAAACTCTTTTGGACAGGACCCGCTTCTCCTTTTGTTTTGGATACTGGTCGCCAAGTATGTAAATCTGTATGGTCTTTGTATATTTAAGGGCAGATTTTTGTGTAATTCGACTATCGAATAGGCCAAAATTTGATTCGAATATGAAAAAAATGTGACTATTCGAATATCGAAATTTATCATGAACTGTCTCTTTAAAACTTCGACATCGACCATACGCCATCTAAAACCTGCTGAATTGCTGTTTTAGCCTATGAGGGACCTCCTAGAACCTAATTGGAGTAATTTGGTGGACAAAGTTTTTTGGGGCAAAGGCTTCGTTCCGTATTCTATCGAATGCACTAAAACTTTGGTTAGAATGATTTGAATACAGCCTATTCACCCAAAGTTAAAAACTTTGATTTTTTTTAATACATTTCGATTGGTCTTTTTTTATTTGAATTTCGAAGTTATGGGAGTTCGAAAAAACTCCCATTACTTCAAAATTTGACCCTTGATAAATTTGCCCCTTAATGTGCAGCACTGCGGAATATGTTGGCGCTCAAAAAATACATGCTAATAGTAATAAGAATAACACATTTCTCTTTAAGTGAATTGAATAAAGCTTTTACAAACCCGGAAACTGTTTAGCAGCCACGTCCAACAGTGGAAGAAAATTTGCAAATTGTATAGTTTGCTTCAGTCTGAAGTGTATGTAATATAATGTCTTACTGAAAGACTCAAAAGTTTTGTTTGCTCCTAAAAATTATGGCACCTTCTAGCACTTCTTAAAAGTGCACAATGCGCAATTCAAATTTCCAATGCAATAACAGACCAATGAAGAATATGTGAATTTTCATTCTTGTTTGGACAAATAGTTTTTTATCTTTGTGACTTTTATTAAATACATTATGTCCTATGAGAAATTAGTCTCATACCAATGTTTTTCAGTGCATCATAGATGGTTCTTGTGGTTATTTCTTGGGACTTTGCAAAATATTGTTATATTTGAAAAAATATTGGCTCATTGCTCTGGGTTACAGGGCTTGCTTTGATATCTGCTGATGACTCCTATTAATCTCTGTCATATCTTTGTGGCATAACACGAGCCAATTTATCAAATGTTCCCCAGGCGTTAAAGGAGAAGAAAAGGTCCAATCCATGGGGGGTGCCTAATGTCAGGAACCCTACAGTGATTGTAATCACTCACTTGATACTCCGGGCTGGTGCTCCTGTTAGTAGAAAACTGCATTGGCTTGGGTTACATCTGTTTGAGCACCACAGAGAGGTCTTCTTCTCAAAATTCCATCTTTTTCACTCTGCCCAGGATTTTTGAAGAAGAAGAAAGAAGCAGAAGAAGAGAAGCTCCATGGTGCCCATGTAGAAATACCCTGTAGAAATACAGTTTTCTGCTAACAGTAGCACTGGTCCTGAATATCAGGTAAGTGATTAGAATCAGTGGGGGGTGGATAACATTTATCACCCCCCCCAGTGATTGAAGTTTCCTTCTCCTTTAAATTTAGATTGTAAGCTCTACATGGCAGGGACACATTGTTCTTGAATAAATTTGTGTACAGTGCAGTGTGCAATTAACAGCAACGTGTAAGAATAAAAATTGTAGGAGGAAAAGAGATACTGTACTTTGTTACCACATCCGGAAAACCCCAGGTCCTGAGCATTCTGGATAACAGGTCCCATACCTGTAATGGGTAGCCATATAATTCCTTTTGGAATAGACAGCATGGTTTTGAAAGGTTCTGAAACACATTTTAGAATCATTACCAGACTTCAGATCACCAGGATAGACTGTACCAATATAGTACTACGTGTCTAATCTGTTATCCAAAAAGCTCTGAATTACGGGAAGGACATTATAAGCAAATAATTCTAATTTTTAAAAATGATTTCCTTTTTCTCTGAAATAATAAAGCAGTACCTTGTACTTGATCCCAACTAACATGAATCCTTACTGGAAGCAAAACCAGCGTGTTGGGTTTATTTAATGTTTATATGAAGACACAAATTATGGAAAGATCTGTTATCTAGAAAACCCAGGCTCTGGATAACATGTCCCATAACTGTATGTGTAATGGCCTTTAAAAATTGCATATACTGTACATCTGTAACCCTATCTTGGCCACCGCCTGTATTTTAGGATATAAATCATTAACCATATACACAGGTCCTAAATCCCCTTTGCTAAATGAAAGGGAACTGGAAATTTCTCTCAATTGGACTGTCTCCAACTAGTGGAGGCACAAAAGTAACTTTGTTCCAGCACACGACCATAATATCCAGGCCCGGATTTGTGGCGAGGCCATAAAGTCCCGGGCTTAGGGCGGCATTATTTTATAATAAGAACAACCAAAATTTATTTTACAAATCGCAGTAGTCTGTATTCAATCGTTCAAATCGAAGTAAGAGTGTATTCGATCGAATTTGATTTGAAGTATCTTCAAAAAATGCTTCAATTTCTTAAAGTCTCCAAATAGGTTCTAGGAAGTCCCCCATAGGCTAAAACACCAATCCGGCAGGTTTTAGATGGCGAATGGTAGAAGTCAAATTTTTTAAAGAGACAGTACATGATAAATTTCGATATTCGAATTTTCACATTTTTTTCAAATTCGAATTGAATTTGGACTATTCCCTAGTCAAAGCATTCAAAACTAGCTCATAATTAGAATTTTTTTACTTTGAATTTTGAATTCGACCCTTGATAAATCTGCTTTTAAGTATGTTATAGAATGAATGGCCAATACTAAGCAACTTTTTAATTGGTCTTCGTTATTATTTTTTTTATAGTTTTTTAATCATTTGCCTTACCCATCTGATTCTAGCTTTCACATGGGAGTCAATGACCCCTTCTAAAAAGAAAATACACTGTAAGGCTACAAATGTATTATGATTGGTACTTTTTAGTGCTCATCTTTCTCTTTACACCCTCTCCTATTCATATTCCAGCCTCTTTTTCAAATTGGTGCATGGTCTCTAGGGTCATTTGGATCCTAGCAACCACATTGCTGAGATTACAAACTGGAGAGCTGCTGAATAAAAAGCTAAATAACTCAAAAAACACAAATGAGAAAAAAATGAGAACCGATTGCAAATTGTCTCAAAATAGCACTCTCTATAAAGTGGTATAAGTTACCTCAAAGGTGAACAACCCTTTTAAAGCACCAATGTACCCCGCAAGTTAGCTACTTTTCTGCTGGCTACTCTTCCTGTGGTAGGTGCTTCTGTTTCTTATTATGAACCTGTTATTTACCCTTGCCTGTCTGATTCTGTCTGTATTCTTTCTGCCTTGACTTTTTGCCTAAATGTAGGCCTTGTTAACCCTTACTGTGCTGTGCCTAGGAATTTTACTTGCCTTGCCTGCTGGTTACCAGTTATGTGACAGTATCTTCACCCAGCCTTGCTTTATTACCCCGCCAGTGCTGCATCACAGTCTGTACCTTGTCTTACCCGCCAGGTTTCGATACCTTCAACAGTGTCTACCTTCTTCATTGCCTTGTACCCAACTGTATGTCACCAATGAGGCGACTTGAGACTGCCGCCTCAGATGGCAGCACCGCACTAGGTACCAGGGGCTGCAAAAATGCCGCTCCTGGTACTTTAAGAGCTGAATTTCCGGTTTTAAAACGAAAATTCGGCTCTTCTAGCGCAGAGAGTGCAGTTAGACTCTCTGCGCTAGTGCACTGGCCCTCTCTGATGCCCTGGTGGACCTTCCCGGACCCCCTCAGGCGCAAAAAGTTAAGTGCATGGGGGAGGGGGGGCAGCATCAACTGCTGCTACATTGGGTGAGGGAGGGGCAATATGGTTCCTTGACAATATGCCTTTGAGGGACACTCTAGTTATTTCAAGGAAATTAAACTATGCCATGCAGTGATGGGCGAATTTCTCCCGTTTCCGTCTTTGCCGCAAAATTTGCGAATTTCCCGCAAAATGTAAGAAAAAATCGTGAAAATTAAAATTGAAGCCTGTGCCCAATTTTGGACGTGCATCCGAAAAGTTGCTGGCGTCAGTTTTGACGCTGGCGTTAAAGTCAATGGGCGTCCGAATAGTGTTGACGCCTGAGGATAGCACTGATCTCTCAATCACCCTCAAAATGAAGTGATGTTATTATTAGAAAATTAGAAATCCTATTTGACCTTGAGAAACATTTTAGCTAAAAACTCTCGGCTCATTTTACTGTTACATGCCTTGGCTTAAATATTGCTTAGCAAACATGGGCTTCAATGTTCGGCTCATTAATACTGTATGAGGATTTGTTTTAAATTAGCCTGGTCTCCCTCTGAGCTGACAGTATTGACATAAGTACAAATCTGACAACTCGGCATGGTACCTGCTAGTTCTGTTGCAATGCTTATTTTATTATACTGGTTTGTGCAAAAGACCTAGTTGTATACTGCACAAATCATCTATTATTTCCTTAGACTAAAAGAGTCTTTTTTTTTTCTCCCCCACTTGCTGCGAGAGGACAGTAAACGCTGCTAATAAGTGGGAGCTGAATTCAGCTGGCAGCTGCCAAAAATCTCACATCAAACAAACTTTGGTGCCTGGGGTGACGTTAAAACTTTGCTCGATGTTATGCATAAGATGAACACGTCTTGCTGATTAACAGAGATATCTGATGAGAAGATGGAGCGCTAGGGCTGTTATTACATCCTTTGCTACGGCTCGACCATAATTGGTTTCTACGGTAAAAAAAAAACCACCTGCGAAGAAAGCATAACCCGCAATCTCGCGGCGCAGGATTTAACGATGTTTAGCTGTAAAACTTTAATGAGTTCACTTCGGGAAGTGGTTTGTTCGTTATCGAGTTGTAGATTCTTTATAGTTGTGACTTTGGGACAGCAGCGACTGTGTAGAACTCCCTAGCATTCTGCCCAAATGACTGATTTGGGTTTGTCCAGATTCCTTCTGAATTATCTCAAAAAAGAAATATATATAATATGAGCTTTAGTTGAGCATTCAGGGAACATTTTCAGTGATCCTACATAAGATTATGTATTAGAAGTAAATCTAGAGTGACTAGACTTGCTGAGTAATCAATGAAGACGTTTCACTACTCATCCGAGCAGCTTCTTCAGTTCAACTGACTGGTGTGGGAAGTCCTCGGTAGTGATGGGCGAATTTATTCGCCAGGCGCAAATTTGCATAAATTCGCGAAACGCCCGCGAAAATTCGTGGCAAAAACTCGCCGGCGCAAAAAAAGGCGCCGTTTCGCGTATTTTTTGCCGTTTCGCGAATTTCGAGCGAAATTCACAAATTTTTCTGCAAAGCAAACGGCGCAAATTCGCCCATCACTAGTCCTCGGTATAAAAACTCTTCAAATTATTCAGTCATAATGGTGCAGTGTAACTATACAACGAGGTGATAGGTGTAACTCACAGAAGTTGTGAATGCTGTTCAGTAACGTAACTAGAGGGGGGCGGGCCCTAGTGCGGGACGCGCAGCCAGGCACCCCACCCCCCTCCATACGCAATTTTTGGCCCGCATTTCAGTGGTGCGCGAGCTGCCGGGGGGCCCTGAGAGGGTGTGGGCCCTGACCCGCTCCCACCCCCTGCTCCCCTGGTAGTTCTGCCACTGAAATGCGGGCCAAAAATCGTGTATGGAGGGGGGCAAGGGGCCCGGCTGCCCGTGATGGGATTACCATTGTGCCATGCAACTCAAAGAGGCAGGTGTTACTTGTGACAGTTGCATTAATGGAGCTGTGAAGTTTTGTAAAAGAAGCTGCTTTTAAGGTTCTCTTTTCCCATTGCCTTCTGTTTTTGCTTGCTTACCTTAATGGAGAACTAACCCCTAAACATGAATATGGCTAGGAATGCCATATTTTATATAATGAACTTACTGAACCAGCCTAAAGGTTCAGCATCTCTATAGTAGTAATTATCCAGGCTTTCAAAGTTGTCACAGAAGTTTTCCATCTTGGAGTGTCTGTGACATGCACATGCTCAGTGGGCTCTGAGCAGCCCCATCGAAAAAAGCTAAATGCGTCTATTCCTGCGCTCCCCTGCGGCTGAACGCAGAAAAACGGAATGCAGGGGAGCACAGCTTCAACCGCTCGTCAGTAAGAGCCCTAAAGGGCAGATTTATCAAAGGTCGAGGTGAATTTTCGAAGAAAAAAAATTATAATTCCAAGCTATTTTTTGTGTACTTCGACTAGGGAATAGTCTAAATTCGATTTGAATTTGAAAAACAAAAAACAAAAATTCGAATATAGAAATTTATCATGTACTGTCTCTTTAACAATTCAACTTCGCCATCTAAAACCTGCTGAATTGCTGTTTTAGCCTATGGGGGGACCTCCTGGAATTAGACTATTTGGAGTGAATTGGTGGACTTTGAAAAATCAAAGTTTTTTTGGGAAAAACTTTGAATCGAATTCGATTGAATCCGCTATTCCTTTGATTCGTACCATTTGAATTCGGCCGAATACGGACCTATTAAACTACCTAGGGTGCAGATCTTCATGTCACTAGCAAAAGAGTTCATGTTGCCTAAATATTTGGTTTATTGTAAGGAACTGACTTCTCTGCTTTATACAATATTTGACTAATGTTTGGTCTCCCTCCACTAGGGTGGAGGAAAAAATACTTCGAAATTCGACCATCGAATTTAAATACTTCGAATTCAAATATCGAATTTGAACTTTTTTCATCGAATTTAGGTATTCTGCAGTAGAAGTAAAATCGTTCGATCGAACGATTAAGTCCTTCGAATTGAATGATTCGAACGATTTTATCGTACGGTTGAATGATTTTACTTTGACTTCAAAAATGCTGTAGAAGGTCCCCATAGGCTAACATAGCACTTCGGCAGGTTTAATTTGGCGAAGTATTGAAGACGAGGTTTTTTTAAAGAGACAGTACTTTGATTATCGAATATTCAATCTAGAAGAAGATGTAGAGAGCGACATTCGGAGTCAATTTGCAATTGGTCTTAATTTTAGTTGTGGTTTCTGAGTTATTTAGTTCGATGTTCAGCGGCTCTCCAAATTTAGCACACTGGTTGCTATGGTTCAAATGACCCTAGCAACCATGCATTCATTTGAATAAGAGACTGGAATATGACAAGGAGAGGACCTTAAAAGAAAGTAGAATAATTAAAAGTAGCAATAACAATAATTTTGTAGCTTTACAGAGCATTTCTTTTTTAGATGGAGCCAGTGACCCCTATTTGAAAGCTGGAAAGAAGAAGAAGAAGAATATAATAAATCATAATAATATAAATCATACTAAAGTTAACGTAAAGATGAACCACTCCTTTAATGAAAATATCTATACAACAGCATACAATTGTGTGTGTGGGATTTGCAGATCCATAGGCTGTAAGGTACATGGGGCTTTTGGAAATTTCTAATTCTCTGGAATGGTTACCAAGTGACTTGGATAAATCAAGATACCATACACTGTAAAATGTCATCATACGGTGAACTCATATAGTACATACCAGATATACAGGGATTGTTTTTTTTATGAAGGTTGCCAACAGATGGTTAGTTTATAGCTATACACTAATAAATAGTGGTTGATCTATTTTTGAGGAGACCATGCCTCCCACCACTGTTTCTCAGTTGATGAGAGTTTCCAGATTTACCAGTCAATATCGAATGGGACCTGAATCACGTATCAGTCAGGGAGCATCAGTTTATAATTATATATCTATAATTATATAAGGACCTTTTCCCCTTGATATGCTTTCCAAAAGCTTCTAGACAGTTGTATTAATTGATATGGGAACCAAGTTGGAAAGTAGTAGAAGTGGTCCATCCTTAGTAACAACAATATATTGCTTATTCCTCCAACATTATATTATGGCATAGAAGAATGCTTATAGATTGATCAACATTCCTTTTTTTTGACTGCATCCACAGGTGAGAAGGGTTGGGAGACCAAACAAAAATGATCAAAAAGATGCATTCATCTTAAAATCTGATGAGCATCATTTTTCAAAAACTATTCTTAAAAAAGGAAAGTGTAGAATGACTGTGATTTGTTGTACCTTGACCAGTCCTGGATTCCTGCCCACGCAAGTTGACTTCACAGACAGCTCTCATGTTTAATGATCCATTTTTCATCATTATAAGCTTGCTTGTCTCACGAATGATGCCTTGAGCATTATTTCTCAAAGCCAAAGCAACATGATTAAGCATCATTAGTGCTCTAGACATTCAGTAGATACATATACCGGCAGGGATCTATGTTAGATTATAGAAAAGATCAAACAGTGACATTTATTTTAAATCAGAATGATGTATTTGCTGTTCGAAAGAGCTAACATGTTATTCATGTGTCTGCTGTCTTTTGGACTTGTTTAGGGACATGAACTTTTTCAGGTCTATAATAGGCACCTAAATTGCACTGTAATGTAGCACCTCATTTACCATTCCTATAACCATGATGGCTGATTCTCTTAAAGGGATACTGTCATGGGAAAAAACATTTTTTAAAAAATTAATCAGTTAATAGTGCTGCTCCAACAGAATTCTGCACTGAAATCCATTTCTCAAAAGAGCAAACAGATTTTTTTATATTCAATTTTGAAATCTGACATGGTCCTAGACATTTTGTCAATTTCCCAGCTGCCCCTGGTCATGTGACTTGTGCCTGCACTTTAGGAGAGAAATGATTTTTGGCAAGCTGCTGTTTTTCCTTCTCAATGTAACTGAACGTGTCTCAGTGAGACATGGGTTTTTACTATTGAGTGTTGTTCTTAGATCTACCAGGCAGCTGTTATTTTGTGTTAGGGAGCTGCTATCTGGTTACCTTCCCATTGTTCTTTTGTTTGGCTGCTGGGGGAAAAAGGGAGGGGGTGATATCACTCCAACTTGCAGTACAGCAGTAAAGACCGATTGAAGTTTATCAGAGCACAAGTCACATGACTTAGGGCAGCTGGGAAATTAACAATATGTCTAGCCCCATGTCAGATTTCAAAATGGAATATAAAAAAATCTGTTTGCTCTTTTGAGAAATGGATTTCAGTGCAGAATTATGCTGGAGCAGCACTATTTACTGATTCATTTTGAAAAAAAAAAAAAAATTTTCCCATGACAGTATCCCTTTAATGCTTTTAAGAGTGGCTTGGATGATTTCTTGGACAAGCATAATATCCAAGGCTATTGCGATACGTAATTCTATAGTAAGTATAGATATGGGTATATATAATTTATGTGAGGGTGTGGAGGGTTCAGTGTGTGTGTGTATGGATGCTGGGTTTCATGTGGAGGGGTTGAACTTAATGTTCTCTTTTCAACCCAATTTAACTATGTCTCTCCCTGAATGATGGTGCACATGTGCACACTTCTGCATTCAGTTTCTAAGTGACGCTGGTGTCCAACGCTGCACGTATTGACGCCTGCATCTAGTCGCAGGCATCATGATATCATCAGGGTGCGTCTGATTGTGAGTTTTGGCTTTGGCGCCAAAGATGGTTTAAAAGGCCTGTCCACTATTTTGCTGATGCCCAAGCTGGTTCTAGTTTTTCTGATCCTGCCAAAGCATTCCTTACTGTTGAATTCCTGGTTTTCGACTTTTTGCCTGACTCTTGACTTGTTTGCTGCCACCTGCCTTGACCCTTTGCCCAACTTCGACTATGTCTTCTCTTCATCCTTGCCGGTACCTCGCTTATGATAATTACTCCATACTTCCTTGTTGGATTCCGCAGCAGAAAGCCCAGGGGCCCCAAACGGGCGTCGGTGAACACCAGAAAACACAGGGTATCCCTGTGCGTCCACAAGGTACAATCACCAATCAAGGTTCCAGACAATGTGGTCGTTACAGTAACTATGTAACTATTTTATTCATTGACAGCTGAAATCAGTTACATAGAGACCAATGCCTAAAATGCAGTCATTGCGGTCCCTTGATATTGTACTATAGGACAGGTGATGTAACTGTACATTTAAAATTATTGACCAAATTCTAAAAATACAGGTATCGGACCTGTTATCTAGAATGCTTGAGACCTGGGGTTTTCTATCATTTGGATCACCGTACCTTAAAACTACAAAAAAAATAATTAAACATCAATTAAGCCAAATAAGATTGTTTGGCCTCCGATAAGGATTACATTTAGTTGGGATTAAAAACAAGGTACTGTTTTGTTTCACAGAAAAGGGATATATGTTTTAAAACTTTGAATTATTTCATTAAAATGGAGTCTATGGCAGATGCCCTTCCCGTATTTCAGACCTTCCTGGATAACAGGTTCCCGGATAACTGATCCTACACCTGTAGCGTTTATTCACCTTTTCAGCAAACAGTGATCCCAAATGAATTAGATTGTGTCAAAAGGGGGTATATTTTCACTTTAAAACCATTCTGAACTTTATTAACAAAATGAATAAGAACACTCACTGTATATTTCATGTATTGTCTCTTGCCATATGTATGATTTTTTTGGATATGCTTTATTTGCTTTATTCATTGAGCTTTATTTTCATTTGGTTTAATTTTAATTTAGTTAATGATCAATGGCCATTATGCATTGAATCAGCCGGTAGTGTTGCCTGTGCCTAGAACTGTATCTGCTCTTACTTAATCTAGCCATTGAACAATGGTTTAAAAATTCACTTTTTCTTGTTAAAGACCGGCCAAACGTGTTCTTAGTTGATTGAGTTTCTGTACTGAGTTCTGCTGAACTAGGCAAATGATGTGTCCTTGCGAGTTATTATAGCCTTGCAGCAGTCTTAAAATTGAATTATACTCTGATAATAAGTTAGGTTTAAGTGACTTTATCTTATGCATAGGATTTGTGTTTACCATTCATTTCAGTGTGTACACTTGTACCAGTTACGTCTTAAAATTAAGGTCATTTCTCCTGGATATTCTCCTCAGTAATCAGAATGTACTGTACAAAGGGAGCAGTCATTAACCATGAACTACACTAGTGGGGCTCAAACTTGCTAAAATGAAGAGCCCTGACTTTGTGAGGAAGGGTATAGGCAGAAGAAGAAAGGTGGGAACAATAAGGAATTAAGAATAAGGCAGTTAGAGAGGAGGGGGGTTGGATCAGGAGGAGGTGATAGTGAGCATTAAGGAAAAGCAGGAAAGGAAGTACCTGCCTTTTCTGGAAAAAGCAGAGGACGAGCACATCCCACCACCTGCCACCGGTGATTATGGCCTCCATGGACAAAGGTCACAGGATGGTGTTTTTTTGGTTGCCTGCTCCAACTTGCCCACCTATCACTCTCATGACAAGTGGCCAGCATGGCAGGTAGCCTGGTTGGTGGTGTTTTGCAGAGGGCAAGCATTCCGTGTGGTGTGTGTATAATGTTCATAAATGTTAAATTATTGTTATTCTAGAATTGCTATTTGGGCTATTTGTTAAATTGTAACATTTAATAACAATTTTGTTAATAAAGCTGTGGCCTGATACATCCCAACCTAGCTGTCCTTATTGTCTGTGAATTTTGGCGAATGGTTTGCGGCTTAAGAATGGATCAGCCTACCAGCTTGATGATGCATGAAAACTTACCCTATGTTATTTGGGGTTTGTTCATTCTTAGGCCTGACTATTTAGGTAAAAACAGGTCTTGCACATAAGATAGAACTTTAGGGGCCATTTGCAGGTGGGCATTGGAGAGAACATAAGGTAAAGGCATCCAAACTCTTGCGATTCTAAATGGTCATGCATCCCACCTATTGTAATGAATGATATGCAACTGTGTCAACTGACTGGGGAACCCTGTAACTACCACCACTCTTAACCTGGCTATAGCGTTACTTCAATAGCATACCAGACCTTTGTTCAGAGAAATGGATGCAAATTACATTTTGAGTCTTCTCCATAAGTGATGCAACCCCTAGATTCAACTTGCATCAAAATGCAAATGCACTTGCTTGCATTTTGATGTGGACACTACAAAGAGATGAGAGAAGGAGTCTATTGGGAAGGAGTCTATGGGGAAGGAGTCTATGGGGATAGGAGTCTATGGGGGAAGGAGTATATGGGAGAAGGAGTCTATGGGAGAAGAGTCTATGAGGGAAAGAGTCTATGGTAGAAGGAGTATATGGGAGAATGGAGTCTATGGCGAAAGGTGTCTATGGGGAAGAAGTCTATGGGGTAAATAGTCTATGGGAGAATGCAGTCTATGGGAGAAGGAGTCTATGGAAGAAAAGAGTCTAAGGGAGAAAGGAGTCTATGGGAGAATGGAGTCTATGGGAGAAGCAGTCTATGGCAGAAAGAGTCTATGGGAGAATGCATAACAGGTTTCCAGATAATGGATTCTATACCAGTACTTGGGTTGCAATCATTTAGAAGGACAGAAAGGGACACAGATGAAATATAAGGATTGGACAAAGAAAAAAAAAAGTATTGGAAATGTTATTCTGCCGGTGCTGCTTTATTCGATATATTCTCATGAAATCATTCCTTTAACACCTACCACAGTTTTAACTTTTTACTGAACTGTGAACCATCTGTATTCAATGATATTCCTTCATCTCTCATGGGGGTAGAACAGCTTTAAGGCACTGAGTGTTATCTGTGATATGACACATTCTAATAAAGCATAAGGGATTTGCGCTGGTAATTTGCAATAGTGTATGCCCTGTAGTGCATTTGGAGTCTCCTTGGAGTGATATGTATTCTACCTACATGCACCGTATGGAAAGGTGCACCTTATCATATGCCATTCATTACATGTATTTATTTCATATTGCATTAAAAATATACAATTCTATATATAATCTGCATATGATCTGAGCTATACGATACATCAGTACTGCAATCTTAAAGAGTTGACCACAATAATAACCCAATATCATTAAGGCAATATTAATCTTATTTCAAAAAAACAGGTCAAACCCCAATCCCCATTTAGATCAGCATAGCATTTCAAAGCTCTTAGGCGATGGTTACAGTGGGCTGATTCTCTATCTTTATCTGCAGGCTGAGAATCAGCCCAGTGTGACAGAAGCTTCAACCTACAAATATTCTCTTCCACTGATTATAATCAATCACACAGGCTAATATGCACAACTAGGTTTACTTATTTCAAATATATATAAAGAAAAGAGTTAGTTATTTATTTGTTCAGCACCGAGATTCAGAAATAAAATACTCCTATGGGATATAAAAAAATGTCCTGGGTGGTGCAAACTAAGGGCTGTGATTGGCCATTTGGTAGCCCCTATGTGGACTGGCAGCTGCAAGAGGCTTTGTTCCAAGCTTGCTCCAAGCAAGCAAAAAGTCATGTGACTTTGTAAAACAATAAAAGTCTTGTTCTATAATTAAGGTTTAATATATACACACAGGGCAGACATGATATGGCAATGCCAGGGCCATAGGAATGATAGAGTATATGGAACCTTTTTCTTGGTACCTTCCAATGTAAAAATATTCTATGATATGGTTTCTATAATTTTTTCAAATTAGCTGCGCTATAAATAAATGTGCATTTATATTTGTATGCATGTTTGCTAAGATGTGCTAGTCGCTTACTATTTAATGTGCATCCCCTTTAAAGGGCATGTAAAAAATGAAAATGAAATAAAATGAAAAAGAAACCTATCTCATTATACTTTAATTAAAAAACGTGCTGTATGCAGTGAAATTCTTACTTCATTTACCGCTGTGGATAGGAATTGTCAGATGGTCCCTAAAACTCTGCAGGGAAACAATCATACTTATGAACAGCAGGGGGAGCCCCCACCTTACTTCCCAGTCATGCAGAACTCAAGCACCTTTGTTTGTTTCCCTGTAGAGCAGTCGGCGACTGTGTAGAGATTTGTATTGGATTTTATTTTTGCCTTTACATCCCCTTTACTGTTTCCAACTCCAGCTGCAGGGACAAAGATCATGGAGCCAGATTTGAACAGATAAACTGGCATTCTACTTGGAGGATTATTTTGCTGCAGCCACTGGTTCTGCAGAGTTGGAGAACTTTGAATTAAACAAATACAAAAACTATAAAATACACATTAGATTACATGACAACACAAGACCCAGTGCAGTCTGCCTATTCTGCCTAATCAGTCTTGCTGTATCGGCTTCTGGCAGATGTTATCTGACTTGTGCTGTTTTGATAATTTATGACGATCCCTAAGCAGCCCAGACCACAATGAGCATGTGCACAGTCTTGGTATTGCAAAGATGTTTAACAAATTTACAAGATGGTGACCCCCTGTGGCCAACTTTGAAAGCATAAATCATTTGTTTGATTAGGCTTGTGGTGCAGTAAGTCCATGTTTATGAATTTAATATAAAAAATACAACATTTCTAGCCTTATTCTATTTTAGACTTTACTTCCCCTTCAAGTAATTGTAATTGCTGGAGAAAATGCCTCCTCTAGATAAATATAAAGGGTATTTAATTATACCATATAACCATATGCCATAAAATCCTCTGTTCCTGCGTACATGGAACACATAAGCTTTCTCTTTAAATTAGAGGCAGTCTAAATACCATAATAAATCCTATGTGAACTTAGTATGCGCAAGGTGCTACAAGCCAAAGCAAGGACCGGTCATTTTCTCTCTCTATACTCTATTATAGGCATTTTTTCAGTAATGATAATAGGGGTCATTTACTTATCCTTACTGCCTATTATAAACCACATAAAAATGATCCATTGCTTTATAAACACTCATGAAAGTAATGGTTTTAGATGTCGAATTTGACAGATTCTGTTCAATATTCCTAAGAAAGCATGGACAGAACAAAAACAATTCTACTAGACAAGACAAGAACCAGTAACTGGAATATCTATTTGAAAACTCAACGAAAAATTTTTTTTTCCAAAGATTACCTTTAACTTAAAATTAAAGGTCCTTGAAAAAGCCGAATGCATAAAGTCATTCAACGTCTCTCAAAATCACACTCATCCTTCTATTTCCTACTGTGAATTCCTGATAGAACATTTGCTTCTTTGCCATGCTTATGTGACCATCTGAAAGGTTTTTCATGCTTCAGTTTTATAACATTAACATTCTTATAGTTCGCATTTCCTCTTCATTACTTCTGAAGTCTGATGTCACCTAAGGACATTGTTACTCTATAGTTCTATCAATCTTAGATAGGGCCAACTACTCAGGTATCTCTCTTCAGTGCCGTGGTTAATCAAGCCTACTACCATTCTCCCATTGCATCTGGTTTCTATCATACTTCAGTCATTAAGAATCAAAAGACCTGTGACATCAAAAATTCAAGCCTAATAAATACAAGCACAAGTATGCCTTTCAATGCGACTTGAGCTAATAGGAAGTGAATAATGCATTTCAAAGTATCTAAAAGCCAGATTTCAATGAATTAAAATTTAGAGATGCTAATTATAACAGCAGAAGGATTTTGTTTCAGATTTTTGATTAAACCTTACTTAATAGGAATTAAGACAATAAAAGAATTCTTGCTTCCAGCAAGTTCTTTAAAAGTGCGTTTAGTAAAAAAAAAATCCTTTGTATAACATAAATTGATATTTGACCATTATAATTGCAGATGACGCATACCCCCAAAGGCTTATTTATAATTTAAAAGTGTGCATTGTAAGAAAGCTAATCTCTCTGTATCCCATTGATTTTTTTCTAAATAAACCTCTCTAAAATAGTTCAAATACTTGGTTTACTTTCTTTATTTCAGTGGGGATATTAAGCGAATGTTAAAGCTATATTGGATATATTTATGGGTAGCTGCTCCAAATATGTAGAAGTGCATGGGCTATATAAGATCTATGAAGTTATGGGGATCAAGTAGCTGGGTTCCATGCATAGTTCTTAACCATTTTGTATTAAGTATTTTTTAAAAATATAAATATGAAGGTCTTTAATTCCTATCCTTAAATCTGCCCCCAATTTAAGAGGTAGCAGACCCCAGTTTATAGCAGAGACCTACCCCAGTTTGCAAAAATTACTCTTCCAAAACCACCCTGTTCTTCTTTACCAAACATATGAAAAATAGAAAAATGAATTTCCATTGGTATTGTGACTTCCAATGTCTGAGTATAATCAGAGAGTAATTATGCATTTTCCTTTGCCTAAAAATGGAAGGGTTAGAATGAGGGAGGAGTTTGAGAAATCTCCCCTTCTCCCATTTTCACCATCATTGTATTGGCATGTTATCATCACCCTAGGGTTAAAGTGATAACAAAGATTTATCATTTGGACCCTAGCAACCAGATTGCTGAAAAGACAAACCGGAGAGCTGATGAATAAAAAGCAAAATAACTAGGCATGCTCCGAATCCACTATATTAGGAGTCAGCCAAATCCCGAATTGTTTGTGAAAGATTGAAATGAATTCCGAATCCAAACCCTAATTTTAATATGTAAATTGGGTGAAAAAGGGGCAAAGACAACCAAGCGTCAAGCACACGGTTAAGAAATTTCTCAATTTCTTGTTTGTGTGACAAAAATTTCCATGATTTTTTGGATTCGGATTCAATTTGGCCAGACACTTGGATTTGGCCCGAATCCTACTGAAAAAGTCCCAATCTTGGGCGAATCCAAAACTGAATCCTGAATTCAGTGCATCCCTATAAATAACTCCAATAATACAAAAATGAAAAATAATTGTCTATGGGGCATATTTATCAAGGGTCGAATTTCAAATTGAAAAAACTTCAAAATTCGAATTCAAAAAGACCAACCGAAATAAATTTTTATTTGGACAAATAGGTCCGTGTTCGATCGAATAGATCCGTATTCGGCAGAATTCGAATCATAGGAATAAAAGGAATAGCGTATTTGATTGAATTCGATTTGAAGTTTTTCACACAAAAAAACTTTGATTTTTCAAAGTCCACCAAAGTCTCTTTAAAAATTCGACTTCGACCATTCGCCATCTAAAACCTGCCGAATTGCTGTTTTAGCCTATGGGGGGCCTCCTACAACCTATTTGGAGTCAATTGGTGGACTTTGAAAAAATTAAGATTTTTTTTAAAATAAATTGAATCGAATTCGTGTGCTATTCCTTAGATTTGTACGATTCGGCCGAATACGGACCAATTTGATCGAAAATTTACCTATTTGACAAAAAATTCAAATTCGAATTTCGAACTTTTTTCATTTCTAAATCGACCCTTAATAAATATGCCCCTACATGATAAATTTCAATATTCATTTTCAAATTCGAATCGAATTTGGACTATTCCCTAGTCGAAGTACACAAAAATAGCTCGAAATTTGAATTTTTTTCATTCGGAAATTCACCTCGACCTTTGATAAATCTGCCCCTATCACTCTCTACATCATAATGAAAGTTAATTAAAGGTGAAAACCCCCTTTAAGGCCAGGATTTTATAATAAAGGACCTGAATGTTCTGGAACTTGGTAGACATTTTTATCTAGCCCTATTTTTTTTTCCTGACCTTGAAATATTTTTCCATTGCTAAGCATACAAGATTACCAGTGAAGTTCTAAGCACTGGAGGTGCATTATTGTTGAACTATGTTCCATGCTTAATAATGAAAATCAGACGTATATTTAATTCTAAACCAATACTTAGATTGGAGAGCTGATCCCAGGTCTGGGTCCTTAGAGATTAGCGTCATGCAGTTCTGGGAGGCAAAGATGAAGCATGATTGGGACAAAATACATTATGTAAAATAAAGCAAATAACAAATCATTTAAATGTAGCCAAAATGCAGAAATATATGCAAATCCTGCATCTGTTCCTTGACAAAATAGCTTTGTGCATCGCTCTGAAAGCTTTTCACAAAATCAGATTTTATGGAACCATCGCACATAAAGTGGATTAGTTAATCATGTTTCTTATTACATATACAATTTGTTAGCGTTAATATGCCACATATTTAAGTTTTATTTACAAACTATTTTTCTATTATGACATCCAGCGCATTCCAAGATATGACATCAGTATGTTTTTAATACCTCAGGCAACCTCGGGCTCCTTATCTGGCTAAATGCAAATACTTCGGGTAAAGACATTTTAAATGCTCTGACTCATTTAATTGCTCTTTGAAGCACCATTTACTATTGATTATTCTTATTCTTGTTTCTTCATCACAACAATTTTCTTTAGAGCTTACTCTGGCATGAAATGTAGTGAAGAGGAATTCTATTCTATTCTCTGTGGTGTTAAATGATTATGGTTATTATTCTATATAATGGTAAATAATGATGTTGACGAGCATTATAGGAATATAACTGTACTAAACAGCCAGGCTTTGAGTTAAATCACTAAGATATTCTGAAGGAGTCGGCACAATTTTTAAAAGGGACAGTCATAAGAAGGAGCTGCTTATGTTGCACTTAATGGGGCATACTTCTTGCCTGCTCCTTTTCCATCACCCCCCCAAGGTAGTATCTTGGGGCACATTTACTTAGGGTCGAATATCAATCGTTAATTAACCCTTGATATTCGACTGTCGAAGTTAAATCCTTCGACTTCGAATATCAAAGTCAAAGTATTTACCGCAATTCGTTCGATCAAACGATCAAAGTAAAAATCGTTCGATCGAACGATTAAATCCTTCGAGTCAAACGATTCGAAGAATTTTAATCCATCGATCGAACGATTTTCCTTCGACCAGAAATTTGTTGGAAAGCCTATGGGGACCTTCCCCATAGGCTAACATTGATGTTCAGTAGGTTTTACTTGGCGAAGTAGGGGGTCGAAGTTTTTTTTAAAGAGACAGTACTTCGACTATCGAATGGTCGAATAGTCGAACGATTTTTAGTTCGAATCCTTCGATTCGAAGTCGTGGTCGAAGTAGCCAATTCGATGGTCAAAGTAGCCAAAAAAATTCGAAGTATTTTTTCTTCTATTCCTTCACTCGAGCTAAGTAAATGTGCCCCCTAGTGTCCTGAAAAATTTGTGAATTTCCAGCGAAATGCGCAAAACGGGAAAAAATTTGTGAAAAGCGTTGAAGTCAATGGGCGTCAAAATTATTTTGATGCTTGTCAATTCTGACGCCCACGTCATTTTTATATGCGCACCTCTTTTGTCCAAATGTATTAAAGTCAATGGTCATCTGAATAATTTTGAGGCACAACAATTTTTGATTCTGATGCACTCCTAAATCTTTTTGCCCCCGCGGATTATTCACCGGCGAATATTTTCGCAGTTTTCAGAATTTGACGGGGCCAAACTCGGAAATTCACTGCGAATTCGTGCCTGCCGAATTTATTCGCCCATCACTATTTAGATGCACATAAATCAGTTCAGTCTGCAGATGCATCTAAATTAATTGCTAATTGGCCATGCAAGATGTGGAATTAATATGTGGCTGGTATTAAAGGGGTGAGGAGGTAACCCTAGTCAGGGTCCAACTGGAGAATTGGGGGCTCACTGGGGCTGTGACATGAAGAGCCCTTCTTGCAGTCACCGGGGACGCCCTCCCTACTTCTAAACTCCAACTCCACCCCCTGCCATACGGATGCCAACGTGCCGCGGCAGAAGATCTTTTTTTTCTAGGAGGCAGTCAATCGGTAAGCAGGTCTGAGCCGGCAGGGGCCCAGTTAGACCCTGACCCTAGTCCTGACACCTGGAACTACCCTTTACCATTCCAAAAAACAGGTTATCTGAGGCCTGGAATACCATAGGTTTCAGCATTCTACAGCTCAAAATTAGCTCAAGAAACAATTGCACTGCTTATAAATCTGAAGGCATCTATTTAAGAACAGGTTAATATACATTTATGTAAGAATAGCACTCAATGGGAGTAAAGAGTATTGTCCTTATAGGACTTGACTAACTGAGATAGTAACTGCCTGAATGCACTTTCACGATACTGTGTTGGCTCTTACTGCAAGCACAGGATAATGCATAATGAAATGAGGCGGCTGAACTCACACCATTGAAGAGGACCTATGGTGATTTGTTTTTCACTATGTACTCCTCTGATAGTTTCACCTTGATGCATTGATTCTGTATAATGGCAGACATAGTCAATGGAGTGCAAGAGACATCTTCAGAGAGGTACATAGGTTTTTAGCAGATGCAAAATGAAAGTAGAATTTTAATTAAAGACAAGTAGACTTTCAACACTTTCATCATTCAAAAACAGACTAAGAAGGGAATGGCTGCACAGAGGGAGAAAAGAACCTGGTGTAAACCTTAAAGGAACAGTTACGCCAAAAAATGAAAGTAATTAACATATAATATACTGTTGTATATATAGCTGGAGAAAAAGAGAAAAGGCACAGGCTACATAGTACATAACAGATCAGCCTTGCCCAATACAATGGTGTTTTCATCTGTTATTTGCTAATATAACCTGTGCCTTTTCTCCTGTTTTCCAGCTTGAATGGCTGCCCCATCGCTAAACAGCAGCTTGTTTATATAAACTATAGTAGTCTTTATGAAGCAAACACACACTCTGATACACTTTCGATTTTTGGTAATACTGTTCCTTTAAACCTAGCTTTTTCTTTTCACAGTGAAACCTGGCAAAAAATGTTGCTCATCACTACTCAAAGATTTTTAGCAGAAGTAGCCAGGAATATTATGAATCAAAACAGCATCAGAATCATAAAAGTACCCCCTTAATAGCTACATTATTAGATACTCTTGTCTTCTCTGGAGTTAGTAAATCTTTGCAGGAGCAGCCTGGAGGTCAGTTGTAGTCACATCTGGGGTGAATTACTATTTGCTGTCCTTGATACCACCAATCCATCAATTGTTCTGGTACTTTGGATAGAGCCACGGTATTGTTATCAAGCTATCTCCTGTTACTTGTACTTTACAGATTATCTAAGTCAAAATACATGCAAGCTGCATAATATATACATAATAATTAATATAATTGTTGTCCAGCCGAATAGATTAAAGTTCATATCAATATGTCTTCCTCTGTAAAAGTTTATTCTTGACTTTATGTTATCTCTGATAATTAACACTTTTTAATCTGCGATTTTCACTTCTTACAATCAGTCTTTGCAGTGATGGAAAATCCTTTAAATTTTGCTAATTAGGATAGTCCCACAGGCACCCTAGTCAAACCAAATATTAATTAATGAAGCTGAGCCTTCTGTAAGATTCCAACTCCCCACGCTGTACCTGATCAGGCCAACATAGCAATTTGTGCAGTAAAATAAATGCTTATAAAAACATGAAGTGGCACTGATGCTGTATCAATAATGGAGAAGTTCAGCATCTCCATTGCAAACTATGATACAGTTTTATTATAATGAATTTGTAATCCTGAGCAGAGGGTGGGGGTGGTATTTTTTTTCCTCTAATCTTCATGTATAAGCTTTTTGCATGTAATGGTAGTGACTTCATCACCAAGACCAAGAGACTTCATCCAAGCAACCGTAAAGAGGTGGCCTCTGGTTCTCTGATCTTTTAAAAGAGAGAAGATCCTCCACTATCTGTCTATAATGTCATTCAATGTATTTGTAAAGAATAATCATGTCCCCTTGCAAGCACCTTTGTTCCACAGGAAACAACCTTGTCAGCCTTTTCTTAAACCTTTACTATTACTATTATATTATTGCCAGATTAGTTGCATATCTCTACACTCTCTCCAGCTCATTTATGTCCTTCTGAAGGACTGGAGGTCAAAGCTGTGCTGCATAGTTAAGGTGAGGCCTTACCAGGGATCTATAAAGAGGCAAAATTATGTTTTAATCCTTTGAATTAAAGTGGACCTGTCTAGTGATGGGCAAATTTGCGCCGTTTTGCTTCGCCGGAAAATTCGTGAATTTCCCACGAAATTCGTGAAACGGCAAAAAAATCACGAAACTGCGCCGGCGCCCCAATTTATTCGCTGGCGGCGAATCGCACAAATTCACCGCGAATTTGCGCCTGGCGAATAAATTCACCCATCACTAGACCTGTCACCCCAACATAAAAAGCTGTATAATAAGTCTTTTTAAAATTAAACATGAAATCCAAAATTTTTTTTTAATAAAGCATTCATAGCTGTTGTACACACAAAATCTAAGCTGTCAATCAAATATTGTTTGCCCCTCCTCTATGCCTTAGATATAGAGGCGCCTCAGGCATAGAGGTGGGGCAAGCAATTACTTTCACTTTCCATTCAGCACTTGCTAGATGCCACTGCTCTCCCCACATTCCCCCTCTCTCTTTTCATTGTTTAGCCAGTGCATGGGGATGGACATTAGGTCCCCCATTCTGTGATGATGGAAGGCTTGCCTTAATAACAGTGTCCACAAAATGGCTCATGAATCCTTGCTATAATTATGAGTTCCCAGAGCGAACGCAACATAATGTAATTTATATATAATTTATATAGTGTAATTAAAGTTTATTTTGCTTCACTAATGTCATAAAATAAGATTTGGATTAATTTCTTTGGGCAACAGGTCCCCTTTAATGCAATGTTTTATGCAATACAGCACTTTATTTGCTTTAGTGGGCACAGAATGACACTGCCTGGAATTAAACAACTTATCTGCAACAATTCCCAAATTCTCCTCAATTAAGGATACCCCAAATATACTGCAATTTAGTATATAACTCATATTTATGTTATTACTACCAAAGAGTACAAAGTGCACTTATCAACATTGAACCTCATTTGTCAGTTTGCTTCACAGACATTTGGATTAAAGGGTATGTACTAGAAAATATGTATTGTGGACAGATATATGACTCTTTAAAGCAGGGATCCAAGTCCCTTTTTCCCCATAAGCCACATTCAAATGTAAAAAAAAGTTGGTATGCCAAAATATGGGTTCTGACTGGCTATTGGTAGGCCCTATGTGGACTGGAAGGCTCTGTTGGGCAACAAACCTGGTTCTTATGCAACTTAAGCTTGCCTTCAAGCCAGGAATTCAAAAATAAGTACTTTGAGGCCACTGGAAAAAAAATCAGACCCGGATTTGTGGAAAGGCCACCTAAGGATTTTAGGGGGACGGCATGCTGCCCAACCACACCCACATTGGTTCAAAAACACTGTGGATGCGCTGGAGATACAATTATTTTTTTTAATTTCCTGTGTGCCAATCCCCATTGCTCCTGTCCCCGGTGAGGGGACAGGAGCGGTAGTGGGCCTAGGGGCACCCACTATGTAAATCCGGCCCTGAACAAAGTCCAAAGTAAAGGTGAGCAACTGCTTTAAAGTATGATTGGTAAAGGTTTCTAATAGTAGAAATAAGAGAAAAAAACATGATCATGGCCATGACAAATAAAAGAAACAAATAAATGAGGAATCAGTGCATCAACAATATCAGTTGAAATAAAATCTCACTTCCTTACACTACAATTAGTGCTGAACCCAATGATCTGCTAATGTTTCCCATATATCTTTATTGCCCACATGGTTATTTTAGTCAATAGATGAAGGATGATGAACAGTTCACCAAAAATAAACAAGGAGTTAATTTTCAATATTGTCTTTTTTTGGCATAACTGGTGTGAAATAATTTGTTGTTGTACTACACCAGCCAAATAATGAGTGCTCACACAGAACTAATGCAGTCATCTTCTGAGTATTCTGATCTGACAATGAAGGATAAAAATCACAGTGGGCACCTAGAAATCAATAGCAAGGCAACGATGATGAGAATGAAGGCTTTGACATCGGTACAAAGAAATATAAATTCTAATGCAACGTTGAAGAGAAAGAGACATTACCAATAATATCAGCTAAACCTGGAGGGGAAATTTATCTCCATCTCCAACTGCCGAATAGTTTCAAAAATGTTTCTCTTTCACTCTTTAGAACTGTGAAGGTTGACATTTGAATGAACTATCCACTTGCTGTCAGTGACTGCCTTACAAAGCAAGAGCTCTAGCAGGAGAAATAATCTTGATGGAGCAGTCAACCAGTCTATATCTAAACCTGCTTTTGCTGCAAGATCAAGCCCCAAACGTAGTATTGAGACACCATCAGTGCTTAATGCATAGTCCAATCTTAACAGAGATACTAACACTCTCATACTAACAGGGTTCATTAAGACACACAGCACTTGGTACAAAGCACCATGTTTTCTATCCACAAACTTAACAAGCCTTTCCTATAGACTTAGATCTTTGCTGAGTCTTCAGCTGAATATGTTCCATTGTGTCAAAGCTTTGCTTCCCTGTTTTAATTTTTTGTTATTCTAATTTCCATTTTAAACAGATTATTAAACAGCTTCTCCTACTCTCCTCTCTAAAGAATAGAAATATGTCCTGCCTTTTTATAGGTCCCTGGTAAGGCCTCACTTGGAGTATACAGTACAGCTTTTGTCTCCAGTCCTTAAGAAGAATATAAATGAGCTGGAGAGAGTGCAAAACCAAACTGGTTAGAGGGATGGAAGACTTAAATAATGAGGGTAAACTGTCAAAGTTGGCTTTGTTTTCTCTAGAAAAGAGGTGATTGTGAGGGGACATGATTACTCTTTACAAGAACATTAGAGAATATCATAGACAGATGCCCATGAAAAGGATCACCCCACCAGAGGCCACCCCTTTAGACTAGAAGAAGAGAACTTTAATTTGTAGCAGTGTTGGTGGTTCTTCACAGTGATTTCTTGGACAAACATAGTATCCAAGGCTATAGAGATACTTAAATGTACAATAAATATAGATATTGGTAAGTATAGTTTATGCTATTGTATGTAGGGGTCAGTGCTGGGTTTCATTTGGAGGGGTTGAACCTGATGGTCTTTCCTAGTGTGCATTTTAAAATATATTTGATCTTTTACAGGTTACAACCTCACTCCTAAACACATTGACTTATATACACCATCCATATGCTAAATGGCTAATTAGCAATTGATTTAGTGAACACTCGATGGCTTCTCAGATCACTATAGCTTGCGGCATGCAAAGAAAATATTCGCTAATTAGCCTTGAAATTGTTGGATTTACTGTGTCCTATTACATTTTTGTTGTGTTACAGCTGGTTTTGTTTTGTAAACTAAATGTTTTTTTTTTTTTTCATTTTTACAAAAGAAAAATCAAGGTCACATTTTACAGAATTCACAATGATTATAGCAGACAAACAAAGAAAACCAACTTGAATGTAAACAGATGGCAAAAAGCATATGACTGATGCTGAGTGATGGGCGAAACTGTGCAAAACGCATTGAAGTCAAATGGGCGTCAAAATAATTTTGACATGCATCAATTTTTATACATACGATTATTGGGTCCAAATGCATTAAAGTCAATTGATGCACAGACATTAATATCAGGCGTTTGTATACCAATATCTCTACTCAACATGATAACTCGGGATCTAGAATTGTGGTGTCACTAGACACGGCAAAAGCTTTTGACACAGTCCAATGGCAGTTCCTTTGGGAAGCTTTAGCCCGGTATAAATTCGGCCCTAAATTTATAAAGTGGGTACAGTTGCTTTACGCTCGCCCTCGAGCTAGGATTATAGTGAATGGGAGGTTAACCGAGAGTGTATCCTTAGAGAGAGGCACGCGCCAAGGGTGTCCACTTTCCCCAATGCTCTTCGCTCTGGCTATTGAACCGTTGGCCATACATATACGGGCGAATGCAGGGATACAAGGGTTGAGACTGAGGAATGTTACTGAAAAAATATCGCTGTATGCTGATGATATGCTGCTGTACTTGGCAAATTCACACCAGGCTCTGGAAACTCTCCTAATAGCTGTGTCTGAATTTGGTCGATACTCTGGTCTTAACATCAACCATTCTAAATCGGTCATCTTCCCGATAGACCCTCTCCCCCCAGGCACCCCTGACTATATATCACATCTCCAGGTGGTGACCTCATTTAAATATTTAGGGGTAACAATACATAAAGAGCTAGATAGATATGAACAATTAAACCTATACCCGATAGTGCAGGCACTAACTAACAGAGTTGGTATATGGCAGGACTTACCCTTTCCCTCCCAGGTAGAATTAATATATTTAAAATGATTTTTCTCCCTAAATTTTTGTATGCATTACACAATTCTCCTATCACTCCGAGGACGTCCTGGTTTACAGGGGTGGATAAAATCATTAGGGGCTTCTTATGGGCAGGAAGCCACCCACGCCTAAGCATGAAAATATTGCAAACTTCTTTGTCTAATGGGGGACTAGCCTTATCTAACCTCAAAGCTTATTTTCTTGCAGCTCAGCTAGTCTATGTCCATTGGTGGGTGGTCCCCGATATAAATAACCCAGCAGTTCTATTAGAAGCCTCTATAGTTGGTTCACTTGAAGCCCTATCTAAACTTCCATACCGAGGCGCCTCTTCTTTTTGCCCTACCACACCCTCTATGGTCACTGTAGTTCAAGCTTTTCAGAAAGCCTTGAAGGTGGTACAGGGTCCATCTGAAGTTTGGTCTCCTAGGACCCCAATATGGGGCAATAATCATCTTCCCCACTTTCATGAGCTACAAGACATAGCTAGATGGGCTCAGCTGGGAGTTAAAACCTTACGTGACATTGTGAATGGTGGTGAATGTAAAACATATGACTTACTGAGGCAGGAGATACACCCTCCCCCTAGTATGTTTTTCAGGTATCTGCAGTTGCGTCATGCCTTTGCAATTTCCCGCTAGGCCCATAAGGGTGGTTGAAACTAACCTGGAGACCTACCTCCATAGACAAGACCTGACTAAACCACTCTCTTGGTTCTATACTATTTTGTTGACTGCAGGTCCTTCACCCCTGGAAAAATCTAAGACCAAATGGCAGAGAGACATTCCTGAGTTGGATGATGAGAAGTGGTCTGATGCTCTCAAAATGGTCCCAAATATTTCCATCTCAATGAGAGATAGATACATCCAGATAAAGTTTTTAAACAGAGTGTACCTGACTCCGTACCGTTTAGCGAAAATATACGATAATGTGTCAGATTTGTGCCCTAAGTGCAGGGATGAGATAGGCACCCTGTTCCATGTGTTTTGGTCATGCCCGGTGATACAGAGATTCTGGAGTAAGGTGCTGCAATTCTTGGATGAAAAATTAGCACTCCCACATATTCGTTCCCCGGAACTCTGCTTACTAGGACTGTCTGGTGATGTTCCACTACGTTTCTATTCCAGACTCTGCTATTTACAACTTCTCTACTACGCCAAGAAAGCCATTCTTATGCACTGGAAGTCCTTGGACCCCCCCTCATTGCAATATTGGCGAAAGTTGGTAAATGACTCTCTTCCAAGTCAGAAATTGACATACTTAGCCAGGGGGTGCCCAGAGAAATTTGATGCCATTTGGGGTACCTGGTTGAATTTACAGTAGTTTGTAGAAATGAGTGTTATTATGAATAGCCGAAATGGCTGCCTCTGCCTCACGTTTTTTCTTCTCTTTTCTTTTTCTTTCTCTGTTAATTGTTGTTAAAACTGCAAAATAAAAACTTTTTTTAAAAAAAAAAAAGTCAATTGATGTCCGAATAATTTTGATGCACGACAATTTTTATGTGCTTAACACAGAAATCTGCCCTGAATTCATGTCTGGCGAATTTATTCGCCCATCACTACTGATGCTGTATTGAAAAAGAATACACACTGAAAGGGTTATGATGGGTCAAACAAGTTAGGGTTCAATGATCTTTCTCTTCTTTAAGGGTTTAGTTAGTCCAGTCTCTTTGTTCTATATATAATGTGCATTGATTATTAAGTTGAATCTTGAATATTAGCAATAACTTAAGAAACAGATAAATAAGAACATGAACCACTGGTGATTATTATACTCAAGTCACACGTCTACTGACCCTGACTAATAACAATTAGCAGCAAATGAAAGAGCCTCTATGCATTATAAAAATCAATATTTCATATAAATATGGCAAATCAGCATCAACCATGACAATGAATCAAATGTCCTCGGGGAAGCTGGCATACTTATAGGTCTAGATGCTTTATTGTAGCTGCAAATCAAAATATTAAGCTTGTGCATAGAATCAATATGGATATTTGAGAAACCAACATTGGTGACAGTACCACTTTAAAGCTATCAAATAGGTATATTCTTTCAAAGCTTATGTTTTCACCCAGACACACATAAGCTTTCCCTCTCCGTTTATCTCTGAAATGGTAATTTATTGATATGCATCCCACTCAAATCAGTCTCTTGAGTGGGCAAGAATAGTTGCTTTCAGCAAGCATGATTAAGGTCTTTGTTTAGATTGTCAAGCTTTTCAGAAAAACCTACAACTCTTCGTGTCACATAAAAGGAATAAATCAATTGCCAAGTTTCACTTCTTCAGCTCTGTAAGTGACAAGAAAGATCTATAGTTGCTTCAATACTAGAGCAGAAGATTTTCACCAATGAAAAACGACCTAGAACTAGTCTTGTGTGACGCCCAGTGGGAGAGGTGGTAAATTTAATGTATAGTGGGACTTCTGTATGGTTCAGATTGGGGTTAAAAGGAAAACAGAATAAAAACATTAACTTTTCTAGAGTAGACTCTTCGTGCATGTTTATGTGTGTGTTTCTCTGTGCATGTGAATTTGTTGAAGTTCCTTCAAGCTTCATGGATTCCTCCATCATGGATTCCTGCAATACTTATTATATTGTAGCAAAACTAATGGCGGCAGAAAGCCCAAATAGAATAGCATGGCCTTTCAAATCACTTTTTTAGGGATTTGCCACAGTAGTCATGTGGCAAATACAGGTATGGGATCTGGAATTTGGAAATCCGTTGTCCAGAAAGCTCAGAATTATGGAAAGGCGGCAGGCCATCTCCCATAGTCTCCATTTTATACAAATAATCCAAATTTTTAAAAATGATTCACCTTTTCTCTGTAATGATACAACAGTACTTGAGCCAAACTAAGATATAATTAATCCTTATTGAAAGCAAAACCAGCCCATTTAGTTTATTTAATGTTTAAATTTCTAGTAGACTTAAGGTATGATGATCCACATTATCTGGAAAACCCCAGGTCCTGAGTATTCTGGATAACAGGTCCCTTACCTGTACTTAAAAAAAGTCATGCCATGCAAATAGAAACCTTCATATGAGGAAATATGAGGAAATGCCTTAGATAATTTAGTCCTTATCCTTGTTCTCTTGCCAATGTTATGTGTGCTATCTCCTGGGGCCAATAAGCAGCAAGATATAACTTTATATTAGATTGCTGATATTGACAATTCTTAGCAGACTTTCTAAAAGAACACTACTTTATTGGACACTACTTTATTGGAATTGGGTCTCACAGGTGCAAGATAAAAGAGAGAAATCACAGAAGTCATATTAGCAATAATGGTACCTGGACACATTTACTACATCAGAAATTCACTAAAGATATTTGCACCCTACGATGCTCCTTGTTTTTCTAGCTGCGCTTGAAACCACTGCGTCCATCCTTCGTTCTCTGGTAAATTGAAGGCAAGTACATTTATTGACAAGGAGAACCTTCAAGCTGGCAAAGCTATGGATACCCCAACAAAAAGATTTCCAACAAGTGATTATAAAAGTAACCAAACGCATTTCATGCCTGGTAGGGCACTTACTCTAAGGCTCATAATGCCAAGCTCCAGAAAAGACACAATGGACAATCCAAATTTTGGAAACAATTGGATCCTATTAATCAAGAGGTTCACCCCATGAGCTTGGTCACAATGCCACTGGGATTACAAATTGCATCCACAGTTGCACTTTGCAGGGTGCATACAGTGTATATCTATACTTACTTATGTCAAACACTATGGAAAGTGAGTATTTTTTTTTTAATTGAAGGGGTTGTTCACCTTCCAACACTTTTTTAATTTCAGCTGTTTTCAGATCGTTCACCAGAAACAAAGATTATTTTCTTTTATTTATTTGTGAACGTTTTACGCATGTTAAAGCCTAAAGTTTAATTTTTCACCTTCTTATATCTTTCTAAAGCAGCTGCGGGAGGGGCTGATCACCAGCTCAGTAAAAAGTTCTAAGTTGATACATTTCATCAAATACATTAGACTTATTTCATACACTACATCGTTGTCCCTGCTGAGCTGAACCCCAGAGCTTCATTCAAGGCAGCTGTTAGAATGGATAAAATAGTTGCTAATATCCCACATATGTTGCTGAGAAATGTACCAACTAATGGAGCAAATTGTAACAGTTTAGAATCTGCTCCTGTATTACTGAGCTGCCAGACTGAAACGCCAGAGACACAAATTCAACTTCAACTTACATTTTGGAACAGCGGTCAAAAATAAAAAACGGAAAGCAATTGAAAAAAAGTCTTTATTGTTGGCGAACAATCTGAAAATAACTGAACTGAAGAAAGTTTTTGAAAGGTGAACAACCCGTTTATCAAAAATTCAGACCCCTTCCTACAGATGAAGCCACTTGGATTTGTGAGATAAATGCGTCATGACTCATGGTTAATTGAAGAAACTGCGTTATCTAAAGTCATCTTAACTCATTTAATGCATTTAACCTTTCCATTAGCATACCAAAGCACCATTGTGAACAATGGTGAATGCTTTAATTAGATGGGATGTTGTGACTCAGTTTTCTGTGTTAAATGAGATAAATGGGATATCTGTGTTTAGTTATTCTGTGTCAAACAGACAAACCAAAGTGGCTGCATCTGTAATTTAGCAGGTGAAACACACTAAGGCAAATGGCACACAGGCTGGGGAACAGTGACAGTCAAAACCGATCCCTGTTGAAATCAGTATGCAGTGACAGATGCTTGAACTTTCTCTGTCCTGATGACTAAGTTGTAGATAGGGGTGTGTTGATCGCTAACATTTTCTGCTAAGGGGTGACAGCAGTCAAAACAACCTATGTGTTGAGCTGGCAATTTGCTTTAATATCTTTTTGTTGAAGTCTTCAAACAAGTGGATCTTTTTTAAAGTGGACCACCTATGTGCTATGCTAATTGAGGCTGATCTGATTGATGGCCTGAGCACTAGCAATCAGATCATTCTGTGAGCCTGCAGAAACCAACTGGATTAGGACTGTATCAGTGAACAATGCTGTCCTTACTTGATGGGGTTTCAAACCTCCCCAATAGATGTGTGGTCAATTTTAGACCAAGAGGTATAGTTATTAAGGTTCAAGTTGAACATTCAAGTTTTCAATATGATTAGTATGGTCAAAATTTTTCGAGTTAATAAAAAACTTGTTTTTTTTTAGATGTATTATTCCTTAGACCCTGTAAATAGCTAGAATCTGAAAATAACCTGGCTAGGTCATGTAGGAGTCAATGGCAGAGGTTCCTTGAACCATTTAAAGATATTACTAGCCTTCAAACTTGAATTATTTGAGCAGTTGAGGTTTTTTTTCAATGAAAACTCGATTTTTCGGGTTCCGTACATCAAACCAAAATAAAAAAAATAAAAAAATAAAAAAAATTGAATTTCGAGCTATTTTTTGTGTACTTTAATTTGAATTTGAAAACAATTAGAATATCAAAATGTATCATCTACTGTCTCTTTGAAAATTCAACATCAACCATTCGCCATCTAAAAGCTGCCGAATTGCTATGTTAGCCTATTGGGGACCTCCTAAAATTTGGAGTCAATTGGTGGACTTTGAAAAATCAAAGTTTTTTTGGGGGAAAACTTTGATTCGAATTTGATCGAATGCGATATTACTTCGATTCGTACGATATGAATTTGTATGAATTTGAACAAATACAAACTATTCTCCCACAAAAATGCTTAGATTTTTTTTAATTAATTTTGGTAGGTCTTTTTTAATTCGAATTTTGAAGTTTTTTAAATTTTAAATTCGACCCTTGATAAATCTGCCCCTTAGAATCAGCTTTTTGCCATTCAAGTTGCGAGTTCATTCCAGTTCATTTGAGATATAAAAACTGCTAACATTCGACCTTTGATAAATAACTCCCCCCCCCCAATCTGGTAGCCAGTTGGGAGAGCCCTAACGTGACGATAAACTGCTGACTCAGTTTTAAAAGGCCATGTGAGTATGGCAAGTTTTGGACTGGGCTAAGGAAAATGATAAGACATCTCAGAAACAGTAATGGACGATAGCATTGATCAATGCAGATCGATTTTTAAGCACTATTTGTAAAGGAGTTTAGTATGAGGCAAACTAAGGGATCAGTACATTTTCTTTCTAAGTTGAATGCTTCTGTAGACTGGTTATAAATGTGAAAAAAATAACTCTTGATTTTGAATTCTAAGCAGCAGCAAAGCTCACATTGAGTGGGTTCAGTAGAAAAGAAGTCCTGTTTTTAGTTCTCTAACGACAGGTAATGATGAAAGTATAAAAAAAAATCCTAAAGGCAACGGAACGGAGATGTGAAACCAACAGGGGAAAAAAGTAGGAAAGATGCTGATCTAAGGAAGCAAGAAGGGAATGTAAACTGACATATGGGCTATGGCTGGTTATATTCTTTTGGATTGTGTATTTGGATACAGTGCCAAGACATTCCTCTTGGCTCAGCTCTTGTTCAGCTCTCTCATTACAGATCTTTTTCTTTTCCAGTGTTAAGCGGTAATTTGTTAAACTTCCAAAAGGCATTTTTGCAAGCAAACAGGGTGACCTTGGGTCAGAAAAGAAAAAAAAACACAGCCCGCAAAAATAAAAAAAGGCATTGCCAAGTGAATTTAAACGGAAAAGATTAGGAGAACTTCTTAGCAGATATTTTATTAACTGTAACAAGGAGCAAAGCCAAAATAAACTGATATCACTGACTATGTTTGGAGGAAATCAATCTCAATGAGTAATCGAGAGTTCAGCGTTGAACAGTCAAAGTATAAAATTTTGCTTGTTGCCCTTTAGCATTTATTGTAACATTCCCCTGATGACAGTGGCTCACTGTACTAATAGGCTGCAGTGTCCTCATATCCACCAGTGTAATTATAATGCTGCAGCTCTACAGAAATAATATTATTTTGGGAAACTAGTAGCAAAGGTCCAGGCGATTAAAACAATTAATTTTTTTGTTGCATGAGGGAGATCATCCACTCTTAGAGCTGTATAAATAAAAAAAAAATTGAAATAGACAATTCTGAATTTTTTCAAAGCACTCTGCTTAAACATATTTTAGCATACAGTTTTAACAGATTTGAATTTTTTTTTTAGCCAGAATATGTTCACTATTTAAGAACGGACATAAGTCAACAGCAGTGAAATGACGTGACACCAGGCCCCCATCAAAAAATCTTTTTTCGAAGCGGCATGGAGAGAAAAGCAACCTACCCACCGCCCTCCTCCTTGGGACTGGAAATAGAACTGCTATAGAAAAAGTTACATGACCCCCTGGGCTCTTCTGTGACTGTGGATCTGCTTCTTCTATATTTATGGGCAGTGTCAGGCCAAGTAGACCGGGCACCCCTAGTCGACCTGGCCAGCCACTACGCTTCCCTCCGTGCTTGTATGTGTACCCCCGAACACATTGTGCACATGTATTTGCAGAACGCCGGAGTAGAGGGAATTAGGAGAGAGCCGGCGGGGAGTAGAGATCACCGGAAGGGAGAGAGGCGAGGAAAGCGCCTGAGGGGAGGTAGGAAAGAGCACCAGAGGGGAGGGAGGCAGAGGAGAACAGCAAACATGGACTAGGGGTAGGCAAAAGACAGGTACTTGCCCAGTACTAGCCCTAGAAAGGTGCCTCTTCTGCCTACCCCTAGCTCCGGCCCTGATTACGCCACTATTTATTCATCACTATATGTGTGTTTATTCATTACTGATGTGTTTTTCGAATTCATTCAAAAGAGCTCACATGTGACCATGTTTCAAAAAAAGAGACCTCTATCACTTAGCTCTGATGCAGAGTTTTCCCCTGACTTCATTTTTTTCCATAAATATTTGAACAAATATTTTCCAACATCAAAGGTGTTTAGAATTATGTTGTGAAAACTGGAGAAAGATGGTGAGGAGGGAGAATCAGGTTTTTACTTTAATATATAAAGTATAGAATGCATTTGGATTTTGAGAGCATTTTTATCACCTGATGCTGATTCAGAATGTATTTTGCTTTGCCGGAAAAACATTTTTTTTTTCACATAAGAAAAATGGCCATTGACTGCAAAGAATTTGGTATAAGAAAAAATTGGAGAAAAAACAACAATTGACTGCAATGCAAGACTTTAAAAATAAGTCAAAGTCAATGCCGGCGTAAATTGGCGCTGGCGTTTGAACCAACGCCGGCGTTGAAAAAAACTTTGAAACGGGCAAATTAGCCACTGATTCGCACCTGGCGAATAAATTCGCCCATCACTATTTATCAACAATAGAATTCAAAATGGTTTCTTTTGAGCTAAAATTTGAATTAGAGTTTGTAAAACTTGAATTTTATAGATTTATTAATCACAAAAAAATTCCAAATTTTAAAAATTTGCCATCTAAAAGCAACCGAGTTCATTTAGAGGAGTTGTTCTAAGTAAAATGTAAGAGATTTTTTTTTTCAGTTTGCGTTTATCAAAGTTTTTTTCCCATGATTTTATCCAATTTAGTTTTTTAGATTTACATTTTTAAATAAATAAGCAAACATTCAAGTTTTTTTTAAAAAAAAAATTGCACAAAGTTGAATTTTGATAAATAGGCCTCTCACAATCCGAATCTACCTTTTAAAAGCATGTCAAGTTTGGTTATTGGTTGAGGAAGTATAATCATATTCAACTAATTTCTTATTTTAATTTAGATTTTTATCTCATATGTGAATGAGAATGTTTTTTTCATAAAAGAAAAGGCTGAATGTTATAATCCACTTTCCTGTGTAACAAACTTAAAAATGACTGTGCTAAAGTTTAACTGTACAAATCCACATTACACTGATTAGATTTGTTGCAGATCCAAATCTCATGAAAGTAAAGTGGTTTTGTTAGCAAGTTATTAAAATATTGATAGTTATGTTGCATCCAAGTTCTAAAAAGGGCCAGCACCACTAATTGCCATGCATTTGCATTAATAGCTGAGCCTAAAATTTTCAATTTCCTCTCTATGATTTTTTTAGTCACTGGGAGGAATGCCTAATCATAAGATGGAAGCAATTCAATCCAATTTCTCGTATAGAGCCCCACTTAGTTTAACCCCAGTGGTGCTGCTTACAGTCCCACCAAAGTTTGTGCCAAAATAGAACTGATTGTTTCATCTGTGTTTAAAGTGGTAGGTTATCTTAAAAATTTATTTTAGTATAGTTTAGACATTAGCATTCAGAGAGAATTTCAATTATTTACGCTTTTTGATTTGCAGATCTTTAGCTCGGAGTTAACAGGCGTCAAAAACGGGCACCGGCATCAAAAAGGAGACGCCGGTGCCGTTTCACAAATTTTTCGTCGTTTCGCGAAAATTCGCCCATCACTACACACAACTGCTCTTTAACTGGTGTTACGTGTATATACACCTTTGGGGTAACAAATAAATATTTAATTTGATGTCTGTGAATTTTTCACTACGAAATGAGTCAGGCTTGTAATGTCAACCTGTTACATCAAGGAACAGCATGCTGCAGAGTGTAGGGTGCCGGCCATAAAAAACCCCACAAGCATCAGAAAAGACATGGAGACCAAGGAGAGACAGTTCTTCAAGTTATTGTATTACCTCAAATATGTGGATCATCAATTAGAAAGAAAATGACTGCACTGTAATATAATCACTGTATCTGTTTGTCTTCTCCTGAGCCATTTGAGCTCTGGCAATCATTTTTGAACTTTAAAGGGATTCTGTCATGATTTTTACAATGTATTTTCTATTTCTAAATTGCACTGTTTACACTGCAAACAATTCCCTCTACAATGTAAAATTTAATTCCTGAACTATCAAGTGTATTTTTTTTGGTTGTAATATTGGTATGTAGGCGCCATCTCAGGTCATTTTGCCTGGTCATATGGTTTTAGAAAAAGCCAGCACTTTAGGATGGAACTGCTTTCTGGCAGGCTGTTGTTTCTCCTACTCAATGTAACTGAATGTGTCGTAGTGGGCCCTGGATTTTACTATTGAGTGCTGTTCTTAGATCTACCAGGCAGCTGTTATCTTGTGTTAGGGAGCTGCTATCTAGTGACCTTCCCATTGTTCTGTTGTTTGGCTGCTGGGGGGTGAAGGGAGGGGATGATATCACTCCAAATTGCAGTACAGCAGTAAAAAGTGATGGAAGTTTATGAGAGCACAAGTCACATGACTTGGGGCAGCTGGGAAACTGTGACAATATGTCTAGACCCATGTCAGATTTCAAAATTATATATATAAAAAAAAATCATTTTGCTCTTCTAAGAAATTTTTTGAGAAGCTGATGCGGTCACCCATTCTAATCAGAATGAGTGACCTCACATCAGCTGGCAAGACCTGCTGGTAAATAAAGCATTAGAAAGATTATAATATGACCCTCTTATATATTTATACATAGTTATCATATCACCCCTTAAGCACATCTTCTCCAGTGTGAACATCCCCAATTTGGCCAGCCTTTCCTCATAGCTAAGATTTTCCATACCTTTTACCAGCTTACTTGCCCTTCTCTGGACCCTCTCTAATTCAGTAATGTCCTGTTTGAGCACTGGAAACCAAAACTGTACAGGGCCTTACCAATGCACTATACAGTGGAAGAATGACCCCCTCCTCCCGTGTATAAATGCCCCTTTTAATACAGCTCAAGACCTTATTTGCTGCTGACTGGCATTGCTTGCTACAGCCAAGTTTATTATCTACAAGGACTCCAAGGTCCTTCCATAATGGATTTGCCTAGTGCAGTCCCATTAAAGGGATGAGAGGATATTCTTACATCCCAGGTGCATTACTTTACATTTATCAACATTGAATCTCATTTGCCACTTAGCTGCCCAGATTACCAGTTTGTCAAGATCCTGATTCCTGTTGCAAGGATGTCACATCCTGGATGGAATTAATTGGGCTGGATAGTTTTGTGTCATCTACAAACACCGATACATTACTTACAATACCCTCCCTTAAGTCATTAATGAACAAGTTAAATAAAAATGGGCCCAATACTGAGGCCTGAGTGACCTCACTAAGAACCTTACTCCAAGTAGAGAATGTACCATTAACAACCACCCTCTTTAGCCGATCCTGTAGCCAGTTTCTCATCCATGTGCAAAAGCCTTATAAGCCCAACAGACATTAGTTTAGAAAGCAGTAGTTTGTGGGGCAAGGTATCAAACGTTTCAGCAAACGTTTCACATCTACTGCCCCCCCCCCCACTGTCCAGCATCTTACTTACCTCATCATAAAAAGCAATCAAATTTGTCTGACATGACCTATCCTTCATAAAGCCATGCTGATTGCTGCTCATGATGCCATTCACTAGGACACAATTTTGAATGTGATTCCCTTAACAAGCCTTCAAATAATTTACCCACCACAGATGTCAAATTTACTGGCCTATAATTGCCAGGCTGAGATCGTAATCCCTTTTTAAATATTGGAATGACATCAGCTCCAATCCATAGGTACCATTCCAGATAAAAGTGAATCTGAGAAAATCAGAAATAGGGGCTGGTCTAAAACTGAACTAAGCTCTCTTAGAACCCATGAGTGTATGCCATCTGGCCCTGGCAACTTGTTTACATTCATATTTATTAAAGCTTTATGAATCAAGTCAATATCTGGTTATTCACTCTGTTTTTTCTTGCACCAATGGCAAAAGTCAATGGGTGTTTTTTCTTGTTCTTAAAAACACAATTGTTTTTCTGCCAAAAAAATAAGTAAGGGAAAATTGTAGTACAGGTTCAAGAAAACTTTTACCACTAGTGAAAACACAAATTTCAATGTAATCTGTATCGGACCTAATCTTCAATAGACTAGAAAGCCAACCCTCTCAGTAATGCAAAAGATCAGTACCTATTTAGTATTACTGTAAATTAACTCAGTAAATTATAGAAAGATCCCAAGCCACAGAGGGGGTGAATTATTAAGAATAGAAACAAAATGGATCTTCTACCTCAATACTACACAGTCAAATGGAGTAAACTTGGAATTTGATGTCTCTTGTTCTAATGTTAGAATTAGTTTTTATAGCTATGATCAATTGATCATAACTTTATTCCATCTATGTAATCTACAGCTTTTGTGTGTATATGATGTATAAAGATTTGTAAATACAAAAATGTTTTATACTGTTTAGGGCCAACATTTTGTTTGGTGTAATATGTTGCTAAACTCTTTGTGATTGGTCTTTTGTTATGTACCGATTAAATGCCCACAGGGGCACAAAACACATCAGGCTTTTTGCAACACAATAATATGTAATATTTCTTGTTAATAAAACTTTATTAACAGCATTTTTGACAGAGGTGTGGTTTGTGCCAGCCTTTGTTCTACATGGTTGTGTAATCACTCCCCTTAGCTGAAGGTCTGGGGTATGAGTGAAATTTTACAGAAGGAGGTCTCTTGTCTTTCATGTTTGATACTTATATATCTTGTTTGGTACATGCTGACAAGGATTTGGAACCTGCCCTACAAAACTTGAATATGGAATTCTCCAAGTCTACTTTTTTCTAAATAAGATAAAATGTGTAAAGAAATAAGAAGATAATTTAAATACCATCTACATTTTTTCTCCTTTATCTTTACCAGGCATACAAGGACACTAATAGAATCTAGAGTAAATTTCCTGATCCCCAGATCACCGTCTTTGCCAGAGGTGATGCCTACTCAGCATTGAATTAATTCTTAGCCCTCTGTCGTCTGCTTCAATAATTAGGCTAATGCGCCTTTGGCAAAGCATGCAAATGAAGAAGCACAGTTAAAACAGACACATTTTTTTTTTTAAAGAAACATATTTATGAATTTAAGAAGAATCATAAAAAGTAGCACAACGTAATATGAGTGTGTGGGAGACATGGTCCTCGCTACATGTGTGATCCTTATTTTAGGAGGAAGTGATACAGATACAGGTTCGGGATCTGTTAGCTGGAAAACCGTTATCCTAAAAGTTCTGAATTGTGGGGCAGTCAACTCTCATAGACTCAATTTAAACAAATGTTTAGTTTTTTTAAAAAAATGATTTAATTTTTCCTCTGTAATAATAAGACAGTACCTTGTATATGATCCCAGCTAAGATAAATAATCCTCATTAGAGGCCTTTTTTATTTAGGGGCTGATTTACTTAAACTCAAATTAATCACAGCTTTTTAACAAAAACAAAGTCGACAAACTGCCTTCCACGAATTTAATTCATTTTTCAATAATTTTCTCGAACAAATAGGATCAACAAAAATTAGTGTAAATTGTATTGTACGATTGGGGCTCTGGAAACTCGATTTTATCAAATTTTTGCTACAAAAACTCAACTTTTTTGGATTATTGGATGCAAACCCCGAATTTTTTGAATTATTAGCCAATGTCCAATTTAAAGGACATCTGTCATTGACTTCTACATGACCTCAACAGGTTTAAAATGGCATATTTTCAGATTGTTGGCAGCTTTGATGTATGATAAATCTCTAAAGATTTGAGTTTCCCCCCTAAAAGTCTCGACCAGAAAGGTCTAATAAATGGTTTAATAAATGGGCCCTTTAATGTAAGTTATTTTTTAGTAGACTTAGGGGCAAATTTATTAAGGGTTGAATAGTAAATTTGAAATAAAATTTTCAAAATAATTTCTTTAGGCAAAACTCACAAATTGAATTGAGAATAATCCAAACTTGATTCGAATTCGATTTAGCAAACCTTTACCCTGGGAATAATTTGAGTTCTATTAACCACCTAAAACCTGCCGAGTTCATGTCAAGTCAATGGGAGAGATCCAGTGACCCATTTGAAGATGTTAATAACCTTCCTGACAATCTAGTTTTTTTTGGAGAAAAAACTCAATTCGAGTTTATTCGAATTAGAATCGAATTTGATTTGAGTTTTCAAGTTGGTAACATTCATTCAAGTTTTATACAATTACGTTTTTTCTCAAATAACCTCTCAATCGAATTTCAAGTATATTCAAATTATTAGAGTAAAAAAAATTGACATGAATTCAAAATTCAACCTGATAAATGGGACTCTTAAAGTATGGTTATCCAAATTACAGTAAGATTCCTTATTCGGAAAACCCCATGTCTGAGCATTCTGGATAACAGGTCCCATACCTGTATACTAATATATTTCTATACTATATATTTCTAAGCTATATATATATATATATATATATATATATATATATATATATATATATATATATATATATATATATATATATATATATATATATATATATATATATATATATATATATATATATATATATATATATATATATATATATAAGATTGTTGCTCAAATGAAAAGGTAACTGTCCAAATATACCTTGAGAAAGTCGCATAATGGCAAAAAATTCACGAAACACAAATTTTGCCGCCCGTCCAAAAATTTTTTACGCCGGCAAATTTTTATATACATATTAGAGTAATAGCACTTCTTTGTGTAAATGCAACAAATGCCACATTGCATCCATTGCCTGCCAGCTCAATGTGGCAATGTTTCATTGAGTCCAAGTGGGGTCACAGTGTCCAGTCTATGGATCCATCTAGACTCCCTTCTAATTAGTGCTTGGTCCCTGTTGCCTCCCCTCTCCAAAGAAGGTTGAAAGTCTATCGCTATGCATCTAAAGGTAGGCAGTGTATGTCCCTTAGTTTGAAAATGTTTTTGGACACAGGTTGTAGGGCTTTGCCCTCTCTAAGAGCTTTGCTGATAGCCGATCTGTGTGTCAAGGAGCCGGGAGCTCCCTCCAGGGAGGTTGTCAGGATCGAGGAGGAAGCCCTCTTGAGGGTGCAAGGTCGCCGTGTCCAAAGGGTTAAACAAAGGAGTAGTCAGAATCCAGGCAAGAGTTCACAGGCAGGCAGATAACAGCAAAGTACAAAGTCCAGGCAAAGGGTCAGGATAACAATCAGGAACAAGATTAGCAGTAGAAGCTCACAGGGAACCCAGGATTCACACAGGAAATGATTCCTATACTTGGGCGCCATTCTGGCGTCTAGGTAGCGTTTTTATTTTGAATTTGGCGCCATTGTGACGTCATTGGCGTCCTTGCACCGACGTCGGCGCGCTGACGTCATCGCGCCGGCGCCGCTACCCACGTGGCGGCCATGGGCGCCGCCATTTTGGGAGCGATGCCGGCAGGGGAGGACGCGCCGCCCGGAGCTCCTGGACCTGCTCCGGGCGGCGATCGTGACACTGTGTTTGTCAATTCTATCTTTCATTGTGGTCCAGGTTTTGCCTATAATACATCCCACAGGGTCAGGTTATGATATAGACAATATAGGTTGAGCTGCAGCTGAGTCTGTGTACTATTTTGTATCTCTTTGCCGTGTGGGGATGGGGAAATCTGGCCCGGTGAGAAGACATCTGCATGTTACGCAATTTAGTGTGTTTGGAGAGCCAATCAGTCTCCAGGGTGAGGCTCCTTTTAAAGTCGGTCCTGACGAGGAGATCTCTCAGATTCTTGCCCCTTTTTTTTTAACCCATCACCGTTTTTTCCGCTGTGTGTAGGCTCAATGTCTCATCCATATTCAACATGGGCCAGTGTTTCCCAATACTGGCTGACAGCTGCCGAGATGCTGTTGAAAAAGTGGTAAAGATTAAGGGGTTAGTAGTCTGTTTTTTGGTTAGACTGGTCTGCTTGTGTGTACTTCAGTGCCATATTAAGCTGCAAATTCAGTAGTTCTGAGTTCTATGTATATTACATGTCCAACACAGAAACACAACATAATACATTTTTTACAATACCAAAAGGCCCCTAAGCAGCTATGCCTTAAGGTACCCCATGATTTCCCAACATATTTTAGAGACTTTTCTAAAATCTCCACTTACGATCTAATGAACCACTTAACCTAGTTCAAATTACCACTGGGAAATTCAATTGAGGAGTGTGCTAAATTGAAAACCTTACCTATCAGAAGATCTCAGCAAGTGAATTTCACACAGCTGTGATATATAATTAGACAGCAAAGTAAAAACATACAAATAATTACAGAGCACAAAGGTAAATCAACGTGGTTAGATATTAATTTAATTATGGTTAGGCAGAAAAAGACAAAAAGTCAGCAAGAATTATTCAACTGAATAAGCAATAAAGACTAAATTAAGTAATAGGAATATAATCCCTTATGAATGATATATGATCTAGAGAAATAATGACATAATACATAGTTTACAACATTTTGAAGTGTTCATACTCATCATCGTTTCTGGTTTTAGTTAAAGAAAGGCATCAACAACTTTCAAATGCTGAAATCAAACACCCTGACACTAAAAAGGATGATTCAATTTGGGGCCAATAACTAATTTATTCAGTGCTTCATAATAAAACGAAACCAGTTGCATTTGGAAATATGATGCAATGCTCTAGCCATTTATTAGCTTCCAGTAAATACATTTTTCATGTAAAATTTCCACATTAAGTGGCATATTTATCAAGGGTCGAATTTCGAAATTGAAAAAACTTCGAATTCAAAAAGGCCAACCAAAATTAAGTCAAAGTTTTCTTTTGGTCGAAAAGGTCAGTTTTCGATCGAATAGGTCCGTATACAGCCAAATTCAAATTGTACGAATCGAAGGAATAGCGCATTCGATCGAATTCGATTCAAAGTTTTTCCCCAAAAAAACTTTGAATTTTCAAAGTCCACCAATTGACTCCAAATAGGTTCTGGGAGGACCCCCATAGGCTAAAACAGCAATTCAGCAGGTTTTAGATGGTGAATGGTCGAAGTCAAATTTTTAAAGGGATAGTACATGATACATTTTGATATACAATTTTTTTTCAAATTCGAATTTGGACTATTCCCTAGTAGCTCGAAATTCGAATTTTTTTCATTAGAAAATTCACCTCAACCTTTGATAAATCTGCCCCTAAATATAACGTGGCTTCTAGAACTGTTAATGTACAAACCTTCCTTGACTCAGGAGCTGCAGGGATTTTCATGGACTCTGCCTTTGCCAAGTATTTCCCTTTTTCCCTTGCAGGTTTTGGCAATAGACAACAGTTCATTAGGGAGTTTTCTTCATGCATTGCTCCAATCCTGTCTCTTATTCATAAATGGGGAAAACCTAACTATTGGCCCCCACAAGCCATAGAAGCATTTAAGTCCTTGAAGGAATAATTTTCATGTGCTCCGGTTTTCAGACATCCGTAGCCTCGTCTTTATTGAAGTACAGTAGATGCATCTGACATTGGAGTGGTAGCGATCTTATACCAGAAACAAGTTTCTGATGGGAAGTTAAACCTGCTTACTTTTCCAAGAAATTCTCTTCCTCTATGCAGAACTATGATGTTGGGAATTGAAAATGACTTGCTCTCAAGTTAGCCTTGGAAGAGTGGAGACATCTACTATTCAAAGGCACTACACATAACATTACGGTTTTCACCGATCACTGAAAATCGGGTATATTCAAACCCTTAAAAGATTAAATCCTCGGCGGCACTCTTCTTCGCTTGCTTTTTGTCAGTACCAGCCCGGACTCTCTTATGTGTGTGTGGTTTGGGACTTGTATTTACCTTTCTAGCCACTGGAGGCTTTTGGGGCTGGTATTGAGCTGTTCATCTATGTTTCTGACTCTGCCTGTTCCCAGTCTGTCTCCTCCCTGGTCTCCTCCCATCTTGTTACCCTTATGTGTTTCAGATCTCCATTTATTGCTTTCCTTTCCAAGTTTCTATATTCCAAGCTCCTGTGTTCCTAGTTCCTTGTTCCTGATTGCAGTGTTCCTGTGTCCTGATCCTGTGTCCTGATCCCTACCTTCGCGGATTCAGTTCTGACCTTGACGTGTTTCTAACTATGATTCCTGATTGTTGTTTTCTTCATCACTGCCTGTACTGTGGTTTGCACCTTTTCTGTAAGTTTACTCTTTATTATGGCTTCAGGACTCTGTCCTGCCATCTACGGGTATACCCCAGGCTTCCCACCATACCTATTACCTCCTGAATACATCTCTGCAGTGTCAGAGCATTACACTTTAACGTTGTCATCACTTTTCATCCAGGCTCTAGAAACAGAAAAACAGATTCTCTCTCTAGAAGCTTCCTATGGGAGGATTGTGACAGTGAAGATAATGATTCAATTATTTCCCCTACAAAGATTATTTTATCACCGCTCCCACAATTTTCTTCTCAGATTCAGATTGCAATCCTCTGCGCCATCGGACACCCCAATTGGTCTGGTATACATTCCTCCTGAACTCCATTGATCTGTTCCTCAGCAGACTCACTGTTCCAGACAGGCCGGAGATCTGGGTATTAGGAAAACTATGGACTTACTAAGTCGTCTTGTGTGGAGACCAGCTATGCAGAAAGATGTAAGAGACTTTGTAGCAGCTTGCTTCATCTGTTCATCTTCCAATCCAATCCACACTGTCCCATGTGGTTTATTGCAGCCTCTTGCAGCCTCTCCCTGTTCCCTCCTGCCTGTGGACTCATATAGCCATTGATTTTATTGTTGAGTTAACATCTTCCTAAGGCAACACAGTTATATAGGTGATAATTCACCCCTTCAGCAGAATGGCACATTTCATTTCTCTAAGTAAGCTTGTATCTGGGTTTATAGGGAGGCAGATCAATCAAAATCAGATTTGAATTCCTGAATGGTTAAAAATGTTAAACACTCACAATAACTTGAAAATAGTGAATCCCAAAAATTCAGTCTTGTCATTCTACATCAAGTTATTGATATATTGGTTGATGTCCCCTGTGCTAATGTCTACAACACATTAATGTGTTTAAAAAAATAAATGAATATATCCATAAGAAAAATGTTTAATCAAAATTAAAAGTTTTTGCTACTGTTATTTTTACAAGGATATCGATTTTTTATTTTACTTCCCTAGTCATAGGCAGCAAAGTATATATAGTCCCATGGGCCCGTGTAGAATTGACTCACAGCATGAATGTGTTACTTGCAGCTGGAAAAAATGTTATGTTGGAAATTTCATAAATAAACCATTAGATATATGAAAAACTGAAAGAAAAAAAACATAAACAATGCTTGTGAAATATTTATTAAACATCCACTAAGATTTGGTGGATTTTATTATAATGATGACAGTTCCCCTATAAGTTATTTTTGGTCTTCCTTTTGGATTGATCATTATAGTTGTATGAATGTATAAAAATGGCTAACTTCTTGGCAGTTCTGCTCTGAATAATAAAAAAAAAATCATATTATTAACATTAATAGGAAGCATTCCCTTGTTATCTCTTCTTTTGATTATGCTGAAATAGTTACAGTAATTATTCATGACATGCTTGCACTTCATAATGTACCAAGGGTATATGAAGGTGGGTTCAGAATCCATTCAGGACTAACTGGAAAATTCTTGATTATCGTCTATTTATCTATCAAGCGGTACAGATCTTTTAACACACTTCGGGAATAGCAGCAGGTAAAATATATGGATCATGTAAACCCACAAAATTGCCTTCTTATGCAATTTTGCGCAAATTTAATTTGCTTTAGCCATGGTGAATCATGTGGGTCCGAAGGCAAAGTATTTTCAGGCACTTTGTCACCTGTGGAAAATTTCCTTTCTCACAGGCAATAAAGCACCATGTGTTACTGTACCTGGACAAAGTTAGGGGGGTATTTACAAAAACTCGAAATAACAAAGATAACCCAATTCCCTTTCACAAATGTAACTCATTTATCAAGAAATCAGCTCCAAAAAGTTGGTGTGGGAAAAGCCATAGCAAAATCAATTTGAATTGTCGCTCGAATCAAAAGATCTTTTTGAGTTGTCACCCAAAAACCCCAACTTTGGTCCAAATTTAATTCAGTGAAAGAAAGTTATCTCCTGGTTTATCATGTGAAAACTCATAGACGAGATTAAATTCGAGGAGAAATGCTTTTCTCCAAATTCAGTTCCAGTTTTTTCCCCGTAGACTTCAATAGAGTTTTCATGTGATAAACAGTGAGATACGTTTTTCTGTATTGCATCTTAAATTGAACCTTGTCCATAACGTTTCATGTGATGAGCCTTTTTCTCACTGAATTGAATATGACCCTTTATCAGATTATCCAGCGCAGATCACAATGTCAAGAAAAAACTTCAGGCATCTGCCATTGACTTCTACATGACCTCGACAGTTTTATATGGAGTTTATTTGGATTCTGATTTCTAGCAGCTTTGGGGTATAAAAAGAATTTGTGTTTTTTAAAAACTCAACAAGAAAAATCGAGGCTTCCTAAATAGGCCCCTTAGTGTCTTCTAGTATATAAAACCGTTTGCTCAATGTTTGCTATCCTAAAGCAGTTACTACAGTATATAATGAGTACCATATTGGTCAAAAACAGGACGCCAGCGCCGTTTTGCAAATTTTTCGCCGTTTCACAAATTTCATGAGTAATTCACAAATTTTTTGGCGAATCTAAACACCCCAAATTCGCCCATCACTACCCAGTACTCTAGGAAATCCACAAGTATCCAATTAAAATCAGTATTTATTGAAAAAGTTTAAAAAATAGTCATCCCCCTAGTGCCTACAAATTTCCATGCCCAAAAGGCACTTTGTCATGGGCCCTATGCCTATGAAAATTTCTATTTTATAAACCTTTTCATCATCACAGCAGTGGTCCTTTATTTTACTGTAATATTCTAGTCCCAAAATTATTTTTTTCTGTAAATTAAGACTTGATTAATGATTGCCTACAATTTTGAAAATTATCAATCCACAAATATATATTTTTAACAAATTTAAAAAATATATGCTTATCTTCAATAGTTCATTTAAAATTTGCTAAAACAAGGAAATGCCAGACAGTGTATAGAGTCTATGATTGTTGTGTTTATGGGGAAATAGCTGTAGAAAATGTACTATAATGATGGAAAATCTGCATAAACCTGAACAGTTATTAAAGTACTTTTCTCTTTGGAGATGATATCCCGTCAAACCGTATTTGCTCAGTTGCCAAGAGAAACCAGACGAAAGACGCTTGAGAATATCCTAAAGAGACTCAGACCACAGGATAGACTCCTGCAAACTCATCTTTCATGAAATTATAATGCAATGGAAAGTGTTTGAGGAAATGTATCCATATTTTTAGTCTTTAAAAAAAATAAAATCCGACCCCAAAGTAACAGAGCACACAGTAAAGTGTTATAGATGTTTTTTTTTTTTAATTTCTCAAAATGATATAAGAAAATGCATTAGATATAAAATAAAATAGTGATGAGTGTTCAAAACATATCTGATTATTTTCCTGAATATAAGGCGTAGTACCTAATTACTTTTAATATGTATCCCTACAAATGAACTAAGGTTGATAAAAATTTTGTAGATAATGTTTCATTCTAAGAAAAGACATGATTTACAGAAGGTAGAATGAAACACTATAAAGTTGTTTAGGTTCATTAATTTAATGTTAGGAATAATGCTATGTACACTCAAATACAATAAGGCCACCAAAGAAAACCTTATTTTTTTTTATATAGAATAGACCTCATAGACAAATACAACCTGAAATTTACTATGTACCATTGTGGAAAAAGACTCTAGGGTCTATGTGTTGTTATAATCATATTATATTGCTAATTTTTATGCAAGACTTTCATATACAGTGATTAACACCTTGGGGGGAACTGAGTGTATTTTGTGTAGTTATGGAAATGGTTGACATGTTGATAAATCTGTCCCTAGTGTCTATAGTAATATTACTGCCTTCTGTAACTACCCTATAGACAGGGCCAGAACTAGGGGTAGACAGAGTAGGCAAGTGCCTAGGGCATAGAGCTGGGGCATCAGGCATGTATCTTCATTGTCACCTACACCTAGTCCGGTCCCCTCTGTGCCCAATTGCCCAAGTGTCTATTCGTGCATTTGCATCTATTCACGTGTATTCAGACTGACCAGGTTGCCTAGGGTGCCTGACCGGCCTGGCCTGGCTCTGCGTATAGATCAGAGCCGGGCCACACCGGGCAGGCGCCCTAGGCAACCTGGTCTGACGCGGCGCGTGTGTTAACGCCGGCGCACATGTGCAGAAGCGTCAGTCGGCGTGCGCATATGCGCAGAAGCATTAATCGGCGTGCAGGAAGACAGGGAGTGAGAGGACCGGACATGGGGTAGGCGACAGAGCAGGTACGTGCCTGGCGCCACCCCAGCTTTGCGCCCTAGTCACGTGCCTACTCTTCCTTCCCCTAGTTCAGGCCCTGGTATAGATAGTAATAAACAGCAACATTTTTCTTGCTGCTCTGACTTGTAATGGAACATATCTTTCTTTGAATATGTTGCCAGGTATCACGACATTCATTAAGACAAACAACATTACAATAGCCCTGTTCTTCTTCCTATTAGGCTGTTAGAGTCTCTAAGGGGCTGATTTATCAACATTCAAATTTGAATGTTTACGGAGATTCAAGTTTTTTGTGCTACAAATTCATTAGCATTCAAAAACACACATTTAAAAGATTAATTAAGTGCAAAAAGCTCTAAAACTAAAAACTAAAACTGAAAACTGTGAATTCATAAAGCACATTTTCACAGAGAATTTTGATATCATACATTAAGGGGGTTATTTATCAAAGTACGAATTTATCTCAATATTTTCTGGAAAAAAATCCGCACAGGTTTTTTGAGCTTATTCATTAATAGACTTTCCCGAAAATTTTGTTAGCGGGAAAAAATCGTGTATTTTCGTTATTTTCATACAATTTTTTCAGATTTTTTCACCCAAAAACACCCAGAATTTTGCCCGAAAACTCGGAAAACTTTGGGCTATAGCCAAAACCCAGCGCACATCAAAAAATCATTGGGACTTCTCCCATTGACCTGTATGCAACCTCGACAGGTTTGAGATGCCGGATTTTCAGATTCAGACTTTTCCATCCTCGGGGTGTAATAAATTCTGAAAAATTTGTGATTTTTTAAGTAGTCCGATTTTATAAAAAAAAATCACGATTTTTTGGGGATTTTTGCATTCGGAGTTTAGTAGATAACCCCCTAAGGGATCGATTTGCTAACCTTCATATTTTGTTCTTTTTTACAAATCCTCTTTTATAAGCACTAAAAACTGTATAGATAATACTAATTACTCAAAACTATAAAAAAATTGTAATTTATTATACAAAAAAAAACGCTTTGCCATTGTCAGAGAGATTTGTCCTTTCCAAATTGTAAAATATTTTTTGATTCAAGTTTTTAACAGTTTTTAACAGTTTTCAGGTTTTTTGTTTATAATTTCATGAAAAATTCTAGAATTTCAAGGTTTTCAGATTTGAATGCAGACTAGTTCCGCATTTGTATTCGTTTGTGCTTTTTATTATTATTTATTAGGCAGTTTTTCAATAAATTACTGGGTGCTCATGGTTTTAGAGAAAATAAGTTCTATTTTGGCTTCTAAACCCACTAAAATAAAATTTTTGATAAATAGCCCCCATGCAGTCATGCCATTTGAATATGACTGTGTGGAGTTGAACCTCGCATGCATTAAATAATACAATTGATGTCAATTGTAACGTCCATACTAATTCTTGGATTTGACCCAGCCTGAAGCCGCTGATTTTCTGCACTATGATTCAGTACCACTCTACCTTTACATCTACACCACATATACTTTATTTATGCTGTAACTTTAAAACAAATTTCAATTTGTTTGCTTTAATCTCTTGAGTCTAATCACTTTATCCAAGAAAAAGAAGATTGTCATTTTTCATATCAAGGCTATTATTATAAAATAAAGGTTAAGTATTTACTGGATCAGACTCCAGTCTATAAACACTTTGAGTGAGATAAAAAATAGCAACGCATGTCCATTTATCTTATCTGGTTCCTAATGCACAACAACTACAGGGTATACATTTTAAAAGCCTTTTAGTTATTTCTGTGATTTATGTATTTGTTACAGTCTTTTGTTTTAGAGACAATAGTGTTTATAATGATAGAGAATCTAACAAGTGAGAAAACAAGCTTTAGCAAATGGTAACTGTCATTAGAATGTACGTGTAAAGCTGAGCAACTCAATGATGTTTCATAGAAGAGAGTATTTCAGACAATATAAAGATTAAAGATAATGGCACGCATGATTTATTTAACAACTGCTATAATCAGGCCGCAAACAATGGCGGATAAAAGACCTTATCCACTTCTAAAGTTTCTCTTAGTAGACTATGGGAAACACAATTCCTAAGGACAATGACATAAGCCAATTGTTCATGTTTGCTACTATTTCCAGCCTTGTGGGCAAATGTAAAAAATGCTTGCAATTGCCCCACCATTGACCACAATTGTTTGACCCATAAGTGTACCAACAGGGTTCGGGTGATTACTATTTAGGTTAAGGGCAATTGCATGCATTTTGCCTTCTGTACTTCTGCATGGAAATTGCAGAACACTCGCAATCACTCCATTGACATTGCAATAAAGCAGAAGTAGTGGTGGCTTCTCATAATAAATACTCACTTGAGTTCATCCGTGGGAAACAGATTCAATAAAAACGTGTCCAAAATAATAAAACATATACCCATAAGAGATTGTAAAGGTTGACATAAAAAAGTTGGCAGGTGGCCTATTTATTTGAAAGAGAAATATGGTTTCTTCCTCTTCAGAACCGAGCATCAATGGGAACCAAGCAATGAGCTCCAGAAGACCTGAGCCCACAGCCAATTACTACACTCCAGTCATGAGTAGTGATGGGCGAATAAATTTGCCTGGCGCGAAATCGAGGCGAATTTCCACGTTTCGTTGCTAGCAAATAAATTTGCGAAAATTCGATGCGGCAAAAAAATTTGGACGTGTGTCCGAAAAGTCACTCGCATCAAAATCGCACGCATCAATACTAATCGGAAACCCATTGCCTTTAACGCTGACATCAAAATGGACGTGAGTTTCCAAATTTTTCCAGAATTTTTAGCAGGAAATTTGCTAATTTTACGGTGAAACGGGAGAAATTCGCCCATCATAGTCATGACCAGGCACCTCATTTTCCTACTTGGAAAAAGACGAGGCACATTTACTAAGCTCGAGTGAAGGATTCGAATGAAAAAAACTTAGAATTTCGAAGTTTTTTTTGGGGTACTTCGACCATCAAATAGGCTACTACGACCTTCAACTTCGACTTCAATTCGAACGATTCGAACTAAAAATCGTTCAACTATTCGACCATTCGATAGTCAAAGTACTGTCTCTTTAAAAAATACTTCGACTACATACTTTGCCAGTTTAAACCTACCGAGGTACAATGTTAGCCTATGGGGACCTTCCCCATCACTTTTCTATCCTTTTTTTGATTGAAGAAAAATCCTTCGATCGATCGATTAAAATCCGTCGATCGATCTAAGGATTTGCGCTAAATCCTTTGAATTCGATATTCGAATTCGAAGGATTCAAATTCGAGGGTCGAATTCGAGGGTTTATTAATCCTCGATATTTGACCCTATATTCGATAGATCGAAAGATTTGCGCTAAATCCTTTGAATTCGAATATCGAATTCGAAGGATTCAAATTCAAGGGTCAAATTCGAGGGTTTATTAATCCTCGATATACGACCCTATATTCGAAGGATTTGCGCTAAATCCTTCGAATTCGATATTTGAATTCGAAGGATTCAAATTCGAGGGTCGAATTCGAGGGTTTATTAATCCTCGATATTCGACCCTTGATAAATGTGCCCCTAATAACTTTTACTGAGTTTGCTTAAAGTCATAAGCAACATTTTTTTGACCACTATAACAAAATTCACGTTGTCGCAACTTACTACATTTTCTGTAAATCCAAGATCCACACTAGCATTTTCTTTAACTGGGAAAATAATAATTAAAATAATTCCATTTATTACACCAAACAATAAAAACTGAGAGAAAAAAAACACACCAGTTGACTTCAATGCATTTGACACCAGAAAAAAACGTAGACAATTTTACATGAGAAAAAAAACACAAAACACTGACTCCAATGCATTTGGTGTAAGAAAAAATGCTGCAAAAAATGCCAATTAACTTCAGTGCAGTTGGGAAACTGAAACATTTGCAAAGTGAAGAATTTTCTATATTTAAAGGCATTCAGCACTAAAGAAGTAAAATTCCAAGTCTAACCCAAGTTGCGACTCCTTTAGTTACATTGAGTAGGAGAAACAATAGCTTATCTGAATGCAGTTCTGAAGTTCTGTCTCTTTCTTAAAGCAAATGACCAGGCACAATGACTTGAGATGCCTACACACTAATATTACAACTAAATAAAATACATTTAGTGGTTCAAGAATAACATTTTATGTGCACTGTACAGAATGTATATATATAAAAATATAAGTCAGAATCCCCTTTATTTGGGATTATTTGGGATAGTAAATGTGGCAATCTGACAAATTAAGAGCTCACAAATATTTATGGGCAAGGGCTCCATATGCATATCCAGCTCTGAATTTTTGCAAAAAGCCAGGCATATTTTCACTACTAAAGATATAGTTTAACATGATAGCTTTCTTTAAAGAAGTTTTCTAGGTAATCACACTTTACTGCAATGGCCTGTCCACCATCTGAATAAGGAGATGAAAAATAGGCAATTTCTTCTCATAGCACAATGACTGCAACGGACACGAGATAGAAACTGGAATAGTGTTAGCTTGGAAAATGGGTAGAGAAAATGCTTTTCTCTATGAATAAAATTGAATAAAACAAGGTAAATATGATAGTGTTTGTTTTTTAAATGATCGCTGGAATATATGCTTAGAGGGTACGTTTATATAGAGAAAACATCACAATGTTAATGTTCTATAGCATAATAGCAATAATACTATAAAAGAGATACATTTTAATAATAATGCAAGGGAGAATATATAAAGTGCATCTTATGGAAAATGTGAGATGAATGGGACTGTTTCATAGAGCTTAGAATCTAATTGAAATGATAGGTCTCAGGGCCTGAAGGCTCTGCTGGAGTTTTGTGGACCAAGGAGGAAGCTTAGAGTTCAATACTATTCGCGGTATCAGAAGGGTTAGGCAAGAGTAAACAAAGTCCAGGCAAAGGGGTCAAACCAGGCAGCAAGGTTCGTAATCTACCCTATATACTCGAGTATAAGCCGAGTTTTTCAGCATTCAAAATGTGCTGAAAAAGTCTACCTAGGCTTATACTCGGGTCAGCGGGCAGTAGCCAAGATTGCAGTCACTTTTAATCATTCCTATACCAACAGTTCACTTGGGGAGAGACTGCAATATCCCACAATGCCCTCTGTTGGTTTTATGAAAGAATAACAGTGCGCCCTCTGTTGGTTATATCAAAGAATAACAGTGACTGCAATATCACACAGCGCCATCTGTTGGTTGTATCAAAGAATAACAGTGACTGCAATATCACACAGCGCCATCTGTTGGTTATATCAAAGAATAACAGTAACTGCAATATCACACAGCGCCATCTGTTGGTTGTATCAAAGAATAACAGTGACTGCAATATCACACAGCGCCATCTGTTGGTTGTATCAAAGAATAACAGTGACTGCAATATCACACAGCGCCATCTGTTGGTTGTATCAAAGAATAACAGTGACTGCAATATCACACAGCGCCATCTGTTGGTTATATCAAAGAATAACAGTAACTGCAATATCACACAGCGCCATCTGTTGGTTGAATAAAGGATTAACAGTGATGGCAATATCACACAGCGCCATCTGTTGGTTATACGAAAGATCAGTGATGGTTTTATGACACACAGCACTCTCTGCACAATTCTCTGTCACCATCAACTTTGCAAAGAAGTCCGGTCGATCGCTGGGGGAGTCTCTTTGGCGGAAGGTGCGCTGCTGGGAGACATGGCTGTAGTGATGTCTAGGCTTATACTAGAGTCAATAAGTTTTCCCAGTTTTCGTAGGTAAAATTAGGTACCTCGGCTTATACTCGGATCGGCTTATACTCGAGTATATACGGTAATAAACAGGCCAAGGTCAGTACCAATTTAGCAAAGATCACACCCAGGAACTCACAAATATGAACCCATATTTGAGCAAGGTCTAAAATGTTCTGGTGTCTTAAATAGGCCAGTTTTCACGCCAAACCGATGCGCTAGCGTCATGACGACGTGTGCTTGGACGCAGTGTCAGAACGCCAGCGTGTGCTACATTATTTGATGAGTTTGCGAGTACTCATTTCTACCACTATCAGCTTTTCCATATTGTGGGACTAATTGGGGTTTTTTCTTTATATTTCTTGAATTGAGTCTAACCTGTTGGGTCTGGGAACATCCTTTTTATTAGTGACTTGGAGGAGTTTGATAAAAATTTTATACCCCCTCTCTTTGGTAACTGTGGTTGAAAACGATTAAAAGCTTCCAGTTTTTCACCTGGGTGATTTGATTTTAGCACCAAACACTATACAGGTATATTCCACATTTTTTAAAATGATTTCCTTTTTCTCTGTAATAATAAAACAGTGCCTTGTACTTGAACCAGACTAAGGGGCAAATTCACCAAGGGTCGAATATCGAGGGTTAATTAGCGCAAAAACTGCGATCGAACGATCGAAGAAATAATCCTTCGATCGAACGATTAAATCCTTCGAATCGAACGATTAAATCCTTCGAATCGAACGATTAAATCCTTCGAATCGAACGATTAAATCCTTCGAATCGAACGATTCGAAGGATTTTAATCCAACGATCGAAGGATTATCCTTCGACCAAAAAAACTTAGGCAAGCCTATGGGGACCTTCCCCATAGGCTAACATTGGGTTTGGTAGGTTTTAGATGGCGAACTAGGGGGTCAAAGTTTTTTCTTAAAGAGACAGTACTTCGACTATCGAATGGTCGAATGGTCGAATAGTCGAACGATTTTTAGTTCGAATCCTTCGATTCGAAGTCGTAGTCGAAGGTCGAAGTAGCCCATTCGATGGTCGAAGTAGCCCAAATACACTTCAAAATTCGACATTTTTTTACTTCGAATCCTTCACTCGAGCTTGGTGAATTGGCCCCCAAGAGATAATTTATCCTTATTGTAAGCAAAACCAATCTTTTGGGGTTTATTTAATGTTTACATGATTTTACAGTAGACTAAAGGTTGGAAGATCCAAATTACAGAATGATTTGTTATCCGGAAAGCCCCTTGTCCCGAGTATTCTGGATAACTGGTCCCATACCTGTACTATATTTAAGTTCTTTGGTTACATTTCCCCTACGGTGCTGAAGATCAAATCTCTTGTTTATACTTTATAACTTTTTAAATATAAGTGTTATGATAGGGAGCACAGGGTCAAAAAAAGTATTAAGTAATAATGACAATGTCTCTATGTGGTTGAACCACTTATTTTTATTGAAAACTAAAATTGAAAATGCGTGAAATGATTTCAAAAATGTCTACAGTTTAAAGGGGTTGTTCACCTTTCAATTACATTTTAGTATGATGCATAGACTGACATTCTAAGATAATTTGCAATGGTTTTCTTTTTTTCATTATTTGGGGTTTTTGAGTTATTTAGGTGTATATTCAGTGCAGTTCTCCAGTTCTTTTAATCTGGTTGCTAGGGTTCAAATAACGTTAGCAACTGTGCATTGATTTGAATAAGAGACTGGGATATGAATAGGAGAGGGTCAGAATATAAGGATGAGTAATAAAAAGTCACAATAACAATACATGTATATCCTTACAGAGCATTTGTTTTTGTAGATGGGGTCAGTGACCCCCATTTGAAAGAGTCAGAAGAAGAAGGCAAATAAATAAAAACGTTGCTTAGAATTAGTCATGTCTATAACATAAAATACTAAATTAAAAAACTGCACCAGCCTGGGTTATACCAGTGGGCACCACGGAGTGATCCTCTTCTTTCTTCAAATTTCCTGGGGCAGACACATGCGCAGTAAAACAAAATAGACAATTTTTTTTCCTTAAAGTTCGACAGCAGCAGCGAGATGAATGTAGAAGATGGAAGTGGATCGCTCCGTGGTGCTCACTGGTATAACCCCAGGCCGGTGCAGTTTTCTGCTGATAGGAGCACCGGCTTAGGGTTTCAGGTAAGTCAATACAATCACTTGGGGGTGCCTAACATTTGGCACCCCCAACTTGCATACAACTTTCCTTCTCCTTTAACAAAAATTAGCCCTTTCATGTTTCCACATCATTTTATGGATGAAGAACTATAGCTCCATACTGTGGCAAGGGAGAGGGACATACAGTATCTAACAAAAATTATGCAAAACTCCTCCCCAAAAACACAAGTTCTTAGAACAACTGGGGACTTCTTGCTGCTGTTAAAGGGGTCAGATTTGTGTTTATGTATAGTGATTACCATTTACATGACTAAAAGGAAGTGAGTTATGACAAAACAACATATAGACTACATAAGCAAGAATACCATGTGTCCAGCTTCAGTAGGTGCAGTAGATACCTGGGACAAATAGATGGATGTAAACAACTAGAATCATTGGGTGTGCCTAACAATGCAAGCGCTTGAGAAAATACACATTGTTTATTGGCTGACATTAGGCCTAAGGTTAGAAGGCAGCAAAGCTAACCATTTCCCCGCCATCCTTTCATTTAGAAACCATTGGAAATAAGCAAATGTACAGGTACAATTATTCCACTTGTCCTCTTGAGATTCCATTACATGACAGATACAAATGTTAACTAACCATGAAGGTGTTGCAATCTTATTACACTAACTGTCAGTGAAATCTACATTATATGGTATACTCAATACTTACACATTGCCAGTCTTCTTTTAATTATCCAGTGCCAGGCCAGATGGTGTTCATTCTATTGATGTGCCTTTTTCATTCAAGGTCCTATGACTCAGCTGTGCCCTTCAGTTTTAGAATCTGTTCTCACATCACATTTCTTTCAAAGACTTTGAATTTAGATGAATGTAGACGTCTCGCCCAATCCCTTCCCCAGCAAATGAGTCTGGCTAAACGTATTTCAATAATCTCATCCTTATTAACGTTTCCTTAGAATGCTGTAAAGATTTCAAAGTGACATCGTTGAGAGGTGAAAAATTATAAGCCCAATAATTAAAGCTTTTTAGACTCATAATTGGTCTTTTGCTAGCGCATATTTCCCTGCCTTTCAAGGCCTGTCACCTTTTCAGTGGATGTTAAGAAACTTTAATGTGGCTCCTCTCCCATCTCTTTCATTAGATACATTGCAAGTAATTGAAATGTCAGATGCTAACATCTGATCAAGACCTAATATACTGTACGTGCCATTGGACGTGCAGAACAAACTTATGACAAGTAATTAACCTGTATATTCACAGCTGTTTTCCTAAAGAGATAAGACATGTGTCATCCACAGGGCAGTATGTCAAGGGAATTACTAGATAGAACACACTGTAACGTATTCCAAACACAAGAACAAGCACCACTGTCCCGGTCTCAGCTCATTCTTCTGCCTATTACCAACGCCTTTTGCTTCCGGAGGAGCCCTCCGCTACTTGGATGCTGCTAGTTCCTAATGTGAGAGGACCAAGGGGAGAGTTCTAGGCAGACAAGGGAACTTTAATGTCTACAAGAAGGATGGAGAATGGGAGCGTAGTTGAGGTTTAGAAACCAATTCAGGCAGTTTGGTACAGAATCAGGAGTCAAAGACGTAGGCTGGGAGGAAACCAATCACTAATGCAGTACAAAGTTGGTATCCGAGATAATGGTCAGGAACAGGCAAAGGTCGGGGCAGACCACAAACATGTAGTAGTTAGGGATAGGCAAGTGTCAACAAACTGATATCAAACTTGAAATATACCCAGGAAATAGACCAATGTTGGACAGTGGGCTATTGTTTTAGTAATTGTCTACTGAAACTCTGTTGGTTGTTTCTTCAAAGATGGTAATGAGATCCTATAACTGGAGATGTGAGAACAAGCTCTTTATCCTTGATTAAGGGACTGAAACGTTGGGTGTAGCACAGTAATGAGTGAATCGATTCACTGAAAAATTCACAAAACAATGAAAAATTCACGAAATGCACTGAAGTCAATAGGCAACTATTTTTTTATCGCGGGTGAGAATTTTTTTTCTCACTCCAAATGCATTAAAATCAAGGGGCGTTTTTCTTGTGGTGGCTTTTATGTCTTGGCGACTTTTTTTTGTCTCTGCGACTTTTTTGCCTTTTTGCACAAATGCAATAAAGTCACGTTTTTTCTCAAGTTATTTATACTTTTTTGTCTCAGCAAATTTGTTTCCTGGATAATTTTTGTGGAAAAAAATTTGCAAATCCATGCCTGGCGAAAAAATTTGCTTATCACTAAGCATGGTGTAAAATAAAGATAAAGCATAAATATATATAGATAGATACTGAAATCCCAATAACAGAATAACAGACACACTCCTAGACTTCATAATGAGGTGAAGAAAAAGTGAAATTTATTGTCTCAGTTTTCAGATTTTGACATATATATATATATATATATATATATATATATATATATATATATATATATATATATATATATATATATATATATATATATATATATATATATAGTGAATAAAGTACCCCCTCTTGTAAAATATAAGGATATTATAAGTCACCGAGGAGTTTCATGACCAAATACAAGTCATATTCTAATATCCTCATATTTTACAACTGGGGGTACTTTATTTATTATAATACACAAGTTTCAGTGAGTCATGTGACAGAAATGACATCAGAACTCACCGTTTATAACTGATGACATCAGAACTCACAGTTGATAATTTACAGGATATTCATGGCTTTTGAGTATTATATATATACACTGTATATTTATATGTCAAAGTTATGCGTGATCTGTCCTAACATGAAAGTGAGAATTATTGAAAATGGGTTGCTACCTTTTCTTATATTGGAGCACTATGTATAAAGTGAAGCAAATTGATTTTGTAGGGTAAATTAAATGGTGTGCATGTAAGTGCCATTTTACTGAAATGACATTCTAAGCCATACTGTGTAATCTTAATTATATTGTGCTTCTTGAGGTCAACCCGTCAAGTCTAATCAGGTTATTACAGACCCATGACATGTTTACAATATGCCAGTGTGTTTCTAAACCAAGAGACATTCTCAATATTTTCAAATTCAATGTTTTCAATGTTCAAATTATCCAATTGTTCTTAAGACCATCACATAATAGCACTAAATATTGCTTTAGAATAATGAAATCAAGTTTTTTGAATTAAAGGTGCTACCTTGGCGTGCTGATGACCATTAGAGATGGGATTAGAGTGAGAATTATGATTTATTTAAGGGGCACATTTACTTAGCTTGAGTGAAGGATTAGAAGGAAAAATACTTCGAATTTCGAAGTATTTTTTTGGCTACTTCGACCTTCGACTACGACTTCGAATCGAACGTTTCAAACTAAAAATTGTTAGACTATTCGACCATTCGATAGGCGAAGTGCTGTCTCTTTAAAAAAAACTTCGACCACCTACTTCGCCACCTAAAACCTACCCAGCACCAATGTTAGCCTATGGGGAAGGTCCCCATAGGCTTTCCTAGCAATTTGTGATCAAAGGAAAATCATTTGATCGATGGATTTTTTCCTTCGATTGTTTTATCGAACAAATTGCAGTAAATCCTTCGACTTCGATATTCAAAGTCGAAGGATTTAACTTTGTTGGTCGAATATCGAGGGTTAATTAACCCTCGATATTCGACCCATAGTAAATGTGCCCCTAAGTGTTTCTAAATGTGCCCCTAAGTTGAAGTTTAGGAAAAAGCAGACTCTAATCTGGGTTGGGTGACCAATCAGATCAGTTGGCACGGTATAATTTAGCAAAATCCCAGAGTGAGGGATTTTGCTGACAGGGTGGAAATGACAATGGAATTAGTAATATTGTTGAGAAAAAAGAAACCATTGATGTTTTCTCCTTGTACTTTAAAGATTTATTTTTTTTATTTAGATTTTTCTTTAAAATTTACCAGCACTAATTAGAAGGGGATAAATATGTACATAAAATATGCATTTGTATCCATTTGCATTAAAAATTATCAGTATTAGAGATCCTGCTATGAACTTGTTTCATTTGTTTTGTTAAATCTTTTCAACTTCATAGCTTTATTATACCATTCAAAGGCTGATGGTTCATGGTACATTTTCATGCCAGATATCCTCCTAAATAGAGTTACAGAAGTCATTAAAGGTATGGGATCTGTTATACAGAATCCCATTATGCAGAAATTATGGGAAGGCCATCTTCCAAAGACTCAATTTTATCCGTAGAATCCAAATTTTTAGACGACAGTAGCAAAAGATCTAAAAGAGGGGAAGTGAGTTTAGGGATCAACAAAATAATGTTCTATTTGTACTTATGTTAAATATTAATGGTAAATATTAGGAAGATGTGTAGATTTATGAATGAAAGCAGAAAAGGGGTTTTCTGGATAACAGATATTTCCATAATTTGGATCTTCATAGCCTAATGTTTTAAAATCATTTAAACATCAAATAAACCCAATAGGCAGGTTTTGCTTCCAATAAGGATTAATTATATTTTAGTTTGGATCAAGTACAAGGTACTGTTTTATTATTACAGAAAAAAATGAAATCATTTTTAAAAATGTAGATTATTTGCATTAAATTAAATCTATGGTAGAGGAGCTTTCCGTAATTTGGAGCTTTCTGGACAATGAGTTTCCGGAGAACCTATCCCATACCTGTATATATATAAAATACCTGCAAGTTTTATCACATTTAACATGCAGATAGAATCCTCCAATCAAAAAATTGTATGCATTCTTGAATAATACAGACCACGTGATTTCCTGCACTTCAATGGAGGGGTACAATAACTTCCTGCAGAACTCTATGGGTGTAGGGCAGGACAGCCTGGCAGGCGATAAGTACTGGGCTGCGTTGCATCTGATTTTTAATCTGGCACAAGGTACAGAGAGCAGATATGTCCCTGCTGTAAATGTCTTGAAAAATTAGCACTTAGGGGTCCAATTGTGCCCCCTTAGTGCTCCTGCACTTTTAGCATAGGCACAATTAAATGACCCCTAATATCCTATGCCGTTTAAAAATTAAAAAGCAACAGCTACTGTACAGTTGGGAATAGATTTGCCTTCTTCTTCTAAGTAATTATACATAAATAATGGGTTTCTTATTATGTTTCTTCCAATTATGCAATTGAAATGATTTTTTTTTTCTTCTGAAAGGAGTCAAGGAAGCATGATAATCAAAGATGAAGTTCTTCCTTAGGTGCATTATTAATAAAAGGAAATCCCTTGGAGTAATGTCGTATTTGCACAGGAACTCGAATAAAGGACATGACTGCCTTTTTAAGAGATGACTTAGAATTTTACAGAATCCCAGTTTGTAGTGGTGGGATATGAACTCTTGAAGTCTGTCCTTTAGAAAAAAAAGTTTTTACAGACTTCAAAAAGCAGACATAATGTGAATCTATGTGCATTGAGCCCAACATGTACCTGTGATTTTGAGTACTTTTTCATTTCACTTGACTTCAATCTTTCTGTTAGTGTATTCAGTCTGCAAAGTCTATAGGTAAGACGATACAAAAACCGAAAGACAGATTTATTCAAAAGTTTGATAAAATTAGACAAGGAAACCACCCCGTTAGTACAACATTGTAAAGAACATAACCATAATGTATCGTCTTTACGCATTATGGGTATTGATCAGATTACATGTTCGAGTGGTGGGCTGGATAAAGAAAGGAAGCAGAGTGGATTTTTTCAGTGACCCCTTTAGGTCTCAATGATTCATTAAATTTATCCTGCTTTTTACAGAAAAGATAATTATTTTGATTAACATCTTGCTCAGCTCCTGGATACTATGAATCTTCTTTTTCAATGATTCTGGTAGGTATGGTCTGCTCAAGCCTTTATTATATGTATGCCCTCCAGTTTAGTTGGCATATGGACACAATAGGAAAATGATTCTAATGTACCAAATTGAAGGCACTGGTTATGCTTAATTTGTTTAGTGTTTTGCTTTTAATATATGATTAAAAATAGTGGTGTATCCATATTTGTAATTTTGTACACTTATCTGTTGTTTTTGATTTTTCCTAGACTATATATGACCCATGGGACAAAATGAGAGAGATATATACGTATATGGTTTTGGCTCACAAACAAGAGATTGCTTAAACCCTCCAAAGATGTGATTGAAGCATAGTATATATATATATTGTCTGATAATATTCGAGATATTTGTCTGCCCATTTGAATATGCCTTTGAGAAAAATTGCCTAGCTTTTTCTATGGACAATAAGCTGAACCCATTATGGTTGGTGAGGTCTGTTATGCGCACATGAGAGGTTGCCAATGTGTGACACAAAGTTTTGATATAGGTATTGGGCAGTTTCTATGTGTATATAGGCAGATTTTGGGGTGTTTGGAACTCAGTGCATTCCACTCCATACTTATGCGCATGATTTCCCTGCGGTTCCCTGTATAATCCGTGTGCGCATGCGCATTGGTGATTGGAGCGCATATGCGTTCCAATGAATAGCACATACTTCCTGTCATCTCCTGGAGCTAGGCGGAAGTGACGTCACATGCTGAGAATCAGCTGGTTTGAAGGCTAATCAGTTGCTTTGAAGGTATTTATACTGCACAGCACATGTAATCTGTCTGCCTGTTTTACTATTTTTTGTACTACAAGTGTTTTTTTCCCCTGATGAAGACCACTATAGTCGTCGAAACGCGTCAGATTTTCTGCTATCATGTAAGTGTCTGATATAATAAACTTTGATCTTTTTTAAGTCTGAGTGTGCAATCCATATATTTATTTATTTATGCAAAGTTGAAAGTGACTTTGTTGAGTTCTAAACTTTAACTGACGTACATGCTCCTGCCAGCAGCCATTTAGAACTAGCTCCAAGAATATATTGGACTAGCCTTCAAGGTGGGCTCCTAGGTATATCAAGGAGAACAAATTGGCATTCTCCCCACATTTCACCCTAACTGGCCTTCAAGCTGATCTTTCAGGTGCATCTAGGAGAACAAATTCTGAACCCCCTGTCACCGCTTCAATCCCTACTAGGGGGGAGAGCCCCAAACTGGTGGAACCAATAATTATAGGCATATACCACACCACATAATCTGAATGCAGGAATGCTGGAGGTGTCAGGTGGGGCATGTAGAAGCAACCCTTGTCTGGCATCAGATCTGGGCATGGTTCGGTTGCCATTCATTTGAATAGGAAGCAGATTTATGATGTGAACAGCATTTTAACCTCTGCTTTTTTACCTGAGAACCACGACTGTTTTCCTCTTAACCGCAGCAGAGTTCAAAAAGGACTATGTGCCATTGGTCTTAGAAGAGTAAGGCGGAGGATCAAAAAACAATTACTTGTGTTCTGCAAAACAAAGGTGTTGAAATATGATCAGATAAAGAGAGAGTGAAACAGAGTTTAAAGAGATAAAATTGTCCCAGGTTGGGCAAGAAAGACTTTCTCTTTTGCTTGGTAATGATTGGAATTGATACAGAAGTCCCACCCAAAAGCAATTCACAAGACCTTGATAGTCTGGAGAACACAGAGAAGATAGACTGCTAGCAAACATTTATGTTAGGCTGAGTTTGGAAATAAAACATTCTTCATGTTTGTAACTTTTTGTCAGAATGTGATGCTTTGATGTGTAAGTATGCCTTCAGTTAAAGAAAACTGATAAAAATGATAGTGTATTTTGAAATATTCTACAAACTCTCTCTTGACATTTAACCCATTTACATTTTATGTTATATATTATGTATTTTATATCACAAACTCAGGGCTTGGGAAAAGATGTCGTTTTTTTAGGAAGTGGAACGAACAGAATAACATCTTTTAGAAACAAAAAATACAACTTTCGAACCATTTAGAAGCACAAATGTCTCTGCTTTTTCTCTCTGTTTATGTGATGGAAACTTCACTGTGCACATGATGTTCATTAGCTGGGTAGGTTTCTCTGGTAACTGAAATCTCAGGTCTTGGTATCAGCAAGGTCACGGTGGCTGACATTTTGATATATTATTCCTGTAGTCTGAGCTCTCAATAGAAGTTGGTGCTGCCAGCAGGTTATCTTATACATGTAACAAGAGAGAGTGCTTATTAAATCCAGCTTTTTCGCTGCATAATAGGTGAATTGGTGAGCTATGTGCCTTTGTTACTGGAAAGACATTCCAACAGTAAACACATTGCAGGAGCATGGCGTGAGGCTTGGGAACTCTTTGGTTATTTGTAGAAGGATCTGTAGAGGGCACTTAGATATTAGTATTTGGTGTTTTTGCACTTAGAGTGCATTGGTGCAATAGTTCAGGTTGTTAGAATACACAGAGAGAGAGAGAGAGAGAGAGAGAGAGAGAGAGAGAGAGAGAGAGAGAGAGAGAGAGAGAGAGAGTTACGCCTATCATCCTGACTTATCTGCTTCCTCCAGCTGCAGCCTCATGCAAGTGACGAAATTAAAAATAACAAAATTCCCATCCATAGAGTCCCATGAACATGTAAACTCGGTGATATGGCTGTCCCAGTGCTTAGGTCTCAGTTTTGCCTATTATCTATAGTGATGGGCGAATTTGTCCAGTTTAGATTCCCGCGAATTTCACGAATTTCCAGAGAAATTCGCAAAATGACAGAGAATTAGCAAAACGGCAATTTTGACGCCTGCAACAATTCCCCCGGCGTCAAAATTGGCACCAGCATGGATTTTTGCCGGTGAAGTTTTATGGCAAATTCACAAATTTATTCGCAGATGGTAAAATGTGCAAATTCGCGCCTGGCGAATAAATTCGCCCATCACTATTTACAGCAAGTATTTATAGAATTAGAGCAGATTTGGTCTCATATGCAAAATGCATCAAAGCGCTGCTCCAGTAGACTTCTGCACTGAAATTCATTTTTCAAAAGAGCCAGTTTTTTTAATATTTAATTTTGAAATCTGACATGGGGCTAGACATGTTGTTAGTTTCTGAGGAGCCCTCAGTCATGTGATGGTAACCAACAGCTCCCAGGTAGAAATGAGAATAGCACTTAATAGTAAAAATAATAACGTCGCACTGCAACTCCTTCAGTTACATTGAGTTGGAGAAAAAAGAGCTTTCTGAAAGTAGTTCTATCATGAAGTGCTGACAGAAAAAAAGTCAGAATTTTTCATATTTTTGTCCAAAAAGCTCAAAATAATCGTATTTTCAGGCTAATTCCAGCGCAGACCAGAAACTTACAAATAGAATAGGGACCGCTCCCATTGACATATATACAACCTTGGCAGGTCTGAGATTGCGCATTTTTGGATTCAGACTTTTTCCATCCTCAGGGTTTAATAAATATCAAAAAATGTGAGTTTTTTGTCTGCTAAAATTCGGAATATATAGTTAAAAAACTAGATTTTGTTTGGAGTTTTTGGCATTCGGACTTTAATAAATAATTCCCTAATTATACAAAGATTTAACACACAGTGCATGTCATTTGTTAACAGTCACAATAAAAAGGGTTGTTGCAACCCATAGAGTTGGTGCTTTTTGCATTTGCATGTACTGTTGCACCAAGCACTACCATGACTAAAAGGCAATACAGCTTTATTACTTCCTCTTCAAAGAAAATGTATTTACCTGTACAGGGTAGAAAAACTTTTTGAATGTGTGCACCGAAAGAATAACTTTCTATAATTTTGATCAAAGCTAATTTTATTTTCCAACCACAAGAACAGAATGACTTAATCACAATCAAAAGGGGGATTGCTGCATAGAAATACAAGAATGTACAGCTACAAACGCTCACCTAATGTAAACAAATACGTGACATTTTCTGTCTGCCATGAATTTTTCATTTTTTGTCAATTATGTTGTTCTGTGATGTCCTTATTTAGCCTATTCTGAGACATGCAAATAAAATCCCAGGTGTGTGGAGTTCATGACCTTATGGAAGGCAAACAGTATGTCTTCAACTGAATAGAAATATTAAAAGTTTTTCTTATACCTTGTTTAGGAAGCATTGCTTGACTTATCCCAGGTGAGGTACTAGCTTTATTTGTATTCTAAAAAGACACCAATTAAGGAATATGATTACATTTCAGAGAAACGATATATGTCACAAAATACCGAAATATCAAAACAACCCTGTTCTTTAAACTGTTTGATTGACAATTTTGGCTACCTGCTGTGACAGGAGGAAATACAGTTAAATTACAAAAAGAGAGTGGGCGGATTGAATATTAAATACATGTAAAAGGAAATTGAAAGACATAATAATAACAATAATAATGGAACAATTAGTCAACCCATTCTGTCTCATAAAGTTTTCAAAGAGTTTTGACTTCACTAGAAATGAATGAGTTGATTGTAGTCAAATATGTTGATGTGCAGCAGCAGCAATGGGAGTGTCGTTCATACAAGCTTTATATTTTAATTGTATTGTCACATGGAATAAACTAGGAGCTACCTTCCAAGGACTGGCGTTTTGAAACCATGGATGCTCCACCTGATTAAAGTGGGGGAAATGGAAGAGGAGTGTGAGATATGGAGGGGGTGACTTGTGTGGTCTTGTCAGTCTGGATATGTGTGTATTTTGTTTTTAAAATTGATAAAACAGTAATTAGAGGGGTTTGGAGAAGAATAGAGTGTTAAATGCTTAATTGAGTGAAAAAAGTGGGAGTATCTGGGAAAATCTAATTAAATGGAAAAGGGAACTAAAGAGAAAAGATGCCACATGTTAACAAGCCTGGGTGCAGGATTGTGAAGTGAAGTGGAGAGAAGAAAGGCAAAGGTTACATCTGGGGGTGTACTTTTTAATCAACGAAGTGATGTATGTGGTGGTTGGCCATGTTGTGCAGTAATTTGGGTAATTGATTGCTGTCTGTGCCTGGTGAATATTGCTTAGCGGTTGGGTGGGAACAGGACAGTTATATTTTTAGTTATATTATCATTTCATTTTTGTGAAGCAATGAACTATTGTGTGTCTAATCCAATCTATTGATTTTATATAGTGCTCTTGTATCTGTGTACTTTCACATTTAGTGTTAGCAAAGATTTGGGGATGTGCCAAGGAAGCCATTTATCCTTATTTAAACTAAAAGACAATGATTTAGCGGAGAAGAAAATGACTTTGAGGTTGGATGCTGAAAATAGTAACACAGATTCCCATATCATTTGTTTTTGTCTCACACACCTTTTTTTTTCTAAGCAGGTCTGTGTGTATGTTGACATAGAATAAATCTGGATCAGTCATGACTTCATGAGTAATCCATTAATTACCATGAAAGGTGTTTTATACAGGTAAAGCAATAACTGCAGCAGAATGACTTGAGTGTTTAGCAATCTCATTCTTATTTTGTGGACAGAAAGGTACTCGCCATATGACTATGCCCGGTACATGCTGATGAGGATAATATGGTGGCCATGTCTTCCTCTCATCAGGGTTAATTAATCCCACCATGAAACTGCCCTGGATTGGCACATATGATAGCATAACTGGCGTTAACAGCTTCTTTGGATATGCATTGTTGCCCTCTCTGTTTCTATAGCCAGCCTTGTGTATTAACTGATAATGATTTTACCATGATGCCTCAAGAAATATCATAGGTTATTATGTATACGTTATGGTAAAATAGAGTAGGCCAGTGTGTTAAACAATGTCTACAATCTATAGATCATTGAAAACATTTTTTATTGCCATGGCAGGCACTCATGCCTATTTTTAGAGACAGATTTTAAATTTTTGAATTTTCTAATTAAAAAAAAATCAAAAACTCAAAAATTGTGATTGAGTAGAAAAAAAATTTGAATTTCAACTTGATCGCCGAAAAACTCAAATGCAGTGAAATCACATTCTACCCATTATTTTCCATGAGACAAATACAATGCCAAATTTTGAACTGATCTTAAAAAATTCAAATAGAAAACTAGCTAATGCAACGTCTACTAACTTTTACATGAACTTGCTAGATTTTAGATGCTAAATATACAGTATATATATTCTAGCTTGTTGCACTTAATCTTGAAATTTTGAGAAAACCCCCCTTAGTCTACAAACAAATAACACTGCAACTTCACCTTAAAGGGTATGTAAAGGCAAAAAAAATAAAATCCCATTTTTACTTTCTTTAATGAAAAAGAAACCCATCTCCAATATAGTTTGATTAAAAAAGTTCACCGTTTTTATAAGAAACCTGACTGTATGCAGCGAAATTCTCCCTTTATTTACTGCTGTGGGTAGGAATTGTCAGACGGTCCCTAACTGCTCTGCAGGGAAACAATCATACTTATGAACAGCAGGGGGAGCCCCCGCCTTACTTCCCAGCCATGCAGAACTCAAGCAGCTTTGTTTGTTTCCCTGTAGAGCAGTCAGCGACTGTGTAGATATTTGTATTGAATTTTACATCTCCTTTACTGTTTCCAACTCCAGCTGCAGGGACAAAGATCATGGAGCCAGATTTAAACAGATAGAATTCTATTTGGAGGATTATTATTATTTTTTTTTGCTGCAGCCACTGGTTCTGCAATGTTGGAGAAAGTTTGTATTAAACAATACAAAAACTATAAAATCCACATTAGATTACATGACACACAGGACCCCGTGCAGTCAGTATATTCTGATTATTAATCAGTCTTGCTGTATCGGCTCCTGGTAGATATTATTTGACTGTTTTGATAATGTATGACGATCCCTAAGCAGCCCAGACCACACTGAGCATGTGCACAGTCTTGGTCTTGCAAAGATGTTTAATAAAGTTACAAGATGGTGACCCCCTGTGGCCAACTTTGAAAGCATATATCATTTGTTTGATTAGGCTTGTGGTGCAGTAAATTCATGTTTATATTTATTATACAAAATGCAGCATTTCTAGCCTTATTCTATTTTAGACTTTACTTCCCACTTAAGTACAGTAGCTGTAAAGCAAAAACTGTCATATTCAAGATATATGTTTTCCCATGGACAAAATGTGTTGTTTTTTTTTCAGACCTTTTGTATATCTATACAAATGGAATACCTATAAATGAACCCACCTTGGACAGCTTCTTAGGAACCACCACATACCCTCCTACTAACATTCTGCTCTAATACATTGCCACCTCCAAGTACCCAACCCTTACCCATGACTACATGCTCTCAGCTGTGCATCGGAAAGACCAAGTCAAATGCATAATTGTAGCATAGCTCTAGAGAAGGGGTTACCCATAAAAACTGTTGGGAAGCCACACAAGCAATTTTTTGGGGGGATGCCAAATAAGGTCTGTGATAAGCCAATTAATAGCCCCATGTAAACTGCTAGCCTACTGGAGGATCTGTTGGCTTAAACCTGTGTCTATATGCCTCCAAAACTTGAAATAAGGTATTTCAAATTGGGTACTTACCATGAGGCCAGTGATAGTGGAAAATCAACATGTTGATCAAGACCCACTGGTGGGGGATCACTGATCTTGAGTATTCAGTTCACTGACCCATTGGCCTTGGTGACTAAAGGGAATACTAAAACTATGGACCTAAATGATAGGACTAGCCTTCTGTTGCCAAAACAACCATTGCAGAAAGCAAACTAGCCATTTACTTGAGCAAAATAATAAGACAGGACAAATGACTTTAAAAAGGACTTAATATGTTTTGTAAAAACTACACCGTTATGAATGCAAACAACTACCTAAAATAACTTCACTAGTGCGTTTAGCCTTCTTCATGTGAATCACATTCTTACTGCATTCTTACTGGTAATATGCAATTGGGATGATATAACCTTAGCTGTTGCAGTCTACTGCTCCCAATAGATTAACCCATGTTTTATAATCTCTACAGTAAAACAAAACATGAAACCAGGGTCAGCCAGAAGTCTGCTCATAGATACTGATTTGACTGCTGGGTTAATAAACCTTTTGAAATGCGACAAGCTCTCAATCACCCTATTAATTCATGAAGACATAAAAGAGGCGACACGAAGGAGTAACAATGTCTTCCTTCTCCTTTTTGTAAACATAAAAGAGAGGAGAAATACTGCACTATTTTTTTTCCCCTCTAATGCATCCCAATTTTGTACTGCATTTTAAGCAAGTAGTTCTAGAACGTTGTGATTTTTTTTTTACCAACCAGAGCTAATGTCCTTTGGGGAAGGCTGGAGCGCACTGCAGTGCCGATAGGAACCAGCTGCAGAACGAACAGTGCACCAGCAAACTGCAGATCTCTTTATTGCTGAGACGCCGCTCGTCAGCAGTTCTTTTGCAAATTCAATTTAATGCACAATCACAAAATTATTGCCATGTATTGATTGTAACCGTGATATTAGTCTTGTTTGGCATTACCTAGCAATGATCCTGTTTTACTGCTTTTCTTTATGCCTATCTCCCTTTCTCTATCTCTCTAAATAATGATTTTTTTGTTTTATATTAGTTTGCAATTGTATTAACTGTTTGACACCAAGGTGGTTTGAAGCCATCTGCCAGGCCAGAAATTGCTTTTCTCTGCTTGTTTTCAAAAGGCTGATGATTTTCCCTCTGTCAAGTAATATATTCTCTCTGAGGGTCATTTGATGGGACCTTGACCAGCCGTACAATGTCACTGAAGGGCTTTAAGTTTAATGAAAAAGAGCCACAAGAACCAGTTTCAAATCACATTCATTTAAACTGCTCTAAGACTGTATTAGGATTCTGCAGCTGAGCTTATATCTATGCTGTTATAGCTCTGTTATATAGCTGCAGCTCTGCTGTAAGAAATAGCCTGGAAAGATCAAAATTATATATTATTGGGTTATATCTCTGTTTTTTGCAGGGGGGGCTATCAATACACAGTTCCAAAAATGCCACTAAGCTAATGGTGGTTAAAATAAGACAAATCTGTGTATGCAGCTTTGCAATTTACAGGAGTAAAACATTACTTGATGAAAGACAATAGAAAGTGTGCTGATACAGGTATGGGACCTGTTATCCAGAATGCTCGGGACCTGGGGTTTTCCAGATAACAGATCTTTCTGTAATTTGAATCTTTATACCTTAAGTCTAACAAAAATTATGTAAACATTAAATAAACACAAAAGGCTGGTTTTGCTACCAATAAGGATTAATTATATCTTAGTTTGGATCAAGTACAAGGTCCTGTTTTATTATTACATTGAAAAAGGAAATATTTTTTTAAAAATTGGACTATTTGGATAAAGTGGAGTCTATGGGAGATGACCTTTCAGTAATTTAGAGCTTTCTGGATAATGGGTTTCCGGAGAACGGATCCCATACCTGTACCATATCGCCATATTTATAGGCTCCTAATGGACATTCTACTAAGAATGTGTGGCTTGTCAGTGTCTTTAGGGAACCCTTCCTGGCCTCTTCATCCACAACATATATAGTAAACAATGAAGAAATATAGATAGGCAGTACCGATGGCCCACATTTTTGGCAGGTATACTATCCACATTTTGCCAGCAGTTAAAATGCATCAAAATTTGTGGAAAATTGTGGAATATCGTGTCAGGTGATGACTAATTCTGTTTTAAGAGGGGCTTGGATGATTTCTTTAACAAGCATAATATCCAAGGCTATTGTTGTAATAAACAAGTTGTACAATATTGGTGTATATATATATAATACTCAAAAGCCATGAAAATCCTGTAAATGATATCCTCATAAACGGTGAGTTCTGATGTCATCAGTTATAAACGGTGAGTTCTGATGTCATTTCTGTCACATGACTCACTGGCCTTGTATTTTTATATGGTCATGAAACTCCTCGGGTAACTTATAATATCCTTATATTTTACAAGAGGGGGTACTTTATTCACTATATATATTTGTTGCAGAAAATGCTGTTGCACTCTAGTGACTTTTGCAAATAAAATGAACTTTATTTAGATCAACGTTTGGGGTCTTTATCTTTCTCTTGAAAAAGACCCCAGTGAGGGTCAAAACCACGATCTAAATAAAGTTCATTTTATTTGCAAAAGTCCCCAGAGTGCAACAGCATTTTCTGCGACTTTTATATACTATTTCAGTTAACACCAGGGCAGAACCTCATTTTAATTTGACAAATTAACAGACAGAGTTGTGTCTTTTGCTTCCACACTTCTTCCTGTTACAGTTAGAGCTGCAGTATTTCTGGTCAGGTGATCTCTGAGGCAGCACACAGACCATCACAAAATGGTGGTTCAAGGCAAGAGAAGTAAAAGGCCAAAATGTACTTAAGTGTATATTCCAGTTTGGTAAGATTCTTTAACATGTTTCTTAATATGATATAAACTATCTGTTGCTTAAGTGTTTATTTTGGGGGTATAGTTTTCCTTTAATGGTAAACAGTCAATTGGTTCTGTTTCAGATATCATTTTGGTCACTAATGCATTCAATATCTTTTGATTAAAAAGATTAAAAAGCAAGAAAACCCAAAATTTTACTTTCAATTCGTATGATTCAAATTCTATCGCAAAACTGACTTATTCGCCCAAAAAAAACTTTGATTTTTTTTTATAAATCTCAATGGTTTTGTCAATTCGAATTTTGAAGTTATGGGAGTTCAAAAAAACTCAGGGTTGGCGACCCCCCCTCCCAAAGCTGCTTTAGAAGGTGAAAAAAGACACTTTACACCTTATTATTAGAAAATAACGGTGACACATAGAAAATAAAATGTAATTGGAAAAAGTAATTATTTCTTGTGATCTATCGGAAAACATCTAGTTGTTTGAAGGTGAACAACCCCCCTTTAAGCACGGCGCGGGAGAGGGGGGCGGCATCTGGCCTGCTGCCTCAGGCGGTAGCAGCCCCAAAATTGCCCCTGCTTGTAATATTCTTATATTTTACAAGAGAGGGTATTTTATTCACTTTATATTCTCCACATTCCTCTTTTTACTTAAATGTATCTTGCCACATTTTACCACACCTCACTGTAGTATACTCAATATATACAGTATATATAGATAGTGTGGACTGGCCCACTGGGATACCAAGAAAACTCTCAGTGGGCCTCATGCTGCTAAACATTTGGCCTATTTCATGGCTATTCCCTATTCTATGAGAACCAAGAGGCTAAATATATGGAATAATAGATTATAGTATTTAAAGAAAAGGAGAATAGAGGTTGAGTGAGGAGAGGAAAAATAATAGTATTGAGTGTGGGTCCCCTAAGGTTTTTGGGTGGGCCCCTGGTGTCCCAGTCCGACACTGTATATAAATGTATGAAAAATTAATTAGGAAGCATAAAGATGTTTCTCTTTTATCTTAGGGATTATTTTGTCTATGTAGAGCCAAGATCTATCTATCTATCTATCTATCTATCTATCATCTATCTATCTATCTATCTATCTATCTATCTATCTATCTATATATAACATGCAAGCAGAGCACGCACCATTAGCCAAAAATAGAACCTGGGTGCCAGTCCAAATATAAATAGATATTAAGGTGAGTTGACAGCAGCACTCCAAGGATGTTTTGAGTATTTTAATAGGCCTTTAAAAATGCTATAGAAATGAAGGGAGAGTGGCGGAATTTGACTCTAGTGGACTGTGGTGATCTCTAACATCACTCTGATAAATAAACCCTCTCTGTGGTGTGAAACTTGTCAGCATGCAATTGCACAAAATGCACAAAATGCAATTCGATCACCAAGAGACATCTAGAATACAATCTACATAATATGCATTGTGGTCAGTGTCGGACTGGGACACCAGGGGCCCATCCAAAAACCTTAGACCAGGGCCCATCCAAAAACCTTTGACCAAGGGCCACTCTCAGTACTAATATTCTTCCTCTCCTCAATCAATCTCTATTCTCCTAGTCTGTTTTCTTTACATACTATAATCTGTTATTCCATCTATTTAGCCCCTTTGTTCTCATAGAAAAATGGAATGGCCATGAAATTGGCAAAAAGTTTAGCAGCATGAGGCCCACTGACACCTTGGCCCACCGGGAGTTTTCCTGGTATCCCAGTGGGCCAGTCCGACACTGATTGTGGTGTTTATAGGCCTATTCTGATCAAGTCTGCCATCAGTTTTATCCCTTTAACAAGCTCATTTTCTTGCCTGTGTACATTTACTTGAGCACAATCTTGGAAGAATTACAGGAAAAAGTCAGCCACTCCACAGAGCTTTGATTAATGCTCATTGGCAAATCTTCACATTCTGTCTTGGAATAACCGTAAAGACCTCAGATTTGTCAAGTGGATTATAATTAATGAGTCTAAAAGGAGTGACATTTCTAGCAAATATTTGTTTACGTTTCCAAAGCCAGTCAAAGATTACATCCAAATGGTGTTATGAAATTACGTTGCTAAGAAATATTGATCACCGTTAATTCAACTTAATTATATAATCAAATTATTATTGATTTTTCACTTTAGCCATACTCTCATCTCATCTTTTGAAGAACACTGTATCATTGGTTATGCGTTTTCAATTTATATTGTGCAGTTTGTGTCAATAACAAAGTAAGGGCTGATTTATGATTGCAAATCAAGTTGAAATGTTTCTTTAACCGCAATATATGGAAAAATACAGCCAGGAAATGCTGTGCATGCTAGAAGGGACCAGCCCCATGGGTGCACATGATTTCTATTTGGGTAATCTTTATTACCTTTTTTCTTTGTTGACAGTAGAGTCCTGCAATAGGTATCCGCAGGTTATGGGTAGGACTTGTAGATATAGATGTGGCTTGGGTATAGTTGTAGGTCTTATCTATAGAAAGTTTTACTCCTTTACATATTTTTTTAAATGTTTGCCCCTTGCCAACGTCTGATGATGTCACTTCCGGTTGGAAGCAACAGCACTTCCTGTCTAATGGTGGTCAGCATGGCAAGGCTTGACTTGCGGAAAAGACAGTTGTGGATCAAGTTGGTAGTGGGTCCAACCAGGTAAACATGTTGTTTGCAACTTTCAAAAATTGGACCCATGCAGGACTCTAACAGGCATTCTACTTTCTCTGGCTGTACCCATCAGTTATGTTGAGGTTACATTCTTATGAGCTTTACATTATCTATGAGTGAAACCTGGTAATGAGCAAATCTGTCCTGCTTGATTTGCCAGAAAATTTATGAAACTGGGGGAAACACATTGAAGTCAATGGGCGATAGGGGGAAATATGATTTATAATTCTTTTCTAGAACATTTCTGGGTTGATGCTTCAACAGACTGGCAACATTCTGAATTATGAGGATTGTTCTCCTGGGAACCTAAGATGTGTGTAATGAGGTCATGCTGATGTAACCACTGCAGTTGTACATTATGAAGGGACAGGGTTGAACAATCTTAAACCATAAATGGGGCAATTAACCCAACACATGGGAGGACATTTCAATTACTTTATTCCCCAGACACAAACTGCTAAACCAGCCTTAAATGAAATGTTCACCATGTTGGTGTTTGGTTGCTATAAACATGTCGTCATCAGCACAGTACCCGATGATGGATGGATTTGCTACATTCTACAACAGTGATCCCCAACCAGTGGCAACATGTTGCTCACCAAACCCTTGGGTGTTGCTCTCAGTGGCTTCAAGGCATGTACTTATTTCTGAATTCTAGGCTAGGACGCAAGTTTTAATTGCATAAAAATGAGTTTTATTGCCAAGTAGAGCCTCCAATAGGCTTCTAGTCCACAGAGAGGCTACTAAATAGCCAATTAAAGCTCTCATTTGGCATTCCCATGAACATTTTTTTATGCTTGTGCTGCTCCCCAACTCTTTTTACATGTGAAAATGGCTCAAAGGTAAAAGAAAAAGTTGGGGAACACTGGTTTACAAGGTGTGTGAGTCACAATCCTAATACATTGCATTGCAGGGCAGACTATGTATAATTATTTAATTTATAACATTTGCCTCATGCAGATATGAAATGTTTTATCTACACAGGTATAGTTTGTTCAGATTACACTAGTTAAGCTCTTATATGTGTGTCAGCTTTTACCCCAAAATTTACTATGTTACAGCTTTAATTAGTTTAATGGATGACAGATATCAAGACAAGCAGAATCTGACTTGCAGACACCATTAAAACATACTGATTTGGAATAATAGCTGAAAGGAGAATAAAGTAATTACACAAAGCAATCAAATGAAACCCAACAGATGATGATATTCCCCAAATATCAGCACGTATCATGCGGTTTGTGAAAGCAGTATTAATTAATTGGGAAGCAGTTGTCTATCACAGGATGAAAATTCTGCTTAATTTGAAATAAGATGACTCCATCTTGGATATGTAACCTCCTGGTGCTCCTTGTCTTTCATGAAAGCCATTAAGCATTTCATAAATATCAGCTATGTTCAAGTTTCATCTTTCATTTGTGTTTTAATCAGTGCTCGTGCATGTTAGGCGATGAAAAGCTGAATATAATTTTGACATTGGCGAGACTCTCGTATGACAAGTCTAGCTCAAATAGAATAGAGTTCTTTTTATAAAATGTTATATTACTTAAAAAAGACAGACACCTCTTCCATTTCTCGGGCTAGAAGTAGGAGGTAATTGTTCATTCCTGCCTCATGCTTCTTCTTCTTCCTTTTTTTATTTGCTGTCTGGTGTTAAAGCTCTCTCGTGGACTACAGCTCATATCAAGGAGCATTGTGTTAACAAATATGGAGAATTCTTATAGGGGAATGGAATTTACTTGCCATAGTCAAGACTGCTGCCCATACACTTGAGATCCAAAAACAAAACAGGATCAAGTGTCCAGGATTGTGTTCTGTTATATAAACCTATTTTGAGCTTAAATCAGACAGGGTCATGGTTAGATAATGCCCTGGGTAGGAAGTTTATAGTTTCCACATACTGGAGAAGATTGTTTGTTGACAATGTTAGGTCAGTCCTGGAGAAGGTTTGGAATTTGAAGGATTGACGTTAAAAATTGAAGCAGATGCCACCACCTCTACATATCAACAAAAAAACCCATATTAGTTAATTATTTACACAAAGTTGACTGTGGGACAGTATCCAGTATGATACTATTGTGACACTGGGTGTTGGGGACACTGTTGACATCTACCAAAATATACATAGGTATTGCAAGTTATTCTAAGACCTTTGACATCATATTGTGCAGCATGGAGGAACTGAATGAAGTGGAAGAAATAAATGTATTATTGTCAGATCTGCACCATTTATTTTACAGAGAACTACCAGGAGCTTAAAATAGTGGGGCTATAACGCTCTGCTAAGGCTCAAATCCAGGACTTCCTGGTTGATGGCTGCTCCCCCTAACCACTGGACCCCAGGAGAACAGCCTGTGAGTGCTTGTCTCACTTTCACCTGTTTTCCTGGCTGTTTTGTATCACTCCAGCAGCCTTATTGTTTGGGTGGGATCAGACAATCAGGGCAATGTGGCATAGTCCCGAACTCCTGCTCCGGTGCTCTTGCCCCTCTTTCTACCTGTTTCCAGGTCTGTAAGGCCCTGCTCCTTGTTTCCTGCCCTGTCTGGTTCTGTTCCCCAGTCTTGATCCTGTTCTTACCCAGTTTCTGACTCTACGCCAGCTCCATCCCACTCCTGTCTGTCCTTGACTCTACGCCTACTCTGTACCACTCCAATATATCCTTGACTCTATTCCCGCTCTGTCCCACTCCATTCAGTCGTTAACTGTACAGCTGCTCCATCCCACTCAGGTCTGTTGTTGACTCTCTGCATGTTCCGACCAGATCCAGTCTATTCTTGACTCTATGCCCATTCTGTCCCACTCCAGTCTGTCCTTGACTCTACACCCACTCTGTCCCACTCTAGTCTGTCTCTAAGCCTGCTTCATCCCACTCCATCTGTCCTTGACTTTATGCCCACTACATCCCACTCCAGTCAGTCGGTGACTCTACTCCCAGTCCGTCCCTTTTCAGTCAGTCTTTGACTCTTTTCCCACTCAGTTTTCATACTTTTCCAAATCTTCAGCCTCTCCCTTCTAAGTTCTGAAGGTCTCACTCCATTCCCTTTAGTATCCTTAGAAATTTCTCACAAGAGCTGAGATTGGTCTTATTATTTTACTTATTATTGTACCTTTTTACTGACTAAAATGGTCTGTTCTACCTCAGGACACTTTTTTGAAGAAAGGTGCAATCTGTTTCAAACCATTAATTTATTTAATCTGAATATTTTGTGTGTTATATAGGTGACCATAAGATGCAATCTGCAAAGAATTTAACAAATTCGACTTTGGTCTGTTCTAAATATTACTTGTAATGTACCCAAACAGGAATGCAAAGTCACATCCTTTCACTGCTTTTCATGGAAGATCATGCAATATTTTGTAATTTTCTCCCTAACCAAGAGAAATCCAAAGAATCTCTATTATATTTCATACCGTAAGCACCTGGGGTCAGATAAGAAAATTGCTTCATTCAAAGCTAAATCAAAATTGAAGTAGAAAAGATATATGTCTTACGTTTTTTCATTTTACATACACTCTTGCTCTGGCAAACATATTGTGGCTTTGACATTTAAAAGTGATTTTATTCTCCAACACTGTCAAAATGTAGGCAAATATATTGCTCTGAAACTGTAAATGATAACCTTTTGCAGCAATGTTTCTGCTGCTTCTGCTGGACTGGGAACTTTGCCACTAACAGTCATTTAATTTTGAATCTGTCTAAATCTAGAAAGCAAACTAATTTAGTTCAAAGAAACCTGCTTACAATTGTGTATCTATTGAAGTCTTGTTTTTACCACATTAGAGTATAATTGTAATATAATGATTTCAGTAGGAGTTTTAGATCCTATATGTTCCTCCGCCATTGTGTTAGTTCGGTATAACTCTATTTTGCTTTGCTACTTACTATGATTATATTCTAGTAACCTCTACAGAGGCATTTTATTGCCAATTGATTAGCTGCAATAGTGCAAGCTAGAATGCTATATTTATTCTGTAGAATGTTTTACCATACCTGAGTAAAAAGCTCTAGAAGCTCGCTGTTTGTTTAGTATAGCAGCTGCCATATTGGCTTGGTGTGACATCACTTCCTGCCGGAGTCTCTCCCTGCTCACTTATAGCTCTGGGCTCAGATTACAGCAGAGAAGGGAGGGGGGGAAGAGGAACAAACTGAGCTCACGCCCAGGGCAAGAAGGTCTAAGCTGAAGGCAGGAAGTCTGATACAGAAGTCCATGTGTACACAATAGAAGGAAAGAAATGCTGTGTTTGTTTTGACAGAGGACTCAGAGCAGCACTACTTTGAGGGTTTACTGGTATATTTAGGTGGACCTTTCTGATAAGGCTTACTTAGTTTTAACCTTTTGTTCTCCTTAAATATTAAGCACTTGGGAAGGAGGAATAGGAAAGAAAGAGAAATAATGGAAAAGGAAGGAGTGAGAAATATTAGTATTTGACTTCTGGCACTGTTCATTATTCACATGTTGTCAGAGACTTTTTTGCTTTTGTGATACTGTAATCCACTATGGGTAAATATGTTTCTTTTTGGTGAAATCTATTGTGTAAGATCTCCAGGTCTCCTGCTTTGCTTCATTTTCCTTACTTACTTAGTCTTGTCCCAACTCTTTCGTTAGACCTGCTGTAGGTACTGCATTTGGGATTTATGTTCTACCCAAGTCATCCTTCTGGGATCCTATGTTTACACTTTGCACCAGAGAAAGACGGTGCTAGGATCCTCAGCACAATATTGAGCCTTCTGCTCTGGTCTGAATGTTGGCTTGCAGTGCAGAAATGGAGAAAGTGTTCTGGGGTCTTTTTGATGCTTTCTAACCATGCACATGGAGATGTTATAATGGTCTTCAGCCAAAGACACTTGGAATTTATCTTCTCTTATATACAGTATGCATTCTTACATGTGACCAACTTGCCAATAAGGTGGAAAAAAGCAAAATAAAGTATAAGTATCAAATTCAATTACTAGTTTCCTATAGGCCATTAAATTATTGTTTCAGTATAGGCTGTTTGAAGTGGAATGTGTAATTAGTCTTCCGATCTACCTGAGTAAGCATGTTAGTTATGGATTGGTATACTTCTGAGCAGAAGAATATATCAGCACAATTCTTGCCTATGACTGCACTTATGTGATATTTATGAAATTGTTTTTTTCAGCATGCGTATTTCTTTTAGTCCCTCTTTTGTTTCATGTTTCCATGAAAATGAAGACAGTTAAAATGTTTTTTTTTTCTCCAAAGGTCACATCTCACATTTACCTTTCTGCTGGAATAAAAGTATTTTACAAAGCCAGAATAAAATCAATAGCTATATTATGGGCACACAGAAAAATATAGATCTTGAAATCATACAGAGTGTTTAGAAATGTGCATGTAGTCAGAAGAAGTGATCATTCAGAGAATATTATCAGATCACATTACATAGATGAAAGGAGATAATTGCCTGTGACACAGGCAAACCAGTAATATACTGTACATGAAAAGAATATAATTATTTTCCAGCATTGTGCTGTGCACCGATAAGCAACACTGATTGGACTAAATGTAATCATGATTGCTTTTAAAGCCTTTTTAATCCATCTTTAAGTGGTACTATATTTAATGTTGTTATTTGCCAGGCTTTAGCAATCTATATCAGAAAAAGTACATTAAAATAGTGTGAAATCTTGTTAGAAATATGAGTAGACATTAGCAAGTAGGATCCTTAGCATTATCCATGTGTGCATAATGATATAAGAATATATAATAATATATCATTATTGCCATTAATATGTATTGCCTATACAGGTATCAGACCTGTTATGCAAAATGCTTGGGACCTGGGGTTTTTCTGGATAAGGGGTTTTTTCCATAATTTGGATCTTTATACCTTAAGCCTACTTAAAAAAAATCAGGTAAACATTAAATAAACCCAATAGGCTGCTTTTGCTTCCAGTTAGGTTTAACTGTATCTTAATTTGGATCAAGTACAAAGTATTGTTTTATTTTTTTACAGAGAAAAGGGAATTCCATTTTAAAAACTTGCATTATTTGGATAAAATGGAGTCTATGGGAGACAGCCTTTCTGTAATTTGGAGTTTTTTGAATAAGGGGTTTCCGGATAATGGATCCCATACCTGTATTTTTTATGCCAATTAGAATCTGATATTTGTGGCTGGAAAAACCCTGGAGGGAAAGTGTGACATTAAGGGGCATATTTACCTAGGGTCGAATATAGAGGGTTAATTAATCCTCGATATTCGGCCGTCGAAGTAAAATCCTTCGACTTCGAATATCGAAGTCGAAGGATTTTGCGCTAGTCCTACGATCGAACGATCGAAGGAATAATCGTTTGATCGAACGATTAAATCCTTCAAATCGAACGATTCGAAGGATTTTAATCCATCGATCGAAGGATATTCCTTCGATCAGGAAATTGTTAGGAAGCCTATGGGGACCTTCCCCATAGGCTAACATTGGCCTCGGTAGGTTTTAGGTGATGAACTAGGGGGTCGAAGAATTTTTTAAAGAGACTAAGTAAATGGGCCCCTAGGAATCCCAAACCCAGAACAGACTCCAAGGTCCCGGTCACAGCTCACTGTTCTGCCTTTAACAACTGGCTTTCACTTCGGGAGGAGCCCTCCGCTAGAGATGTCGCGAACTGTTCGCCGGCGAACTTGTTCGCGCTCGCCGGAAGTTCGCGAACGTCGCGCGACGTTCGCCATTTTGGGTTCGCCATTGTTGGCGCTTTTTTTTGCCCTCTCACCCCAGACCAGCAGGTACATGGCAGCCAATCAGGAAGCTCTCCCCTGGACCACTCCCCTTCCCTATAAAAACCGAAGCCCTGCAGCGTTTTTTCACTCTGCCTGTGTGTGCTGAAGAGATAGTGTAGGGAGAGAGCTGCTGCCTGTTAGTGATTTCAGGGACAGTTGAAAGTTTGCTGGCTAGTAATCGTTTTGATACTGCTCTGTTATTGGAGGGACAGAAGTCTGCAGGGGTTTGAGGGACATTTAAGCTTAGGTAGCTTTGCTGGCTAGTAATCTACCTTCTACTGCAGTGCTCTGTATGTAGCTGCAGTGGGCAGCTGTCCTGCTTCTGATCTCATCTGCTGACTGCTGCAATAACAGTAGTCCTTGTAAGGACTGCTTTTATTTATTTTTTTGTTGTTTTACTACTACTACTACTACTACTACTATAAGAGCCCAGTGCTATTAGTCTAGCAGTGTTGGGGAGTGGGACTGGTGTGCTAATCTGCTGCTCCTAGTAGTTCAGCAGCACCAACTTTAATTTTTTTTTTTAATATTCATTTTTTTTTATTTTACTTTTTTTTATTTTACTACCGCTGTAGTAGTGTATAAGTTGACCTTTTAGGCATTATTTGCCCTGTAGGCATTATTTGCACACTGTTTTCTTCAACCCGCCATCGAGCTGTGTGACCTTGTTCCCATTCTGTCTAAATATCCATAATATTACCGTCTCCAGAAAAAACACCGGAGTCACTTTTTTCAAGCAGCCATAATATATTTTACGTAATCCGTATCCACCGCTGTAGTAGTGTATACGTTGGCCTTGTAGGCATTATTTGCACACTGTTTTCTTCAACCCGCCATCGAGCTGTGTGACCTTGTTCCCATTCTGTCTAAATATCCATAATATTACCGTCTCCAGAAAAAACACCGGAGTCACTTTTTTCAAGCAGCATTCATATATTTTACGTAATCCGTATCCACCGCTGTAGTAGTGTATACGTTGGCCTTGTAGGCATTATTTGCACACTGTTTTCTTCAACCCGCCATCGAGCTGTGTGACCTTGTTCCCATTCTGTCTAAATATCCATAATATTACCGTCTCCAGAAAAAACACCGGAGTCACTTTTTTCAAGCAGCATTCATATATTTTACGTAATCCGTATCCACCGCTGTAGTAGTGTATACGTTGGCCTTGTAGGCATTATTTGCACACTGTTTTCTTCAACCCGCCATCGAGCTGTGTGAGCTTGTTCACATTTTGTCTAAATATTGATAATATTATCGTCTCTAGAAAAACCACTTGAGTTACTTTTTTTCAAGCAGCATTCATATATTTTACGTAATCCGTATCCACCGCTGTAGTAGTGTATACGTTGACCTTGTAGGCATTATTTGCACACTGTTTTCTTCAACCCGCCATCGAGCTGTGTGACCTTGTTCCCATTCTGTCTAAATATCCATAATATTACCGTCTCCAGAAAAAACACCGGAGTCACTTTTTTCAAGCAGCATTCATATATTTTACGTAATCCGTATCCACCGCTGTAGTAGTGTATACGTTGGCCTTGTAGGCATTATTTGCACACTGTTTTCTTCAACCCGCCATCGAGCTGTGTGACCTTGTTCCCATTCTGTCTAAATATCCATAATATTACCGTCTCCAGAAAAAACACCGGAGTCACTTTTTTCAAGCAGCATTCATATATTTTACGTAATCCGTATCCACCGCTGTAGTAGTGTATACGTTGGCCTTGTAGGCATTATTTGCACACTGTTTTCTTCAACCCGCCATCGAGCTGTGTGAGCTTGTTCACATTTTGTCTAAATATTGATAATATTATCGTCTCTAGAAAAACCACTTGAGTTACTTTTTTTCAAGCAGCATTCATATATTTTACGTAATCCGTATCCACCGCTGTAGTAGTGTATACGTTGACCTTGTAGGCATTATTTGCACACTGTTTTCTTCAACCCGCCATCGAGCTGTGTGACCTTGTTCCCATTCTGTCTAAATATCCATAATATTACCGTCTCCAGAAAAAACACCGGAGTCACTTTTTTCAAGCAGCATTCATATATTTTACGTAATCCGTATCCACCGCTGTAGTAGTGTATACGTTGGCCTTGTAGGCATTATTTGCACACTGTTTTCTTCAACCCGCCATCGAGCTGTGTGACCTTGTTCCCATTCTGTCTAAATATCCATAATATTACCGTCTCCAGAAAAAACACCGGAGTCACTTTTTTCAAGCAGCATTCATATATTTTACGTAATCCGTATCCACCGCTGTAGTAGTGTATACGTTGGCCTTGTAGGCATTATTTGCACACTGTTTTCTTCAACCCGCCATCGAGCTGTGTGACCTTGTTCCCATTCTGTCTAAATATCCATAATATTACCGTCTCCAGAAAAAACACCGGAGTCACTTTTTTCAAGCAGCATTCATATATTTTACGTAATCCGTATCCACCGCTGTAGTAGTGTATACGTTGACCTTGTAGGCATTATTTGCACACTGTTTTCTTCAACCCGCCATCGAGCTGTGTGAGCTTGTTCACATTTTGTCTAAATATTGATAATATTATCGTCTCTAGAAAAACCACTTGAGTTACTTTTTTTCAAGCAGCATTCAGATATTTTACGTAATCCGTATCCACCGCTGTAGTAGTGTATACGTTGACCTTGTAGGCATTATTTGCACACTGTTTTCTTCAACCCGCCATCGAGCTGTGTGACCTTGTTCACATTTTGTCTAAATATTGATAATATTATCGTCTCTAGAAAAACCACTTGAGTTACTTTTTTTCAAGCAGCATTCATATATTTTACGTAATCCGTATCCACCGCTGTAGTAGTGTATACGTTGACTTTGTAGGCATTATTTGCACAGTGTTTTCTTCAACCCGCCATCTAGCTGTGTGTATTATCGTTTCCAGAAAAACCAACTGAGTTTTTGTTGTTGTTGTTGTTTTTTTAAAAATAATGCCAGGCAAAGGCAGGCCGCCACGCAGAGGCCGTGCTAGGGGCCGTGCTGCTATGCAATCCTGTGGCCCTAGCAAATTGCCCAGTTTTAAAAAGCCAATGACCCTGAACTCCCAAAATGCTGAAGAGGTAGTTGACTGGCTTACACAGCACACCCCATCCTCTACCGTTTCTAACTTTACCACAACATCCTCCTCATCCTCCACTGCTATGGCCACCCCACGTAACACTTCCTCCACCACCGGTGCCCCTTCTTCACTGGGGTCAGAGGAGTTATTTTCCAATGAGTTTCTTGAACTGAGTAATGCGCAACCATTATTGCCAGAAGAAGATGAAGGAGATGAGGACCTTACACCAGATTTAATTCTGGCAGAGAACACGATAGAGATGGACATAATGAGTGATGAGGAGGAGGTCCCCGCTGCTGCTTCCTTCTGTGATGTGTCAGAAGAAATTGATGCATCTGAGGAGAATGATGATGAGGAGATTGATGTTTTGTGGGTGCCTAGTAGAAGAGAGCAAGAGGAGGGTAGTTCAGATGGAGAGACGGAGAGTCAGAGAGGCAGTAGGAGAATAAGACTTAGAAGAAGCAGGGAGGACAGCCCGCAGGGATCAGCAGGGCAACAACATGTATCGGCACCTGTGTTCAGCCGGCCAACGCACCCGCCAATACCGCCAACTCCGCCAACTTCTACTGTTACCGCCAGATCGCACACTTCCAAAAAGTCAGCAGTGTGGGATTTTTTTAATGTGTGTGCCTCTGACAAAAGCATTGTAATTTGCAATGAGTGCAGTCAGAAACTGAGCCTTGGTAAGCCCAACAGCCACATAGGTACAACTTCTATGCGAAGGCACATGAGCGGCAAGCACAAAGCACTTTGGGAGCAACACCTCAAAGGCAACAGGCAAACTAAAAGCCACACTCCTTCTGGTCCAGCATCTTACTGCTCTACCTCTGCTCTCCTTGACCCGTCTGAACCACCCTCCACTCCGCCTTCCACCTTGACCACCTGTTCCCATTCCCAGTCATCTGCCACCAGCCAAGTTTCTGTGAAGGCCATGTTTGAGCGTAAGAAGCCAATGTCTGACTGTCACCCCCTTGCCCGGCGTCTGACAGCTGGCTTGTCTGCACTCTTAGCCCGCCAGCTTTTACCATACCAGCTGGTGGACTCTGAGGCCTTCCGCAAATTTGTAGCAATTGGGACACCGCAGTGGAAGGTACCCAGCCGCAATTTTTTTTCTAAAAAGGGAATACCACACCTGTACCAACATGTGCAGAGCCAAGTTACCGCATCTCTGTCACTTAGTGTTGGGCCAAAGGTCCATATGACTACTGACGCATGGTCCTCCAAGCATGGTCAGGGCAGGTATGTCACCTACACTGCCCACTGGGTGAACTTGGTAATGGCTGGGAAGCAGGGAATGGGTAGCTCAACAACAACAGTGGAGTTGGTGTCACCGCCACGGATTGCACGCGGTTCTGCCACCACCTCTACTCCTCCATCGCTCTCTACCTCGTCTTCTTCTTCTTCTTACTCTGCTGCTGGGTCCTCCTTCTCCTCCTCCACACCTGTGCACCCCCAGCTCCCCCTAGGCTATTCGACGTGCCAGGTACGCCGTTGTCACGCTGTCTTGGGGATGACGTGCCTGGAAAGCAAAAACCATACCGGATCTGTACTCCTGTCATCTCTGCAGTCACAGGCCGATCGGTGGCTGACCCCACACCAACTGCAGATCGGAAAAGTGGTGTGTGACAATGGAAGCAATCTGTTGGCAGCGTTGAGACTAGGCAATTTAACACATGTGCCCTGCATGGCACATGTGTTAAATTTAATAGTCCAACGTTTTGTCTCCAAGTACCCAGGATTCCAGGACGTTCTCACCCAGTCCAGAAAGGTGTCGGCCCATTTCAGACGTTCCTACACAGCCATGGCACGCCTTGCTGACATTCAGCAGCGCTACAACATGCCAGTCAGGCGTTTGATTTCTGACAGCCAGACTCGCTGGAATTCAACGCTCCTTATGTTGGAACGTCTGCTGCAACAACAAAGGGCCGTCAACGAGTACCTTTTTGAACTGGGTGGTAGGACTGGATCTGCACAGCTGGGGATTTTTTTCCCCCGTTACTGGGTGCTTATGCGCGATGCCTGCAGGCTCATGCGACCTTTTGAAGAGGTGACAAATATGGTCAGTCGCACCGAAGGCACCATCAGCGACCTAATACCCTTCGCTTTCTTCCTGGAGCGTGCCGTGCGACGAGTGACAGATGAGGCTGTAGACCAGCGTGACGAGGAGCTGGAAGCGCACGATTTCTGGTCGGAATCACCAGAACGAACCCAGGCACCTGCTGCAACGCAGGGAGAGGTGCCAGAAGTGGAGTCAGAGGAGGAAGGTGGCTTTGTGGAGGAGGAGGAGGAGGACCAACAGGAGCAGGCTTCCCAGGGGGCTAGTGGTGACCTTTTGGGGACCCCTGGTCTTGTACGTGGCTGGGGGGAGGAGACCGTGGATGATGCAGTCCTTGATAATGAGGAAGCGGAGATGGATAGCTCTGCATCCAACCTTGTGAGAATGGGGTCTTTCATGCTGTCATGCCTGTTGAAGGACCCCCGTATCAAGAGGCTTAAGGAGAAGGACCTGTACTGGGTCGCAACGCTACTAGACCCTCGGTACAAGCATAAAGTGTCAGAAATGTTACCAACATACCACAAGTCCGAAAAGATGCGGCATTTACAAACCAGCCTGCAAAACATGTTGTACAATGCTTTTAAGGGTGATGTCACTTCAGGAACTCATCAACATTCCAGGGGCAGAGGTGCCAGTAATCCTGCCACGAGCACACCTGCAAGGACAAAGCCCTTTGGCCAGTCTGTAACGTCAGACATGCAAATGTTTTTCTGTCCAAGGCAGCGCCACAACCCTTCTGGATCCACCCTCAAAGAACGCCTCGACCGGCAGGTAGCGGACTACCTGGCATTAACTGCAGATATCGACACTCTGAGGAGCGATGAACCCCTGGACTACTGGGTGCGCAGGCTTGATCTGTGGCCAGAGCTGTCACAATTTGCCATGAACCTCTTGTCTTGCCCAGCCTCAAGTGTGCTCTCAGAAAGGACCTTCAGTGCAGCAGGAGGGATTGTAACTGAGAAGAGAACTCGCCTAGGTCACAAAAGTGTCGATTACCTGACCTTTATTAAAATGAATGAGGGGTGGATCTCGGAGGGTTACTGCACGCCGGAAGACTTGTTCTGACTTCTATGCAGCTGTCCTTCTCTTCAAGCCTCATGACTCCACACACAGCTGTCCTTTAGCGTCCTCCTCCTCCCTCCGCCACCGTTACAAACTAGGGTGCAAACCCTACTGGTTTAATTTTTTCTGGCCTCTGTGCTTCAGTGGCTGCAACCAAAAAAACTGGGCAAACAATGTCTACAAGGTCAACGTATGGCAAAAAATGACTATTTTCAGCATTTATATGGCATATTTTTTCTGGCAACTGTGCTTCAGTGGCTGCATCCAAAAAAATGCATATTTTCTGCATTTATATGGCATAATTTTTCTGGCCTCTGTGCTTCAGTGGCTGCAACCAAAAAAATGCATATTTTCTGCATTTATATGGCATAATTTTTCTGGCCTCTGTGCTTCAGTGGCTGCAACCAAAAAAATTTATGTTTTCAGCATTTATATGGCATAATTTTTCTGGCAACTGTGCTTCAGTGGCTGCGACCAAAAAAATTTATATTTTCAGCATTTATATGGCATATTTTTTCTGGCCTCTGTGCTTCAGTGGCTGCGGCCAAAAAAACTGGGCAAACAATGCCTACAAGGTCAACGACGTTGACCTTGTAGGCATTGTTTGCCCAGTTTTTTTGGCCGCAGCCACTGAAGCACAGAGGCCAGAAAAAATATGCCATATAAATGCTGAAAATAGTCATTTTTTGCCATACGTTGACTCAACGTATATGGCAAAAAATGACTATTTTCAGCATTTATATGGCATATTTTTTCTGGCAACTGTGCTTCAGTGGCTGCGACCAAAAAAATGCATATTTTCTGCATTTATATGGCATAATTTTTCTGGCCTCTGTGCTTCAGTGGCTGCAACCAAAAAAATTTATATTTTCAGCATTTATATGGCATAATTTTTCTGTCAACTGTGCTTCAGTGGCTGCGACCAAAAAAATGCATGTTTTCTGCATTTATATGGCATAATTTTTCTGGCCTCTGTGCTTCAGTGGCTGCAACCAAAAAAGTTTATATTTTCAGCATTTATATGGCATAATTTTTCTGTCAACTGTGCTTCAGTGGCTGCGACCAAAAAAAATGCATATTTTCTGCATTTATATGGCATAATTTTTCTGGCCTCTGTGCTTCAGTGGCTGCAACCAAAAAATTTATATTTTCAGCATTTATATGGCATAATTTTTCTGGCAACTGTGCTTCAGTGGCTGCGTCCAAAAAAACTGGGCAAACAATGTCTACAAGGTCAACGTATGGCGAAAAAATGACTATTTTCAGCATTTATATGGCATATTTTTTCTGGCAACTGTGCTTCAGTGGCTGCGTCCAAAAAAACTGGGCAAACAATGCCTACAAGGTCAACGTATGGCAGTTGTTTAAAGAGAACAGTAGATTACTAGCCAGCAAAGCTACCTAAGCTAAAATGTCCCTCAAATCCCTGCAGACTTCTGTCCCTCCAATACAGAGCAGTATCAAGCAGATTACTAGCCAGCAAACTTACTATCATCTGTCCCTGAAATCACTAACAGCTCTCCCCCTACACTATCTCTTCCAAGCACACACAGGCAGATTTTTCAGATACATTTTTGCCCTTGATCCCCCTCTGGCATGCCACTGTCCAGGTCGTTGCACCCTTTAAACAACTTTAAAATCATTTTTCTGGCCAGAAATGTCTTTTCTAGATGTTAAAGTTCGCCTTCCCATTGAAGTCTATGGGGTTCGCGAACCGTTCGCGAACCGCTCGCGTTTTTGCGCAAGTTCGCGAATATGTTCGCGAACTTTTTTTCCGACGTTCGCTACATCCCTACCCTCCGCTACTCGGATGTGAGAGGACCTAGGAGAAAGTTTTGGGCGAGCAAGGAAACCGTACGTGCAAACAGGAACAGAGAATAGGAGTGTGGTCAAGGACAGGCTGGGTTAATACCAGATCAGGAAGTGCAGTACAAAGTTGGGAGGCAGGAGTGTAGTCAAGGTCACAGGCCTGGTTGATACACAATTAAGCAGCAATAGACCGGATCCGAAAGAATGGTCAAGATACAGGCAAAGGTCAGGACAGGAGGAAAACAAAGCAAGATCATGGACAGACAAGGTCAAACATAAATGAACACACTAAAAATCACACACAGGAACTAACAAAGTAGACCTTGGTTGGGCAATGAGAAATATGACATGAGCCCTTTAAATATTTGAATTTCACGCCAATGCACGATGATGTTATGCACATTGGCGCAAGAAACCCAGAAGCAGCACACGCCAAATACAGAATGAAATGCGTGCCAAATATTCAGGACGTGCGCGTCACCTCCATTACATCTCCACTGCACCCCCACAGGACCACCCGGTATGTTCTTTACAGAAAATATATCTCTTTGAAAATGCTCTAAAATGCAGAGCATCTGGAAAGAAAAACAAGGGCTTTATTCACTCAGGCTGAAAATCCAGTACAGGTGTTGGGTCTGATTAGTCTAAAAAGGAATTTCACCTTTATCACTCAATATGTTGAAAGTCTCTGCATTGAGTTACCCTGATAGTGGCTGAAACACTTCCATACAAGGATTCCTAGATATTCAAATGGCCAATGGACTAGTCTGTTCTAGATTGTCAGGAACTTTCCGTTGGAGAGAGCTCCACTTTTTGTTACCCATGGCATGACATCAGCAGCACTCTGCTTGACATCATCATGTCATGGTCTGGAGTGAAAATTCGAAATAAAAAGATGCCAGATTTAATGGCCAAATACAGGTCTTGCGTTATTGAGTTCCTGAGTGAGATATAATTATTTTACTGTCTGATTCTTGGTAGATGACCTTCTGCTTCTGACAAAGCTTATTTGCTGCTTAGCCTGACCCTTTTGCCTGGACTTTGACCTTGAGCACCTTAACCCTTAGAGTAATGTGTATGGACTTTTCCTGCCAGTCTGCACCTTAGCTTCCTCCTTGGTCCTGACTCCAATCGTATATTTGAGCTGATAGGCCCTGACACTGGGCCAGTGCTCCTGTTAGCAGAAAACTGCACCAATCCAGGGTTCTTCTTAGCAAGCACCACAAAGCAATCTGTCATGTTAAAGTAAGGTAAATGTAAGAGGAGGAGACATGGAATTAAAACAGAAAGCAAAGAAAATCTTAGATGTTAGGATAATTGGTATAAGAGGGAAACTAGGTGAAGACATCATTCTGAATACCGAAAAAACAAGTGGCTTTATTCTGAATACCAAATGAAAGAAGTATATTGAGGAGAACAATGTAACCTGCAATGTCAGTAGCATTTGAGAGGGCATTGAACATTCACAAGACATAGCAACTAGCAATAGAATCATTGAGATCTGATCCCATGAAGATTATTGATTACACTATAGTCCTATTAGTGTGAGCAGTATAAAAGCCTCGCTGCACAGAGAATACAATAAGGAACATCTCTTTCATGTTTCAAAAACATGGAAACAAATTGAGAACAGGAGACCTGTAAAATGGCATGAAGCTTGGTGATAGCTTATTTGAAGGGGATAGGGAAAGTACTAGAGGAAGAGATAAGGAGAATTTAAGTATTACAGAATTTTTGGAGAATAGATATGTTTATTTTTAAACATACTGTATATTGCTATTGTCTAACAAGTTAAACACCTTTAGTTTTCACTTGCCTGTAGAGCATTCAGATTGAAATTCTGTACTCCTTTCACACTTTTCCATTGCAAGGAATATGGTTTCTCTGCCATACGTTGAAGCATGTCAGATAAAGAAAGAGAATCAACACACATCCTTAAAATGAAAAACTATCTAGTTCAGTTCTAATGATTTATAAATTCTATTTATAAATCCTCCATAAAAGGAAAAAAAGTTGAACAATATTGGTTGGTATGAAGATTAAAGGGGTAGTTCACCTTCCAACACTTTTTTCAGTTCAATTTTTTTCAGACAGTTTACCAGAAATAACAACCTTTTCCAATTACTTTCCATTTTTTATTCATTACCATTAATCCAAAATCTAAGTTTAAAGTTGAATGTCCGTGTCTCTGGTGTTTCAGTCTGGAAGCTCAGTAATTCAGGTGCAGACTCTGAATTGTTACATTTTTGCAACATTTAGTTGATACATTTCTCATCAGCATCTTTGGAGTATTAGCGACTATTGTATCAATTCTAGCAGTTGCCTTTAATGAAACTCAGGCATTCAGCTCAGCAGGGACAAAGATAAGAGATGTAACAACTAAATGTATCAATTTAGAACAGTTTACAGGGTCGGCGACCCACCCTCCCAGAGCTGCTTTAGAAGGTCAAAAAATGACACTTTACACTTCAATATTAGAAAAGCCGTCACAAATAAAAAATAGGAAGTAATTGAAAAAAGTCATTATTTCTGGTGAACTGTCTGAAACCAGATGAACTGAAAAAAGTGTTGGAAGGTGAACAACTCCTTTAAGATGTTTCTAGCATGTCTGCTGGAATTTTGTGAAGAGCCAATATACACCCCATATTCCTCATAATAATACTGAAGAATACCCAGGGGCAGATTTACATAGGATCGAATATCGAGGGTTAATTAACCATCGATATTCGACTGCCGAATGTAAATCCTTCGACTTCGAATATCGAAGGATTTACCGCAAAAAGTTGGATCAAACGATCGAACGAAAAATCGTTAGTTTCGAAGGATTTTAACCCATCGATCGAACGATTTTTCTTGAGCTAAAAATTGTTAGGAAGCCTATGGGGACTAGCGACGGTCTCTTTCACTAGTGAATCATCATCTATGCGATGTCCCTGCAGATGGCATTTTTGGCGAATTTTCACTAAACGAAACCACTTCGCCCGTTAGTAAACCTGCCCCATCTACTAACCCTGAAGCAGTGTAAATTTGAGCGCAATAGTTCCCACAATGCAGTGTTTTTCCCAGAACTTCACAGTTAATCAGTGCACCTATCAGGAGAAAACTGCATCGCCCCAGGGTTATTCCAGCGAGCACCACAGAAAGATAATTTGCCTGCATCTGCTTCTTCAAGCAAAACCCACCTAAAAAAACTTGAGCATCATGAAGGCCACTAACATCTTCAAATGGTTCCAGGAACCTCTGCTATCGACTTCTTTTGAGTTGAGTTTTTTTAACCCAAAATAATACTTTTGAAAACTAACATTTTTGTGGAAATAAACAACTCGACATTTGATAAATAACCACCTTACTTTCAGAAGGTAAACAAATAAGTGTTCTGATGTTGCTTTGCTCAGAAAAGAGATCATTAGCCTCCAAAAACATTTCCTGTCTCTATCCTGAGCAGAGCAACATCAGAACACATCTCTATTATCCTTCTGAAGATATATCTCTCTGACTCTAAAGTTGCAAGAACTGGTGCTGTTGTTACAAAATTCATTATATTGGAATTTGATTAGTGATGGGAGAATTTGTCCCCTTTGGCTTCGCCACGAATTTGGCAAATTTTCGGGCGAGAAATTCACGAAACGGCGATTTGTCGCCGGCATCAAATGTGCAGCCAGCACTCATTTAAGTCAATGGGCATCGATTAAAGTCAATGGGGCCCGACATCGGAACCGTGGCTGGTGTCGGAACCATCACCAGCATCAAATGTTTTCGCCGACTGTAAATTTTCTGACTGTGCCAAATTTGCCGATTTATTTGCCAGCTGCGGAACGCGCAAATTTGCAGCGAATTTGTGCCTGCCGAATAAATTCGCCCATCACTAAAGTTGATAAAAACTTAAAAAGCTCTGAAACTGATTTTTTCAGGTTTATGTATCCTTTAATAACCCTTTTGCTTTCTGCTTGCTAATTAATGGAATGAATATTAACAGGCCCATCATCACTTTCACTGGCCTGTGTTGGAATGATAGATCACTCACAAAAGCCCATGCATAAAGAAGGAGTTCCATCCATGTGGGAAATCGATACACTTTCACTGCATGGCAGGCTTGTCATTTGAAAAACAAAAAAGGCTCTGTCTGTTTTCGAGATGAAAGAGAATTGACCCAGAAATACTTCATCTGCCCTTACGTCAACAATAAACAGTTTCTATTTATGTTAGTCAGCTTTATCTACATACAGATGAGAAAATACAGGGAACGAGGGAAATATTTGTTTATCACTTTTTAGAATGGTAAAGAAGACAGGTGCGGAGGAGATACATAATACTTAGCACCACCATCTTGCGTAAAACATATTTCCATGATGTTAACATTTGTGACCCAATCACATCGGTGCTAACTATGGTATAATTGCATCCTCCGTGTAAACTAGCAGTTTAATTCATTTGGCTAATTCGTTTTTCTATTGTTCCCTATGAGTTCAAGGAGCTCTGCTTATAAACATATTTACCAACTCAGAATTGCTAAACGTATCATATTCTGCAGGGGAACATAATGCCCCTTTTAGCGGGGAGCCTGCTATTTCCGCCAGATGCTTAATTTCAATGTTATTGAGGTCATAAGATGGCATTGATGGTGCTGTTATGTGCAGTAGCAGTTACCTCCAGGCAGATGTCTCCTATAAGCAACCCTGCAACAACACAGGCAACGATTAGTCTAGCTGCAAGCTACAAATAAGACAACATGCTTTAAAATTACCTCTTTAATACATTTTCCATAACACCCATGTTACAAAAGCCAGTAGACGAAAACAGTTGGTTCCGAAATGTGTAGAGTCTCTAAAGAACAAATTGTGCAATTAAAGAATGATATTTAGTGGGTTTTTTTATCAATGGTCGAGTTTTAGAGTTTTGTGAGTTTTTTATAAAAAAATTAACTCAACAACTTTTAATTTAAAGAAAAAACGAGAACGGAAAGAACTCAAATCAGTGAATTCGGGGGTGAACAATCCGACAACTCAAATTAATAGAGTTTTCCGTGGGAAAACTACCCTTGAAAAACTCAAATTTTTTGGGAAAACACAACTCGACCTTTAAAAAATCTGCCCCTTAAAGGGAGGTTAATCTCTGCACATTAAAGGGGCGGATTTATCAAAATGTGAGTTTAGAGCTTAATAGGGAAAACTCAGCCATTCCAATGGGATTTGTAAAATTGTATTTATCAATGGGTGAAATGGTGAAAGTTATAAATACTCTTCTAAATATCCCATATGAATTAATAGAATGTGGGTGAATTTTTATTTATTAAAGGGATACTGTCATGGGAAAAAATGTTTTTTTTCAAAATGAATCAGTTAATAGTGCTGCTCCAGCAGAATTCTGCACTGAAATCCATTTTTCAAAAGAGCAAACTGATTTTTTTATATTCAATTTTGAAATCTGACATGGGGCTAGACATATTGTCAATTTCCCAGCTGCCCCAAGTCATGTGACTTGTGCTCTGAGAAACTTCAATCACTCTTTACTGCTGTACTGCAAGTTGGAGTGATATCACCACCCTCCCTTTTTCCCCCCAGCAGCCAAACAAAAGAACAATGGGAAGGTAACCAGATAGCAGCTCCCTAACACAAGATAACAGCTGCCTGGTAGATCTAAGAACAGCACTCAATAGTAAAAACCCATGTCCCACTGAGACACATTCAGTTACATCGAGAAGGAAAAACAGCAGCCTGCCAGAAAGCATTTTTTGAAAAAAAAACATGTTTTCCGATGACAGGATCCCTTTAAGCTCTAAACTCACATTTTGATAAAGCTGCCCTTAAATTTCTAATAGAAATCTAAAATAGGAAATTACAGTGTAACTATAGAGGAAGCAAACCCCGTGGTTGTGGAGGGGGCCTGGATGGTGGGGTCTGCTTCCTCTATAGTTGTAAAGAAATTCCTACTCCCCAGCTGCTATCCTACCAAAGGAAAATATATATTTTTCAAAATGCATCAGTTAATAGTGCAGCAAACATATTTTATATTTATTTTTGAAATCTGACATGGGGCTAGATATGTTGTTAGTTTCCCAGGGGCCCACAGTCCTGTGATTTGTGCTTGCATTGCAAGTTGGAGTGATATCACCCACCTCCCTTTCTCCCCGGTATCCCATTAGCAGAACAATGGGAAGGTAACCAGATAAAACTCCCTGACACAAGATGACAGCTCCTTGGTAGATATGGGAATAGCACTCAATAGTAAAAATCCATGCCCCACTGTGGGTTTTTAGTTACATTGAGTTGGAGAAACAATAGCCTGTCAGAAAGAAGTTCCATTATGAAGAGCTTGAACTTTTTGAAAGCAAAGATTCAGGCACAATGACCTGAGATGACTGCCTACACACCAATATTACAACAATAAAAATAGACTTGTTAGTTCAGGAATAAAATTTTATTTGGTAGTGTGAATTAATTACAGTGTAAGCAATGTAATTTAGAAATGAAAACTACACCATAAAAATCATGACAGAATCCCTTTAATAACAATTTATTGAGGCCTACCTCAAATGTCCACAGCCAATATACCACTTTCCATTATGGCATTCACTTTTCATATCTCTTGTTATGGTGCTACACATGTTAGAGAATTCGGCTTGATTTAAAGGGATTCTGTCATGGGAAAAAAAAAAAATTTCAAAATGAGTTAATAGTGCTGCTCCAGCAGAATTCTGCACTGAAATCCATTTCTCAAAAGAGCAAACAGATTTTTTTTATATTCAATTTTGAAATCTGACATGGGGCTAGACATATTGTCAATTTCCCATCTGCCCCAAGTCATGTGACTTGTGCTCTGAGAAACTTCAATCACTCTTTACTGCTGTACTGCAAGTTGGAGTGATATCACCCCCCTCCGTTTTTCCCCCCAGCAGCCAAACAAAAGAACAATGGGAAGGTAACCAGATAGCAGCTCCTTAACACAAGATAACAGCTGCCTGGTAGATCTAAGAACAACACTCAATAGTAAAAACCCATGTCCCTCTGAGACACATTCCGTTACATCGAGAAGGAAAAACAGCAGCCTGCCAGAAAGCATTTCTCTCCTAAAGTCACATGACCAGGGGCAGCTGGGAAATTGACAAAATGTCTAGCCTCATGTCAGATTTCAAAATTGAATATAAAAAAATCTGTTTGCTCTTTTGAGAAATGGATTTCAGTGCAGAAGTCTGCTGGAGTAGCACTATTAACTGATGTGTTTTGAAAAAAACATGTTTTCTGATGACAGGATACCTTTAAGTATTCATTCCTTTTTAGTTTAGCTCCAGTGACCCCCTGACAAAGCTATGGAAGTGGAGACATGGAAATTAGACAATAGGAACTTTTTTCCTAGAGGACTGTGCATCCCCTTTTTATTCATGGGCATATGAAAAACGTTTGTCTTGGATGTTCCCAAGAAACTGAATTATATTGGCTGGTGAAATAGATAATAGGTTTGGTAGTTTATATACATAGGGCAGTGATCTCCAACCAGTAGCTCATGAACAACATGCTGTTCACCAACCCCTTGGATGTTGCTTCCAGTGGCATCAAAGCAGGTGCTTATTTTTTTTATTTTTGGCTGGAGGCAAGTTTTTGTTGCATAAAAAACAGATGTACTGCCAAACAGAGTCTCCTGTAGGTTGCCAGTCAACACAGGGGTTACCAAATGGCCAATCACTGCCCTAATTTGGCACCCCAGGAATATTTTTCATGCTTGTATTGCTCCCCAACATTTTATACATGTTGCTCACGGGTGAAAAAGGTTGGGGACCTCTGACTTAGAGGCTAAATCTACTAATATCAAAATAATCTTTTTTTGTGTTAAAGGCTAATTAATATAATTTCTAAGAGATAAAATACTTTGAGAACTAAGGTGAAATGAAAACAATAATCTGTTCAGCCAGTCATGAGGTCCCCGCAACACTGAACAGAATGAATGACTTGGGTTTCGTTGTGTACTTCATTTTCAGTTATGCGCTAGGTTTGCTGAATGCGCAGTGGTGTTTGGTGTTTTAGAAATGGAAACTTCAGTCTGAACATCAAGGTATGCAGTGAGAATGTCAAGTAATCTGAACTAATGATAAGAAAGCACTGAACTCAGTGGGAAGTTGCGTCTTTAGCATTCTCTGAAATGCAATTACTGTAGTTTATGTTCTGACAAATCCTTATAAATATAAATAAAATAGCGATGCCATGCATAACATATATCAGCTGGCTTTTTCTGGGTTGTTTTTTCGAGCGTATTATCAACACTCACACTGGCCGTGACTGAAAGAGGATTCACATAGCTAATTAGGCCCACCATGTTTACAGCTTAATTGGTTGGAGAGCCTGTTGTTTAGACACTGGGTTGAATAGATTATTTTTTAACCAATGGTTGACTATATTTTTAATTGCAGGGTATCTAGTACAGGCATGGGAACTGTTATCCAGAATGCTCGGGACCTGGCATTTTTCAGATAATAGATCTTTTAATAATTTGGATCTTCATGCCTTAATTCTACTAGAAAATCATATAAACATTAAGGGGCAGATATATCAACGGTCAAGGTGAATTTTCGAATGAAAAAAAATTTAGAATTTTGAGCTAGTTTTTCTGTACTTCGACTAGGTAATAGTTCAAATTCAATTTGAAATTGAAAAAAAAAAATCAAAAATTCAAATATCGAAATTTATCATGTACTGTCTCTTTAAAAATTCGACCTGTCGAATTGCTATTTTAGCCTATGGGGGACCTCCTAGAACCCATTTGGAGTCAATTGGTGGAAGTTTCTTTAGGGAACAACTTTGAATCTAATTCGATGATTCGAAATGCGCTATTCCTTCGATTAGTTTGATTCGTATTTGGCCGAATACGGACCTATTCGATCCAAAACTGATCTATTAGACCAAAAAAAACTTCCACTTGATTTTGGTTGGTCTTTTTGAATTCAAATTTCGAAGTTTTTTCAATTCGAAATTTGATCCTTGATAAATATGCCCCTAAGTAAACCAAATTCGGCTGGTTCCAATAGGATTAATAATATTAATAATTAGCTTGAAACAAGTACAATGTGCTCTTTTTATTATTACAGGGAAAAGGGGAATCATTTTAAAAAATTTGGATTATTTGGATAAAATGGAGTCTACGGGAGTTGGCCATTTCATAACTCTTTCTGGATAGCAGGCTTCCTGATAACAAATCCCAACACGTGTAGTGATAATGTAGAGTTGCCATTAGAAATCACTGAGTCACATATTAATAGGTTAGCAGGACCCTCCACCTGACAGCAGCCCTGGTCTAAAGCACCTGGGGGTATATTTATCAAAGACTGAAGTTAATAGTGAAGTTCCGCCACTAGAGTGAAATGCCGCCACTCCCCATTCATTTCTATGGGATTTTTTTCACTTTCACCCATTGATAAATACGCCTTTCAAAATCCCATAGAAATGAATTGAGAGCTGCGGAATTTCACTCTAGTGGCGGATAGGGATGTAGCGAACTGCCGATTTGGTGTTCGCGAACGCCGTTCGCGAACACCGGCAAAAAATGCGAACGTTCGCGGACAGTTCGCGAACTTCGAACACCCGCTAAAATCGTTCGATTCGAACGATCGAAGGATTTTAATCATTCGATCGAAGGATTTTCATTCGAATCGAACGATCGAAGCCATTCGATCGAATGCTTTTCATTCGATCGAATGCTTACAATCGTTCGAACGAATGGAAATCGTTCGATATTTAGCGGTCGAAGGAATTCGAATGGTCGAATGGTCGAACGATCGAACGCGAACTCAAAATGCGAACGTTCCCAAACGTTCGCGAACATTCGGTGGACGCGAACGGTCGAAGTTTGCGCGAACTAGTTCGCGGGCGAACAGTTCGCTACATCCCTAGTGGCGGAACTTCACTCTTTGATAAATTTACCCCCTGGACTTGCTGAGAGATCTAAAGAAATACTGTATTTCAACACTTATCCAAGTATCTTCTTCAGTTCAGATGAATAGCAGGAGATACCCTCTCATTAAACCTTCAACGGTAATACAGTCACCATCATCCAATCACAATCACTCCATTACAATTATTTGGTTCGATGGAACTTATGGAATGAATGTACGTATTACCTTATCTAGTTAAGTCTAAAGCAACTGGACTTTCTGAGTATTCTTGAAAACATTTCACCACTCATCTGAGTGGCTTCTTCAGTTAAACTATCTATTATGTATTCCTATTAAGGGTTTAAAATACAGGGATAGGATCCGTTATCCGGAAACCCGTTATCCATAAAGTTCCGAATTACAGAAAGACCATCTCCCATAGACTCCATTTCATCCAAATAACGGAAATGTTTAAAAACGATTTACTTTTTCTCTGTAATAAAACAGTAGCTTGTACTTGATCCAAACTAAGATAAAATTAATCCTTATTGGAAGCAAAACCAGCCTATTTTTTCTACTAGACTTAAGGTGTGAAGATCCAAATTACGGAAAGATCCGCTATCCGGCAAACCCCAGGTCCCGAGCATTCTGGATAACAGGTCCCATACCTGCACTGAGAAATTCCCTACCACTCAGTTGAACAGAAGAAGATACTCATATGAGTGGTGAAATGTTTTCAAGATTAGTAAGCAAGCTCAGTTACTTAAAAGGGTGGTTAATCTTTTGGTTAACTTTTGGGGGCAGATTTAACAAGGGTCAAATTTAGAATTTGAAAAACTTCGAAATTCAAATTCAAAAAGACCAACCGCAATTTATTTTAAAAAAAGCTACGTTTTATTTTGGCAGAATAGGTCAGTTTTTGATCGAATAGGTCACTTTCCGAATGAATTTTAATCGTACGATTTGAAGAATGCATTTGAATCTTACAAAAAACTTTGATTTTTCAAAATCCACCAATTGACTCGAAAAAGGTTCTATGGGGTCCCCCATAGGCTAAAACAGCAATTCAGCAGGTTTTAGATGGTGAATGGTCGAGGTTGAATGTTTAAAAAGACAGTACATGATACATTTTGAATCGAATTTGGACTATTACCAAGTCAAAGTACACAAAAATTAGCTCAAAATTCTAATTTTTTTAATTCGAATTTTCACTTCGACCTTTGATAAATCTGCCCCTTAGCATTTTATCGAATGGCCAAGTAACTTTCAAGTGGTAACAGTTTGTTTTATTATTTGCCTTCTTCTTCTGACTCTTTCCAGCTTTCAAATGGGGGTCACTTAGTGCATTTAAAAACAAATGTTATTTTAGGGCAAGGTCTTTTACGTTGCGTTTTTAAAAAGGTACAGCCGAGCATAAATACACACAAAATGAAGCCCTATTGAAAATAATGGGATCTGCACTATAGCAATTCCCACAAGGTGCTTGCGAGCCAACATCCGCAACAAGACACCAGTATTTGCGTTTTTTTGCAGAACACAATACACCAAGAAAACACCATATTATTGAACTCTATGGGGCAGATTTATCAAGGGTCGAAGTGAATTAGAGGGAATTTTCTAAGTCTTCAAAATAAATCTGCACGCACTCCTGCAACCATGGCCGTGGAGGTTAAAAATGTAACTTTATTCCATGTAGTTAAAAGATATGCGTCCTAACGCGTTTCGTATCAGCAGATACGTAATCATAGGCACTTATTAACAAAATGACCGTTACAACAATTTAAACCTAATTAGAGGAAATGACGTCCTGGATGACCCTGCTTAGGGTACTCCCATCGGACTTAATACTTAAAAACAATTAACTCTTAACAAATCGGAAAGTTACTACTACAAAAATTCATCATTTGAAAAAATACAATTAGAAAAAATTACGACTTTAAGGAAATTCATTCTTACTTTATACAAAGCATGTAAATTTCTATGTACATTTAAATTTTAATATTTTGAATTTAATACTTCAAGCCCACCTTTATACTCTTTGGATTTCATACTTAAAGATTATTTAGATTTCATATTTAAAATTTAAAAATTGATTTCATGCTTTTAGATTCTACAGAAAAAACTTCTAAAGCGAAAAGGCTGAAAACCTAAATCCATCGCTTAAACACGTGTATCATCTCTTTTAAACTGAAACATTTTTGCTTCTTAACACAGACTCATGTTGAAACCTTGTTACATGATCTCAGGTCATGTCTATTAGCTAGAGTGTCGCAAATCCATACAATTACATCAAGTTCCTGTTCCTACCTTTTACGCTGTATTAATATTTTTACTACGGAACTGCCGACTATGAAGTTATAATTTAATTAATTTATTTATTCCCAAACTCTAAGTAAAAAACTAAACATTTAATTAAATAATAAATTAAAATAAACTGTGGAGAGACAGTGTGCATATCTTAACTTAATAAAAACTACTGAATAAATTCATATGCGGACTTATCTTCAGTGGCAAGCCAAAATATATTTTTAAAAATATGATATATATATCTATTTTAAATCTATTTAAACATGACACACCACGTCAAATCGAAAATTTAATCCTTTTGGCTGCCTCGTGTCTAATGTAAATATCCAATATGCTTCTCTATAACGAAGTTTCGCTGCTTTGTCACCACCCCTTGAGGACTGATAAATCTTTTCTACTCCTTGGATTTTAAGATTAGTTGTGTCACCATTACTGCATTCCAAGAAATGCCTGGATACTGTTGTACTGTTACTGCGGGTTTCAATGCTATGTATATGTTCACGCATTCTGCATTTTAAATTCCTAGTGGTACTTCCTACATATTGAATGCTGCATTTCTTACAAGTCAAAAGATACACTACAAAAGTGGTATTACAATTTATATAGCATTTATTATGATAGGTATTGGTCGTACTACTGCTCACAAAAACTGGAGCCTTTTCTATGTATTTACAAGTCACGCAACGACCGGCTCCACATGGGTAAGTACCCCATACATTCAGCCATGTTCTCGGACTATTCTGCTTCCCACATACATCGCTCGGTGACAAGATGTTTCCAATTGTTCTGGCTCGACGCGACACAAACTTACATCCATTTTCCATAACCTTTCGCAATTTGTCATCCCCATCTAAAACAGGTAAATATTTTTGAACTATTTTCTTTATCTTATAAAACTGCCTACTGTAAGTGGTGATAAAAAGTGGTGAAGTACTTTCTGTGGAGCTTTTAAACTTTTTCTCTCTATTTAAGAGTGTATTTCTATCTTCTTTAAAAGCCTTCACAAAAGCTATTTCTAAAAGGGGTAGAGAATATCCTCGAGCCAAAAGACGATCCCTCAGTTGTACTGATTGTGACAAAAACTCTACGTCTGTACTGCAATTTCTACGCAATCGCTGAAATTGCCCAATTGGTACTGCTTTGAAAATATGTTTAGGATGGCAGGAATCCGCCCGCAACAACGAATTCCCCGCTGTTTCTTTCCTATATACCGTGCTCATTATTTCACTTGATTTGCTATTTAATTTTAAATCCAAAAAATCTATAGTGACATGATCAAAAGAAAAAGTGAATTTTAAATTACAGTCATTGTGATTAAGACTGTCTACAAAACTATAAAACTGTGACTCTGAACCTCTCCAAACCAAGATCAGGTCATCCACATACCTTTTATATAACTTAATAAAATTGACCCCTGTGACGTTACCCCCAAAAAGGTGGACTTCCTCCCACCACCCCATGTACAAATTTGCATAGGTGGGCGCAAATTTCGCACCCATTGAGGTGCCGCATGTTTGGAGGTAAAAGGTCCGATCAAATGTGAAAAAATTGTGTGTTAGAAGATAGTGCAAAGCTTCGATTATAAATTCAATAATCTCTATGTTGTAACTACTGTACTTCTGTAAATGATAACGCACTGCCTCTATCCCTTTCTCATGTGGTATATTGGAATAAAGACTGACTACGTCAATCGTGCCCCAACTATAACTACCCTCATCCCAAACAAAACCATCCAAAACTTGCAATACATGCTTTGTGTCACACAGATACGAATCTAATCGTTTTACTAAAGGCTGTAAAAACATGTCAATTAATTCAGCTAAATTCTCATTAAGAGAGCCTATACAAGACACTATCGGTCTTCCCTCAGGCGGGCGTTTGCTCTTATGCACCTTAGGCAAGATATGGAAAATCGGGATACTGGGGTTCTCAGGAATTATATAATTTTTAATCCTTTCAGTGTAAATACCTAAATGCATGCCCCTTTCCGCCAGCTCCAATAGCTTGCCTTTGAACAATTCTTGAGGGTTTGATTTCAAGGTCCTATATGAGTCTGTGTTATTAAGCTGTCTGTTCACTTCATTAAGATAGTCAGCCCTATCAAGGACCACAACCTTCCCTCCTTTGTCTGCCTTACGGATAACGATTGTTTCATCAAGACTTAACTCCTTCAGCGCTTGGGTCTCAGACCCTGACAAATTTGAGTTCACTTTTGTAGTGCCCTTTTTTAACAACTTTAATTCTTTTTCTATAAGATCCTGAAAAGCTTCAACCGCAGGGCCTCTCTGATGTACAGGGTAAAATTTTGATTTATCTCTTAACCTATTAATGTCATTCAAATTAATTCCGTGCAACTTTAGAGCATCGTTATCCGTTTCTGCAGACAAAGAATTTAAATTAAACAAGGCTACTTCATCCTGAAAATCAAGTCTTAAACCACTATCACATTCAAGATCATTAATTGCCCCTTCCAATTCATTATACATTAGATTAGATGGTTCCCCACCTGCATCAAAGTCCGATATAGACAAGTCCGATTGTGCAAAGTCTCTACTAACTTCTTCATATGTACAGCCTATGTCATCACCCTCTCTCTCTCTCTCCCCACTCTCAGTTAGAAAATACTTTTTAAGAACAATTTTTCGAACAAACCTATTCACGTCCACCAGCGTTTCAAACAAATTAAAATCTGCTGTGGGTGAAAACGAGAGGCCTTTTGAGAGAAGTGAAAGGTGGTGAGGACTTAGCTGTTTTTGCGACAAATTCAATACTGCGTCTTCCCAAATTTCCCCTTTTTCTTCTTGTGTTGGAAACTTCTCTGCTGCTCTACATTTCCGTCTGCTTCGTCGGGTCCTGCTCTTTTTTGCTGTATTTGCTGCTGCTGCCCCTTGCTGTATATCATCACATCCGATTTGTTGCACTCTTTGGTCCGTTGCGAGCGTCTGTAGTCCCCTTCCATCTCGTTTTTTGATTCAATAACACTTCCATTGAAGGACTTTCTGCTCGTATCATTAAACACCTCAAGTGCCAGACTCTCACGGTCACTCTGTGGGGACGAAGAAACAGGAAAAGGGGAACGAGCAGTATCTTCATCGAGACCATATGAATCATCTGCGCTAGAAAAACTAACGTGCTTATGTTGCTGTGTTCTTTTAAGGATAGATCTAGGGCCCCTGTATTGATTGTATCTAGGTTGCCTTTTAACATACACATTACCTTCATCATAATCTCTCCTGTCTCTATCAAATTTCTTTACTTTACGAACTATAATTTGATCTTCCTCTTTTTTCAATTTTAAATTCAAGGCCTGATCTAACTCTAAATACTTCTCTTCTGTGGCTACCTTCAACAATTCACTCCGAGTAAGCTCCATCTCTGTCTTTGCTTTAACTAAAGTTTCCTTCTTATAATCAACTAACAATTGTATCAAATTATTGGAGCAATCTGTAAGAATCAAATTCCATTTTGTAGTAAACTCTTTATCCTCCGTGGTGAATGTAGGGAACTTTTTTATCCTTAGACCACGCGGAACCATTTTTAACTGTAAATATTTTTCAAGCGTGGCTACATCCCACCAAGCCCGTATTTCCCTAAAGAGACATCTCTCTAGGGTAACAGAAAGTGTCTCCGTAAGTCTTTCTGTTTCAGTATTCCTGCTAAACGCTTCATGCAATCTTTTTAAGCGTGCATCCTCCATTTTAGTAGAAAATCGGTCTACTTCAATCACTATATATTAAGAATAATTATGTGATAACAACGCTTACTAGCATAAAGCGGAAGCAATTCATAAAAAATAACAAATCAAAGAGGAATACCGTATTTATAAGCGAACGACTGTTTTCTAACTTAAAATATAATGAGAGATGAGCTCAGCTAATTGCTACTAAAGACAATATAAACAAAAAGAGAAAATGCCGGCTCCAATCTCCTTTGGACTAGTTATAATATATCAATAGAGCAAATCAATTATAAACTTTGCGGGTCAATTCATTATTTTTATGTATATATATATGTATATAAAATGCTCAAATTGCTCAAAATTCTACGTTGATGTAGACCGCTAAGCAATCCTTACCAAGCAGAAAAATCTGGCCTGGGTGTCCAAACCCCAGGCCCTTCACTCCAATTGTTAGATAATAGAAAACAGCCAAAGAGCTTTACACTCACCAAGTTAGCCGAATGGTCCGGGTGCCGTGCCCCGAACCCGTAGCTTAGGCAAACTCTGTCTTCAAAATAAATCTGCACGCACTCCTGCAACCATGGCCGTGGAGGTTAAAAATGTAACTTTATTCCATGTAGTTAAAAGATATGCGTCCTAACGCGTTTCGTATCAGCAGATACGTAATCATAGGCACTTATTAACAAAATGACCGTTACAACAATTTAAACCTAATTAGAGGAAATGACGTCCTGGATGACCCTGCTTAGGGTACTCCCATCGGACTTAATACTTAAAAACAATTAACTCTTAACAAATCGGAAAGTTACTACTACAAAAATTCATCATTTGAAAAAATACAATTAGAAAAAATTACGACTTTAAGGAAATTCATTCTTACTTTATACAAAGCATGTAAATTTCTATGTACATTTAAATTTTAATATTTTGAATTTAATACTTCAAGCCCACCTTTATACTCTTTGGATTTCATACTTAAAGATTATTTAGATTTCATATTTAAAATTTAAAAATTGATTTCATGCTTTTAGATTCTACAGAAAAAACTTCTAAAGCGAAAAGGCTGAAAACCTAAATCCATCGCTTAAACACGTGTATCATCTCTTTTAAACTGAAACATTTTTGCTTCTTAACACAGACTCATGTTGAAACCTTGTTACATGATCTCAGGTCATGTCTATTAGCTAGAGTGTCGCAAATCCATACAATTACATCAAGTTCCTGTTCCTACCTTTTACGCTGTATTAATATTGACCCGCAAAGTTTATAATTGATTTGCTCTATTGATATATTATAACTAGTCCAAAGGAGATTGGAGCCGGCATTTTCTCTTTTTGTTTATATGGAATTTTCTAAGTTAATAAATTCGAAATTCAAAGTAATTTTTTGGATACTTCAACAATCGAATAGGATACTACGACCTTGAATTTAAAGAAGTAAAAATAGTTTGAATATTCGAATATTCGATAATCGAAGAACTGTCTCTTTAAAAAAACATAGACTTCAATACTTCGCCATATTAAACCTGCCGAAGTGCTATGTTAGCCTATGGGGATCTTCTAGACCATTTTTTTTTCTTTACACATCGAAGTAAAATCATTCGATTGTACTCTAAAATCTTTCCAATCGTTCGATCCGAATGATTTAATAGTTTTATTGCAAAATTCAGTGAAAAATCCTTCAACTTCGATATTCGTATGTAAATTGTTTGTTGGTGGGTTTATATGGGCCTCATGAAATCTGTTCATTGGCTTCAATTATGAACAATCAGATCAGGCCAATTAGTCACACATGGGTGGCTAAACTGGGAGAAGATGTGCTAGACCTTAAGACAGATTTATCAAGGATCGGATTCAATTCAATTAAATTCAAAGTATTGTCAGAAAAAACTTAGATTTTTTTAAAGTCCACCAATTGAATCCAAATGGGTTCTAGGAGGTCCCCCACAGGCTAAAACAGCAATTCGGCAGGTTTTAGATGGCGAATGATCAAAGTTTTAAAGAGACAATACATGATCAATTTCGATATTCAAATTTTCTAATTTTTTCAAATTCAAATTTGGACTATTCCCTAGTCGAAGTGCACAAAAATAGCTTGAAATTTTACTTTGAATTTTCACTTCGACCATTGATAAATCTGCCCCCTTATGTAATGAGTTTACGTTTTACTTGACACTTCCACCTCATTGGAAAATGTGTTATGCATTCTGTCCTCCTATTAGCCTATTCAGCCTAATCTTCCCCTTCTGTGCAGTGACAGGAGGATTCCTTAAAAACTAAATACATGAGACACGGACAATATTTTGTTTTTTTTGCTATTTTTCTACCAACGCACCAGCAGAGAAAATGCCATGTCTAACATTACCCTTACACAGTATAAATAAACATTTTGTTCTAAAATGAGAAGTTTCGATTACTGATATAAAACTTTAAAAATAGCAAATAAAAATACTTTGTTTTCTATCTTCTTACAGTTCATGTTTTAACGATCTGCTTTAAAGAAAAGCCAAGATAAAGGGAATACAATGCAATATATGCAATTTAATATAATTTACCAATCGGTAAATGAATCTGGAGTGAGGAGTTCAAATGCAGAATAAAAGGACACATTGATATTTGCAGTTTTGAAAGCTGCATCTTATAATAGAAGCAATTTTTTTCTCGATAAGCTCTTTTCTTCTTTTTTTTGTAGGCCATCAGTATGATTTGAGCTAAAATTAGTCAATTATAAATCTAGTATCATTCAAAAGAATCCTCTATAATGTGGTTCTTTTCAGGAATACAGTATATGTAAAATGCTGTTACAAATAGAAATTCTTTTGTGATATTGTTTTGCTTACTGGTAGGTTAAAATAATCAATTTAAATGCCTTTTTTGTATTCAGTGCAAAATCAAGATCAAATGGGGCCCAAGACATGAATCCTCAGATAGCTTGTATGCTGGTGCTGTATATATATATATTTAGGATATGACTTCAGATGAACCATATGGGGCAGATTTATCAAGGGTCAAAGTGAAAATTTGAATTTTCAATTCGAATTTTGAATTTAAAAATTAAAATTTTGTAGTTTATTTTAGTGTAATTTTTCGACTAGGGAATAGTTAAAATTCAAAATGTATCATGTACTGGCCCTTTAAAAATTCGAAATCGACTATTCGTCACATTAAACCTGCCAAATTGCTGTTTTAGCCTATGGGGGACTTCCTGGAATCAATTTGTTGTTTGGTAAAAAAACTCGAATCGAATTCAATTTCAAATTTGATCTGAGTTTGCGGGTCGATCCCATACACCCGAATTTGAGGATTTCCATTTTTTGAAAAAATTTAAATTGTCTGGGTATTTTTCGAATTTCGAGATCATGCGAGGTTATGGGACTTTTTACAAACTCCTATAAACTCAAATTCAACCCTTGATAAATCTGTCCCTATGAGTATAGAACAGTAGCGTTCATTGAGGGGGACGGGCCCTGGTGGGTGACGTGCAGCCGGGCCCCGCCCCCCTCCATTCGGCCGCATTTTCAGTGGCGAACGGACTGCCGGGGGGCCCTGAGGGGGGGCGGGCCCTGGCCCGCTCGCACCCCCTGCTCCCCCGGTAGTTCCGCCACTGGTATAGAAAGAGCTTGCTTTTTTGACAACCATCAAAAATGTAACAAAGACATCAACCCTGGAGGAGGAAAATGGGAACTTTTGCATAGTTCACAGCTGAGGGTGCGGCCAAGTGTTTAGTGGGGTAAATAGAAAGATATGGTTTTGATTTTATGCACGGCATTTAGGTTTTTTAACAAAATACCATCCTGATCATATTAATAAGCCTACCATTATTTAAAATTGATTTTACTCTTCGCTCACATCAAAACTTTTTAGTTGGGATCAAATCATATATTTAACTTGTCAGACATTTACACTTCAACACATTACACAGTCAAAATACAAAGCTCAATAATACTAATACTGCTAATAATATCCCTATAATACAGAACTGCCAGTACTCAAATATAGCTATATTATAGACATAGAGCTCACAGTAATATTATTTTAGCACCTCTCATTTCCTCTACTATTAAGGGCAGAGACAGGCGAGAAGATTCGGGGAGATTTAGTTATGCCTCATGAGGAAACTTCGGGTGACTTCAGAAAACGAAGCGCTCCCAGTGCCATCTAGCTGAGAAGCAGTTTGAGGAGAGTCACCCGATGAAGAGGAGATTTGAAGAAGGAGATTTGTTTTCTTTTTTGGATTGTCTAAAATTTTTAGATTTTCTTCCCGGAAACTGAATTTTTCATGAAATCGGCGGAAACCCAGAATTATCGTACGAAACCCATCGCAGACAATACTATCTTCAAATTGCAAACAGAACCTCTGCCATTGATTTCTACAGGATCTCAACAGTTTGAAGATGGAGTATTTTCTGATTCAGACTTTTTGCAGCCTCGGGGTATTTTTACAATTCTTCCATTAAAAATGTGGGATTTTATAGTAGAATTTTTTGAGTTTTAAGCATCCGGACTTTAATAAATAACCCCCTAATAGTTGATTCTCCAGTCCTTCCTGTAACATTCCACAGAGCAGCACCACAGGAGCTGACCATTGACCACAGCTGAAGAGTCAGAAAGGGACACACCATTTCTCTTGATACAGCCTCAGCTGCTGGATTTTTATTCATTCAGGCAGTTTAATGCGCCCTTTCTTTTCCAAGAAACATGGATTGGATTACTTCAACCATAATTCTAAATTGAAGGTTAATATTACAGAATGTTATATCAATGTATCCCAAAGAAATAAAATCAAAGTGGAAAATATAAAATCTGTATGGTTGACATGGCACCCTTTAGCACCCAGTCTATTTAAACAACTACAAAAACCACAATCCCAGTTAAATTTCCACTTGCCCCTGCCCTAAAGGGGGCATACAGAGAGGAGCACTTAGGGGAAGGCCCCTTGCCACTCACCTGGGCCTGTAACAGTTAACATAGCAAGATCAGTACTATATATAAAGTTCTGGGGAAAGCCACATAGAAATATGTTATCTTACCAAAACCCTGGCATTGCATGCTGCGTCCTAAGACATATTCGGCCTGGGCTGGGGATACATTCATAGTGCTTTTCTAAAATTTTCTGAAACCTGTCCTACAGGCCGATCACATGGATGTATTATTGCAAGAATAAATATTCCACCTATAAGAGGAACACTAAGGGGGGGGGGGTATTTACTAAAATATGAATTTATCTTACAATTTAAATTTAAAAAGCTAGACCAAACTCCCATCCCCGATACTGCCTTATTTATTAATAAAATAACTCACATAAATCACATCTGGGAAAAAAAACGTTAAAATCGAGAGAAAACCAAATCCGCTCAATTTTCCCAGGTGCCTAAAATCCCAAAAACATCAGATTATCAGGTTAAACCCAACCCAAACCACAATAACTTCCAATTGGAATAGGGACATCTCCCATTGACTTGTACATGATCTCGATAAGTCTGAGATGACTGATTTTCGGATTCAGGCTTTTTGCCGCATCAGGGTATAATAAAAAAAAACCCGACCAGATAAATTGGAGGGTTAGTAAATAACTCCCTTAGGCTCTGATATAGACATCCTACCCATGACCGGGCCCCAAATGACTGCTTAGACCACTAAGACCACAAATAGGGTCAAATAGAAAAATCAAATTTTTAAGTTCAAATTTTGAGCTTATTTGTTTGTAATTTGACGAGGGAATAGTCCAAATTCGTGAATTTGAAAAAAATTGAATATATAAAATTGATCATGTACTGTCTCTTTTAAAATTCGCCTTTGACTATTCGCAATCTAAAACCTGCCGAATTTCTATTTTAGCCTATGGGGGACCTCCTAGAGCCTATTTGGAGTCATTTGGTGGACTGTGAAAAATCGAAAAAAATTTGGGAAAAACTTTGAATCGAATTTGATCGAATGCGCGATTCCTTCGATCAGTACAAATCAAATTCGGCCAAATACGGACCGATTCCATCGAAATCTGACCTATTTGACCCAAAAAAAAATCTACATTTTTTTTTTGAAAAATACTTTGAATTGAATTTGATCAAATATGATTCAAATTTGATTTGAATGATTGAATGATGAATTCACTCATTAAAATTAAAAAAAATGTATTTATTTTTTTTAATACATTTCAGTTGGTCTTTTTTATTAAAATTTTGAGTTATTGGGAGTTTAAAAATTTATTTTAAAGTAATTTAAATTAGACCCTTGATAAATCTGCCCCTTAGAATTTGGTGAGAAATTATGGCAAATGCAGTTTACAATGATATTATACGCTAATAACCTACTTTCATTCTGTACTAACTTTGACTACAACCATTTGCAGTTACGAGGAATAAAATTTTAAGCATTTTTCTCTAACACTGACAGCTGTAGCACATTCACTATACCGGTAATTTATAATTTTGATTATAATATATTTATATTCTGTTGCCTTGTGTAAAGCCTGTTAGATTTGTTTAGAGCTTCCAGGCCATGGTGGCCCCATCAGTGCAGGAGACAGAATAATTGTAACTCTTCACTATCTTGGGAGGACACTTACTTAGCTATGTTCTCAGCTTTCCAGGTTATCAGAGTTTAGAAGATTATTTAAGGAGCATTTCAAAGAGGTACCAGGGCAGCCAGAACAGTCAGTGTCAATCAGTATTTGGACAGGATATAATCTTCATGGTCCAGCACAAGGCAACATAATAGTTATGATTTTTTTTCTACCGAGAAAAGTTCACACTTTTCAGTTTAAAGTGTTGGAAGTGTATATTATAACCCAGGGAGTACTTAATCAGATGCAAGAAGTTGATGGTAGGCATAGTGAGATTCACAGAGGCTAATATAGGCGACACCAGTGCAACTAATCCGATATTTGCCGTCATTTTTAACCTGACAAGCTAACACTGATAAGTGGTTTAAAGTTACCAAAAAGTGTTTTTTGACATTATCCTAGTGATTTTTTTAACTCCTACATTTAACTCCTAAATTGTCCTCTTATTTCCTACTCTCCCTTTTAATTTTTTCTCTTTCTTAAAGGGCTGGCTCACCCTTAAGTTAATGTTTAGTATGTTATAGAAAGGCCAATTCTAAGCTAGAGTCCTGCGCTGGTCCATTTTTTGGGACCCGTACCCGACCCTTACCCGCAACCCGCAATCCACAACCCACATTCTTACCCGCTTGGAACCGCTACCCGACCCGCAAGTACCTTATCCGCAACCCGGACCCACGACCCGCTGACCATCAAGAATCAGGAAGTGCTGTCATTGTCAACCGGAAGTGATATCATCAGAAGTAGACATGATCAGAAAAAAAGGAGTAAAACAGGAAGTAAAAACAGGAAGTGCTGTCATTGTAAACCGGAAGTGACGTCATTGAAAGTAGCCATGACAGTAAAAAGGAGTAAATATCGCTATTGAGAAGTCCCGCCGACCCGCGTCTTTACCCGCACCCAGAACTTCTCCCCTTAATCCGCAAGGTACCGCAGGTACCCGACCCGCTGCAGGACTCTATTCTAAGCAACTTTTCAATTGGTCTTCATTATTTATTTTTTATAGTTCAATTCCCTTTATTTAGCTTAGCCCTATTTATTAAACTTACTTATTTACTTTCTTCTCACTCTCTTGTACAGTACATTTCTATTCCATCATTAGCTTGCATAGAGCAAACAGGTTGCAAAGTTTACCTTTACACTCTTTCCGCTCTTGGCCCAGTATTTATATAGTCAGATCTCACCAAAGTGTATAAGAAGTCCCTCCAAGGATTTTCCTGCATCCTAATAAAAATTAGCCAATCACTTTATTAATGATCCTTTAACTGCATTGAATTTTAATAATGTTCATTTCTATTCTTACAGCACTGATTGACCAGAGTTTTACTATTTTACTGTGATTGGCTATTTGGTAGCCCCTATGTGGACTGGCAGCCTACAAGAGGTCCTGTTTGGCCATATACCTAGTTTTTACGCAACCAAAACTTGCCTAAAAACCAGGAATTCAAAAATAAGCACTTGCTTTAAGGCTTGGGGAGCAACATGTTGCTCGCGGCCTACTAGTTGGGGATCACTCTTCTAGGAGGTCCCCCATAGGCTAAAACAGCAATTGAATTTTTAAAGAGACAGTACATGATAAAATTCGATATTCAAATTTTTGAATTTTTTTTAAAGTAAAACTGAATTTGGATTTTTCCCTAGTCGAAGTACACAAAGGGGCAGATTTATCAAAGGTCGAGGCGAATTCCCGAATTCAAAGAATTCGAATTTTGAGCTATTTTTTGTGCACTTCGACTAGGGAATAGTCCAAATTTGATTCGAATTTGAAAAAAATTGGAAAATTCCAATATCTAAGTTTATCATGTACAGTCTCGACTTCGACCATTTGCCATTTAAAACCTGCCGAATTGCTGTTTAAGCCTCCTAGAACCTATTTGGAGTCAATTGGTGGACTTTGAAAAAATTTAGGAAAAACTTTGATTCAAAATTTGATCGAATGTGTTATTACTTCAATTCATACAATTCAAATTCGATCGGACCTATTCTGCCAAACAAAAAAACTACGACTTAATTTCGATTGGTCTTTTTGAATTCGAATTTCAACGTTTTTCAAATTCAAAATTGGACCCTTGATGAATATGCCCCAAAAATTAACTCAAAATTAGATTTTTTTTTTAATTCTAATTCACACTTCGACCCTTGATATATCTGCCCCTTAAAGAAAAAGTTTCTCTGCCACTCATGAGTCAAAGCTTCTGTACTGGCTGTGAGCCATGCAGCATGTTTTGGCTTTGATTCATAATTAGTCCTATGACTTGAAGATTATAGTTGATTCTAAAGTCAAGGGCCAATTGCAATTTTTAGTAGCCCAAACATGCAGCCCAAAATATACATATTAACCAATCACATTCTTGAAATGGCTTTTTGTGCCTAACAACCCACACCTCCAAATAATTTGACAATCTTTGAACTAGTGGTTTAAGTAATCTTATTCTTTAAGTAATTGCGATGAACGGTCTATATTAACATTCGGGTTATTATTATAGTTTTTATTTTTCAAACTTTTTCACAGTTTATCATACACATCAGATGTAACCTCATCTTTTTCTGATTCTGCCATTGGCTGACATTCCTTAGGGTTAATGGGACTGGAATAATACGTGGACTTGCTCTAGTTCCAGTCAAAAGACATTTCAAGCGACAGAATAAATTAATTTCCCTTGATGTTTTAATTTAATTATGCTTTACTTGCAAATGGATTCTGTTCTTTAATGGGATTTAAACATTGATTGGTTTGATTTGTTAAACACTTTTGTAAAGAGGTGAATTGTATTTTATTGCAATGTAAATAATTTATAATTTACTTAGTACAGCAGGGGACTGCAAGCCTGATGGTTTGCCCTGTGGGGCATTTATTTCCCTTTGAAGATTCTAGATTAGGAAGGTATTTCTCAGAATTGGAAAGTATCACATACAGTAGTCCAAAATAAAGTAAACTAATTATTTTTAGTATTTTATACTATTATTTTGGAGTTTGTGCTGCTGTCTAATTCTGAGAAGTATGTCTGACACTTCCGGGAATGAGGACCGTGCAGTCCCTCCATACAACATTGGTGAGTTGAGAGCAGCTAAACGTTGCATTGCTCATTCCTCTAGACTAGGAAGGTCCCAGGCCTGAAAACCTATATAGGGGGGTTGGGGATAACAATAGTTAATAACTTTGTCCTAAGAAACATCTGGTGACAACATAGCACTGAAGCAGGCCTAGATGTGGAAGGATGTTCCTTGCTAGGCCAGCCAACAAGGGCAACTGAGAGCCCAAAAAAGAATTGAGTTTATGGTGTATGTCCATGTGCCAGTTAGGGCAATTATTTTTTGGGTAAATGTTAGTGGAATCTATAGAAACTTCCAGTAAAGGTGTTTGGGCTTGTATTACTGATACTTAGGGGCAGATTTATCAAGGGTCGAATTTCGAGGGTTAAAAAAAACCTCGAATTCAACCCTCAAAGTAAAATCCTTCGAATACGAATTCGAAGGATTTTAGCGCAAAGCTTCGATCGAATGATCGAATAAAAATCGTTCGATCGATGATAAAATCGCTCGAATCGAACGATTCAAACAATTTTAATCGATCGATCGAAGGATTTTTATTCAACCAAAAAAAAACTTAGAAAAAACCCTCGAATTCAACCCTCAAAGTAAAATCCTTCGAATTCTAATATCGAATTCGAAGGATTTTAGCGCAAATCTTCGATCGAATGATCAAATAAAAATTGATAAAATCGTTTGAATAGAACAATTCGAACGATTTTAAGTGATCGATCAAAGGATTTTTATTCAACCATGGGGCCTATGGGGATTTTTATTCCCCATAGGCTAACATTGCACCTCGGTAGTTTTAAAATATGAAGTCGAAGTATATTTGAAAGAGACAGTACTTCGATTATCAAATGGTCAAAGTAAACTTTACAAATAGTCGAATAGTCGAACGACTTTTACTTCGAATCAACCAATTCAATGGTCGAAGTACCCCAAAAAATACTTCGAATTCGAATTTTTTTCCATTCAAATTATTCACTCGAGCTTAGTAAATCTGCCCCTTATTGTTGATTTGCCCAGTAAAGGCTTGGTGCAAGATTGAACTTGTGATTGCAGCTAACCAGCCATGTGTGGCCCTTTACACACGTTTCTTGCACATTTTTTTCCTATGTGAGGTAATATGATTGCAATTTCTGCATTTTTATAACAAACCTCTATTTTATATGTTTAGCTGCTCTTTAAACTATGTTATTGGGGACAACTGAACTAAAATCTGAATTCGTTTTTTGAGCTTTTTTCTCTTAAAGGGGTTGTTCACCTTCAAACAACTAGTTGGTTTCAGATAGATCACCAGAAATAACGACTTTTTACAATTACTTCCTATTTTCTATGTGTCACCGTTTCTAAGTGTTTTTTTTCACCTGCTAAAGCAGCTCTGGGACAGGGGTCGCCGACCGTGTAGACCAGTGGTCCCCAACCAGTAGCTCGCGAGCAACATGTTGCTCACCAACCCCTTGGATGTTGCTCTCAGTGGCCTCAAAGCAGGTGCAAATTTTTGAATTCCAGGCTTGGAGGCAAGTTTTGGTTGCATAAAGACCAAGTATACTGCCAAACAGAGCCTCCTGTAGGCTACCAGTCCATATAGGGACTACCAATCAGCCAATCACAGCCCTTATTTGACATCCCCATGGACTTTTTCATGTTTGTGTTGCTCTCCAACTCTTTTTTAAATTTAAATGTGGCTCACCAGTAAAAAAAAGGTTGGGGACCCCTGGTGTAGACTGATCTAAATTGATACATTTAGTTGATACATCGATAATCGTTCGACAATTCGACCATTCGATAAACTGTCTCTTTAAAAAAAACTTCGACTTCATACTTCGCCACTTTAAACCTACCGAAGTGCAATGTTAGCCTATGGGGACCTTCCAGAACACTTTTATACGTTTTTTTTTTATTGAATAAAAATTATTCGATCGATCGCTTAAAATCGTTTGAATCGTTCGATTCGAGCGATTTCATCGTTCGATACAAACGATTTTTATTCGATCGTTCGATCAAAGCTTTTGCGCTAAAATCCTTCGAATTCGCTATTCGAGTTTGAAGGATTTTTCTTAGAGGGTCGAATTTCGAGGACTTTTTAACCCTCGAAATTCGACCCTTGAAGTCAATTGGTGGACTTTGAAAAACCTAAGTTTTGTTCGAATTGTATGGTTCGAATTTTATTGAAAACTGACCCGTTCGATCGAAAATGGACCTATTCTGCCAAAAAAAACTTCTTTTTTTAATAAATTATTTAAAATAAATTTGAATTTGAGTTTCAAAGTTTTTTTAAATCCGAAATTTGACCCTTGATAAATCTGCCCTTTGCATTAATAAAACATTTATTTGTCTTCTTTTTCTTCCGTTTTGGGAACACTTGTAAGATAAAAAGCCTAATGATATAACATTGTTAGAAGTGGGGCTTGAGAATTGTTCTCAGGTATTTGTCACTGAAGAAAATAAAGTGAGTTGCTCCAGGTAAACATTTCTATATTTAGGTGACAATGACAAGTTGCACAATATTTCTTTCCTTTAAGTTCTTATTGACTTTGCTTAGAAATAAAACCTGAATTCTAAGCAGCTCTGTAAAGGTGACAGAAATGGTTTTATCATTCATTTCCACATTGCTTCAGACTTGATAAACCAAGGCAGGAGCTTTCACAAGCCTGTCTGCATTAACAGAGTTCTACTGTAATGGGAAATTCTATATATTTATATCCTATATATATGTGTCCTACATGAATATAGAGCTCTGTTAAAGTTTCATCTATCAGAGCATTATTTTGTAATCTGGCGCACATTCATGTCCAAAACCCGGCTACATAAAATGTTCAAGGTGACTTTTCATTCAACTTTTTAAGCTTATAAACGTATTAAAATAGATTATCAACAATTTCTTTTATATGTCCACATGGTTGCTTCACCTCTTCCCTCCATTCCTTTCCCTGTCAATTTCCCCCTCTTCTTTATGATTGTTAATTATTTGCAAATTTAAAAAAAAAAAAAGATTTAGGGGGTTATTTATCAAAGTCCGCTTTTACATCTCAACATTTTCTGCTACAAACACCAACCACATCCACTCGGGTTTTTTAAGCTACTTTATTATTACATTTTCCCGAAAATTTGCTTTACGGGAGAAACTCAGATTTTTATGATTTTTTGGATTTTTCACCCGAAAACTCCGATTTCTTATGGTTTTTGCTCGGGGTATTGCACAAAACCCAGTGCACATCAAAAAATCATTGGGACTTCTCCCATTGCCTTATATGCAACTTTGACATGTCTGAGATGCCAGATTTTCTGATTCTGACTTTTCCATCCTCAAGGTTTAGTAAATTCTGAAAAATTTGGGATTTTTAAAAAGTCTGATTTTATAAGAAAAAAACCACAAATTTTCCTGGATTTTTGCATTCGGAGTTTAGTAAATAACCCCCTTAACCCATTTTAGTTAAAAAAATGTTGGCAACTGACCAAAATTTATTTTAAAGGCTTTTAAACTATGGTGCTAGATTTCCTTAATTGCGTTAGAATTTAAGAGGATGATCATCTTATTTTGGCATCATTTCAAATAAAACCAGACAGTCATTTACAAAGCTACCACAGTTGTAGTCTGATTATCCCAATGTTTCCGTCCCATGCTTGGTGCCATCCTGCGATTCATGCCAGTGCCCATTTTAATGCAGAGAAAACCTGGAGCTTCGGTAATACCATAACCATAATAATATTACAATAAGCACAATACCCAAGATTGCTGCAAAACAACAAATCAGATATATGTTATATCACAATGGTGATATCACAATATAAAGATTGCCTACCAGATCCCCAGTGCTTGTGTACAGTTGCACATGCGCCGACATTGATACCTCCTGGTTTGGCGTCTGTGAATATATGCAAATGTCATATTGACATGAGCATTCACATATGGCGCAATTGTGTAGCGCTTTTCTCTGATGCCTTAAAAGCACCAAGTGGATTCTGGGAAGTGCTTTGTTATCAGGTTTCAACTCTGTACCCATTTTTCAACTTGAACCATTGCTGTCTGCCCTGACCCGGTCCATTCTTCTGCCTAATCCCTGTACAGGTATAGGATCCCTTATCCGGAAAACCGATATCCAGAAAGCTCAGAATTACGGAATGGCTGTCTCCCATAGACTCCATTTTATCCAAATAATCCAAATTTTTAAAAATTATTTCCTTTTTCTCCGTAATAATAAAACAGTAGCTTGTACTTTATCCAAACTAAGATATCATTAATGCTTACTAGAAGCAGAACCAGCCTATTGGGTTTATTTAATGTTTAAACGAATTTCTAGTAGACTTAAGGCATGAAGACCCAAATTAAGGAAAGATCTGTTATCCGGAAAACCCCAGGTCCTGAGCATTCTGGATAACAGGTCCCATACCTGTACTTTGTTACCCCGCTCACTGGCTTCTCCACACTGCTGTGCTTCTTGCTCCAAACTTCAGACAAGCCTCCAGCTAGTGTGACGTTCTTGTGGGTCTTGACTCATAAGACTTCAGGCTTGATACATAAACTAATTTTACTCAATCCAGATTTATGAAATGTTCCCTACTTGAAAGGAGTCCATTTAGAAAAGGCCAATTCTGAATTAATGACTAAGGGCAGAGACACACGCTCAGATCCAGGGAGATTTTGTCGCCCGGTGATTAATCACCTCTTCTTTGGGTGACTAATCTCTCCAAACTGCCTTTCCCCATCTTCCCGCCGGCTTCATTATCCGAATGGAAAACAAAGCACTCCGAGTGCCATCCAGCCGCCGATTTACATTCTAGCCGGCAGCAAGGCAGGGGAAGGCAGTTTGGGGAGATTAGTCACCCGAAAAAGAGGAAATTTGTCGCTGGGCGACTAATCTCCCCAAATCTGAGCATTTCTCTGCACTTATACATGGAAGAAAGCCATATTGCATTGCTAAGCTTCCCTTGCGAGCAAATTCTATATAAAAAGTTCCTATTAGCCGCGTTCTAAAACTGATTATGCTGCGATAATCTGCTTTAGAATTTCACACACACATTTTGTTTTGGCAAAAAAAATGTCCATTGACTTCCCCCAACTTCGACAGGTCTGAGATGCCGGATTTTTTTTAATTCGGTCTTTTCCAATTTTATTAAAAAAAAAATCAAAATTTTTGCATTCAGACTTTAGTAAATAACCCCCTGATTCTTTAAATTTTGGCATGCTCACCCATGCAAGCATGCGTAGGGAAGAGGGTGCAGCTCCGGGTGCTCTGGGTCCCTCTAAAGATTCTTTGCATTCACTCTGTATCCAATGTAGAAATACTATACTTGACAACATATGCAGTATACTGTGCGTTTATCCACTGCCATATACTAAACTAAATTTTAGATATGGATATAGTACTCATTTTCACCACAATCAATAAAAACTTGATACATTTAATACATGTATGTATTTTGCAAATATCTCTGTGCATGGTTTTTCATTGTACTTGATGATGTCACAATCGCACATAACAAGCACATCACTAAAGCCTTTCATTATTTCATTTTATTATAGAGATAAACAAGGTTAAAAGCCTTAGGGCGAATCGTGCACTGAGAATATCCCACCTGATTAAATGCAGACAACACGGTACGGTAAACTGAAGGCAATGTACCCTTCTGGAAATGATCTCCAGCTACGCCTCAACAATATAAATAAACTATAATGTTGCTTAAAACTGCATTTAAATGTTGGCTCGAGATGTTATAGTGGAATGGATTGAATAGAAGCTTCCTTGCGGTATACTGCAGTTATCCACCTGGCTAGTCAGTGAAGAATGTCAGCCTTTATTAGACCCAAGTTCTCAATCTTCCCAGACAGCAATTAATCACCCAAACCCACTGGAATAAAATATATGAAGTGTAAAATAATTGATTAACTTACTAACCGAGCCTGTATGCGCTTTCTGTGTAGCCTAATCTAATTTAGTGTTTAAGAGAATAAACCAGCAAAGAGATAGCAACAATGTTTTCTGTTACCATTCTGTGTATGTGTTGTATGGCTATATTGCAATAGATTGTACACACTTACTTAAAGCGGTGGTTCGCCTTTAAGTTAAATTTTAGTATGTTATAGGATTGCCAATTCTAAGCAACTTTTCAATTGGTCTTTATTATTTATTTTTATTGGTTTTGAATTATGTGCCTTGTTCTTTTGACTCTTTCCAGCTTTCAAATGGGTGGGGGGTCACTGACCCCATCTAAAAATAAATGCTCTGTAAGGCTACAAATGTATTGTCATTGTTACTTTTTATTACTCGTCTTTCTATTCAGGCCTCTCCTATTCATATTCCAGTCTCTTATTCATATCAGTGCATGGTTGCTTTGGTAACTTGTACCCTAGCAACCAAATTGCTGAAACTGAAAACTGGAGAGCTGCTGAATAAAATGTTAAATAACTCAAAAACCACAAATGATGAAAGCCAATAGCAAATGATCTCAGAATATCACTCTCTACATCATAATAAAAGTTCACTCAAAGACAACCCATTTAAAGACAACTTTTAAATTTCAGGTACATTTCAAGATAAGTTTTGCGCTGATTAAAGGGGTTGGTCAGTTTCAAATGAACTCTTAGGGGGTTATTTACTAAACTCTGAATGCAAAAATCACGAAAAATTTGTGTTTTTTTTTTCTTTATAAAATCGGACTTTTAAAAAATCACAATTTTTTCGGAATTTATTATAAACCGAGGACCTGCCGAGGTTGCATATAAGTCAGTAGGTGAAGTCCTAATGATTTTTTGATCTGAGCAGGCTTTTCGGGCAAAAATCAAAAAAAAAATGTGTTTTCAGGTGGAGTTTTCATGATTTTTTTCGGATTTTTTTCCCACAAACGCAATTTTCGGGAAAGTGTATTAATAAATAAGACAAAAAAACCTGTGCGGATTAGGTCAGAGTTTTTTCAGAAAATATTGAGATAAATTCGGACTTTGAGAAATAACCCCCTTAGTGTATGTGTTTGCAATGGGCACTGCAATATTTTGTACTTAAAGAACAAGTGAACATTTTTTTTTACATCTCTAAAATTACTCTAAACTGTGCCCAAACCAACATACTTTTCTTCATGCTTTCAGTCTCATTTCATTTCTAAACCACAAGCATCTCAACTGCAGTACATTTCAGCTAGGTCTTGTTCTAGTGTGAAGCTCCACTACCTTTTTTTCGGATCTCTTTGCTTGTCAAAGAGGTGTCAACTGGGCATGCTTGTGCCTCCTGCTCCAATGGAAATCAATCAGTCATGTGCAGCAGGCACTTCTTCCCAGTAAAAGAGAAAAGGAAAGCTCAGAAAAAGCTCTAGCTCCATGCTAGACCAGGAACTAGTTGAAATGACCTGCAGTTGAGATGCTTGTGATTTAGAAATGAAATGAGACTGAATACAGGGATAAGGGTAGAGGCACACAATGCTATTTGGGGGAGATTAATGCCCAACGACAAATCGCCTCTTCTTCGGGTGACTAATCTCCCTGCAATGCCTTCCCGCCAGCTAGAATCTAAATCGCCTGAAGTTTCCATATGAGGCAACTTCGAGCGACTTCGGAAAACAAATCGGAAGAAGAGGCGTTTTGTCGACGGGCGACTAATCTTCCCCAAATAGCATTGTGTACCTCTACTCTAAAGGTATGTAATTCTGTAATTCTGGGGCTGTTTAGAGTCTCATTTGGGAAAGCACTTGGCGCTCAGTCAAGACTGCAGCATCAGGACAGGCAGCAAGCCCTATCCTAGCCCTTCTTCAATGTATTTTTTATATATAGACATTGAGATCTCTTGGTTTATGTGTGTATAGTCAACTGTTGAACATTCTAGATATTATTCCAAATAATATTGTAATTTTAAAATTATTATGCACTTTTATAATAACAAATATAATTGTTCATGGCCAACTTAAGCATTCCAGGCAAGTACAACACCAAAACTGATACAGTAAGAACCCAGGAGCTGCTATTGAGTTAACCTAGACCCCATCCCCCATCTGCAGTAAGAGAACCCCCTATTAGTATCTGTCTTTACCATTTGGGCCACCAGAAAATTCTGTGTGATATCAACAAAGAACCCACAACAAGCTAAGTACCAGAAACCAAACAACAAACTCAAAAACCAGACAGAGGTCAAAACTAGTGATGGGCGAATAAATTTGTCAACAGCGAAAAAATTTCAAAACTATTCAAAAGCCATTGACTTTAACGCCGGCGTCAAAATTTGAGTTTCTTGAATTTCTCGTCATTTCACGAATTTCGTTGGAAATTCGCTAATTTTTCAGGAGAAATTCAGCCAAAACAAAATACTTAGGCAGGATATGTGACAAAAAACAGCTTAGGCACTCAAACCACACACTAACAATCCTTTTGAACCTAAAAGGGTGTCAAAACTCAGAAATGATACTTATGTCAATACATACAGCTCCAGGACCAGATGCGTGCATTTGTATCAGCAAAACATGCCCTGGGAGATTTTGGTTATCATATGTTATCATCATCATCATCATTTTATGTTATTGGGCCTTTAAATGCAACTTTCAACTCTTGCTTAATGCTATAAATGCAATGAGTTTATTAAATATATATTAGCCTGCAAATGTCTGGTTTAAATAAATGCGATTTGTGCTAAATAATTTAGCTGTGTTTATTGATATGCGAGAGCAAATAATAAAAGCTGCATTATAGAAATAATTTGGATTTGCCTTTGGTGAGCAACTTAATTGCTGCACTAAACAGTTTCATTTAATTAAAATACATTAAAATAACTATATAATCTACTCTGTGTCAGCATATGAAATTGGCTGATGAGTCTTGTTTTTATTAGTTATGTAAGCTGAGATATTACTTTTCACTTCCACAGTAACTCACTTGTATGTATTATCTAGTATTATCATAAGAAAAAGTTTGGTGTAGTAGGACCTTTAGTCTAAAACTAATCATAAGTGCCCATATTTGCATAGGTAATTTGGCCAATTTATGAAAATGCTGCCCAGCTGTCTGGCTGTATATGTTAGATTGCAGTTCCTCTTCCCTTATACTGTAGTTCCAAAAAATTGAAGCCAAAGAGAACAATGGAAGCCTGTTTAGCTACTTCCAAGGCACCCTACTGATCCATGGGTCCATTGTTCTGATACAATGTCGATCAGCTGATCTGTGGTCACAGTAGAAATGAAGATTACTTGTGTATCATCATATATCAAGAGTTTATTGCTATGAAACGGAATAATTAAAGTTAAAAGCGTTACAAGCCCTTATTGAATACCATTCACTGGAGGGCATATTTATTAATATTCGAATTTTGAGTTTTTACCGCAATTCGAGCATTTTTGCAGCAAACATCTTAAATTCGAATTTGAGTTTGCAAAACTTGAATATTTGAGATTCATTAAGTGTAAAAAACACTTGAAAAAGTGGAATATAAAAAGTCACCATCCAAAAGCTAATAAGTTCATATAGAAGTTGACTCTAAGGAGCCCATTTACTTAGCTTGAGTGAAGGAATAGAATAAAAAAAACTTCGAATTTCGAATGATTTTTTTGGCTACTTCGACCATCGAATGGGCTACTTCGACCTTCGACTACGACTTCAACTTCAAATCGAATGATTCAAACAAAAACTCGTTAGACTATTCGACCATTCGATAGTCGAAGTACTGTCTCTTTAAAAAAAAACTTTGACCCCCAAGTTCGCCACCTAAAACCTACCGAAGTCAATGTTAGCCTATGGGGAAGGTCCCCATAGGCTTTGCTATCTTTTTTTGGTCGAACAAAAATCGTTCGATCGATTTTTCGTTAAATCGAACGAATTGCGGTATGTCCTTTGACTTCGATATTCGAAGTCGAAGGATTTCCATTCGGCAGTCGAATATCGAGGGTTAATTAACCCTCGATATTCGACCATAAGTAAATTTGCCCCTAAGCTATTTTCAATTTGAGTTTTCAAGAGTTTTTCAAGATTTCACAGACTAATGGGTTGAATGAGATTTTTTGGAGTTTGAGTTGGGCTGATTTTGAGTTGTTTTTCAAGTTTTTATGTGAGGTTTCTTAATAAATAAGCTCACATACTGGTAAGTGAGTTTTCTAGTTTTTTTAATGAAAAATCTCAAATATTTGATAATTGTATTATGCCCTAAACCACAAGCATCTCAACTGCAGTACATTTCAGCTAGGTCTTGTTCTAGTGTGAAGCTCCACTACCTTTTTTTCGGATCTCTTTGCTTGTCAAAGAGGTGTCAACTGGGCATGCTTGTGCCTCCTGCTCCAATGGAAATCAATCAGTCATGTGCAGCAGGCACTTCTTCCCAGTAAAAGAGAAAAGGAAAGCTCAGAAAAAGCTCTAGCTCCATGCTAGACCAGGAACTAGTTGAAATGACCTGCAGTTGAGATTAGGGATGTAGCGAACGTCGGAAAAAAAGTTCGCGAACATATTCGCGAACTTGCGCAAAAATGCGAGCGGTTCGCGAACGGTTCGCGAACCCCATAGACTTCAATGGGAAGGCGAACTTTAACATCTAGAAAAGACATTTCTGGCCAGAAAAATGATTTTAAAGTTGTTTAAAGGGTGCAACGACCTGGACAGTGGCATGCCAGAGGGGGATCAAGGGCAAAAATGTATCTGAAAAATCTGCCTGTGTGTGCTTGGAAGAGATAGTGTAGGGGGAGAGCTGTTAGTGATTTCAGGGACAGATGATAGTAAGTTTGCTGGCTAGTAATCTGCTTGATACTGCTCTGTATTGGAGGGACAGAAGTCTGCAGGGATTTGAGGGACATTTTAGCTTAGGTAGCTTTGCTGGCTAGTAATCTACTGTTCTCTTTAAACAACTGCCATACGTTGACCTTGTAGGCATTGTTTGCCCAGTTTTTTTGGACGCAGCCACTGAAGCACAGTTGCCAGAAAAAATATGCCATATAAATGCTGAAAATAGTCATTTTTCGCCATACGTTGACCTTGTAGACATTGTTTGCCCAGTTTTTTTGGACGCAGCCACTGAAGCACAGTTGCCAGAAAAAATATGCCATATAAATGCTGAAAATAGTAATTTTTCGCCATACGTTGACCTTGTAGACATTGTTTGCCCAGTTTTTTTGGTTGCAGCCACTGAAGCACAGTTGCCAGAAAAAATATGTCACGTAAATGCTGAAAATAGTCATTTTTTGCCATATACGTTGAGTCAACGTATGGCAAAAAATGACTATTTTCAGCATTTATATGGCATATTTTTTCTGGCCTCTGTGCTTCAGTGGCTGTGGCCAAAAAAACTGGGCAAACAATGCCTACAAGGTCAACGTCGTTGACCTTGTAGGCATTGTTTGCCCAGTTTTTTTGGCCACAGCCACTGAAGCACAGAGGCCAGAAAAAATATGCCATATAAATGCTGAAAATAGTCATTTTTTTGGTCGCAGCCACTGAAGCACAGTTGCCAGAAAAATTATGCCATATAAATGCTGAAAATATAAATTTTTTTGGTTGCAGCCACTGAAGCACAGAGGCCAGAAAAATTATGCCATATAAATGCAGAAAATATGCATTTTTTTGGTCGCAGCCACTGAAGCACAGTTGACAGAAAATTATGCCATATAAATGCTGAAAATATAAATTTTTTTGGTTGCAGCCACTGAAGCACAGAGGCCAGAAAAATTATGCCATATAAATGCAGAAAATATGCATTTTTTTGGTTGCAGCCACTGAAGCACAGAGGCCAGAAAAAATTAAACCAGTAGGGTTTGCACCCTAGTTTGTAACGGTGGCGGAGGGAGGAGGAGGACGCTAAAGGACAGCTGTGTGTGGAGTCATGAGGCTTGAAGAGAAGGACAGCTGCATAGAAGTCAGAACAAGTCTTCCGGCGTGCAGTAACCCTCCGAGATCCACCCCTCATTCATTTTAATAAAGGTCAGGTAATCGACACTTTTGTGACCTAGGCGAGTTCTCTTCTCAGTTACAATCCCTCCTGCTGCACTGAAGGTCCTTTCTGAGAGCACACTTGAGGCTGGGCAAGACAAGAGGTTCATGGCAAATTGTGACAGCTCTGGCCACAGATCAAGCCTGCGCACCCAGTAGTCCAGGGGTTCATCGCTCCTCAGAGTGTCGATATCTGCAGTTAATGCCAGGTAGTCCGCTACCTGCCGGTCGAGGCGTTCTTTGAGGGTGGATCCAGAAGGGTTGTGGCGCTGCCTTGGACAGAAAAACATTTGCATGTCTGACGTTACAGACTGGCCAAAGGGCTTTGTCCTTGCAGGTGTGCTCGTGGCAGGATTACTGGCACCTCTGCCCCTGGAATGTTGATGAGTTCCTGAAGTGACATCACCCTTAAAAGCATTGTACAACATGTTTTGCAGGCTGGTTTGTAAATGCCGCATCTTTTCGGACTTGTGGTATGTTGGTAACATTTCTGACACTTTATGCTTGTACCGAGGGTCTAGTAGCGTTGCGACCCAGTACAGGTCCTTCTCCTTAAGCCTCTTGATACGGGGGTCCTTCAACAGGCATGACAGCATGAAAGACCCCATTCTCACAAGGTTGGATGCAGAGCTATCCATCTCCGCTTCCTCATTATCAAGGACTGCATCATCCACGGTCTCCTCCCCCCAGCCACGTACAAGACCAGGGGTCCCCAAAAGGTCACCACTAGCCCCCTGGGAAGCCTGCTCCTGTTGGTCCTCCTCCTCCTCCTCCACAAAGCCACCTTCCTCCTCTGACTCCACTTCTGGCACCTCTCCCTGCGTTGCAGCAGGTGCCTGGGTTCGTTCTGGTGATTCCGACCAGAAATCGTGCGCTTCCAGCTCCTCGTCACGCTGGTCTACAGCCTCATCTGTCACTCGTCGCACGGCACGCTCCAGGAAGAAAGCGAAGGGTATTAGGTCGCTGATGGTGCCTTCGGTGCGACTGACCATATTTGTCACCTCTTCAAAAGGTCGCATGAGCCTGCAGGCATCGCGCATAAGCACCCAGTAACGGGGGAAAAAAATCCCCAGCTGTGCAGATCCAGTCCTACCACCCAGTTCAAAAAGGTACTCGTTGACGGCCCTTTGTTGTTGCAGCAGACGTTCCAACATAAGGAGCGTTGAATTCCAGCGAGTCTGGCTGTCAGAAATCAAACGCCTGACTGGCATGTTGTAGCGCTGCTGAATGTCAGCAAGGCGTGCCATGGCTGTGTAGGAACGTCTGAAATGGGCCGACACCTTTCTGGACTGGGTGAGAACGTCCTGGAATCCTGGGTACTTGGAGACAAAACGTTGGACTATTAAATTTAACACATGTGCCATGCAGGGCACATGTGTTAAATTGCCTAGTCTCAACGCTGCCAACAGATTGCTTCCATTGTCACACACCACTTTTCCGATCTGCAGTTGGTGTGGGGTCAGCCACCGATCGGCCTGTGACTGCAGAGATGACAGGAGTACAGATCCGGTATGGTTTTTGCTTTCCAGGCACGTCATCCCCAAGACAGCGTGACAACGGCGTACCTGGCACGTCGAATAGCCTAGGGGGAGCTGGGGGTGCACAGGTGTGGAGGAGGAGAAGGAGGACCCAGCAGCAGAGTAAGAAGAAGAAGAAGACGAGGTAGAGAGCGATGGAGGAGTAGAGGTGGTGGCAGAACCGCGTGCAATCCGTGGCGGTGACACCAACTCCACTGTTGTTGTTGAGCTACCCATTCCCTGCTTCCCAGCCATTACCAAGTTCACCCAGTGGGCAGTGTAGGTGACATACCTGCCCTGACCATGCTTGGAGGACCATGCGTCAGTAGTCATATGGACCTTTGGCCCAACACTAAGTGACAGAGATGCGGTAACTTGGCTCTGCACATGTTGGTACAGGTGTGGTATTCCCTTTTTAGAAAAAAAATTGCGGCTGGGTACCTTCCACTGCGGTGTCCCAATTGCTACAAATTTGCGGAAGGCCTCAGAGTCCACCAGCTGGTATGGTAAAAGCTGGCGGGCTAAGAGTGCAGACAAGCCAGCTGTCAGACGCCGGGCAAGGGGGTGACAGTCAGACATTGGCTTCTTACGCTCAAACATGGCCTTCACAGAAACTTGGCTGGTGGCAGATGACTGGGAATGGGAACAGGTGGTCAAGGTGGAAGGCGGAGTGGAGGGTGGTTCAGACGGGTCAAGGAGAGCAGAGGTAGAGCAGTAAGATGCTGGACCAGAAGGAGTGTGGCTTTTAGTTTGCCTGTTGCCTTTGAGGTGTTGCTCCCAAAGTGCTTTGTGCTTGCCGCTCATGTGCCTTCGCATAGAAGTTGTACCTATGTGGCTGTTGGGCTTACCAAGGCTCAGTTTCTGACTGCACTCATTGCAAATTACAATGCTTTTGTCAGAGGCACACACATTAAAAAAATCCCACACTGCTGACTTTTTGGAAGTGTGCGATCTGGCGGTAACAGTAGAAGTTGGCGGAGTTGGCGGTATTGGCGGCAATGGCGGGTGCGTTGGCCGGCTGAACACAGGTGCCGATACATGTTGTTGCCCTACTGATCCCTGCGGGCTGTCCTCCCTGCTTCTTCTAAGTCTTATTCTCCTACTGCCTCTCTGACTCTCCGTCTCTCCATCTGAACTACCCTCCTCTTGCTCTCTTCTACTAGGCACCCACAAAACATCAATCTCCTCATCATCATTCTCCTCAGATGCATCAATTTCTTCTGACACATCACAGAAGGAAGCAGCAGCGGGGACCTCCTCCTCATCACTCATTATGTCCATCTCTATCGTGTTCTCTGCCAGAATTAAATCTGGTGTAAGGTCCTCATCTCCTTCATCTTCTTCTGGCAATAATGGTTGCGCATTACTCAGTTCAAGAAACTCATTGGAAAATAACTCCTCTGACCCCAGTGAAGAAGGGGCACCGGTGGTGGAGGAAGTGTTACGTGGGGTGGCCATAGCAGTGGAGGATGAGGAGGATGTTGTGGTAAAGTTAGAAACGGTAGAGGATGGGGTGTGCTGTGTAAGCCAGTCAACTACCTCTTCAGCATTTTGGGAGTTCAGGGTCATTGGCTTTTTAAAACTGGGCAATTTGCTAGGGCCACAGGATTGCATAGCAGCACGGCCCCTAGCACGGCCTCTGCGTGGCGGCCTGCCTTTGCCTGGCATTATTTTTAAAAAAACAAAAAAAAAAACAACAAAAACTCAGTTGGTTTTTCTGGAAACGATAATACACACAGCTAGATGGCGGGTTGAAGAAAACACTGTGCAAATAATGCCTACAAAGTCAACGTATACACTACTACAGCGGTGGATACGGATTACGTAAAATATATGAATGCTGCTTGAAAAAAAGTAACTCAAGTGGTTTTTCTAGAGACGATAATATTATCAATATTTAGACAAAATGTGAACAAGGTCACACAGCTCGATGGCGGGTTGAAGAAAACAGTGTGCAAATAATGCCTACAAGGCCAACGTATACACTACTACAGCGGTGGATACGGATTACGTAAAATATATGAATGCTGCTTGAAAAAAGTGACTCCGGTGTTTTTTCTGGAGACGGTAATATTATGGATATTTAGACAGAATGGGAACAAGGTCACACAGCTCGATGGCGGGTTGAAGAAAACAGTGTGCAAATAATGCCTACAAGGCCAACGTATACACTACTACAGCGGTGGATACGGATTACGTAAAATATATGAATGCTGCTTGAAAAAAGTGACTCCGGTGTTTTTTCTGGAGACGGTAATATTATGGATATTTAGACAGAATGGGAACAAGGTCACACAGCTCGATGGCGGGTTGAAGAAAACAGTGTGCAAATAATGCCTACAGGGCAAATAATGCCTAAAAGGTCAACTTATACACTACTACAGCGGTAGTAAAATAAAAAAAAGTAAAATAAAAAAAAATGAATATTAAAAAAAAAAAATTAAAGTTGGTGCTGCTGAACTACTAGGAGCAGCAGATTAGCACACCAGTCCCACTCCCCAACACTGCTAGACTAATAGCACTGGGCTCTTATAGTAGTAGTAGTAGTAGTAGTAGTAAAACAACAAAAAAATAAATAAAAGCAGTCCTTACAAGGACTACTGTTATTGCAGCAGTCAGCAGATGAGATCAGAAGCAGGACAGCTGCCCACTGCAGCTACATACAGAGCACTGCAGTAGAAGGTAGATTACTAGCCAGCAAAGCTACCTAAGCTAAAATGTCCCTCAAACCCCTGCAGACTTCTGTCCCTCCAATAACAGAGCAGTATCAAAACGATTACTAGCCAGCAAACTTTCAACTGTCCCTGAAATCACTAACAGGCAGCAGCTCTCTCCCTACACTATCTCTTCAGCACACACAGGCAGAGTGAAAAAACGCTGCAGGGCTTCGGTTTTTATAGGGAAGGGGAGTGGTCCAGGGGAGAGCTTCCTGATTGGCTGCCATGTACCTGCTGGTCTGGGGTGAGAGGGCAAAAAAAAGCGCCAACAATGGCGAACCCAAAATGGCGAACGTCGCGCGACGTTCGCGAACTTCCGGCGAGCGCGAACACCCGATGTTCGCGCGAACAAGTTCGCCGGCGAACAGTTCGCGACATCTCTAGTTGAGATGCTTGTGATTTAGAAATGAAATGAGACTGAATACAGGGGTAGAGGCACACAATGCTATTTGGGGGAGATTAATGCCCAACGACAAATCGCCTCTTCTTCGGGTGACTAATCTCCCTGCAATGCCTTCCCGCCAGCTAGAATCTAAATCGCCTGAAGTTTCCACATGAGGCAACTTCGAGCGACTTCGGAAAACAAATCGGAAGAAGAGGCGTTTTGTCGACGGGCGACTAATCTTCCCCAAATAGCATTGTGTACCTCTACTCTAAAGGTATGTAATTCTGTAATTCTGGGGCTGTTTAGAGTCTCATTTGGGAAAGCACTTGGCGCTCAGTCAAGACTGCAGCATTTATTTAATTTTTGGAGTTTGAGTTGGGCTGATTTTGAGTTGTTTTTCAAGTTTTTATGTGAGGTTTCTTAATAAATAAGCGCACATACTGGTAAGTGAGTTTTCTAGTTTTTTTAATGAAAAATCTCAAATATTTGATAATTGTATTATGCCCCACTTTATTTTTACAAATTTTCACTGCAACTTTTTTTGCTGCAACTTTTTTCTCTGCAAAATAAATTGGAGTCTAGTTACATTTTTGCGGCAACTTTCTCTGTGCAGAATACAGTACATTTCTTTTCACTGCAAAATTTTGTGTTGGTTTTGCAAAACTATTTGCTGATGGCAAAATGCAAAATGTCATAAATCTATTCACTCATCACTACTCACCAGCAATATCATGTGACTTGTACCTGCATTTTTTGTGGACATTGACATAGATTGGCCTGGGATAGAGGAGAATCAGTGAAAAACATAATCCCAATATTTATTTTTGACATCATAATATTTTGATTAAGTGCTCCTCTGATTTTGAAGAAGCCCATTAGTAGTGATGGGGGAATTTGTGGTGAATTTCCACGTTTCACCGACGGCAAATACATTTGCGAAACTGCCGTGAAAATTCACCAGCGAAAACTTTTGGACGCACGGTGGAAAAAGTGGCTCATGTCAAAACTGTTGCACATTATTCAGACGCCCATTGACTGTAATGGCAGCGACAACATTCGCATTTAGTGAATTTTTTTGCCATTTTTTGCCATTTCGAAAATTTACCAAGAAATTCGCCCATCACTACCCATTAGCCGTTAAACATATTTTCACTATGGGCCAATCAATATGCATGTCTAAAGGAAAATCCTGCAAGCCGGGCTCACTGCAGAGACCACCTAACCATGCAAGAATGTTGCAAGTATTTCAGTTTGCAATTGATTACTTTATATCTTGTGGGAATTTACAGTGAGAAAACATATATTCAACATTTCCATTTTAAACTGCAGCAAATCCGCTGGGAAATATTAAAATTCAGCTATTTTGAAAAGAAAAAAGTTGTAAAAATAAACAGTTTTTTGCACGGTTATTATTCATGAGCGCTATATACTTTTCAGAAGAGTGAAAGTGATTTACGGAAAGGTTTTCATGGTTTGTAACTTCTTAAAAGATATTATTTTTCTCAGAAACACTGTGAGTAATAAGATGAAGCTGTAATTTGAATGTGTTATCCATGACAAAATACGGTGGTTTTGTTTCTTTGCTTTTCAAAAAGCAATAGAAAATATGTGACAAAGAAAAGTTATTGTATGCACAATAAGATTTTATTTAATAGTTCATTTATTATATATACTGTATATATATATATATTACAATGTTACAAGCTGGATTTCGAATATAGCAATAACTGTTGTGGAATGATCAATTAATGTTGATTCAAAGCAATCGTAATATACTAACGTAAATCCCCACTCAGAATTTGCTTTCACAAAAATCATTTTATAATGAATTGGACTGGTTTGTTAAGCATTTATTGAATTTTATGAATCACCTTGAAAGAGTTCATTCCAGTAAAGGGAATGTGATCAATATCACTATTATTTAAATCTACTGGGGGAAAATGTGAACTTAACTTTTAGCATAATGGAGACAACAATATTCTAAGGCAACTGGGATCTTTTTTTGTGATTTAATTAAAGATTATGAAGATTATGAACTTTTGAAGTTAAGCTATTGTTGCTTCTGATTGCTAGGGCTAAATTTATATTTCTTTTTAAAAAAAATTAAAAAAACCAAGATCATTTAAAAAATATACAACAATTTTTTTTTTAGCGATCATATTTTTTCTTTGAGCTCTAGCTGATTTAAGAAATATTGTAACCAAATTCTGAAGCTACATTCACATTTTGTTCTGGATGAAAAGTTGCATGCCAGGGAAAATCATATTAGAGACTGAAAATTTTGAACATTTTAATAACCTAGGGAAATAAAATTTTGAGTTTTTTTCTGTAATAAATTCCAACCAGTGATGAGCGAATTTATTCGCCAGGTATGAATTCATGGTGAATTTCCGGATCTTGCAGATGGCGAATGTTTTCGCAAAGCTGCCGCAAAAATTTTCTTCCACATTAAAGGTTTCTGTTTCTTATATTTAGATATTTAAAAAGTTTGATAGGTTGCTGCTCTACCTCAGCAAAGCTGCCATGCTAAGGGGCAGATTTATCAAAGGTCGAGGTGAATTTTCAAATGAAAAAAAATTGAATTTCAAGCTATTTTTTGTATACTTCGAATAGTCCAAATTCTATTCGAATTTGAAAAAAATTCAAAAATGTGAAATTTATCATCGAGGGGCAGATTTACATAGGGTCGAATATCGAGGTTTAATTAACCCTCGATATTCAACTGCCGAATGTAAATCCTTCGACTTCGAATATTGAAGTAGAAGGATTTAGCGCTATTCCTACGAACGGTTAGAAGGATTTTAATCCATCGATCGAAGGATTTTCCTTCGATCAGAAAATTGTTAGGAAGCCTATGGGGACCTTCCCCATAGGCTAACATTGGCCTCGGTAGGTTTTAGGTGGCGAACTAGGGGGTCGAAGTATTTTTTAAAGAGACAGTACTTCGACTATCGAATGGTCGAATAGTCGAACGATTTTTAGTTTGAATCGTTTGATTCGAAGTCCTAGTCGAAGGTCAAAATAACCTATTCGATGGTCGAAGTAGCCATATTCGACCATTCGAAATTCAAGGTATTTTTTCTTCTATTCCTAACTCGAGCTAAGTAAATGGGCCCCCTACTGTCTCTTTAAAAATTTGACTTCGACCATTTGCCATCTAAAACCTGCCGAATTGCTGTTTTAGCCTATGGGGACCTCCTAGAACCTATTTGGAGTCAATTGGTGGACTTTGGAAAAACAGGGTTTTTTGGGGAAAAACTTCCCCTTTCGAATGCGCTATTCCTTCAATTCGTACGATACGGACCTATTCGATCAAAAACAGACCTATTCGACTTGAAAAAAACGTTGACTTAATTTAGGTTGGTCTTTTTGAATCAAATTTCGACGTTTTTTCAATTTGAAATTCGACCCTTGATAAATAATCCCATCATTCTTGTTTCTAAGTCAGACATAGGTCTAGCTCCATGTAGCAGCGTAGTACATATAAGAGGTAGTGATGAGCAAATCTGTTTGCATAAAAAATTGCTAAAAGGTGAAAAATTAGCAAAACGCATTGAAGTCAATAGGGTTCAAAACATTTTTTTCAGAGCAACATTTTTTTCTCACTCAATGCATTAAAGTCTATGGCCAGTTTTTCTTGGGGTGATTTTTTGTCTCAATAACTTTTTTGTCCGAATGCAAGTCCATGGGGCAAATTCACTAACCGGTATAATTTCGCCAGCGCTGGCTTCACGCACATCGCAACACTTCGCCAGGTGTAAATTCGCCTGGCCAGCGCTAATTCAGGAAGATCTGAAGTTGCGTACAGGGTACCGAACGCTGGCGAAATTACGCTCAGCAGTTTGAAGTTACGCTACCGTTGGCTAATTTGCATACGGCGTGCAGTTAAAGTACAATGGCCGTATCTGCTGCAGCAAATACATTACACTACACAAGGCCAGGGAACCTTAATATAATTATAAAAAGTTTTTATAATGCCCTAGACATGTCCCCACAGTATAGTTTAGGTGCCATATGTCAGCAAATGTAAGGGGGAAGGAGGGTGCCCCAAAAAAATTTATGATCTTTTTCAGCCTATCACCCTTTAAATAGGAAAAAACGGCAGCGTTTTTTGGGACTTGGGTTTTTCTATTGCACTTCACCTGGTTTGAGGTGGCGAAGGCAAGTCTGGCGATAGAGGTAACGGTCAGTAAAATCAAAAACTTGGTGAATTTGCATAGTAATGCTCTTTTGCCAGACCGAAAATTCGCCTGTCGTTAGAGTGCGAAGTAGCGACAGTCAATCTCCTTGGTGAAATTATGCCAGCTACCGTTAGTAAATTGGCGAAGTGCCGAAACTACGTCATGCTGGCGAATTTTCGCCAGCGTTAGCCACTTCGCCCTTTAGTAAATTTCCCCCTATGGGTTTTTCTTCTTATGGGACTTTTGTGTTCAAATGCATTAAAGTCTATGGGCATTTTTTCTTTTTGGTCTCAGCGTAATTTTTGTCTTGGCGAGTTTTTGCCTCAGTTACGGGGAAAAAAAAACACAATTAGTGAAATGTATAAATGTGTTGATTTACAGCTATTTTTATTTCTATTTATATGTAATGGCTGCTACTCTTGTTTATGAAATGCAGCAAAATCAGAAATAAGTGAATTTATTTCTGTGCCTCTGGATACGCATAGATTGCTTTAAATCGACACTTCATCAATTTAGCAAATTGCATATAATTATGGAAATAAATGAGTCTGCCGTGTCCGCAACTTAAATAAATCAAACACAGGACTGAGCGGAAGTATGCAAAACAGACCATCAAATGAATTTTTTTGAATAAAAAAAAAAAGTTTCCCACATTAGTTTGTTTTTGCAAATGCAAAATTTCGTCAGGCACCAGCAATTCTAGGAATATATTTTTCTGTTGTTCACACATTTTCACAAATTGCAATTACGGTAAATAAATAACAGGCCTTTTAAGGTATTCAGAATTATGCAAATGCGCAAACCTATGTTTTTATGCAAGGCTCTACTTCACTGCTTTTTCGTCTAACTTTTAATTAGTTAAAGCTCATGCCCAGAATAGGTAAACACCTATTCCTTTTCCTATTCAAAGTTTTGTATTTATTGTTTTAGTCCGTCTCAATCGTACTGAGATTTTTAATCAGTCCTGAGATACCTTGTGAGCATTACTATCCTATCTTGGATAACTGCCTTGTAAAAAATGTCGGGTTTCATGTCCACATTTCACATCTGTCTATATACAGGTATGGGATCTATTACAATTATGCAGAAAGCATTGTAATAATAAAGTTCTATTCAAACAAACACATATTTGGGTTTTATTGACTTGCTGATTCATTGTAACGATCTAAGCAGTATAGGTATGGGATCCAGAATGCTCAGGATCTGACCTTTTTCCAGATAATAGATCTTTCCGTAATTTGGATTATCATACCTTAAATCTACTAAAATAAGATTTAAATATGAATTAACCCCAATAGTATTGTTCTGCCTTCAGTAAGGATTAATTATATCTTAGTTTGGATCAACTACACGGCACTGTTTTATAATTAGAGAGAAAATTATTTAAAATTTGGATTATTTGGATAAAACTCTAAGGGGCCGATTCGAATGCTCGAGTGAAGCATTCGAAGTAAAAAAACTTCGAATTTCGAAGTGTTTTTTGGGCTACTTCGACCTTCGACTACGACTTCGAATCGAAGGATTCAAACTAAAAATCGTTCGACTATTCGACCATTCGATAGTCGAAGTACTGTCTCTTTAAGAAAAAACTTCGACCCCCTAGTTCGCCATCTAAAAGCTACCGAATTCAATGTTAGCCTATGTGGAAGGTCCCCATAGGCTTTACTAAGTTTTTTTGATCGAAGGACATTCCTTCGATCGTTGGATTTAAATCCTCTGAATCGTTTGATTCGAAGGATTTAATCGTTCGATCGAACGATTATTCCTTAGATCGTTCGATCACAGTTTTTGCGCAAAATCCTTCGACTTCGATATTCGAAGTCCAAGGATTTTCTTTCCCAGTCGAATATCGAGGGTTAATTAACCCTCGATATTCGACCCTTGGTGAATCGGCCCGTAAGTCTAAGGGGCAAATTCATCAAGGGTCGAATATCGAGGGTTAATTAACCCTCGATATTCGACTGGAAAATGAAAATCCTTGGACTTTGCGCAAATAGTTCGATCGAACGATCGAAGGAATAATTGAACGATTAAATCCTTCGAATCGAACGATTTTAAAGGATTTTAATCCAACGATCGAAGGATTATCCTTCGACCAAAAAAAGTTAGGCAAGCCTATGGGGACCTTCCCCTTAGGCTAACATTGGGTTCGGTAGCTTTTAGGTGGCAACTAGGGGGTCGAAGTTTTTTCTTAAAGAGACAGTACTTCGACTATTGAATGGTCGAATAGTCGAACGATTTTTAGTTCGAATCCTTCGATTCGAAGTCGTAGTCGAAGGTCGAAGTAGCCCATTCGATGGTCGAAGTAGCCAAAAAAACACTTCGAAACTCAAAGTTTTTTTTTCTTCTATTCCTTCACTCTAAGTTAATGAATTGGCCCCTAAGTCTATAAAAATGGAAGAATAGATTCGCCTGTCATGAATTCGTGGTGAATTTCCGCATTTCACCGCCGGCAAATAAATTTGGGGATCTCCATCGTCTATTCGCCGGAGTCAAAAAAATTTGGACGCACGCCGGAAAAGTTGCTTGCGTCAAAATCACAGCGCATCAACACTATTCGGACGGTCATTGACTTTAACGCCAGCATCAAAATTGACGCGAGTGACTTTTCGGATGCGCGTCCAAAATTGGACACGTCGTTAATTTTCGTGTTTCACAATTTTTTCGCAAATTTTTCGATATTTGCAAATTTTCAGCAAATCGAAACGGGAGGAATTCGCCCATCACTAGAGACAGACTTTCGGTAATTCGGAGCTTTCTGGATAATGTGCTTCTGGATAATGCATCTAGGATTGTCACCTGTCCAGTTTTGACCCGGACAGCCTGGTTTTTTGGAGGGCTGTCCGGGTCAAAACTGCCTCCCTGGTTTTCCAAATTAAGAGAAATGGGAATGATTCCTTATGATTGACACGGTGGCAGAATCGGCTGCCAAATTAATTTAGTGAGAAAAAGTTATCTCCTAGTTTATCCCGTGAAAACTCAAGGACGAGATTTAATTTGAGGAGAAAAAACTTTTCTCCTACTTCACTTAGTTTTTCTTATAGACTTCAATAGAGTTTTCATGAGATAAACGTTGAGATAAGTTTTCTGAATTGAATTGCATCTTAATTTGAATCTTGTCCATGGCTTTTCCCGTGATAAATCGTTTTCCCACTGAATTTAATCTGCCCCTTTGTCTTGTGTTAACCAATTTATAACCAGGCTCCATTTTGCTGCAATAGCTTAGCTGAGGGGGCAGATTTATCAAGGGTCAAATTGAAAATTTGAATTTTTAAATTTGAATTTTGAGTTTATTTAAGTGTAATTCAACTAAAAATAATTTATCATGTTCTGTCCCTTTAAGAATTCAAATCCGACTATTAACCATCTAAAACCTGCCAAATTGCTGTTTTTGCCTATGGGGGACCTCCTACAATTTATTTGGAGTCGTGTGGTGGACTTTTGAAAATCAAATTTTTTTTATTTGGTGAAAAAACTTGAATCAAATTCAATTTCGAAAGTAATCGAGTTTGTAGGTTGATCCTATTCAACTGTATTTTTTAAAAAAATTAATTTTTTAATAGATTTCGATTTTTGAATTTTGACTTTTTACCATAAACTCTAAATTCGACCACGAAGGCGAATGTGTTTTATATTCCATTGGATTAAAAGTTTATATGAAAGTTCTTTTGTTGCCATGTTCTCAAGTAGACTCTCAGCAGATGTCCAGATTTTGTTCCAACCATCTCCTGGCAGTGGATTGGGTAGGTCCTGTTCCTAAGATGTGCAATAAGTGGGAGTTGCTTGCAAGATGATTAATAATATTTGGGTATAGAGAGTTGACATCAATCATTTTGTAAGGGAACAGTTATCACAGATAATGTAAAAATAGTCAGGTTTTTTTAACAGCATATTTTTTATGAGGTTTTGTACAAAATGTTTTATTTGAAAATTAATACAGAAAGTACCTAATCACATGTTAATGGCAAACCGAATTTTTATAGCTTCTAGGTGGAAATAAGAAGAATTTCCCTCTTGGACAGAAATAAATAATAAAATTGAAAGCAACAAAAGATTTGAATATTCCATTGCTTTAACACAAAATACAGTTCCTAAGTTCTTGAGAGTCTGGACACCCTGGGAACTTGACACCTTTAATTTTGGATACCCGGGCTAATCATGAGCTGTTGCTGGAGAGTGATAGAAATCAAAAAGTACAATTCTGATGAGACGCCAATCGGAATAATGGCACATAACTTGTCTAACTCGAGTATTTTTTGTTTTTTTATGGTTTTTCTTCTGTAGTGACACATTGGGGCAGATTTATCAAGGGTCGAATATCGATGGTTAAAAAACCCTCTAAATCGACCCTCGAAGTAAAATCCTTTGAATTCGAATATCGAATTCGAAGGATTTTAGCGCAAAAGCTTTGATCGAATGATCGAATAAAAATCGTTCGATGAAAAATCATTTGAATCGAACTATTCGAATGATTTTAAGTAATTGATTGAATGATTTTTATTCCACCAAAAAAAACTTGGAAAAGTGCTGGGGAAGGTCCCCATAGGCTAACATTGCACCTTGGTAGGTTTAAAGTGGCGAAGTATGAAGTCTAAGTATTTTTTGAAGAGACAGTACTTCGATTATCGAATTGTCGAATAGTCAAACGATTTTTACTTCGATTCGATCGAATTTGACCAATTCGATGGTTGAAGTACCCAAAAAAATACCTTGAAATTCGAATTTTTTTCCATTCCAATTATTCACTCGAGCTTAGTAAATCTGACCCATTGTTAATTATATGTGCTATTTACTTTTAATGATGTTTTTCTGAAGCTGTAATCATATTTACATTGCACTTTAATGTGAGACAAACAAAGTAAATAGAAGATGATTTATCTTGTAAAATTTAAGTTACAAAAAAATGTTTTATTTGAGCATATAAATAAGTACATTAAGGAGCATATTTATCAAGGGTCGAATTTCAAATTTGAAAAACTTCAAAATTCAAAATCAAAAAGACAATCGGAAAAAAGTTGAAGCTTTTTTTTTGGCCGAATAGGTCAGTTTTTGATCGAATAGGTCCATATTTGGCCAGATTCGAATCATAGGAAGTAATAACGCATTCGATCGAATTCAATTAAAAGTTTTTCCAAAAAAACCCTTATATTTTTGCAAAATCCACCAATTGACTCCAAATAGGTGGCCCCCCATAGACTAAAACAGCAATTTCGAATTTCGGTTTTAGATGGCAAATGGTCGAAGTCGAATTTTTAAAGAGATAGTACATGATGAATTTCGATTTTTGAATTTTTTTCAAATTCGAATCGAATTTGGACTATTCCCTAGACGAAGTACACAAAAAAATAGCTTGAAATTCGAATTTTTTTAATTTGAAAATTCACCTCGACCCCATAAAACCTGCTGAATTGCTGTTTTAGCCTATGGGGGACCTCGTAGAACCTATTTGGAGTCAATTGGAGGACTTTGAAAAATCTAAGGGTTTTTTTGGGAAAAAATGCGCTATTACTTCGATTTGCGCGATTCGAATTCGGCCAAATATGGGCGTATTCAATCGAAAACAGACCTATTCGGCCAAAAAAACTTCGACTTAATTTCGGTTGGTCTTTTTGAATTCGAATTTTGAAGTTTTTCAAATTCGACCCTTGATAAATATGCCCCTAAGTAAACTCTGAAAAACCATATGCAAACTGTAAAAATTGAAAAGATTTCCTATTAAGTGGACCCCATAAAGCTCTTACATGCTGCCGAATTTTTAATGACTATTATTGTGTTCCCATGTGTGAGAATATCCTGAATAGCTCTCAACTGAGTACAACACAATGTTACAAACAAAAAGAATAACTTCCTACTTGCAATTTAACAGAAGGGACCTGTGTCACGATCATTTTACCACCCCGGCCATCTTGCCTCTGGTGAAAGGCATTGATTGTGCCGCAGCTGCTTATGATTGGAATATTATACAACAAGTATTGATATCATTTTTTTTTTAGGAATCTTCGTGAGCTGTTGCTGGGGGAGCATGGAATACATCATTGTTGACTTTGGCTGCATCCTCCGCACAAGATATAGCAAAATACCTTACTGAATTAGAATACAAGCTCATTTATGAACTAAAATGTCTATACATTGGTTTTCCAGAGATTCAAAATGAAAATAAATTGTGGAAAATTATTTCAATTGCTTGAATCAGAATCTTGCAAAATGGGAATTGGCTGAATCGCAACTAGATGTAGATGGGATAGAATATGAAACAAACATTGGTCAGCTGAGATTTGACATTTAGGTAAGTGTGGGTGAAATAAAATCTTACAGAATCAATTCCCCTTCTGATATAGTGGCTTATTCAGTGTTTTCTCTGTGCCATCTTAAAATGTATATTTTTTTACCTAGGGGCATATTTACTAAGCTCGAGTGAAGGATTCTAAGTAGAAAAACTTCGAATTTCAAAGATTTTTTTTTTGGGTACTTCGACCATCGAATAGGCTACTTCGACCTTCGACTACGACTATGATTCGAACTATTTGAACTAAAAATCGTTTGACTATTCGACCATTCGATAGTCGAAGTACTGTCTCTTTAAAAAAAACTTCGACTACCTACTTCGCCACTTTAAACCTACCGAGCTACAATGTTAGCCTATGGGGACCTTCCCCATCACTTTGCTAAGCTTTTTCTGACCTTTGATTCGAAGGATTTAATCGTTCGATCGAACGATTTTTACTTCGCTCGCTCGATCGATCGAAGTCAAAGGATTAATTAACCCTCAATATTCGACCCTTAGTAAATGTGCCCCTTTATGGTAAACTGGTGAGTTAAGTGTTTCTGTTCCACTTGAGTTTTGGGGGTGTGGGCTGATGGTCCTGCATGGGTCATTCTCCTTAAATATTTATACATATTTATACAGTGATGGGCGAATAAATTCACCTGGCACAAATTTGCAGGGAATTTTCGCGATTTGCCGCCGGTGAATAAATTCGGGAATCTCCCGCAAAAATTCACCGGCTAAAATAGCGTCAACACTATTCGGACGCCCATTGACTTTAATGCCAGCGTCAGCTTGGACGCGGGCGTCAGTTTCAGATTTTCATGATTTTGTGTGAAAATGTCCAATTTTCACTATTTTTTCGTTAAAATATCTGATTTTCATGAATCCGCAGGGACTTTGCCAATTTACTAACGGGCGCAGGTGTCACTTTGCTAACGAAGGAGATGGACGCCAGCAGTAATTCACACTCTATCACCAGGCGACTTTTCGCTCTGGCGAATGGACATTACTCTGCAAATTCACTAAAATGCGGATTTTACTGAATGTTACCTCTTCCACCAGACTTGCCTTCGCCAGCTCAGACCAGGTGAAGTGCAATGGAGTACATAGATCTTCCTCAATCTTCTGTTACTTACATAGATTTTGGGAGTGGAAAAACTTCTAAGGGGGCATACTTATCAAGGGTCGAATCTCGGCAAAGTTTGTCAGCCAGGACGAAACTTTGTATTTATTAAATTAGCATTATCTAAGCGAGTTTTCACCTGGCGAAGTGTTGCGATGGGTGCGAATTTTCGCCGCTTAGTAAATTTACCCAAATAGAATCATACTCTAATGCATTTTAAATGCAGTATTTTGGAAGACAATCCTCACTTCAGAAATTGTATCCATGTGATTTGGGTACTCTATTGTATTCTTTTTGACTCTTTATCATTTATATTTATCATAGAGTGAAGTTAGAGATTGCCACAGTCCGCTAGAGTGAAATACCTTCACTCTCCATTCCTTTCTATGGTATTTTTATCAAAGGGTGAAAGTTCAATAAATACGCCCTTAAAAATCCCATAGAAATGAATGGAGAGTGGCGGAATTTCATGCTAGCGGACTGTGGCGATCTTTAACATCACTCTTTGATAAATATACCCCTTTGGTTGCAACTGCAAGTGCACTTGAAAAAAAATCTGCATTGTGAGTAAAGTAAAAAATGATTGGCATCCAAGAAAAGACTATTTATCAAATGTCGGATTTTAGTGGTTTTAGAGGTTTTTGAAACCACTGCTAAATGCACAAACTCTATAATGAATGTCATTCAATTTATTAAAAGATCTGGTACAAAGAAAAATTACGCTGAATGTTAGTTATACAAAAAATTTCAGTTTTTTAGACAATTCCTGGCGGAAAAAAAATCAGAAAACTTTAAAATGTCCTAATTGATTTTAAAAAGTCTAATAGTATCAGTCTGATAGGACCTCGACAACTTCTACATGGCAAGTTTTTTATTAGAGGTTTTCTTGCTTTTTACTCTTAAATTTTGTTTTTTTTAGAGCTTCATTAAAAAATGGGGAAAACCACAAATGTGGAAAAAAAAATCAAAATTCGATTGTTAGTAATTTGATCCCATAGAGAGGGTTGTCCAAGACATTGGCAGTTAGGACAACTAAAGCTGGTTGCTTGCCAACTTAACATTTAAAGGGGAAAATGTAATAAAACAAAAAAAGTGAACAAATTTGTGCACAAATAAGAATAAGGATTTGCATGTTGCAATGTAAAATTCAGCTTTTATTGCATGGCGAATCGTACTTGCAAATTGCAAACTTTTAAGAAGTGCTTCAGAACTTTTGGAGCAAACGTAACAACTTTTTCAGTAGGAAGTTTATTACATACACTACACACTATAAAATTTGCAATTTCTATGTGAGGGACAAGGGGTTCGCAAATGCAAAAATATTTGCAATGACAACATTGTGAATGAATTAAGAACGTTTTTCTGTTAGCGACCTATATTATATTCCCCCATTAATTCCTATCAACCATAAACACCCTGGTAGGAACTGTTTGAGTTTATCTAAAATCCCTGTAACCATGTGCAAGTCAATTGAAGGCTGGGCATATATTGGGCCTTCATAAATGGGCACCTTTATTGCATAGGTCATCGAAGCAGAGTAAAGAAATGCGTTTGTGTTCTCTTTTTAAAAATCACCAGATTTGTTTATCGTTATATCCAAATTCAGAAAAAAAAAGCATTGCTAATAATATATCCAGAGTAAGAAAAATGCTTTACTAAACATCTAAACGTCAACAGTCTGAGCTAAGCAGATGGTGCAAATAAATTTCAGTAGAAGTTAGGTGTAAACTATAAACAATACTTCAAAATGATCACAATAAAAGAATAAATGCTTCCAGCTCAGATCTTTTACAGCTATGTTAAAATTCACGGTATGGATGGCTAATCTATCAATCAGAGTAGACGAGCTGCAATAACTAATTACATGTAATATGGAAACAAGCCCAACTCACTGAGCTTCTGATTGGCATTCGTTTCGTGCCTAAGGATAAAGTCTCTGATATTTGGTTATTACAATTAGAAATAAACAGGGAAATGTAAACAAAAGTTAGTAACAGCAAAAAAGTTGCACAAATAAGATTAAAAATATGCATTTTGCAGTGTGATATTTTTGTTAGACTTTTAGTGCACTGAGAATTTTAATTGTGCATAGCTGTCACGGCTCAGTGGCCCTCCCAAGGCGGAAGTTAGCACCAAGGCGGAAGTTTTAGTAGAAATAGTCCAATTTGCAGTACACAAAGGGGCTATTTATTAAAGCCCGAATGCCAAAAACTCCAAAAAATTTAGGTTTTTTTTACTATAAAATCTGAATTTTTAGAGGAAAAAAAACTCAAATTTTTCTGTATTTATTGTACCTTGAGGAAAAATGAAAAATCTGAATCAAAAAATCCGGCATCTCAGACCTGCCAAGGTTGTATATAAGTCAACGGGAGAAGACCCAAAGATGTCCCATGATCTGCGCTGGGCTTCATGCAATAATCTGAAGATTTCATGGTTTTTGGACAAAAATTCGGAAAAAAAATAATTTTTTTGGGAGGAAAATCTGAAAAATGTGTACAATTCGAATTTTAGTACAATTTTCCCGCACAGAAAATTTTCAGGAAAATGTATTGATAAATAAAGGAAAATAACCCGCGCGGACTGTAGTCGATTTCAGAATTTTTTTTTAAATTTTTCGGATTTTGATAAATAACCCTCAATGGATTAAGAAGCTGAAAGATGAAATCCAGGCAGAAGTCAGGGCAGGCAGCATTCAACATAGTCAGTATCACAGCAAAAGGATAAGGAATCTGTCAGAAAACGATATTTTTGGACACCCAGGAACTCACAAAGTAAGACTTTGGTCTTTGGCATCTATATGTTTTGAATTTTGGAACCAAGTCGTGTATTTCCATAATATGTGTACTAGGAGGTGTTTGTGACGTTCTATAGGAACATAGTGCGGGTGCATTATTATTTTTATAACTATTTTTGTATGGGGTGCACATTTGAAAATAGAGATATTGATTTTAAAGTTCATTTGTTCCACTGTTTTTTTCTGTGTTCTATCCCAAGATCTTATTCTCATATACATTTGCTCTGCTTCTGAAAATACCTTTAAAAAGTCATAATTATTTTTAAAAATTGTAATAAAAAACTTTCTTCTTTTCTATCTGTGTCATTCTCAGTTATGAGAATATAAGAGTATTAATCTATCTATCTGTCTGTCTGTCTGTCTGTCTGTCTGTCTGTCCGTCCGTCCGTCCGTCTGTCTGTCTGTCTATCTATCTATCTATCTATCTATCTATCTATCTATCTATCTATCTATCCATTCACAGACACTTTACAGATATATTGTTCACAATCACATTCAACTTTCTGCAGAAATGAATGCTTGTTATGCCAGCAAATTGCTGCTCCCTATGCAATTTCAAGAAGCCATTTGAAGAATAAGAAGTGATGGGCGAATTTGTGAAAAATTTGCAAAAAATCGTGAATTTCTAAAATTTTCACGAAAAAATCTTAACATTCAGACGTTTTCACGAAAAAAATCGTGGAATTCAAAGGTTTTCACAAAAAAATCATGAAATTTGAAGGATTTCACTCAAAAATCGTGAAATTTGACGGGTTTCGCTCATAATCGTGTAATTTGAAGGTTTTCACTAAAAAACGTGAAAATCCGACATTTTCACTCAAAAATCGTGAAAATCGGAAATTGACGCAGGTGAATTTTCACAGGAGATTCGCAAATTTATTCACTGGCGGCGAAACGCTGGAATTCGCCATGAATTTGTGCCAGGCGAATTTATTCGCCCATCACTACAGAAGACTGCAAAGTTTTCAAGAAACAAACATGAATAGCCACATACCAAAATACGGAATATCCACTTACCCTTGATTTCGATTGCATCTCAGTAGACCCAAACAGATAGGATTAAAGTTTATTTTGCTTGCTTTTTTTAATTTGAATTTCAAAGTTTTTTCAATTCGAAATTAGACCCTTGGTAAATATGCCCCATAGAGTAGGGGGTTATTTATCAAAATTCCAAATTTTCTGATTTTTTAATAAAAAGTCAGACCAAACTAGAATCTTGAATTTTTCGAGTTTTTAGCATTCAGACTTTAATAAGTAACCCCCTAAACATTACTAAGGGGCAGATTTACTAAGGTCGAGTGAATAGTTTGAATCCAAAAATATTAGAATTTTGAAGTAAGTTTTTTGGGTACTTTGACCATCGAATTGGTCAAATTCGATCGAATCGTATGATTTGAACGTTTCGAAGTAAAAATCGTTCGACCATTCGACCATCCGATAATCGAAGTACTGTCTCTTTAAAAAATCCTTCGACTCAATACTTCGCCAAATAAAAGCTACTGAATTGAATGTTAGCCTATGGGGAAATTGTAGGTAGGTTTTGGGCACTATTTATGATCGAATAAAAATCATTTGATTGATCGCTTAAAATCGTTCGAATCGTTCGATCGAGCCTTTTGCGCTAAAATCCTTCGAATTCGAAGGATTTTACTTAGAGGGTCCAATTTGAGGGTTTTTTAACTGCCCCTTAAAGATAATTTGAAAGCGAACCACCCCCTCTATAAGGCACCTTTTTTTTGTAAATTGTAATGTTTTATGTAACTGCTTGGAATATTACCATTTGATTTCATTGCTTTTTTCATACAATGAGTTAAATAATATGTTGGTGGAAAAAAATGATCGAACTGTCACAATACCTCAATCATTCATAAGTCGATTGTATGTTTAATAGAAATGGTAGACCTAATATCAGGCAAAATGAGCTGCTGGATGCAAAAATGATTAAAGTTTTCAAACCGTTGCACTTGCAAGTAGTTTTTAGTCACAGCATACAACCAAATCATTGTGTAAGCTAAACCCACAGAGCAAGTAGTTAGAATTTATAAAACTGGATGTACATCTATTTTCACATGAATGCATAATTAAAATTGTAGCTCGTAGGCTGAGAACTATTTACTTTTGTGCTGCTTTAAAAGGTGTAATTATTTTTTATTTTTCTTCCGCGTTTTATTTGAAAGAAAAAGGATAATTACCGAAACTGTCCCTGTTCACTGATTCACTTTAATTTTAGTTTTTTAATTCTCCTGTGCCATTTTGTGACTGTTAGCTGAGAAATTACATGTTATGCTAGGAAGATCTTTATTAAGTTGCTAAAAATGCTGTTTTTCTACGAAGAAAAAGAGACATAATTAGGAACCTGACAAATGGAGTTAAAAGGCACAAGGACAATAAAATGGGAGGATGGTGGAAGAAAAGTGGTAGAAAAGATAAGGTAGAAGGAATAGTGTTGAGAAGGTTATTACTATTATTAGTATATATCAACATATTCCATAGTGTTGTAAAACAGAAGGTTTGATGAAGGTAAAATAAGGGCCATTAAGTATGAGAAATACAAGCAAAAAGGGATAAAGGAGAAACAGATAAGAAGGAGACAATATAAAGACATCAAAAGATGAAAGATAAAAACAAGTCTTTGAGATAAGTTGAAGTTCATTATACACAGGGGTAAACTCATCATTTGTTCTACTACCAACTACTCTTCCACAAGCGACTTGGCGCAACCAGGAAGCTGCACAGGAAGTTGTAAAGTAGATTAAATTATGTTCTTTGCCCAGACAATGTGAGAAATAACCATAGATGTTCTGAATCAAAACAATAGGCAAAACATATATGTTGAGCACAAGCCCCACTCACCGAGTTAACATTGAAAAGACTTCATGTTTTTTTTTTTCATGGTTCTTTTCCACTTCTGAAACAGGAATTGGTATACAGGTACGGCATCCGGTATCTGGAAACCCATTTTTCAGAAAGCTCCAAATTACAGAAAGGCCAAATTTTTAAAATAGATTTCCTTTTTCTCTGTAATAAGAAGATAGTACATTGTACTTGATCCAAACTAAGATGAAGAGGCAGATTTATCAAGGGTCGAAGTGAAAATTTGAATTTCGAATTTAAAGGAGGAAAGGAAAGGCTAAAATTAAGTAAGCTTTATCAGAAATGTCTATATAAATACACCAGTAAACCCTCAAAGTAATGTTGCTCTGAGTCCTCTGTCAGAAAGAAACACAGCTTTTCTTTCCTTTTATTGTGTACTCATGGGCTTCTGTATCAGACTTCCTGTTTTCAGCATAAACCTCCAGGGATAGGGCTTGAGCATGCTCAGTTTGCTCCTCTCCCCCTTCCTCCTCCCATCCCTGCTGTAATCTGAGCCCAGAGCTGTATGTGAGCAGGGAGAGAATTAGCAGGAAGTGATGTCACACCAAACTTATATGGCAGCTTCTATCCTAAACAAACAGAGACAGTGTCTAGAGCTGTTTACTCAGGTATGGTAAAGCATTCTGCAGAATAGGGGGCTGATTCACTAAGGGTCGAATATCGAGGGTTAATTAACCCTCGATATTCGACTAGGAATTAAAATCCTTCGACTTCGAATATCGAAGTCGAAAGATTTAGCGCAAATACTGCGATCGTATGATCAAAGGATTATTCCTTAGATCGAACGATTAAATCCTTCGAATCGAACGATTCGAAGGATTTTAATCCAACGATCGAAGGAATATCCTTCGATCAAAAAAAAACTTAGGAAAGCCTGTGGGGACCTTCCCCATAGGCTAACATTGACTTCGGTAGCTTTTAGCTGCCGAACTAGGGGGTCAAAGTTTTTTTTAAAGAGACAGTACTTCGACTATCGAATGGTCGAATAGTCGAACGATTTTTAGTTCGAATCCTTCGATTCGAAGTCGTAGTCAAAGGTTGAAGAAGCCCATTCGATGGTCGAAGTTGCCCAAAAAGTACTTCAAAATTCGAACTTTTTTTACTTCAAATCCTTCACTCGAATTTAGTGAATCAGCCCCTAAATATAGCGTTCTAGCTTGCACTATTGTAGCTAATCTGTTGGCAATAAACTGTCTTGGAGCTTTCCTTCTCCTTTAGAAAAATACATTTTCAAATATTTTAGTGTAATTCGACTAGGGAATAGTTAAAATTGGATTTGAGTTTTTAACAAAATACGAATTGGAATTTTGAAATTTATCATGCACTGGTGCCCATTAAGTGGCAGATTTATCAAAGGTCAAAGTTAAAATTCAAATTTAAAAAATTCAAATTTCGAGCTAATTTTTGTGAACTTCACCTAGGGAATAGTCCAAATTCGACAAAAAAATGTGAAAATTTTAATTTCGAAATTTATCATGTACTGGCTTTGAGTTCAACCATTCACCATCTAAAATCTGACAAATTGCTGTTTTAGCCTATAGGAGATCTCCTATAACCTATTTGGAGTCAATTGGTGGAATCAAAGTTTTTGGAAAAACTTCTAATCAAATTAAATCGAATGAGCTATAACTTTGATTTGTACAATTCGAATTCGATTGAAAACTGACCAATTCGATCGAAAACTGACCTATTCGGCCAAAATTTAATAATTTAATAATTCAAATTTAACCCTTGATAAATCTGCCCCCTAGAATTCAAATTTGACTATTCACCACCTTAAACATGCCCAATTGCTGTTTTAGCCTATGGAGGACGTCCTGGAATCAATTTGGAGTTGTTTGGCGACATCCTGAATATTAATTTTTTTTTTTGGTGAAAAAACTCGAATTGAATTTGATTCAAGTTCAAGTCAATCCCATTGACACGAATTTGAAAAATTAGATTTTTTTTTTTGAAAAATTTCAATTGCTCATTTTTTTAAAATTTTGAGTTCATGGGAGTTTATACAACCATATGAATTTGAATCGTACAAATCAAAGGAATATCGCATTCGATCGAATTTGATTCAAAGTTTTTCAAAAAAAACCCTTAGATTTTTCAAAGTTCACCAATTGACTCCAAATTGGTTCTAGGAGGTCCCCCATAGGCTAAAACAGCAATTCGGCAGGTTTTGGATGGTGAATGGTCGAAGTCGAATTTTTAAAGAGACAGTACGTGATATATTTCAATATTCGAATTTTTGATTTTTTTTTTCAAACTCAAATTGAATTAACTGACTATTTAAAGTACACAAAAAAAGCTTGAAATTCGATTTTTTTTTTCATTCGGAAATTCACCTCAACCCTTGATAAATCTGCCCCTACATGATAAATTTGGATATTTACATTTTCAATTTTTTTTCATATTCAAATCAAATTTGGTCTATTCCCTAGTCGAAGTACACAAAAATTAGCTTAAAATTCAAAAAAATTTTATCCAAATTTTCACTTCAACCTTTGATAACTCTGCTACTTCAGGAAAAAAAATTAATTTTGAGCTAATTTTTGTGTACTTCGACTAGGGAATAGTCCAAATTTGATTCGAATTTGAACAAAATTTGAAAATTCTAATTTCAAAATTTATTATGTACTGTCTCTTAATTCGACTTTGACCATTCTCCATCTATAACCTGCCGAATTGCTGTTTTAGCCTATGGGGGATCTCCTCGAACTATTTGGAGTCAATTGGTGGACTTTGGAAAAATAGAAGTTTTTATTGGGGATTTGAATGCGCTAATACTTTGATTTGTACGATTTGATCAAAAATTGACCTATTTGATTGAAATGGACCTATTCAGCCAAAAAAACTATTTGATTTAATTTCAGGGTAAAGGTTTGATAAAAATCGAATTTTGAATTCAAATCGAGTTTGGATCATTCCCAATTTGAATTTGTGAGTTTTGACCAAAAATCCAATTCGAAATTTGTTTAAATTATTTTCTAGTAGATTTATTGTGTGGTATAAAAAAAACAGTGAAACAATTCGCCACATATCTCCATGTAAAGAACAGCATAAAAATGGCATAATTTTTTTACCCTCTTTTTCTTTGAGCAACTTCTGCTGGAACTTACTTTCAGGTCTGAAGCAGTGTAAAATAATGGCAGCAAATCTGCCATTCACATGGCTTAAATAAATCACACTGTAATAAATAAACCCTTTATTTTTCGCACCTTTTTACAAATTTTTTCAGCTAATTTTGTCTTACACAGCATAATAAATAGGCCCCTCAAGGCATGAAGATACAAATTATGGAAATATCCATTATCCGGAATACCCCAGGTCCTGAGCATTCTGCAAAACTGGCCCCATACCTGTATATCAAAAAGTACCTGATATATATATTCCCATAATTAGATTGGCTAAATCTTAGCAACTTTTCAATTGGTATTCGTTATTTTCTTTCTTTATAGTTTCTAAATTGTTTGCCTTTTTCTTCTGACTCTTTCCTGTTTTCACATGGGGGTCAGTAACCCCATCTAAAATCAAATGCTATGTAAGGCTACAAATTTATTGTTTTTGCTACTTTTTATTGCTCATTTTTCGTTTCAGGTCCTCTCCTAATTATAGTCCAGTCTCTCATTCAAATCAGTGTATGGTTGCTAGGGTTTTGGGCCCTAGCAACCAGATTGCTGTAATTACAAACTGGAGAGCTGCTGATTAAAAAGCTAAATAACTCAGAAACCACAAGTAATAAAAAATTAAAACCAACTCCAAATTAGCTCAGAATATCACTCTTTACATCATACTAAAACTTAATTTAAAGGTGAACAAACCCTTTAAGCCCTTGAAGTATGGTAGTAAAGCCATGACAAATGCTTTATAATTTCAAAGTAAGTACAAAACGTATATTTTAATGCTACTAGAAAAAAATGACTTTCTTTACATCTTCTTTTTACTTAGAGAAAGTTAGTTGTATGTTTAATTACTAGTTGCCAAACTGTAAAAAAAAAAAAAAAAAAGGCACACACTCATAGCTCTTCGATCTCACACTGTTTTGCTATTTGGTTTTACAATTAATCAGTATGTGTAGCTTCATATGAGTCAAATAGTTGGCACAAACCAACTGTACAAATTGGCTCAGGGGATTTTATACCTTGATTTATTTAAACGTTAATGTAGAAATACAGCAGGTGTTGTACCGGGCGCTAATGATGCAGTTTGTCTCATTATATTGCAAAATGATGAAAGATTTGTTTAGATCTAAATCAATACCATTACTTTTTGGTTACAACAACATTTTTGTTTTTATTAGAAATTGCAAAGATTCTTTCTGTATCTGATTTGAGAAAGAATCTACATTAAATAAAACATTAAAGTGCACCCTGACCTAAAATTAAGGGGGTTATTTACTAAAATCACAAAATAATCATGTTTTTTTGTTTGTTTTTTATGAAATTGGACTTTTAAAAAAAATCACAAATTTTTCGAAATTCATTAATCCCCGAGGAGGGAAAAGTCGAAATCTGAAAATACGGCATCTCAGACCTGTCGAGGTTGCATATAAGTCAATGGGAGAAGTCCCAATGATTTTTTGATGTGCACTGGGTTTTTGGCAAAATTCAGAGTTTTCGGATGAAAAATCTGAAACAAATCATGAAAATCAGATGACAAATCTGAAGAAATCGTGATAATCAGATTTTTCACGATTTTTCCCCACAAACAAAATTTTCGGGAAAATGTTTTAATAAATAATCCCAAAAAACCTGTGTGGATTTGGTCGGAGTTTTTTTCAGAAATATTGAGATAAATTGGGACTTTGATACTAAGGGACAGATTTACATAGGGTCGAATATCGAGGGTTAATTAACCCTCAATATTCGACTACCGCAAATAGTTCAATCGAACGATTAAATCCTTCGAATCTTTAGATTCGAAGGATTTTAATCCATCGATCTAACGATTTTTCTTCGATCAAAAAATGGCCAGGAAGCCTATGGGGACCTTCCCCATAGGCTAACATTGCACCTCCGTAGGTTTTAGTTGGTGAAGTAGGGGGTCGAAGTTTTTTTTAAAGAGACAGTACTTCGAATGGTCGAATATTCAAACGATTCTTAGTTCGAAACGTTCGATTTGAAGTCGTAGTTGAAGGTCGAAGTAGCCAATTCGATGGTCGAAGTAGCCAAAAAAAGCATTCGAAATTCGAAGGTTTTTTATTCTATTCCTTCACTCGAGCTAAGTAAATGGGCGCCTAAGTGTTGCTGGTAGGCATAAGCACATTTTTTCTCACTTGATACAGGTATGAGATCTGTTATCTGGAATCCCATGATGGAGATGGAAAGGCAGTCTCCATAGACTCCATTTTATCCAAATAATCCAATTTTTAAAATTGATTTCCTTTTTCTCTGTAATAATAGAACAGTAGCTTGCAGCGATGGGCGAATTATTTAGCCTTGTTTTTTCACGGAAATAACACCCATAGACTTTAATGCGCGCCGGCTACATTTCGGCGGAGGCAAATTTTTGGCGAAACGAAATGGGTCAAATTCGCCCAAGTCTAGTGGCTTGTTTTTGATCCAAACTAAGATATAATTAATCCTTATTGGAAGCAAAACCAGCCTATTTGGTTTATTTAATATTTACATGATTTTATAGTAGACTCAAGGTATGAAGATCCAAATCAAGGAAAGATCCGTTATCTGTCCTAGCACTGGGGAAAAATTCATTTGAGGCAAGAAAAAAAACAAAAAAATCAATGAATGATTGTTACTAATCATATAGGATTCCCAATGTATTTAAAGTGCAGTCATCCTATCACTATTTGTCTTATTTAACTTTAGCAGGTAAATGACTGCATAGGACATTTCCAATTATCTTCATTGACTTTTGTTTTCCATTTATTTTTCACTGGCACTTTTACCTTTAAATTTCTCACAGATCTGTACAAAATCCCCAGGTTTTTCTGGGTTGAGTTTCACATAGACATTCGTACGTAAATAAACCCAATGCACAAGCCATGGAAAATGGGTTAAATTTAACACAATGAGAAAAACACATGATTTGACTTCAATTGTGTTTTGATTCAAATCCAGGAGAAAATGTTATTTTATGGTTTAACACGTGAAAACTTAGCGGCATATTTATCAAGGGTCAAATTTAGGGGCAGATATATCAAAGGTCGAATTTTGAGTTTATGGGAGTTTCTAAAAACTCCCATCAACTTCCATCAACTCCCATAACCTCGAAATTAAAAAAAAAAAAAACACCAACATTTATTTAAATTTATTTTTTTATTTTTTTAAAATGGGTGAATAGGATTAAGCTGCAAACTCGAATTGAATTCGATTTTGAGTTTGTTCACCAAGAAAAAAAACAAAAAAACCAAAAACATTTTCTTTCAAAAAATAACTCCAAATTGATTGTAGGAGGTCTCCCATAGGCCAAAACACCAATTTGGCAGGTTTTAGATGGTGGATAGTTGAATTTGTATTCTTAAAGGGACAGTACATGATAAATTTCGAAATTTGAATGTAGATTTGTTTTTAAACTCAAATAGAATTTGGACTATTCCCTAGACGAATTACACTAAAATAAACTCAAAATTGAAATTAAAATTTTCAATTCAACCCTTAATAAATCTGTCCCTTACTGTGTGGGTGAGATTTGATTTGAGGAGAACATTTGTTTCCAAATTCAGTTCCAGTTTTTCCTATAGTCTCATGTGCTAAATAGTAGGATACGTTTTTCTCCTTGTATTACTTCTGTCTCTATGGAAAAATCTGGAATTGAATTGGGAGATAAGCTTATCCCAGGGTTATTTTTACATGACAAATGAATTGAGGTCTATTGTAAAATCTGGAATTGAGTCTCGTGGAATTGAATCCAGATTCATTAGATGATAAAGATAAATCTCCTTATTCCAGATTCTCCTATAGAACCAGATGCAGAGTCATAGCTGTACATTATTGTACTTGTACTTGTACAATGTATTCATGTAGTTCCTGTTTTCATTCTCAAAGGAACAGAAAACTGTGGGTTTTAAATTCAGGCTCAAAGCTTTAATAATGGTTACATCTACTTTTAGACATTGACTCAAGTGCTTGTAACACTAATTAGAAGGCCTCTTTCTTTCGCCTGTCAACTTCCTTGACTACTTGGTGGTCAGACCGTTCAGAAAATGACCAGCAGGTGGTGCTGTTATAACAAAATTCATTTATGTTAACAGTACATGTATTCTTTAATAACTTGGAACAATAAAAAAAAAAGTTCTTAGAATAGCCCCCTCCTCAATTTTACATTCACTTATTTTAAAGGTTTACTTATCCTTTAATCATAAAACATCTCTAGTTTGTGTAATTTTTTACACAAGGCAGACAGGGGCACCAAAGTTACTTCATCTCTGTAGTTAAATTAATTACCATCAACCAACCCCCTCAACCACCACCTTCACACTTTGTTGGCACTGTTTTGGCCTACAGATGAACTTAAGACTATTATGCGGGGAGATTTTTTGTGTGCTAGTAGTCTGATGAATCAAGAAATATACATTTTCGATTTTGACTTAGTTTACAGGCAAACTAAGGGGCCCATTTACTTAGTTCGAGGGAAGGAATAGAGGAAAAAAAGTTCAAATTTCGAATGGTCGAATATGGCTGCTTCGACCATCGAATGGGCTACTTCGACCTTCGACTACGACCTTCGACTTCGAATCGAAACGATTCGAACTAAAAATCGTTCCACTAATCGACCATTCGGTAGTCGAAGTACTGTCTCTTTAAAAAATTGTTCGACCCCCTAGTTTGCCACCTAAAACCTACCGAGGCCAATGTTAGCCTATGGGGAAGGTCCCCATAGGCTTCCTAACAATTTCGTGATCAAACGATTATTCCTTCGATCGTAGGAATAGTGGTAAATCCTTCGACTTCGATATTAGAAGTTGAAGGGTTTTACTTCGACGGTCAAATATCGAGGGTTAATTAACCCTCAATATTTGACCCTAGGTAAATGTGCCCCTAAATGTTTAACAGAAATCCAATTCGCTAAACTCATATTTAACAAGGAAGTATACTACTCCTTTAAGTAGATATTCTGTTGCATAGACACTGACCAGGGGGCAAATTCACTAAAGAGCGAAGCGGCTAATGCTAGGGCAAATTCGCAAGCGTGACGTCTTTTCGTTACTTCGCCAACGGGTGCTGGCGTAAATTCGCTAGCGAAGTGGGCCTACTCTAGCGCTACTTCGCACCCTTACGCCAGGCGAAGTTGCGCTATCGCGACGGGACGTAACTACGCTAATTCACTAACTTGCGCATTTTATGTTACAAGAATTCGCTTTCACTGATCAAATAAATCTGCACTTCCATCTTGGGATCATTTGCCCCACATCTGTGCCAGTGGCATACAGGCAGGTCCTCTGGTATGGAGGTGGGGCTGTACAATAGCAAAGGGCGAATTTGTCCCATTTCGCTTTGCCGCAAAATTAGTGAATTTACAGCGAAATTCACAAAATGGTCGAAGAATTTGCGAAATGCATTGAAGTCAATGGGTGTCAAAATTATTTTGACACCAGTGACAATTTTGACGCACGCAATATACTTGCGCCTATTTTGTCCAAATGCATTAAAGTCAATGGGTGTCCGAATAATTTTGACCTTCGCAAATTTATTTGTTGGCGCCAAAATGTGGTAATTTGCCGCAAATTTGTGCCTGGCGAATTTATTTGCCCCTCACTACTGTACAATCCTTTGTTCCTAAAGCCACTCATCGTGTAGGGTATATTTATGAAAGATATTAAAGGACAACTGTTGGGTAAAAATGTTATCCACAACCAAAGGTGTGGGCTAATAAAGCCCGCATTCCGGTTGGGGATAACATTAGTTTTTTTTAAAAAAACAAATGCCCCCCACTAGCTCTATGAAACCCGCACCGGGAGGGAGCATTTTCAAAAAAAAAAAAAACTACTGTTATCCTTAAAGGGAAAGTAAAGTCTAAAATAGAATAAGGCTAGAAATGCTGTATTTTGTATACTAAATATAAACATGAAATTACTGCACCACAAGCCTAATCAAACAAATGATTTATGCTTTCAAAGTTGGCCACAGGGGGTCACCATCTTGTAACTTTGTTAAACATCTTTGCAAGACCAAGACTGTTCACATGCTCAGTGTGGTGAGGGCTGCTTAGGGATCGTCATAAATTATCAAAACAGGGAACAAACAAAAAGACAAAGCTGCTTGAGTTCTGCATGGCTGGGAAGTAAGGTGGGGGCTCCCCCTGCTGTTCATAAGTATGATTGTTTCCCTGCAGAACAGTTAGGATCGTCTGACAATTCCTATCCACAGCAGTAAACGAAGGAAGAATTTCACTGCATACAGTCAGGTTTCTTATAAAAACGGTGCACAATTTTTAATTAAAGTATAATGGAGATAGGTTTATTTTTCGTTAAAGAAAGTAAAAATGGTTTTTATTTTTTTTTTGTTTTTACATTCCCTTTAACTGGAATGCAGGCTTTATTACCCCACACCTTTAGCTGGGGATAACATTTTTAACCAACAGATGCCCTTTAAGCTGAACTGCCCCCTTTTGCCCAAAAATGTATAGTGGCCAATAGGCCTTTGTTTTTTCTTGCACTAAATGCATTGGAGTCAATAAGCATTTTTTTTCATGTTTTTTTCTCTCCAAAAGCATGGAAATTCTAGAATGGATTCCCAGAAATATTTTCCATTTACAAAAAATCTTATTATAAGCATGTATTAAGTTCAATAATGTATTAGAGTCAGCTACCTGTATACAATTGCAAAGATCGAAGCGCTATCTTTCACTTTACAATAGTGGCTGGAATGTTTGTATTCCAGTTGAATATACAGTGTGCCTTTCATTTTAGTTTGACAGATAATTCAAACAAGAACATTTCTCTGCCGAACAATATTTCACCATAAACTATTCATATTTATACTCGCTGCTCGTTTCTATTTGCTACAGATATAGTGCATAAAATATATTAGAGTCTGTCTTGACCTGACATGCAAGATAATTTTGTCTTTGGGAACCCTCTTGGAAGATGACAGATAGCAAAGTATTATACCAGTGATAAGCCTTACATTTTAAAGGACCAGTATCGCTATAAATTAAAGTTTGACTTGGCAAAGAAATTTATTATATTCTGTACATTGGATGCGTATTTATAATATGGGGGTAGCCTAATTTTGTTGGCGTGCATGATTCTTTTGGTGCAAGTCTGCTGCATCTATTCACTCAACCTGCCATGGAAACTCTGGAGTTACCATCAATAGGAACACTTAAAGGAAAACCATACCCCCAGAATGAATACTTAAAGGGATCCTGTTATTGGAAAACATGTTTTTTTACAAAATGCATCAGTTAATAGTGATTCTCCAGCAGAATTCTGCACTGAAATCCATTTCTCAAAAGAGCAAACAGATTTTTTTGTATTCAATTTTGAAATCTGACATGGGGCTAGACATTTTGTCAATTTCCCAGCTGCCCCTGGTCATGTGACTTGTGCCTGCACTTTAGGAGAGAAATGCTTTCTGGCAGGCTGCTGTTTTTCCTTCTCAATGCAACTGAATGTGTCTCAGTGAGACATGGGTTTTTACTATTGAGTGCTGTTCTTAGATCTAGCAGGCAGCTGTTATCTTGTGTTAGGGAGCTGTTATCTGGTTACCTTCCCATTGTTCTTTTGTTTGGCTGCTGGGGGGGAAAAGGGAGGGGGTGATATCACTCCAACTTGCAGTACAGCAGTAAACAGTGATTGAAGTTTATCAGAGCACAAGTCACATGACTTGGGGCAGCTGGGAAATTGGCAACATGTCTATCCCCATGTCAGATTTCAAAATTGAGTATAAAGAAATCTGTTTGCTCTTTTGAGAAATGGATTTCAGTGCAGAATTCTGCTGGAGCAGCACTATTGACTGATTCATTTTTTCCCATGACAGTATCCCTTTAATAATAAATAAGGTGAAATCGTGGATTCTAGTTTGGCCAGACATTTTTTTTTTTAAAAAATACTGGATATTGATAAAAAGGCCCTGACTGTCCTATTAAAGAGTCTTACCAAACTGAAATATAGACTTCAGTAAATATTGACCTTTTACATATTTTATCTTAAAGGGCATGTAAAGGCAAAAAAATAAAATCCCATTTTTACTTTCTTTAATGAAAAAGAAACCAATCTCCAATACACTTTAATTAAAAAATGTGTACCATTTTTATAAGAAACCTGACTGTATGCAGTGAAATTCTCCCTTCATTTACTGCTGTGGATAGGAATTGTCAGACGGTCCCTAACTGCTGAGCAGGGAACAATCATACTTATGAACAGCAGGGGGAGCCTCTGCCTTACTTCCCAGTCATGCAGAACTCAAGCAGCTTTGTTTATGACGATCCCTAAGCAGCCCACACCACACTGAGCATGTAAGCAGTCTTAGTCTTGCAAAAATGTTTCACAAAGTTACAAGATGGTGACCCCCTGTAGCCAACTTTGAAAGCATAAATTATTTGTCTGATTAGGTTTGTGTTGCAGTAAGTTCATGTTTATATTTAGTATACAAAATACTGCATTTCTAGCCTTATTCTATTTTAAACTTTACATGCCCTTTAAGCCACCATTTTGGGATGGTCTGTGTGTCCCTCAGAGATCACCTGATCAGAAATTCTAAAACTCTTTCTGTAAAAGGAAAAAGTGGGGGAATAAAAGACAGTAGTTAGCTCTTAGTTCATAAAATGGCAATTTTCTATTTTGGATTACCCAATGGTACATATTCCTAAAAAAGTATATTTTTATAAAAAAAAAGGTTTATTTACATTAAACAGGGTTTTACATATGAGCTTTTTTATTTAATATATTTTTATAGTGACCTCCATTCATTGAGGGTATTGTTTTCCTTTAACTGTTATTTGTCAGAAGAGGTAGGACAGATAAAACGCTGCTTGGTGGAAGTATTTAGAAGTATCAGGAGTGTGTCTGTATCTTCAATGGCACCAATAAGTGCAACATTTGCTTCCATTTTAGTACAAATACACTTTGTAAATGAGCCCTAAGGGGCAGATTTATCAAGGGTCGAGGTGAATTTTCGAATGAAAAAAATTTGAATGTAGAGCTATTTTTGTGTACTCGACTAGGGAATAATCCAAATTCGATTTGAATTTGAAAAAAATGTATAAATTTGTATATCAAAATTTATTGTACTGTCTCTTTAAAAATTCGACTTCGACCATTCGCCATCTAAAACCTGCTGAATTGCTGATTTAGCCTATGGAGGACCTACTAGAATCTATTTGGAGTCAATTGGTAGACTTTGAAAAATCGAATTTGATCGAATGCGCTGTTCATTAGATTCGTACAATTCGAATTCAGCCGAATACGGACCTACTTGATTAAAAATGGACCTGTTGGACCAAAAATAAAAGACCAATCGAAATGTATTTATTTTATTTATTTATTTTTTTTTTTTCTGCAGTTGAATAGACTGTATTCAAATCATTCAAATTAAAAGTAAGATCATATATAAGTCCACCAATTGACTCCAAATAGATTCTACGAGGTCCCCCATAGGCTAAAACAGCAATTCGGCAGGTTTGAGGGTAGGGTCACACTGGGAGATTTGGAGAGATTTAGTCGTCCGGCGACTAATCTCCTCTTCTTTGGGGCGACTAATCTCTCTGAACTGCTTCCCCCTGTCTTCCGTATGCTAGAATGAAAAATCACCTTGCGGCACAGCACTCACAGCGCTTCGTTTTCAGAGGTTGCCTGAAGTTTCCTCGTGAGGCGACTAAATCTCCCCGAATCTCCCAGTGAATGTTGAAGTCGAAATTTTAAAGAGACAGTACGTGATAAATTTTGATTATTTTTTTTTTTTTTCGAAGTACACAAAAATAGCTTGAAATTATTTTTTTACTTCAAATTTTGACTTTGACCCTTGATCAATCTGCCCCTAAATGTGATACTGACACTAAAAATTTTCTTTTCAAAATATTAATCTACATTAAAAGTTGCCTATGGGTCATGTTGATCATTTTTCGCCGATAGTTCTGCTTTTTTAAGTAATTGTTACTTGAAGTTTCTAAACTTGACTATTTTGCCAACCTCACTGTCCCATCTCAACCTGTCAGTTAGAATTTCTAATGCTAACGGACTCCTGCTCCACAAATATGGCAGCCTCCTCATAGAGGAACATGGGGGTAAGGAAGGTAATGTAAAAGGGCAAATACTTATGACAAAATTATAAATAGCAAAGACAATGTTATGATAGATATAAAAAGGTTATTTTCTGGCGTCAGTATATCTTTAAGGTATGAATATCCAAATTAATGAAAGAGCCATTATCAGGAAATCCCCAGGTCCCAAACATTCTGGATAACAGGTCCCATACCTGTAGCACTAACCTAGCCATCAAGCTGTATTTTGGGGGGTGCAGCACTTTTTTTTAATGAAGATGGATGTTCTGTTGGGTTCTCCTCACTGATTAAAATGAGAATTATGACAGAGATGTAGTGATGGGCGAATTTGTCCCGTTTCACTATGCCACAAATTGCCCGCAAAATTATTGAAACTGGCAAATAATTTGCGAAACAGAGATTTTGACGCCATCGACTATTCGCCGGCGTCAAAATGTGCGCCAGCGTCAAAGTTGACGCTGGCACCCATTAAAGTCAATGGGCGTCTAAATTGGCACTGGTGTCAGAACCGTCACCGGCGGTGAAATTCGCAATTTGATTCGCTTATGGCGAAATGGGCAAATTTGAATAAATTCGACCATCACTTTAGAGATGCTTTTTTCAGTGTATTCCGTTTCAACCCTTGTTGTCTTTTCTGCAGCACAAACTCTTTGGTCCTGTGGGTAAAAAATATTCTGAACCAGCAATAATAGTAATGCAGTAATTTTATTCTTTTAATAAAGCAATACAACTTTAACAGCAATGTTTCCTGAGGAATCTGTGATGGCAGATGGAAAGAGATGAATACGTTTTAAAATTGTTATTCCATCTGATCAGTTTAAGCAACTCACTTGCCTAAAAGCTGCTTATAAATGGCTTAGAAGTAGGAGTAAGATGGAATCTCACGTGTATGTCCTCGAGATAAGCCTGACTTAGGAGTAAGTACTGACCTAATAGGGATGATTTGTGAAAGCAAGGGATGTGTGGAATCCCAAATTGTTGAATCCATAATGCAGCATTTCTCCCCATAATTACAGTGTAATTGCTTCTGTGCTCACAGTTCCAGCTGCAACTGATGCATCAAAAAAACATACCTCCAAACAGTCCCTCTTTTGACAGCTCAACCCGCAGTCCCTCGTTTGTACTGGAAAGTCCCGATTTTCTCTGCACTGAACAGCCAGAAAAAGAAATAATGTTTCTAACTTAATTGGCTTTTGGCAGAGAGCCCAGAACAGCCACAGCGGCAGATAAGATACGTTTGTAACAATTTTGAGATAAGCAAATAAGTAATTGTAACAATATAAGATAACAGGTCTCTTGGGAGAAGTTAGACTCACAGCTTAAAGGGCAATTCACCTTCATTAGCAAAGCTTTTATAACTGAAAAAAACACAGAAATATGCTCAAACTTTCATAACCTGCCAAAAAATGAACATGGTAATTAAAGGGTGTGGCCACAAAAATGGGCGTGGTCAAAAAACCTTGCCGCAGCAACTTTTTTGGCCCTCTTTTTATTTCCAAAATGTTGGGAGGTATGAAAATGGACACAAATGCACTTGCCTTTTGACAGAAGTTGGGTGCAAGTTGTATCTAGCATCTTCAGAGTGGGCATGGAGTGTGTGTTTAATATGGGGTTTGGATTTGATTCATTGGCCACAAGTCTAGGACACCGATTGACGCAACCTACTGTGGGAACACAGCAGGGTTGCCAGGTTGGAGGTTTTCCAGCCAAATTGGGCTACTATTTTGAAGCCCAGACGGGTTTTGAAAGTACAAACTAGCCAATGTACAGATTTGGGCTACTTTTTGGGCCCTTGGATGGTTTGTACTTTGGAAACCAGCCAAAGTTTTTTTTCTTGCCCTAATGTGCCAAGCCTGTGTCTCCCAGTGCATGTTGGGTAATGTTTTTGTTTTTTTACTAATTTGCCAACTGTCAAGTTTAATGTAAGACTACAATACTACTGACTTACGTAGAAGTCAGGAGTTACCGGATTTTGGGCTCTGTACCCCAGTCTCCCGTTACTCTTAAGCAAATATGCAAAACAGTGAAAATGTTAAAAAGGCGTATTTTCACATATATTCGTTTATTTTTTAGATTTTTTTTTTCTATGTGCTATTTTTGGGCTACTTTTGAAGTGCCTCTTGGCTAGTTTTGGGCTGGTTTTGTAGCTTCCTTTGGCTGGTTTTGAAAATTAGACCTGACAACCCTGGAACACAGGACCTGGCAACCCTGGAACGCAGGAGCTGCCACCAGTTCCAGTGTGATGATATTTCCAGGGTGATGACAGCCCCAGGGCTCCCCAGCGTCAATAGGTGCAGTTTTGCACCATCCATCATAAGGCAGTATAGATGTTTTGACAACCATGTAGTAGTACAGAAGTGTGTTTAGATGCAAGTGCCTTATCAAATTGTGTCAATATGTGCTCTCCATTGTGTTCATTTTTAGGGATGTACCAAATCCACTATTTTGGATTTGGCTGAATCCTGCTGAAAAAGACCGAATCCTGGCCAAATCTCGATTCGCATCCTGGATTATGCATCCCCATTCATTTTAGAGCACCCACCAGTGCCAGGTACATCTCCACCTTCTCAAGCACGCAAGTGCACGGAGGTGCATGCGCATGTGCAGAGGTGCGCACACTCAACAAGGACATAGTAGTAGCTGCCGGGGAGTGCGAGCACATGTACAGGAGTGCTACGTTTGCGCCAAAGAGCGCAGGCACACGCTGAAGAGACAGGGGGAGCTGCTAAGATGAGAGACAGAAGGGTCTGAGCTAGGGGGAATGCGGCAGAAGGGGTACCTGCCTGGCGCTCCTCCAGTTTTGCGCCCTAGACACTTGCCTCTTCTGCCTACGCCTAGTTCCAGCCCTGGCACCCACAGGCAGGTGGCTTCATAAATGACCCCTAATGTGCCACAATTGTAGGAGGGTTTGGACTTGGGGTTTGGTATTGTGCTGGGAATAAAAATAAAATAGTACCTGCTTGAAGACACCGTGGGTGCCACTAAAATTACTTTAGAAAATCTATTACCCCTTCTACCATTTAAGTGAATTTCTACAAAGTACATACACACACTAATATACACATTTATATATAAACACACACACACACACACACACACACATATATATATATATATATATATATATATATATATATACACACAAACATACTAATATCTATCTTATCTATCTATCTATTAGTGCATTAAAAGAAGGTAGGGGATCTATCCTCGTGAGTTGAAAAACACCTCCGCAGCTATCAAATTCAGGAATACTTTGCAGAGAATATCAAGTGAAGATATAAGATTGCAGCTGTTTGCTCGAATCAGAAGTGGAGTTGGCAAATGATACGATAACTAGTTAGCAGGTGCTACAATCTGTATTTATAGAGCGCAACATGCGGGATTCTGTTAGATTAATGATTCTTTTCACCTTCTTAGCTTTGCCGTTGAATACCATGGGAGATATTTTAATAACTATTGACGATTTTAAAAGCGCTATAAACCAGCCTGTTATCTAGCATTTAGCACTTTTATATTTTAGAAATAAAGTTTAGTATGCTTTTCATCATTACCAAAGCGGGAGAATGTTTTTACAGCAATCTCTTTCTATCTGAGGACATTGCAGTTTCATTTACAGGTTATGCCTTAGGTAGTGGCATGAGCTCTGCCCACTGTTTCTCATATAACGAGTGAAAGAGAATAAAATTGTGTGTATGCAAATTTACCTGGATGGATGGATGAATTTAGTTTTCAAGCTAGTCTTTGTCAATAGTACCCTGGTCTTGAGGCAGAACCATCTTTTTGGCTGTAAGAGCAGTTTTTCATGTCTCTGTGCTGGGAAGCATTATCTCTATGCTCTCCCTTTTTACTATAACAACTCTGTGATTCCTTTGTTCGGTGTTCTGACTCTTTGTGAGTTCAGAATCCGCTTGTGTTGAATAAACTTTATCTTTTAACCTCAAGTGGTCTCCGGTAAGGCGGTAACTGACTTTCCACGACAAGAGCAAATTATTAACAGAGTTGAAAGGTATGATATTATTAATTATATTATTATTGGTGTACTGTAAAGTTGGATGCCATCTTTTCACTATTTGTTTGTAATATTTTTACAGGATTACGGGTAAATGTAATAAAAATCGCTAACGGAAAAACTATTCGCAATGCGAAAAGTTATGCCTTTGCGCGAACAAATTTTGCTTTGTGCGAATTTAATATAGCTTTTGCGAGCCCGGAAATTGTTTAGCGACCACTTCCGACAGTGAAAGACCGTTTGCGAATTTTATAGTTTGCGCCAATGCGCAGTCAATTTAATAAAACTTCTTACTGAAAAAGTCGTTATGTTTGCTCCAAAAGATTACGACACCTTCAAGCACTTCTTATGAGTGCGCAATTAAAATTCGCAATGCGCAATTAAAATTCGCAATGCAATAACAGTTTAAGGAACAATATTACATTGCAAGATGTGAATTTTTAGTCTTATTGGTGCGAATTGTTTTGCTCTTTGCGACTTTTATTACATTCCCCTGTTAATCTCTTAAAATCTGGGGACATGAATGCTTCTAGCCTAGGCAGTGTCAGGCCACGTAGCAATGGAACCCCAATTCCTTGTTACCTTTTCCACCTCTTGCGCATCACCCTTCAGCTCCCGCTATGAAGGGCCTCCATCGAACTAGGGGTCGGCAGGCAGAAAAGATATGAAACATAATTGATACAGGTAGGGGATTTTTTAACAGGAAACTCATTATCCAGAAAGCTCTGAATTATGGGAAGGCTGTTCCCCACAGGATACATTTTTAATTAAATAATTCAGATTTGTAAAAATGATTTCCTTTTTCTTTGTAATAATAAAACAGCTCCTTGTGCTTGATCCACACTAAGATATAATTAATCCTTATTGGAGGTAAAATTAATATTTAAATAAAATCGTAGTAGATTTAAGTCATGGAGATCCAAGTTAAGGAAAGACCCCCTTATCCGTAAAACCAAGCATTCTGGATAACAGGTCCCATACCTGTATAATGGAAGAAGAAAATGTGCCCATCTCTGAGAACACTATGTTAGATGCTACGTTTAAAAGGGGGCATTTCAAATATCTTAATAAAATGACAATTATGCTACCACCCTGGTGGTCTTCCTTGTGACCCCCATATTTTATTTTACAGGGTGCATTGCTGCTGTCCAGTATTGAATCTTAAGTGATTATTTGTTGTCTGGAGTGACTTTCCCTGATTGGTTGCTCAAAAGAAATCTGTATGATTGTCATCACAAGTCAACCTGGAATGGCCCTGGACTGGCAAGAATAGTTTATTGCTTGTGCAAGAGGATGCCAACTGAGAATTTAGGGAGAAGCGGATGTCCACCGAGGGAATGAGTACGTCAGAGAAAGGCAATAGGGCCTAGATGATAGTTAAACATTGCTCGAATCAGACAAATAAATAAAGACGTTACCACATTTTTACATTTTTTATTAGAAGCTTTACTTGCCCTTTAAAATCCATAACAAAAAAATATTCTACTTAATTTATCTAACACTAAGTTCTTGAGTCAGATACAATTTGTTGAGCTCAGCTCAAAATGATGAGGCTTACTTCTTTATCTCTGCCGGAGGTAATATGCTGATTTTTTGTATCTATATAACAGAGCAAGGGAGAATTGGACAGGGTCATGCTAATTAGCGTATAATAAAATATGATTATAGCAAGGAAAAGTTGCATGCAACAGCCAAAGGCGTCGCATTAATATTAGTAAGTCAAAATTGATATACCGCTGGGCAGGCAAGCGCATGACTCAGGCAATCCCATTTAGCACTTAACACTTCAGCAGTTCACTTCTTAAAGCACAAGTAAGAATTACTCATGGCTGCAGATTAAGGAGTCTTATATCGAGGACTAACATCTGACTCCATTTAACACTTGGTAAAACTGGGATGACATTACTCTTGCTAAAGATGGTGACCAGGATGTGTGCTAGTACAACTGTACAAATGGAGTACTTTGTAGAATTACAGTATTGGCTATAGGTATTTATTTATGGCCCCCCAAAAACCTAAATGGGTAGGGTTAAAAGGGTTGTTCCCCTTTGAGATAACTTTTAGTATGATGTAGAGAGCGATATTCTGAGACAATTTGCAATTGGTTTTCATTTTTTATTTGTGAATTTTTTGAGTTATTTCGCTTTTTATTCAGCAGCTCTCCAGTTTGCAATTTGAGCAATCCGGTTGCTAGGGTCTAAATGACCCAAGCAACCATGCTTTCATTTGAAAAAGAGACTGGAATATGAATAGGAGAGGGTTAATGAATATAAAAATGAGTAATAAACAATACATTTGTAGCCTTAAAGAGCATTTGTTTTTTTAGATGGGGGTCAGTGACCGCCATTTAAAAGCTGGAAAAAGTTAGAAGAATAAGGCAAATCATTAAAAAAAACTATAAAATAAATAAATAAAGAAGACCAATTGAAAAGTTGCTTAGAATTTGTCATTCTACAACATAGCAAGGGGCATATTTATCAAGAGTCGAATTTAGAGTTTATGGGAGTTTGTAAACTCCCATAAACTCGAAATTCGAAAAAAAATGTCCAGTCGAAAAAAAAATTACATTCGGGTGAATAGGATCGACCTGCAAACTCGAATTGAATTTGAATCAATTTTTTTTAATTTGATTTTCGAAAGTCCACCATAGGCTAAAAACACCAATTTGGAAGGTTTTAGATGGCGAATAGTCGGATTTGAATTCTTAAAGGGACAGTACATGATAATCAAATTACACTAAAATAAACTTGAATATCGAATTTAAAAATTACAATTTTCAATTCGACCCTTGATAAATTGGCCCCTAAAAGTAAACCTGAAGGTGAACCACCCCTTTAAATGTCCATCTGATCCCTAAAGTTTTGCCCAAATTTTAATCAAGCAAAAAGTGCTGGAATTTACCAAAATGCAAAGCCAAATCCAGGATTTATTGTATTCTTATTCTTCACGCCTGTTGACATCCAATCATCATGCTAATTTGCTTCGGCTTCATGCAATATTATCAAGGGTGGAGACAAGGACCCTTTTGCTCTTTGGGCCATTCTACTCTGTTAAGGGACCATTAGCATGAGAACCAAAGGTTGAGTGTCTGTACTGCATATTGAAAGTAACAGGTATGGGACCTGTTATCCAGAATGCTCAGGACCTGGGTTTTTATGGATACGGAATCTTAAGTCTTCTAAAAAATCATTTAAACCTTTATTAAGCCCAATAGGATTGTTTTCATCCAATGAGGATTAATTATATCTTAGCTGGGATCAAGGTACTGTTTCACTACTACAAGGAAAAGGGAAATCATTTAAAAAAAAATTAATTATTTGATTATAATAAAGTCTAAGGGGCAGATTTATCAAGGGTCGAACTACGAAATTTGAATTTAAGAAGACCAACCGAATTTAAGTCAAATTAGTTTTTGGTCAAATAGGTCAGTTTTCGATCGAATAGGTCCATATTCGGCTGAATTCGAATTGTACGAATAGGAAATAGGAATATCGCATTTGATCGAATTTGATTCAACGTTTTTCCCCCATTTTTCAAAGTCCACCAATTGACTCCAATTAGGTTCTAAGAGGTCCCTCATAGGCTAAAACAGCAATTCGGCAGGTTTCAGATGGCAAATGGTTGAAGTTGAATTTTTAAAGAAACAGTACATGATAAATTTCGATGTTCTAATTTTCAATTTTTTTTCAAATTTGAATCAAATTCGGACTTTTCCCTAGTCGAAGTACACACAAAAAACGAATTTTTTATCATTAGAAAAGTCACCTCGACCTTTGATAAATCTGCCCCTAAGTAATTCAGAGCTTTCTGGATAATGGTTTTCCGGATAACAGATCCTATACCTGTATACTGCAAATTCTGTTGAGTGCTGGCTCATGTACAAGCACAGCCATACTATTAAGGGGAACACTTCATTTTCTTTGTCCCCCAGTTCTCCCCCGAAAATGGCTAATGTTCAGTATATGTAATTATTGGGATATTGCACATATGCAGGATCTTTTCATTCTTTTTAATAGCAGGCAGCTATCGGCTGCATTATCACACTGGTCGATGTAAATGGCTGTCTGTTAATTTGATGTCAGAGAAGGTGCTGTTCACAATTTTGATTCTAATGACATTCCTGTCCCGAGTTGCTCGGCAATGAAGCAGAAAATGAAAACTATACAGGCAAGAGAGCTTCCTATCAGTTTATAATTGTTTCCATAGAGACCGTAAATGCACAAATACGCTCTCTGTATCACAACGGCTTCAAGCTAAAATGGATCTTTAAAGATATTTGATGAACCTTTTCATTTAGTAGAAATATTATCATTAAGACATCATGAAATTGAGTTTATGGAGAATAAATTTTGCCAACTTTAAAATCATGTAGAAGTATACGTAGCAAACATTGCATTTCCTTGGTTGAATCATATTAATCGCCCTGGTTGTCCTCTGGTGGCCCTTTCTTTTTTATTTCATAACAATGTCAACTTCTGCAGAATTCATGGCCTTCCGTTAAAGGGGTGGTTTACCTTTAAAGGGCATGTAAAGGCAAAAAAATAAAATCCCATTTTTACGTTCTTTAATGAAAAAGAAACCTATCTCCAATATACTTCAATTAAAAAATGTGCACCATTTTTATAAGAAACCTGACTGTATGCAGTGAAATTCTTCCTTCATTTACTGCTGTGGATAGGAATTGTCAGACGGTCCCTAACTGCTCAGCAGGAAAACAATCATACTTATGAACAGCAGGGGGAGCCCCTGCCTCACTTACCAGCCATGCAGAACTCAAGCAGCTTTGTTTGTTTCCCTGTTTTGATCATTTATGACGATCCCTCAGCAGACCAGACTGAGCATGTGCGTAGTCTTGGTCTGCAAAGATGTTTAACAAAGTTACAAGATGGTGACCCCCTGTGGTCAACTTTGAAAGCATAAATGTTTGATTAGGCTTGTGGTGCAGTAACTTCATGTTTATGTTTAGTATACAAAATACAGCATTTCTAGCCTTATTCTATTTTAGACTTTACTTGCCCTTTAAGTTAACTTTTATTATATTATAAAATAGCTAATTCTGAGTAATTTTACAGTTGGCCATCATTATTTCTTTTTTCTAGTTTTTAAAATATGCCTTCTGACTCTTTTCCAGATTTCCAATGGGAGTCACTGACCCCATCAAAAAAACGAAAAACAAATGCTCTGTAAGGCTACAAATGTTTTGTTACTGCTACTTTCTTTTCATGCCTCTCCTATTCATATTCCAGCCTCTTATTCAAATCAATCCATGGTCGCTAGGGTAGTTTGGACCCTAGTAACCAGATTGCTAAAATTGCAAACTGGAGAGCTGCTGAATAAAAAGCTAGGGTCAAATTTATCAAGGGTCGAATTTCCACGTTTTTTAAATTCGAATTAAAAAAGACCAACCAAAACGTATTAAAAAGAATAAATGTTTTTTTTTGCAGGTTCATTCGTATTCGCTTGAATTCAAATCATGCAAATTGAAGTAATAACGCATTCAATTGAAAACTTCGATTTTTCAAAGTCCATCAATAGACTCCAAATGGGTTCTAGGAGGTCCCCCTACCCCTTCGATTTTCGAATTTTCGAATTTGTTTCAAATTCAAATCAAATTTGGACTATTCCCTAGCTGAAGTACACAAAAATTAATTTGATAATTCGAATTTTTTTAAATTTGAATTTTCACTTCGACCTTTGATAAGTCTGCCTCCAAATCACTCAAAATCCACAAATAATAAAAACAAATGAATATCACTCTCTAGATCATAGTAAAAGTTAATTTAAAGGTGAACAAAGCCTTTCACACCCAGCTTTATTCAAATTCCCTCATATTCCCTGTTTTTTTTATTTCAAATTTATAAATGCACATATTAAGGCAAGCAAGTATAACAATATATCAATATATATAGATTTAATATATCAATATTGCTAAAGAAATTTCTTCTTCTAGAGAAATTTCCTACCCATTAAAGGTATTTCCCGGCCATTAGTGATGGGCGAATTTGTGACGTTACGCTTCACAGAAAAAATTGCGAATTTCGCACGAAATTCGCAAAACAGCAAAAAATTAACAAAACACAAATTTTGAAGCCCGTGTAAATTCTGATGCTCACATCAATTTTGACGCCATCGTTAAAGTCAATGGGCGTCTGAATAATGTTGACATGCAACAGTTTTGACGCAAATGACTTTTCCGACGTGCGTCCAAAAGTTTTGCAGCAGTTTGACCAATTTATTCGCCGGCGGGAAAACACGGAAATTCGCCGCAACTACACACCCTGCGAATTTATTCACCCATCACTACTGCCCATACCCTACCTTATTAAATCACTCCTGTGATTCTGATTCTGTAATTGTAGGGAGGCGCTTCTTAACCTTTCCCTAAATGCATAACCCTATGACTTTAAGGGGCAGATTTATCAAGGGTCAGATTTCGAAGTACAAAAAACTTAGAAATTCGACCATCGAATTAAAAAACTTCGAATTCGAATATCGAATTCGAAGTTTTTTCAACAAATTTGGCAATCCTGCGGTCGAATAAAAATCATTCTATCGATTTTAGTGATCTGCGTTTTTTTAAAGAGACAGTACTTCGATTATTGAATGGTCGACTATTCGAACGATTTTTACTTCGAAACGAAGTCGAAGCAAATTCGAAGTCGTAGTATCCTATTCGATGGTCGAAGTATCCAAAAAATTACTCCAAATTTAAAAATTTTTTACTTAGAAATTTCCTCGAATTCGCTTCGACCCTTAGCATGGACTCTGTACAAGTGAGGAGCTGGGGTTTCACCTGTACAATATTTATCTCTAGTCAGAGTGCAGGGAGTGAGTTAACCCTTCCCATTCAGCCATTCTAGTGAGTGGAACTAGTGCAGCTGCCTGAGCTATTGCTAGGGAAGTAATCCCTGTAGGATAATGAGGACTTCAGCCCTGTAGTGAGTTATCAGCATGTACACTGGATCTGGATTGTGGATTTCCCATCAGCCTCAGTGACACATGCAGTGGATCTCCTCAGGAATTCAGGAAGCCTTCTCCTACTCCAGAATTTCAAGCTCAGTGTAGATTAAAGCTGCCAGACTGCTCCCCTGCATCTGCCTCACAGGATTTATTTCTCATTCATATTTCTCATTTTTTAGATTTTCGAGTTTATGGGAGTTTTTAGAAACTTTCAAATTTCGAGATTCGAATTTTGAATTTTTCTTTAAATCCGAAATCGAATTTGGACTATTCCCTAGTTACATTGAAAAAAACTCGAAATTCGAATTGAAAAATTCAAATTTTCAATTCAAACCTTGATAAATCTGCCCCTTAGTCTCTCCAATACTACATTTTCCATGTTACGGGGTTGAGCAGTTATGTACAATTTATTTACAGTTAAAATTCATAATATAGAAAAAATGATACAATATAATTATACATAACATGTCACATCGAATACAAAGTTTAATCCCAATGGCAACCGCGTCTGTAAGTAAAAAATCCAATTTACCTCTCTCACAACTTTTTAGTTAGAGTATCTCCTCCTCTTACACCTGTCCTAACTTGTTCAATTCCTTGTATAGAAAAATATGTAAGATTACTATTATTGCATTCCATAAAGTGTCTAGTGACATTAGTTTTGTTACTGTACTTGGTATTGCTGATCTGATTGACATGTTCTCGGATTCTCTACTTAAGGGACCTAGTTGTACACCACCCATACTGCTTGTTACCTTTGTTACATGTAAATTGGATACACAACTCTTATGTAGCGATGGGCGAATTTGTCCTGTTTCGTTTTGCCACGAATTTTGCCAATTTCCTGCAAAATTCGCGAAACGCAGATTATGACACCGACGACAATTCGCCGGCGTCTAAATGGGCGCCTCTTGAAAGTTGAAATTTCAAATTCGTTTGCCGACGTCAAAGCTCGGAAATTTGCACCTGCCGAATAATTTCGCCTATCACTACTCCTATGCTATTACAGTTAATCTATTATTGTTTGATACTATATATTTTATTTGGGACTGTGGACCTGAATTCCTGTGAGATTTTGAGATGTTTACACGTTACACAGCGACTACTCCCACATTTATAATACCCTTTAATATTTAGAAAGTGAGTCTGTCTGATTTTTTTACTTCTAAACGGGTTAGGTGATAAAAAGTCTCCTAGGGTATGTGCTCGTCTGGCTACACTTCTCACTCCTTGATTCAATGTCTCAAAAAAGTCATCGTCTGTAGTGGTTTGGGCGTATTTCTCACATTTTGCTTTGCGAATTTCCCTGCAAAAATTCACTAAAGAATTGTGAAAATCGTAACATTTCACATAAAAATAGTGAAAATCTGAAATTTTCATGAAAATTGGAAATTGACGAAAAAGTCGCTTGCATCTATTTTGACGCTGGTGTTAGTCAATGGGCATCCATAATTTTTTGATGCCGGCGATTTTTCACTGGAAATTTATTCTCCGGCAGTTAAACGAGGAAATTCAACGCAAATTTGTGCCAGGCAAATTTATTCGCCCATCACTAATCATCTGTATACAGAAGTTGTAAAAACATTTTAAATTACATTAACAATTTTTTATATTGTCTACTATATCTTGTAATAAACAGTAACTTATTATTATGTTGTGCATTATGTTCCTTCTTTTTTGGGGTCAGCAATAGATCTCTATCTGTATTTGCTGCTTTTTTAATATTGTTTCTCCCATAGCCTCTCTCTCTCTCTCTAAAACGGTCACTCATGTCATCCGCTAGAGTCCTGAACTCTCCAAATGTTGAGCAGTTCCTCCTCAAATGTAGGGACTGTCCAACTGGTATAACTCCTATTAGGCTCCTCGGAGTGAGCATGCAGTAGAGCAGGGATCCCCAACCTTTTGAACTCGTGAGCAACATTCAGAAGCAAAAGGAGTTGGGGAGCAACACTAGCATCAAAAATGTTCTTGGGTGTCAAATAAGTGCTGTGATTGGTCATTTGATAGCCCCTATGTGGATTGTCAACCTACATTGAGACTCTGTTTGTCAGTATACTTAGTTTTTATGAAACCAAAACTTGCCTCCAAGCCTGGAATTCAAAAATAATCATCTGCTTTGAGGCAGAAACATCCAAGGGGTTGGAGAGCAACATGTTGCTCACGAGCTACTGGTTGGGGACCACTGCAGTAGAGTGTTGCCACTGAACGGTTTATGATACATTCTAGAATTAACCTTGTTCTCCTTAGAAAATAGTTTCACGTCTAGGAATGCAATCCCTGTTTGTGAAAAATTATCTGCAAATTTCAAGTTCAAATCATTAATGTTAATTGCTTGCACAAACTCCTTAAATTCTTGTCTACAACCTGTCCAGATACATTTACAGATACGTAAATTGTCTATATAACGTACATACAGTTTCAAACACTTCCTCCAGCCTGCAGCATAAAGGAGGAAAGAGCAAACTTCGCCCCCATTGTTGTCCCACATCGCTGCAGGTAAAATTGTATGTCAGATAGAAAATAGTTGTGTCCCAAAAGATTACCTAATTGGCAAAAGAAGAAAATGGTTCAATTCCTCTGAATACTCGCTATAGTTGTTCAAATAATAGCGTATTGCTTCTAAGCCCTTCTCGTGGGGAAATGAGGAATAAAAAGGGGGTCACGTCTAGTGTGGCCCAACTGTATTGCCTTTACTACCTGATATTTCTAAGTTTCAAAAGTACATCTGTAGTGTCCCGTACGTAACTATCTAATCTCAATACTAATGGTTGTAGATGAACGTCTACCCATTCTGACAGGTGTTCATTAAGTGAGCCTATGCCCGAAATGATAGGTCTCCGTTCTTTATGCACTTTTGGCAAATGATAGAAAGTGGGAATAACTGGAAACGTAGGTATAAGGAAGTCTTTTACTATGTCGCTAATTCTTTCTTTCTCAAATGCTAAATGGGAGACAGTCTTCCTGCTATTTGGAACTTTCTGAATAATGGGTTTCCAGATAACTGATCCTATACCTGTATTAGAGAGATTAGGGCAAATCTGGATAGGCAGATTCACTTTTAGTGGCTCGCGCATGACCAGCTTTGGTAACTAGAACACAGTGCTAATACAGATGTGAAGGATTTTTGAGAATAGATCCATAGATTTAGCACTTGTATATATTTTTCCTAATGAAGAGCTATATTCAACAAAGGAAAGTAAATACAATTTTTATTTTTAAAAAAAGCATGCAAATAGTGGATGTCAAGCACATTTCTCTAAAAAACATAACTATCTCTCTTTCTCTCTCTCTCTCTCTCTCTCTCTATATATATATATATTTTTTTTATATATATTTTTTTATTATTATTTTTTACAAACAAAGCCAGCTGAGTTTTTACTTTAGTCATATACTTTTAAAAAACCCTGAACTTTTCCAGTACATTCATTTGAGTTGATTATAATGAGAGTTCTGGAACAGCACAATTAAAAACTCTTCCTTCGCATATCAGATACAAAGCCTGGCAGTATCTGAAACCTAATTGCCGCTGTATCAACAGTCAAAATCTCGAAGACAGTGAAATGTTGGTTGCTAGTGGAGACCAATCATTCCTGACCATTAATGGCATGTCTATATCGGGCAACACATTATGAATCGCTCAGGCAGATATAACTTATTATTATTCTATGCCATCAGATTTAAAAATAACATAATTAAAAAGTCGTGATTATTTTATATAAAAGTGTGTGTTTATATATATACATCTCAAACTTGTATGGTACTATAAGTCATTTTTTGGGGGGGGTTGTCTGTTCTGGGCAATAATTTTATTTCACAATATGCTAATATCTGTTACCCTTAGGCTACACGATGCGTCTTCATCAGATCCGACTTGATGAGAGGAAATGGATGCGTCAAGACGGATGCTGCGAAAATAAGGTAATAGAAATGTCGGACCTTGTCAGATGTGCTGCAAATTGTAGCGACAAGGTCCGACATTTCTATTACTAACCTTATTTTCGCAGCATCCGTCTTGTCGCATCCGTTTCCTCTCATCAAGTCGGATCTAGTGATGGGCAAATAAATTCGCCAGGTGTGAATTCTCTGCGAAATTCCATGTTTCGTCGCTGGCGATTAAATTTCGAGTCTCAAAAGATGCAGTCTACCACTGATGGGGAATATAGTTACTCTAGCACAGGTAATGGAATTTATTGTCCAGAAACTGTTATCCAAATAGCTCTGAATTACAGCAGTGCCCCCTCCAATAGACTCCATTCTATCCAAGTAATTAAAATTCGAATTCAAAATACTTTTTTCTCTGTAATAAACAATACCTTGTACTTCATCCATTTAATATATAATGAATCCTAATTGGACGCAAAGCATCCTGATCTGCGCTGGGTTTCATGCAATAATAATCATGCAATAATCTGAAAATATCTTAGTTTTCGGGTGTAAAATCTGAAAAATTTATACGATTAATTTTTTTACAATTTTTTTCGGGTTTTTTTCCCGCACAGGAAATTTCCGGGAAAATGTATTGATAAATAAGGGGCCGGAGAGGGTTGTCTGGGTCAGCAAAGGCAGGGAACGGGTATTTGCTGGCTGGGCCTAGTGGGGGTTTTCCCGGTGTCCTGCTGGCCCAGTCCGACTCTGCTATAATCAAAAGCTTTTGTGTTCTAATACCACTTTTTGTATCTACAAATCATTATGCTTCAGATATAAGAGATCAAAGAAGCTATGCCATTAACCCTTTAATACACAGGTATGGAACCTACTATTCAGAATTCCTGGCATTTTCCAGAAAATGAATCTTTCTGTAATTTGCCAATCAATACCTTGACTGAACCCATCTAAAAAAGCAAATTATCTGTAAAACTACAAATGTATTGTTATTGCTACTTCTGATTGCTCACCTTTCTCTTCAGCCCCTCTCCTATTCATATTCCAGTCTCTTTTTCAAATCAATGCCTGATTGCTAGGGTAATTTGGACCCCAGTCAATTCAAAGGTGAACAACCCCTTTAACAGTACGGGATATGGGATCTGTTATCCGGAAACCCATAATCCATAAAGCTCTAAATTATGAAATGGCCATCTGCCATAGACTCAATGTTATCCAAATGATCCAATTTCCCTAATAATAGTAATACAGTAGCTTGTACTTGATCCCAACTAAGATATAATTAATCCTTATTGGAAGCAAAACCAGCCTGTTGGGTTTATTTAATGTTTAAATGATTCTTCTAGTAGACTTAAGGTATGAAGATGCAAATTAGGGAAAGTTCCGTTATCTGGAAAACCCCAGGTCCCAAGCATGCTGCATAACCGGTCCCATACCTGTAATACTGTGCAGGCACATGGTCACAGACTACAGCAAAATACCATTGGGAATCACCTGAACATGGTGGCACAACACTGATATGAATTTACAGGAGGTTGATAAAGTTTTCAGCAAAGAGAAGCATCAGTCCAGGGCCCCTTTTACTGTCCTTTAACCTTGTGAGCTTGGAGACTCATTTCTTTACCTTATTAAAAAAGCCTCCTTTCCTCTATGCTACAACTGTTCTTCATAGGAAAAAAAAGGTCTGAACAGCTTAGGGTTGCTACCTGTCTGGTTTTGACCTGGACAGCCCGGTATTTTGAAGGGCTGCCCGAGTCAAAAATTCCTGCCCGATTTTCCAGATAAGGAAAACCGGGCAGGATTCCCCTTGATTGACACAGCGGTCATCGTGTCATAACTCCGACATCACGTCCCTACCATACCACAGCCCCGCCTCCTCTATGTCACAGCCCTGCCCCCCTGCCCGGTCTTCACTGGCTGAAAAGCTAGCAACCCTACAGCTCATCACCCAACAGTGTACCTAGACTGTGCTGGAAACAAAAAAGACTCCTGCAAAAAAAAATCTTTGAATGGGGATCTGGTACGCACTTAGGATTGCCACCGGTTTGGTTTTGACCGAACAGTTCGGTTTTTCTTAGGCCTGTTCGGGTCTCAACTTATTCGGTTTTCAGCCTGAACAATAATCTGCCAATATATGAAAACCAATTAAATACCAAGATACTCATTTCTAAATGAGCATTGCTGTATTTCAAAGCTTTCTGGATTACAGATTTCTGTATAACAGATCCAATACCTGTAGTTAAAGGATTGGTCTTACTCACGGGGCAGAATAGATAAAAGTAGGGTTTCCAGCCGTGTGGGCAATGCTGTTTCTTAGGACAGAGCCGCCCCCCCGCCCGCTTACCTTTCCGCGTTTGCACACTCTCGCACTAGTAAAACCAATTTTCCGGTTTAAAAAACGGAAATTCGGCAATTTAGTGCAGAGACGTGCAACTAAATTGGTTAGAGGGACGGAAGACTTAAATTATGAGGGTAGACTGTCAAGGTTGGGGTTGTTTTCTCTGGAAAAAAGGCGCTTGCGAGGGGACATGATTACACTTTACAAGTACATTAGAGGACATTATAGACAAATAGCAGGGGACCTTTTTACCCATAAAGTGGATCACCGTACCAGAGGCCACCCCTTTAGACTAGAAGAAAAGAACTTTCATTTGAAGCAACGTAGAGGGTTCTTCACAGTCAGGACAGTGAGGTTGTGGAATGCACTGCCGGGTGATGTTGTGATGCTGATTCAGTTAATGCCTTTAAGAATGGCTTGGATGGTTTTTTGGACAGACATAATATCAAAGGCTATTGTGATACTAAACTCTATAGTTAGTATGGGTATGGGTATATAGAATTTTAATTAAAAGTAGGGAGGGGTGTGTGTATGGATGCTGGGTTTTCATTTGGAGGGGTTGAACTTGATGGACTTTGTCTTTTTTCAACCCAATTTAACTATGTAACTATGTAACTATGTAAAGGCACCAGGAGTGGCTTTTTGCCGCCCCTCGAATCCTATCTGGCACTGCCTCCTGAGTCGGTGCACCCCTGCATGTGGGTGTCAACTGAACATCTCAGTTTGTCAAAGGGCTGTCCGCTCAAAACTGTCCCATTCAAAACATTGTGAAAACTGGACAGAAATCCAGCCAGTTGCATATGTAATACAATAAATCTGACCAGGCATCGTAACTCCACGACATCATCTCTGATGTCATCATGCCCACCCAAACATCACTGCTCCACCCCCAGTGCTATCTGCCCCGCCCCCTTTGTTCAGGTTTAGCCACTGGCAAAGGTGGCAACTCTACATGCTCTTCAACCGTTATCAGCCACCCCCTTCCTCCCTTTCTGTTGCCTGTCCCCAGCTCTCTGCCGTTAGCGGTGTGGCCGGAGAGGGGGGATTTATTTAAAGCTTTAGAGGAAGCAGACCGCATAGTTTGGACCCATCCCTTTATATTTACGCCACTGGGGGTTGGGCCAAGAGGACTCCCTCCTGATTGGTTGATGTGATAAGCAAGGGGTGCATAATAATCACATCTGCATTTTTTTCATTTCAAACTTGCATTTTTTTTAAAATGAGAAACAAGACACATGGTGAAATTCTACACAGCTTTCCTGGCACAAAATCCCACATTTTTTTCTTGCGAAACAAAAAACAGCTGAAAATTCTTGCATGGATCCTTTTTTTTGATTACTTTGAATACTGTGAAACTGTACCAGGCCAAAAAGGTTGCTTTATTTCTAGGTACAAACAAAACGTATGTGCTTTCTTCTGCAAAAATCAATGCTGTACCTCACTTAGGATTGCCACCATTTCAGTTCAGGGAAAAGGGGCAGGGGAGCGGGGTGGCTGTCATTGGGGTGGGGCGGCTGTCATCGAGGGAGGGCGGCTGTCATTGGGGGGCAGGTCAGTGATGTCGGGGGGCGGGGCAGTGATGTCCTGGGCAGTGCTGATGATCTCAGGTGGAGGGCTGATGACGTCAGGGGCGGGACTCATGACATGGTGATCAGAGATTAGTTGATTGGCATGTCATTAACTTCAATGTCCTGTCCGAAATTTGGAAATCCAGACAGACAGAGAATACGAATAAATGTTACTGTGCCTTCATTCTTTGCTATTTACAGGGCAATAAACAGAACAAATAATTTACTACAACTTTCCCTTTAGGAGTATTTTGAATACACAGAAGACAAACCAAAAACAAACCAAAAAAAAAAAGCTAAATGTTTTGAGTCTGTTGACACAATTAAAAACCTCAGCATGTTAATAAACCTGCTGTGGAGATAAATGGGTTCCATTAGCTTTCTCATTAGATTTAACCAGGATTATTTCTCTAGCAATCAGTCATTTATCTCTGTTTGCACTTTTCCTATTTACTATACTACTGAATTCTATTTTTTTTTTCGAGTCTTCTTTCTCAGCACCTTCATTTCCCTAGAGCTCATTACTTTTACCCAGCGTAGAAAGTTTGTGAAAATAAAAAAATCAGATGAAACTTTTAGGGGGTTATTTACTATGAGAATTTTTCTCATAATTTCGGTAAAACAAACTCAACCAAACTCCGATCCAAGATTTTACCTTATTTATTAATAAAATAACTAAAAAAAAAAAATGATTCAGGAAAAGTCTCGATACAATCGTGAAAAAAATTCAGGGCAGACCACGATATCTTGAAATTGGAAAAGGGACATTGCCATTGACATCTACAGAACCTCGACAGGGTTGAGATGGAGTTTAGACCACAGATAAGTCAATAGTGTTAATCAAGGTTGCAGACTTATTATTCAGCAGCTGTTCTCTTCATATTTGTGTTCAGCTGAACGGAGTACCAGGAGAAGTACATTTATTCTGTTAGAGAACAGCTGATGGGTAATAAGTCTGTAACCCTGATTAATGATATTGACTTATCTATGGACTAGTGTAGGGTTCCTCAACCACCAGGCCGATTGGACCGTGCCGAATTGGACGCCGGCACAGAGAATTGGATGCCGGCGTGCCTAAATTGGATGCCGCTGCCTCCCCATCCCTCCTGACCCCTGATTAGCAAATTCTTCAACAAGGAAAAGAAAGCAAAATTTATGCCTTGAATAGAATGACACCCAATAAGAACCTTGGTAAAGACTCATCATCAAATACCCCAAAGTTTAGGGCAGGGGATCTCCAACTTTTTTAACCCATGAGTTATATTCAAATGTAAAAAAAGAGTTGGGGAGCAACACAAGCATACAAAAAGTTCCTCAGGGATACCAAATGAGGGCCATGATTGGGTATTTAGTAGTCCCTATGTGTACTGGCAACCTTCAGAAGGCTGTCCAAAGGTTTCACGATTCTAAATAAAGAGAAACTTGTATACTAGTTTCTGTGTATAAGTGGTTACCTTTGCTTAGCAGTAGAATAATGAGCTCCCACACAACTTTGCCAATGATAATCAGATCAGAAGCATAACCCAGGAGATCTAAAGCTGAGGTCTTTCATTCATAGATAGTAATGGGCGAATGTGTGCAGTTTTGCTACGCTGTAAAATTTGCAAAACAGTGAAAAATTTTTGAAATGCATTGTAGCCAATGGACGTCAAAATAATTTTGATGCTCGTCAATTTTTGTACGTGCGTGCCCACAATGATATGCATCTTTCTTTGTACCATGAGTTTTCCATTTCCAACTTTTTCTTAAACTAATGATCGAGATGTCTAAAAAAAGCTCTAAAACCAGATCATATTTTATTTTTCAAGATTATGAGCAGAACAATGCAATTTTCGTTTGCAGGTTTTTTCCCATAACTTAATGCAAGTTAGTTTTTATATTTTCAGTTTTTTTCTTAAATTAGCTAACGATCAAGGGAAAAAAAAGGCGATTTCTAAAAAAAACTTGAAAATGGATAAATCGCCCTAACCTAAACCGAAAAAAAGAAGAAAATGATCTAAGTATGTACATGTGCATTTGCACCTGCAGAAACGAGAGAATATAAAATGTAAAGAAATAAGTAAAAATCAGAAAAACAACATAAAAGAATCTGAATGGGAGTGTGTGTTTTTGTTATCTTTTGTGGTGGTGGGATGGAATAGCAACTATTTCTATAGCTCCTTGAGACAAAGGCAGATTCACTAAAGGGTAAATAGTCACCATCAAACTCTTCGCACATTCGCACCACTTCACCAGGATCAAATTCGCTACCACTACGCTAATTCACTAAAATGCGAGGTTGCGTTCTGTGTGCCGAATGCTGGCGACTTATTGCTAGCTATACTTCTTCTTCAATGCGAACATTTCAAAGTGAAGATTTGCTAGCGTTCATTTGTGCCTAGCCAAAATTCGCTAAAATCTTACGCTTAGGTCAATTTGACTAGGAGAGGCACATAAAAGTTGTATGGACTTAGAGATGTTGGTATAAATGCTTGAAGCAGCCACTTTTTATTACAAATGTCCAAGGACCTTAATAAAGACATAAAACCTCGTCTAATGCCCTAGACATGAGCCCATCCTAAAATATATGTGGCATGCCCCTCAAATGTGATAAAAAATTCTTTAATAGTTCGGACTTTTGAAGGCAATCCCGCTTTATAAATAGGAAAGTCGTCTGTGTTTTCTACACATTTTAGGACTTTCGGGGGTACAGGATATGATGTCACTGACATCAGATCGAGGAAGATGTAGCTTTGTTTCCTGGTCTGAAGAGGTGAAGAAAACTCTGGTGAAAGAGGTAACGTTCAGTAAAATCCACAATTTAGTGAATTTGCAGAGCAACAACCATTCGCCAAAGTGAAAAGTCGCCTGGAGATAGACTGCTAATGAACTCTAGCGACGGTCTCTTTCACTAGTGAATTGTCATCTGCGAGTGTTAGTGAATTGGCAATGTTCCTGCGGATGTGAAAAAAAAAAGTCGCTAGCGTTAGCCACTTCACCCTTTAGTAAATCTGCCCCAGAGTGCGAACGAACAATAGCGATGGTCTCTTTCGCAAGCGAATTGTCATCTGCGCCTGTTAGTAAATTGGCAATGTCCCTGCAGATTTGATTTCTGGCAAAAAGTCGCTAGCGTTAGCCACTTCACCCTTTATTAAATCTGCCCCAAAGGCTTCCCTTAATTGACAATTCCCATGCAACAGGCGTGATGTTTTTCAATGGCAGTGAAGCCATGGTGGTTTGAGAACTTTATGGGGGGAAATTTACTAAAACTCAACTTTATTTAATTTTTTATTAAAACAATGTTGACCTAGCTCCCATTCACAAATTTAACTCATTTATCAATAATTCTTCTCTAAAAAGTCAATGCGAAAAAACGTTGCAATAAATGTGTCAAATTGTGCAGCTGTTTGTAATTATATTTGAATTTATCAACTGGACTTTCTCGGCTTATTGGACGACTAACAAATCAAGATTTCAAGATTTTTAGGGACAGCTGCCATTGACTTCTACATGACCTTGACAGGTTTTACCTGTAGTATTTTCAGATTCAGATTTTTAGCAGCTTTGGGGTATAATAAGGGGCAGATTTATCAAGGGTCAAATTTCGAAGTTAAAAATACTTCGAAATTCGATCATCGAATTGAAATACTTTGACGTTGAATATCGAAGTTGAAGTTTTTTTCATTGAATTTGGGTATCCTGCGGTCGAACGATTTCAATGATCGATGGAACGATTTTACTTCGAAATTCTCTAGAAGGTCCCCATAAGCTAACATAGCACTTCGGCAGATCTAATTTGGCGAAGTATTGAAGTTGAAGTTTTTTTAAAGAGACAGTACTTTGATTATCGAATGGTCGAAAATTCGAACGATTTTACCTCGAATCGAATTCAAAGTCATGGTATCCTTTTCGATGGTCGAATATCCAAAAAATTACTTAGAATTTCTAATTTTTTTACTTTGAAAATTTCCTCGAATTCACTTCGACCCTTGATAAATCTGCCCCCTAATCTCTAAAAATAGTTTTTTTCCTCTAAAAGTTTTACATTTGCAAAGCTGACAGATGCTTAGTTCAAAGATTATTGCTTATTAAGATGAATTGTAAAAACACTTTTGAAAAACAGTATATTTAATTTTAAGCAATATCTCAAAGATCCAATTTTTTTTTGTCTATGTTTGTGATAATAATGCTGTTATTATACAGAAATCTGCTGTAGCCACCCATGCCAGCTCCTAATCATTAAATGATGTACGCAGCCCATTGTAATAAAAGGATTCATTCTCTTCCATGAATGTTATAAAAAATGCACTCGGTGTCCCAGACCATTTCTATTCACAAAACTATATTTGAATCCCATTATTTATTGCCGTAATTCTTGCTGACTAAACAGGTTATATAAACAATTAACATAAAAGCAGCTATAGGTAATCAACATTATTCCCTGAACAAGCAAAACGCTCAAAAGTCATAAATTAGAAATTTAGCCTAGCAGAAATTCCATTAGATTGTTTTAAAGCAATTAATCATTTATACGTTCATCACTTGGCTGTAATATCCTTACAATGAATTCACTTGCTTCTATTTACTGTCTTTTCTAGTACTGTAAATATGAAGTCCAAGCACTAGATATACTGGATATTTTGAAAAGCTTCATAACATAGTGCTGCTGCGAGGGTTACCAGAACCATCAGCCTTATGCCATGGAAGTTGGAGCCACTCGTACCACATTAACTTCTCTGCTGCCTTTGATCAGCCCTTTAGTTAATAGCCCATAATTGATTGGCTTATAATATAGGAACACCTCCCCACTTGTGCCCTGGGGATCAGTTAATGACCCCTAAAATGTATGTATGAATATATATAGAGTTAATTGTCATTTCCACAAGCTCTAAAAATTCAAAATGTAACGAAAAACTCTACTGCAAAACTTCACCAATAGAGGTCCCGATGAAGTCAATTCATTTAGGCCTATTTATCAAAGGTTGGATTTTAGAGGTTTTTGAAACCACCAACACAACTCTAAAACCATGTCATGACATTTAATAAAAGTTCAGAATAAAAAAAGAATGAATGGAAAATTATGCTGAATGATGCTCTAAAAAATATGAATACCTCGAAAAACCTTGAATTGTTTTTCAGACTATTCCTAGAAAAAAAAAAATCCAAAAATTTCTAAAACTTCAAATTTATTTAAAATGGTCCAATCGGATCAGCTCACCTCCCCTTGACTTCTATAGGACCTTGGCTTTGTTTACCTGGTAAAGTTTTGTATTAGTGTGTTTCGTGGTTTTTTACACTTAGGTGCATATTTATCAAGGGTCGAATTTAGAGTTTATGGGAGTTTATAAAAACTCCCATGAACTCGAAATTTAAAAAAAAGACCAATCGAATTGAAATTTATTAAAAAAAAAATTTACATTTGGGTGAATAGAATTGACCTGCAAATTCAAATCGAATTAGAATCCAATTTGATTCAAGTTTCTTCACAAAAAAAACATTTTTTTTCCACCAAACTACTCCAAATTGATTGTAGGCAGGTTTTAGATGGAGAATAGTCGAATTGATAAATTTCAAAATTCAAATTTCAAGTTTTTTTTAACTCAAATTGAATTTTGACTATTCCCTAGTCAAATTACACTAAAAAAAACTCCTCTGAGGAAGTGCCGAGTATTTAGGCAAGAAACGCATACACCCTGCGCACCCACTGCACAATATTTGTACCACTAAGGGGCATATTTATCAAGAGCCGAATTTTGAATTGAAAAAACTTGGAAATGCAAATTCAAAAAGACCAACCAAATTAAGTCAAAGTTTTTTTTGGGTCAAAAAGGTCCATTTTCAATTGAATCGTCTGTATTTGAATCGTACGAATCGAAGGAATAGCGCATTAGAGCATTGATTGATTTGATTAGAAGTTTTTCCCAAAAGAAATTTGATTTTTCAAAGTCCACCAATTGACTCCAAATAGGTTCTAGGAGGTCCCCCAAAGGCTAAAACAGCAATTCACCAGGTTTTAGATGGCAAGTGGTGGAAGTCGAATTTTTAAATACACAGTACATGATAAATTTCGATATTTGAATTTTTGATTTTTTTCCAAATTCAAATCAAATTTGGACTATTCCCTAGTCGAACTACACAAAAAATAGCTTGAAATTTAATTTCATTCTAAAATTCTAAAATTCACCTTAACCTATGATAAATCTGCCCCTTAGTGTATTTTAACAAAAAGCCCCTTTTATGAAGTAATATTGGTTCTCCATGGAGGTTCGAATCGTTGCAGGTATATGGGGGAATTCTTTGTGCTAATGGAATTAATAAAGAGACCAGGTCATGATTCCTTTACTTCTATCAAAGGGAGCAAAGATTTAGAATTCTCCCATGGTGACTTGTTTCCATTCAATTCAGTGTTTGCAAATTATTCAAAGAAAATGCTCAGTTAAAATAATCAGTCAAAAAAAAAACTTTAAAAGGAATGATTTGAACACTGTTTTCAGTGCAGGCATTGGGGCTATCACTGGTGCATTTCGTAGAGTAGTTTAAAGGAAATATTTATCTTTTTTACATAATACAGTAAGGTGCGCTAAGTTACTGATTTTAGTTAGTTTCTATGAATTTATGCGTACTTCAACACTTGTTTACAAAATACATGTAAGGCTGGGCTGAGTTTATTAATGTTTACATAAGATGAGCAATTTTCCTTCTAAGGGGAAAAACAATCATTAGCATTGGCTTTGGAGTGGAGCGTTAATCCTCAGTTGTCCATCTCATTTGCAGAGCTGGTCCTGCATAACAAAGTCTTATTATATTTGTGGCTCTGTGGTGAAGTGACTCAGTTGTAAAATTGGACTCCGAGGCTGTGAAGCTGAAGCATGGATCTTATGCTTAGATTCTGTATTCTTGATGCCAATTACTAGGCAAAGTTCTGCCAACATGATTTACGTAAAGGGCAAGACACTGGAACACTGAGCTCCTCCATAGCATTGGTTTATGTGCCAGTACAGCAGAACATGTGCTACAGACCCAAGACTTTTCAGACATAATCCAGCACTGACGGAAGAATATATTGTCATAACTTGTATTGTAAATAACATGGTTACATACACATCATGGCTGCTATCTTACATCTGATTTGCAAATTGGTCCTGTGTTGCAATGGATGAAATTACCATAGTATTTATGTTAGAATATTGTCACTTCTGGTTAATAATGGCACTGTCTGATTTCCTTGGTGCAACTCAGTTAAACCTATTGACCATAACACCTTAAGGCAGTGATCCCCAACCAGTAGCTCGTGAGCAAAATGTTCCTCTCCAACCCCTTGGATGTTGCTCCCAGTGTCCTCAAAGCAGATGCTTATTTTTGAATTCCAGGTTTGGAGGCAAGTTTTGATTGCATAAAAAACAAGTGTACTCCAGACAAATCCTCCTCTAGTCTGCCAGTCCACATAGGGGCCACCAAATAGCCAATCATAGCCCTTATTTGGCACCCCATGAATGTTTTGCAAGCCTGTGTTGCTCGCCAATTCTTTTTTTTTTTTAATGTGGTTCTTGGGTAAAAATGGTTGTGGACCACTGCTTTAAGTGAACCTTTTGAATTACCATCAGCTCCAATACCAGCTCATGCATGAATACAACAGACCACAAGACTCACTGGAAACTATGTACATTGTAGGACTTAAGGTATCTGGATACCTGGCTCTCCAACATCTTATTGCCAGTTCAAGAGTAGTGACATTAGGTTGGACCTCCTGTCAGGCTGGGCCACAGGCGAGTGGCTGGCTGGTAGAAGCCTAGGTGCTGATTAACATGGGTATAGTGGGTATTTGACTTGATGATAGACTGGGAACATGCTGCTGTTAAGTTGAAAGGTTATTTTATACAAGAAAGACAATACAGCTGGGTTTTCAGAGTCCAATAGCAACAACCTTAACATCGTTTCATCCAAAACTTGACATTGTTTATGGTGATATTAGTTCTGTTTGCCCGGCACCCATAAATCCCCACATTAATAAGTCTTCTACTGAGACTGCTTTTAGAGACAGTTTGCAACTAAAGGGGGTTATTTATCAGAGGTCGAATTTTAGAGTTATGTGAGCTTGAATAAAAAAAAAATAATTTAGCAAGTTTGGGGTCAACAACCAAAACACTCAAATTGATCAAGTTTTTCGGCAGATAAAAAAACTTGAATCAATTGATTTCATTGAATTTTAGACCGAAACCCACCGAGAAAAACATGAAGGCTACTAACATCTTCAATTGGTTCAAGGGACCTCTGCCATTGACTCTTACATAAACTCGATAGCTTTAAGATTGTGTATTTTCAGATTCTAACTATTTTCAGGGTTGTTGTATAATAAATCTCAAAAAAAAATTAGTTTTTTTTTTTTAACCAAAAAAAACCAACTCGACCCTTAATAAATCTGCCCCTTAGTGCCTGTTTCAATTCAGGGCATTTAAGATCATCTGTAAGTCAACCTACCCTCCAAGAGATATGTTATGAAGATCGCAATTCTTTGAGTTTATTGTCAACACTGTTAAAAAATAGTTCAATAAACCATGGTTAAGATTCTTTCCATGTAGGTGTCAAGGAGTTCGGAATTTACCATCCAAACAAGCCAGTGATTTATTTAATATTTTCTAATGCTTCGCAATAAAGCAAGAAGCACTACCAAATACATCAGAGAAGAGCCTCTAGTCAAAATACATAGGGTTATTGTCTTTGATAGATTTGTTGTTGTCTGTCTCCAGTGCAGTCTTGATAAATAGTCCCTTGGCATGCTAAATGGAAATGAGCCTGCTGCATTACACTGATATGCACTGTTAGCAATGTAAAGCTGAATGCTAAAGAAACAACTTGGATACATTTATAGATGCCATCCATCATTAACATCAATGTAGGATTATGCTTATGGCTTGTACTGGGATGCTGTTTGGGAGGTCTCTCTCTCTCTCTCTTCTATTTAGAACGTTATAGATTCCAGTAGAAGTGCTAGCTTGAGATGTTCATTGTCACCTCTTGTCCGGAATCTCTCTTTGTGCTTTCTCCTGGACTTCCTTTGGTCAACTTTTGTTGCCTCTATCAGTAATGTCAGTCAGATATCAACTTAGAAAGTGCAAAGAGCAAGGTACTGAAAAGGATTTTTCATAATTATCTAGCTCAAGGATCCCCAAGCAGTGGCTAATGAGCAACATGTTTCTCTCCTCCCCATTGCTTGTTGCTCACAGTGGCCTCATAGTAGGGGACCAGTTTGAAATTCCTGATCTAGATTCAAGTTTTGGAGGCTAGCAGTCCACATGGGGCTAATAATAAGCCTATTGGCATCCCAAGCAGGGCTGTATTTAGGTCCGATGCTGCCCTAGGCATCGTAGCCAAGCACGCCTCTATGTCGTACGTGATGACGCGTTCAGCAGAAGTGACGTCAGTGCACCGTGTGCATGATATCACTTCCGCAGGTTTCCACGGACCCCCTGCCACTCACCCCCTCAGCTCTCAGAAACCCATGGGGAGGGTTTTTTTTTAAAAAAAAAAACAAAACCGAGAAAAATAAACACAGCCCTGAAACCAAGGAATTATTCCTTGCTTGTGTGGCTCCCCAACATTTTAGTTGATATAACTTCTAATTTTTGGTAAAAGTTCTGAAACTGACCTTGTAAGAGATACTGAATCACTGTGTTATTAGAACACGGAGCCTGTCCAGACAATAGTCCTATCAAGACAGTACAAAACCTGAGGTTTCTACTTGTAAACTGTAAGGCCCATTGGCCAAGTTTTAACATGATGGGAAACCCATGGTAAATTGCAACCTTTTTTGCACTAGGCCTGTGTTGTTAGTCAAACGATTTTAAAGGGTTGAACAATAGTTGAAGAGATAAACAAGCATGTGATTGATTAGTCTGCTGCAATATTAGAGCATATCGATCGTATGCTGATTGTGGGTGAATATTTTTTACTGCATGAATGAGTATGACTCATTAAATGTGTTTCAAACAAAATAAATTTGCACTGTAGCAACATTGTGTATTAATTGTATGCATACAGATATCCATGAAAGATACAATTTCTTCTTACTTTGGTTTAAAATGACAGTGTTCTAAAAATCTTGAAACGTACTCGGGCTATAAATTCTCGGGCTATAAATATATTCTCGGGCTATAAATATAATGCCACTGTATGACAGAATGCTCTGTTACAAATACAGGTATGGGATATGCTATCCAGAAACCCATTATCCAGAAAGCTCCGAATTACGGAGAGGCCATCTCCCATAGACTCCATTATAATTAAATAATCCAAATTTTTAAAAATTGTTTCCTTTTTCTCTGTAATAATAAAACAGTACCGTGTGCTTGATCCCAACTAAGATATAATTAATCCTTATTGGAAGCAAAACCAGCCTATTGGATTTATTTAATGTTTACATGATTTTATAGTAAACTTAAGGCATGTAGATATAAATTATGTAGATATAAATTATGGAAAGATCCGTTATCAAGAAACCCCAGGTCCCGAGCATTCTGGATAACGGGTCCCATACCTGTATAGTTAGAATGTAGACATAAAGAGGCACATTTACTAAAGGTACAATTTCGAATTCATCTGAGTTTTTAAAACTCTATTAAATTGAATATACTCGACTGGGGGTTTATTTATTACAAATCAAATATCTAAAACTCGGACTAATTTTACTGTCTCGAAAAACTCAAATCGAATTTGACTAAACTTTCCGAATTCATGTTTAAGTTAGTGCGAGACGTCCAGTGACGTCCAGTGAACATGTTAGTTGCCTTTCTAACATTCGAGTTTTTTTTGGAGAAATGTTAGAAAGGCAACTAACATGTGCAAATTGGTCACTGGATGTCTCCCATTAACTTATACATGAATTCGGCAGGTTTTAGGTGGCGAATAATCGAATCCGAGTTCTTAAAAGCCAGAGTGTGCTAAATCTTGAAATTTGAATTAAAACTCGAATTGAGTTTGGATGATAATTAAAATTTTTTGACCATAAAAAAAATTTGAGAATTAGAATTTTCAATTTGACCCTTAATAAATCTGCCCCAAAGTGTTATAGAACTGCTGCTTTTATTGCTGATTAATACAATAAGTCACTAACATACACACAAGGAAGTTTTCATTTTCGAGCACAATAGTGTGTTTTTCCCACAATGCAGTGATTTTCCCAAGAATTTTAGTTACATTTTGGATGCAATGGGACAATTCAGTTGGTGCAACTGCCATGCACTACTACAACTATGTATGACTTGTCAAAATACACACAAATAAATTTCGTTGCAAATTTCAAAGTCTGCCAGTGTTTGCTGCGCATGTAACATCTGTGCCAAATTCTTTAGGTAAAACTGCACTGAGCCATTAATGTAGGGCACTAGTCAGGAGGTGGCGGTAGCTCCGGTGTTTCCCTGCGCCAATGGGCGCCACAGTGCCAGTTTCAGAAAGGAGGAGAGGAAGGATCGATGTAGTTACACATCTAGAATAATCTAAACAATATGACAGAGCTGGTCCAAAAGCTTCTGGTGCCCAATGCAAGACCCCTACTATCAGCCTCCCCAATCTACTCCCTCACCACCAACCCCATTTAGGAATGTGCCCACCCATAGTTCCGGTCCTAATTAATGATGAGAATTTTTTCGCCAAGTTTCCTGCAAAAATGACGCCAATAAGTGGAAAAAATTGTTGTGCGTTAAGAAAATGTTGTCATCTATAGACTTCAATGCATTTTCAGTGAATTTTCTCGAATTTTCAACAAAGCGAAATAGGTCCGATCGCCCATCACTAGTCCTAATGCATGATCAGTGATATAAAGTATATTCTATGTCGGATTACAAATACACAGATTTGGCCAACTCCATTCTTACATTTACGAGTACAATATAGAAGCTTTGCTTGGCCTTGTACAGTTATTTATAAGAAAGACGTTATTAACGGGAAAAAAAGTTAATGGGCAATCAAATTCTTTACATTCTAACTAGTGTTGAAATGAGTTTATATAGTGTCCATGTTATAAGCAAATTTATTTGATTTATGCTCTTAGTTTCACAGTTGCATCTTCTCCTGGTAATATTAGCGGTTAAAGTAATGACTTACATTTACAGAAATGAGTTTTTGTGCTTACACAGATTATGATGAATTATTTTATAGATATTCTGAGATTCATAAAACCTTGAAACTTCTCAAGCACGGTAGCTCAGTAGTTAGTGAAGCTGCCTTCCAGGGCTGGGTCCTTAGTTTGATTTCAGACACTACATATAAGGAGTTTGGATGAACCCTCAGTATCCGGGTGGGTTTCCTCCAGGTTCCTCCATCCCGCTAAAAATATACATTCAGGTTTAGTAGCTCTTGGTAAAACTGACCCCAGTGCTTGAGTGTGTTGTGTGAAGGCAACAAAAAAATAGATATCCTCCACTGGGCTGTGACATAACTAGATTTTTCAAGGTCTTCCTGCAAAAAAAATTTTTTAAAGCAAAACTGGTCCATTAAACTTTACCCATCTTGGCCACCCCATGTGCCATAGGATATACACCATTAATATCTTACCATGCACAGGTCCTGAATCCCATTTGCTAAATAAAAGGGTGCTGGAAATGTATCTCCATGGCAGCGACTCCACCTAGTGGGATCCAGGGATACACTAACAGGTGGCCACTCTAAGAACAAATGATTAACCACACCATTGCAGTAAAACAAATAGAACTTTATATAACTAAAGTGCAGAATAAAACACAATCACATATCAATAACCCCTGTCCTAAGGAACCCATGTGGCAGTCCAACCCTGGCACAGTCCTTAAAATGCAAAGTCCCACACTCCACTCATGGTTGATTAAGAGAGTCCCCGGCCCCTTTTTCTTCCAAAGAACTCTTAAACTTTCCCCAGGTAGCGCCACCTGACCAAATATCTCTCCAGCTGGACAGAGTTGCTCCCATGTATCAAGCACATGAACAACGACTGTTCACAGGGTCGGACTGGCCAGGGCCCCCTCCGCCCCCCCTACTGTGATGCGCTGAGTGCGTGCACAGCGTGAAGGCGCCTGGTGCCTAGCGCATGTGCAGAAGGTGCTGCGCTGATGGCGCTGCAAGAAGAAAATTTTTTACAGAGATCTGGAGAGGGGTCGGGGCCCATTAAGGGTCGGGGCCCACCGGGTATTTTACCGGTGTCCCGCCGGGCCAGGCCGAGACTGACTGTTCACAAACATGGGACACAAGCTGGAGCCTTACTTGAAAGGATATTGCAATTTCCTTGTAACTAAATATCACTCACCAAAATGTACCCGTTCAGAGCTGTATAGAGGTGTAATTACCCAACAGTAGGATTATTAAAAAAAAGAAGAAAAAGTAGTAAACCCCTAACACTCTTCAAAATCACCAAATTAATAATTGAAATCAATTAGAAATTAATTAATTAATATCTATCTTAAAGTGCTATAATCCAGTGTATAGATCAACTTCGTGTCATCACACCAATCAATTCATTAAGATGCTATTCATTTGAAAATGATTCATTCATCTGCATTAATTGATTCAATAAAGTGACTGTGCTTAATTATAATTACTAAAAGTGAGTATTAATTATGTAATAAAAAAACAGCACCGGCAATTCATGAGTAAAAAGAATGGAATTAGAAGATAGTGTAGAGGTGGAGTTATCCCGAAGATTTTAAGATACTGAATTTTCGAAGCCCTGGGACACCACACAGGGAGAAAGACAGGACGTTGGGAACCACGATCTCAAATTTTACGCTTGTCTGTCTCTGATTAAAAGGTTTAGCTTCCCTAAAAAAAAAAACACAAATTCCCAGCTCCTTAGAGTAACCACACCACTTGGTTACAATTATAAAAGCTTTTTCTGCTGATCCGTTATCTGAATTTTAAAAAGGAAGGGTTATTCAATAAATAAGTATAACAACTTCTTAGGTTTACCGACGCGCGTTTCGCATAACGCTTTCTCAAGGCAAATGGAGCCTTTCAATACCCTCTCTCAGGCAAAACAAACTGTGGACTCACACAGATGGATCAGGCATCCACAGCGTCTCAATCCTAAGGTTGGGTTTCCAAGCTATCCTAGCTGAGCATGACAAACCTAAATTAAATCTTCAGCTTCCAGCATTATCTGCAGTGCAAGCATGACAAACCCATCAACTCCTCATGGCACAGCTCCCAACACTCTCCACAGTGTGAGCACATCAATTATCTCTTTTGCAATTGAGCTCTAAACCCTCCAGGGTCAAGCTCCCTAGGCTTGGGGTTCCAGACCCCAAGCTCTCCAAGGGCCTCTCACATTCACTGACCATATATTTTTGCTCAATTCTTCCAGAAAGGAAAAGAAACTGAGCACATGGCAGCTCAGCTATTTGATGAAAATGGTCAACAGAGACACCTTCTGGCCAAATCAGGGCAAACTGCACAGGGACAAAGGGACAAAGGGACGCACTCCCCCTCTCTTATCCAATTTATGTCCAACACTTAGCTGGCCACACCAGGGGATTTTCAGCCATGTGGGATATTAACACCATAGGGGAACTTAACCCTATGAATCCCTACATTTGCAAAAAATTTAAAAAATTACATTTTTGCAGAATTTTTTTTTGCAATTTTTCTGTTTTTTTCTGAACTAAACAAAACCCATGCACCTTTTTGCTTTTTAAAAAAAATTGTGCAGTTTTGTGCATTTTTCAATGGGTGGTTCACCTTTTAATTAACATTAAGTAGGATGTCTTATTCTTAGTAACTTTTCAGTTGGCCTTCATTTTTTATTTTTTATAGATTTTTAATTATATTCCTACCTCTGACTCTTTCCAGCTTTCAAATGGGAATCACTAATCGCTTCTAAAAACAAATGCTCTGTAAAGCTAAATATTTATTGTTATTGCTACTTTTTATTACTTTTCGTTCTATTCAGGGCCTTTCCTATTCATATTCTAGATTCTCATTCAAATCAGTGCATAGTTGCCAGGGTAATTTAGAACCCAGCAACCAGATTGCTGAAATTGCAAACTGGAGAGCTGCTGGATAAAAAGCTAATATCACTCTCTGCATCCTACTAGAAGCTAACATACTATATCATGCTAGAAAGTGAACAATACCTTTAAGGAAAAGGTTGTGAGATTTTTATTCTTTATTTCATTAAAATGTTAGAGATTTTTGTTTTCATTTTTTAAATCTCAAAAATTGGAGTATATTCAAAATGGTGCCTTCAATTTCAACTGTGCAATTAAACATTTAAATACATTTACCATATTAAATGCAATGATAAAACTATTATTGGAGTTTTTAGGAGGTGAACCCTGTGGTAAGTTTTTCTAATCAAATGAGAATCTGCTCCAATATTAGCTGTCCCTGACAAGGGTATTATGGGATACAGCGAGGCCAGGAGGATGGAGAGACCTAACAGTAAAGCAGAATTCAGACCAAATTAATGTTTATACTCATGCTGTATTTTGTAAAAAAAAAAAAAAACAATGCAAGCCATTTGTTGGTTTAATCCAAAATGGGTAAGCTACTTCTATTATTTCTTAGCAGAAATAAAAACAGAATTATAGGTCAGTGTTTGAAACAAAATGTTCACCTATGGGAGCAGACAAAGAGCAACCAAAGTATGTTACTTGCTTTTCGCTGAAACTTCAAATGAGCCCGTGACATTCAGTCTTGTGGATCACTTGCAGTCCTGACACATTTTCCATCAACTGAAGTTTTAGTCTCTGATCCATAAATCAAATCGTAACAAGGCTACTCCTGAAAACCAGATCTACTTATTAAAGAGAGAAGCAATCTGCAGTACTACTGTACATATAAAATATATACACATATAGGACCAGTTATCAAAATTTCTTAGGACCTTGGGTTTTCCAGATACAGATCCTGTATTTTGGATCTCCATGCCTTAAGCACAAATACATGTACAAATCATGTAAACATTGCATAAACCCAACAGGTGGTTTTGCCACCAATAATGATCTCCATGAAGCTTAGTTGTGATCAAGTACAAGCTGAGTCTGTGAGATGACCCTCCCACAATTTGTTTTTTGTTAGAGTTTTCTGGATAATAGGTTTCCCTATATATACACACACACAAACTTCATAATTCAAAAATCCCTGTGCCCACATATTTAATCTATACAGACATATTGGTATTATGAATGGTCATGCATTAGCATGAGCATTGAGTCCTAGCATTGAGTCTTAGAAATGAAATTTCTGCTAAATAGAGGCCTGTTCTTGTGCTTTGTGATGTCTTGTGCTGCTGCATGGTTTATCCAGGGAGGGCCATATATATCCCATCGGAAGGCAGTGAGGAAAGTGCAAATATTAGAAGCAATGGGACTTTTTTTTAAACTTCGCACACTGCCTTACTTTTTCCTTGAACTGCTAGAGATCTTGCAACTGCTCCATAAATACAGGATTGCCTGCAGTTGGGTGGAGGCATGGAGGCCTCTTCCCTCTTGCCCCCTACCATTCTCCTATCCTTCACATCATTCATCCACAGTTGGACCCTATCCGCGCCACCTACCCTATGGCAGGCAGTAAGGACAAGGCTGATGTGTGCCCGCTGCACTATGCTTTGCTCCTCATGCCAGATTTTTTTATCTTGTGTAAGGTGCAGAGCAGAGCAAGATCCGGGGAAGAAGTACTGCCTCAATAAGCACTAAGGGGCGCACATCGCACACTTGACTACTTTGGGCTTTTATAGAAGATCTCTTATGTGCTGAAGGTATATATGGAAAGAGCTGAAGTCAGGGCTAGCAAAAGGTAATCCATTCATCAGAAAAAAGATGATACCGTATATACTCGTGTATAAGCCGACCCGAGTATAAGCCGAGGTACCTAATTTTACCTACGAAAACTGGGAAAACTTATTGACTCTAGTATAAGCCTAGACACAACTACAGCTCTGTCTCCCTGCAGCGCACATTCTGCCAAAGCGACCCCCCAGCGATCAACCGGACTTCTTTGCAAAGTTGATGGTGACAGAGAATTGCCAAACGTATTACTGTGTGCATTGTCCCACTGTCCCACTACCATGTGCAGAGGGTGCTGTTTGATATTGCCATCACTGTTATTCTTTCATATAACCAACAGAGTGCGTTGTGTGATATTGGAGTCACTGTTATTCTTTCATATAACCAACAGAGGGTGCTGTGTGATATTGCAGTCACTGTTACTCTTCCATATAACCAACAGATGGCGCTGTGTGATATTGCAGTCACTGTTATTCTTTAATATAACCAACAGAGGGTGCTGTGTGATATTGCAGTCACTGTTAATCTTTCATATAACCAACAGAGGGCGCACTGTTATTCTTTCATACAACCAACAGATGGCGCTGTGTGATATTGCAGTCACTGTTATTCTTTCATATAACCAACAGATGGCGCACTGTTATTCTTTCATATAACCAACAGAGGGCATTGTGGGATATTGCAGTCTCTCCCCAAGTGTACTGTTGGTATAGGAATGATTAAAAGTGACTGCAATCTCAGCTACTAGGGTCTGGTACCGCTGACCCGAGTATAAGCCGAGGTAGACTTTTTCAGCACATTTTGGATGCTGAAAAACTCGGCTTATACTCGGATATATATCCGGTACCTTTCCCTGGTAGTAGCAATTACATAGCACTAACATTTGCTTTAGTACTTTAGCTACACTTCATCATTCACATCAGTGGAGCTTCCAATCTAAGGACATTATTACACACACAAGTTAATCACCTCCTAATAAAACTGTGTGTATGTTTTTGGACAGTGGCAAGAATACCAGATTAGTATTTAAATAAAGGAACGACCATAAAATTCCTTTTCATGTTTCTGTATAAAGGTAAGCAGTTGAGTTACCTGCATATAGGTAAGCAGCTTACGTAATTGCATATAGGTAAGCAGTTCATGTACCAGCATACAGGTAAGCAGTTCAGGTACCTGCATATACTATAGGTAAGCCGTTCATGTACCTGCATATACAGTAGGTAAGCTGTTCACGCACCTGCATGATGGTAAGCAGTTCAGATACCTGCATAAAGGTAAGCAGTTCACATAATTGCATATATGTAAGCAGTTCACGTAATTGCATATAGGTAAGCAGTTCACGTAATTGCATATAGGTAAGCAGTTCACGTAACTGCATAAAGGTAAGAAGTTCACGTAATTGCATATAGGTAAGCAGTTCACGTAACTGCATAAAGGTAAGCAGTTCACGTAATTGCAGATAGGTAAGCAGTTCACCTAACTAGATATAGGTAAGTGCTCACATACCTGCATAAAGGTAAGCAGTTCATCTACTTGCATAAAGGTATGCAGTGCATGTACCCGCATTTAGATAAGCCGTTCACGTACCTGCATATAGGTAAGCAGTTTGTGTACCTGCATATAGGTAACTAGTTCATATTCCTGCTAGGGATGTAGCGAACTGCCGAGTATGTGTTCGCGAACGCCGTTCGCGAACACCGGCAAAAAATGCGAACAGTTCGCGAACAGTTTGCGAACTTCGAACATCCGAAAATCGTTCGATTCGAACGATCGAAGGATTTTAATCGTTCGATCGAACGATTTTCGTTCGAATCGAACGATCGAAGCCATTCAATCGAATGATTTCATTCAATCCAATGGCTTCGATCGTTCGATTCGAACGAAAATCGTTCGATTTTAGCGATCGAATGGTCGAATGGTCGAACGATTTTGACGCGAACGCCTATTGGCGAACGTCGCGCGACGTTCGCGAACTTGCGGCGGACGCGAACAGTCGAAGTTCGCGCGAACTAGTTCGCCGGCGAACAGTTCGCTACATCCCTAATTCCTGCATATAGGTAAGCCGTTCACGTATCTGCATATAGGTAAGCTGTTCATGTACCTATATAAAGGTAAGCAGCTCACGTAACTGCATATAAGTAAGCAGTTCACGTACAGTACCTGCATAAAGGTAAGCAGGTCACGTAACTGCATATAGGTAAGCAGTTCACCTACTTGCATAAAGGTAAGCAGGGCACTTACCTACATTTAAGTAAGCCGTTCACATATCTGCATATAGGTAAGCAGTTAACGTACCTGCAAAAAAGGTAAGCAGTTCACCCCCTGGATAGGGCTTTTTGAAAGCCCTTTGAAATTAAAAAAATTAAAAAAAAATTTATTCTTCATATTATAGATTCTCTTAAAAATAACCCATTGTGTATATTTAGTTCCTATGCATAGTTGATTAATGAAAACAATCTTGAAAAAAAACATTGTTTTTTAAAATTTTGATTTTATTCAGAATCTAAATGAAAAGAACTTGAGCTTATTCAGTATTGGTTGTTTAGAACTAAACACTCTACTATCACCATCTCTTTCTTTAACACCTTCCACATCACAAAACAGATTATCTGTATCACCAACATAACAGCTTTGTAACCTGTTAACCTTAAGGGCATTCACTTTAGTCTCACACCTCATTATTAACAAACAACCTATTACTTAAATATGGCTTATTTAGAACATACAGACCTTGACAAATAGTTGGAATCAGTCACGATGATCTCCCTTTAACCACAGGTCATCACCTATAATACTACACAACATGGCCAATAGATGAACTTATTGAACTAACTGAGAAGAAAAATCAAATGCGCGTTATTAGTTGTGACATAAAATTCCCAGTATACATGTCTTAAGGAAAACTGTTACGCAGCTGATATCAGCCCACCAGAAAGATAAATATTCCGGCACACAAATACAATACTGAACAAAATATGGAAGATTATGTAAGGCACCTTATGGAAAACACAATACAAGAATCCAGTATGAAGTACATTTAAGTTGTCTCGTTTCAATTTATATATTATAAGCTGAGCTGTTAGGCTAAGGCCACACTAGGCGATAGCGCCGCGATTTGACTCGCGGCGACTTTTCGCCGCGACTTTTAAGCCGCAATCGCTGGGGAAACTTTTACGCTGGCGTCTATGGGGAATCGGGAAAAATCGCCAGCGTAAAAACACACGCGGCGATCTTTTTTCTATTGTCGCTCGAAATCGCCTAGCGAGGCAATTTCGAGCGACAGTAGAGAAAAGATCACCGCGTGTGTTTTTACGCTGGCGATTTTTCGCGATTCCCCATAGACGCCAGCGCAAAAGTTTCCCCAGCGATTGCGGCTTAAAAGTCGCGGCGAAAAGTCGCCGCGAGTCAAATCGCGGCGCTATCGCCTAGTGTGGCCTTAGCCTTAGGGTTTAAAAGTAACCATTAACCCCAACAATTTACTATGGTTCGAATGGTAAGTTTGAATTTTCAAATTGTTGTTTTTTTGGTGAAACAACAATTTCGAGTTTAAAACTACCATCTCGAATTCGAATCCGAATCTGAATCCAAGATTTATCATCCCACTAACCTGGAAGTAACTTGAATTTGATTGGAATTTAGGTTGCCATCTAAAACCTGCTGAGTTCATGTTCAAGTCAATGGCCGAGGTCCATCGAACCATTTGAAGAGGTTAAAAGCCTGCTGGATGTTTGAGTTTTTTCTGGAGGGTTTTGGCCGAAAACTTAAATCGAGAATTCTATTTGATTGATTTGAATTTTTTTCTGCTGAAAACTTGATCAGTTCGAGTTTTCGGGTTGCACGACTTGAACCCGCAGAATCGAGTTTTTGCCATTCGAGTTTTGAGGTCGTTTGAGGTAAAGAAAAACTCTAACATTCAACCTTTGACAAATCAACCCCGTAATAAATAGATAATATTTTGATCAAGGATTAGGAATTTTTAATGTTTATCATACTTTATTGCATGTCAACACAAATGCTGGTGCCATCATGCCTGACTTGGTTTATAAGGGCATCCCTGAGCTTTTACACATTTTCATACCACTCCTTGCACGTCCAAAGGGGAACCCTCAAAGATGACAGTAGCTATTGGGTTCCACCAGTGTCACTCTACGTGGAAGTATGTTCTTATAAGCAGAGTTTAGATGTATCAGCTTTTTGTGTATCTAACACCCCTAATTTAAGCGACAAATACAAACAAGACAAAAAACCTGCATTTCTTTCTATGGTCTTTGCATGGACAAATAAAAAGACTACATTTTCCACCATGCAGCAATGATCAGGGTCCTGCAGGAGCTCTATTACCACCAATCATTAAAGAGGGAACATAATGTTTGTGGAGCAACTGCCCTTTGGCTAATATATAAAAGGAGAAAGCTGTGGGGCAGTAGGGGTTTCTGTCTGCTGGGTGCCCACTGTGCCTACTTTGGGTGAACGAGTTACCAGGAGAAGAGAGAGAGAACTACCAGCAGAGATCCTGATCCAGGAGAGGTCTGCTACAGAGAGAGAGTGTCATCAGTAGAGATCTTGATCCAGACCCATACTGTTTACTTCACTTAATTAATAAAAATGAATTGTATTGTTTAAACAACTATGACACAACACATTACTGGAGCAAGCTGTAATGGTACAACATTGCCAGTTATCTCCTGCCATGAGGTTCTGTGCAATACCTTTTTTCCATTTTACACTCCAATGGAAGATTGATACCGGGGTCCTCTTAGCCCTTACAACCTTGATTGATCAGCCTTAATATGATTATTCTAAGATGTAATCTACACTGAAAGTGTTTAGTTGATAAGAAAGTCTTTGTTGTATTAGAATGTAATTTAAGGACAGATGGTCATTACTCTACTTTTGAGACAGTCAATACCAGGTGATTTAGGGTCAGGCCACACAGGGCGTTTTGGGGAGATTTGGTTGCCTGGTGACTAATCGCCTCATTTTTGCGGCGACCAATGCCTTCTCTGACTCTGCGCAGGATACGTACAATTTTCGGACCATATGTAGAGAGTCCAGACATTTTTCGTCCCACAGAGATTGGTCGTTTGGTCCCGTCAGCTAGAATCTAAATTGATGGCAGGATGGCACTCAGAGAGCTTTGTTTTCCAAAGTCGCCCGATTCTCTCATGATTTTTATGATGTAGATTTTATTTCTAAATTACACTATTTACACTGCAAATAATTCACTCTACAATATAAAATTTAATTCCAAAACCATCAAGTGTATTTTTTTTAAAATTTATAATACTGGTGTGTAGGTGCATCTCAGGTCATTTTCCTGGTCATGTACTTTCAGAAAGAGCCAGCACTTTAGGATGGAACTGCTTTCTGGCAGGCTGTTGTTTCTCCAACTCAATGTTACTGAATGTGTCACAATGGGACCTGGATTTTACTATTGAGTGCTGTTTACCAGGCAGCTGTTATCTTGTGTCAAGAAGCTGCAATCTCTTTACCTTCCCATTGTTCTTTTGTTAGGCTGCTGGGGGGGGGGATGATTTGCAGTACAGCAGCAAAGAGTGACTGAAGTTTATGAGAACACAAGTCACATGACTGGAGGCAGCTGGGAAACTGACAATATATCTAGCCCCATGTCAGATTTCAAAATTACATATAATTTACATACTAATAAAAAAGTATATTATTACGAAAATTGAGTTTTACATATAAGCTGTTTTATGCAATATATTTTATAGAGGTATAGTTTTCTTTTAAGATTTTAACTGGAATAAGAACATTTTTTTAAATAAATAATTGATGACATTGAGGGGAAGCCTTATGTATTTCTTACATGGTTAAAAGGGACTTGTCTCATCTATCCTGTATATTTCAGAATTACCACAGTTCATTATACTTTGCGATAGGTAGTAATGAGCGATACAGGCCCATTTTGCTTTGTCGAAAAAATTTCTAAACTTTGCACAAATTCCTCCAAATTGTAACAAGCTAAAAAGTTTCTAGTGATAGGGTATTTCTTGTGTGTCGAATAAAACAGCAAACCTTTGGGTGTGTTAACATAAGAAGAATATTGCATAAGAATATGAATCAAATGAAAGAGTGAAATTTTGGCAGATCATGGACACATTTGTATCTCTAACATATAAATAAAGAATTCTTATTTCTTTAGAAGAGATGGCATTTTTAGTATTTTTTTACATAAATACCCCAATGTCCTATAATATTTTAATAATGTCAAATTCAGAGGATTTTTGTGATTTTGGTGTTTGAATTATACAGTATGGTTGCATTCTTATTGTTAACCCTTGCTTTACTGTATAATTCAATCACAAAAATCCTCTAAATACTCAGGAAGGCAGAGTTATCAACTTTCAATCGCAAGTATATAACTTGCATTGCAAATCGTAATTATGATTAATTTTGCAAATTTGACTTAACATTTTTGAAATTAAAATAGATTAAGGGGTTATTCGTCAATTTTTTTTTATTTTAATTTTCCATGATTCAATTTTTTTTGCACTTTAATAATGATGTCAAAAATATGAATTTACAACAACTCTAATATTAAACGTTGACATCAAAAGCTTGCAAGGTCATGTAGAATTCAATGGGAGCTGCCCTGGGCAAAATGTAAATTATTTATTCAATTTGATGATTTCCAAGTATTTCAAATGTTTTTTGAGCTTCTCTGCAAATTAAAAATTATAAATATAAGACACAAATGTAGAAAAATGTAGATATTTTTACAGTTTTATGTAGATTTGAATGCAAAAATGCAAAAAAGAATGCAAAAATGACACAAATCTGAATTGACAAATAGGCCTCCCCTTGTTTAAAAACAACTCCCATTGACTTTTATAGACGCTTGCTCAATTTTAGATTTTTAATTTTTTCCTAGGGATGCACCGAATCCGCTATTTTGGATTCAGCCGAACCCTCGAATCCTTTGTTAAAGATTCGGCCGAATACAGAACCGAATCCGAATCCTAATTTAAATATGCAAATTATGGGTAGGAAGGGGAAAACATTTTTTACTTCCTTGTTTTGTGACAAAAAGTCACACGATTTCCCTCCCTGTCACTAATTTGCATATGCAAATTCGGATTCGGCCGGGCAGAAGAACTGAAAAAGGCTGAATACTAGCCGAATCCCAAACTGAATCCTGGAATCGGTGCATCCCTATTTTTTTCATTGCAAAATTCAAGATTTTTTTTTATAAATTACAGTATATATATATATACTGTATATATATATATATATATATATATAAAAATCTTAATAAATCTTACACTACTTGGTTGTGAGAATAACTTCCACTGTTGCTTATATTTAAGTAGTCACAAAATATTTGCACCCTAGGATAATTCATATCAACGTTAACAGACCATATGAAGATAGAGTAGCGAAGTGAAGAAAGACCATTTTACCTAGTAGACTTGGGGCAGATTTATCAAGGGTCGAATTAAAAAAAAATTTAAATTCAAATTTCGAGCTAATTTTAGGGGCCCATTTACTTAGCTCGAGTGAAGGAATAGAGGGAAAAAACTTCAAATTTCGAATGTTTTTTTTGGCTACTTCGACCATCGAATGGGCTGCTTCGACCTTTGACTACGACTTTGAATCGAACGTTTCGAATAAAAAAATCGATCGACTATTCGGCCATTCGATAGTCGAAGTCCTGTCTCTTTAAAAAAAAACTAGACTCCCTAGTTCGCCACCTAAAACCTACCAAAGGTCCCCATAGGCTTTGCTATCTTTTTTTGGTCGAAGAAAAATCGTTCGATCGATGGATTAACATCCTTCGAATTGCGCTAAATCCTTTGACTTCGATATTCGAAGTCGAAGGATTTCAATTTGGCAATTAATTAACCCTCGATATTCGACCATAAGCAAATTCGCCCCCAAGTGTACTTCGACTAGGTAAAAGTCCAAATTTGATTCAAATTTGAAAAAAAATTTGAATATCGAAATTTATCATGTACTGTCTCTTGAAAAATTTTACTTTAACTTTTCACTCGGAGTTAAAAAAATTCAATATATTTAAATGAATTTTGGTTGGTCTGTTTTTATTCAAATTTCCAGTTCATGGGAGTTTAAAAAAAAACTTCCATCACCTTGAATTTCGACCCTTGATAAATCTGCCCCTTGGTCTCTCAGCGGGAAGAAAGAATAGAATAGTAAGTAACTGGAGAAACGTTTATCTACCGTATGTATCATTGTTATTTCTGTGAAAGGAACAATTGTGTTCGTCAGCTCCCATCCATATTTATAGACTGATATGATAGTAATATGATAGATCCAGAAGATTGCTGTAATAAAATATAACTGGTAAGAGTTTTTTTTACTGGATTGTTCATTGTAGCTATTTTTTATTCCAAAAACAAACGTTGACCAATCCCCCCCAGTGTCATGAAAACCCAAATATTGTAACCCTTAGTGAAAAGTCTTTGTTAAATGCTTTGGCATTGCTTTAATAAACTGCCAATGCAAGAAAATAAAGCAATATTATCTTATCTTCTGCATTTTACTTGCCAGGCAAAGATATCACAGCACTAATCATATATCCCAACCACATCTTTTTTTGTATTTGCTGTTGAATCCCGAATCAGCTGTAATTCTTTGCACAGCTGTGAATGCTGGAAAGCATTACTTTCTTTCACATGCAAATGATCACTCCCATTAGGAAACTGCAATTCCTTTAGACATCTCAGCTACAGCCCATATTGTATAATTCATCTGGGGTTTTTCATTTTTGAATAAAAAGAGTATATTCGAGTCATGTTTGATCAAAGTTGCTTGGATTGAATTCCCAATTTGCTATCGATACAGTCGGTTTGCGGCTTTGTTAATAGGCTATAAACACTTCTAAAAAATAGTAAGAAAATACAGTAGATCTGTTTCATAAACCACTTTGATTCTTCCTTTAACTAAAGGTGGCCATACATGGAGAGATCCGCTCGTTTGGCGATGTCGCCAAACGAGCGGATCTCTCCCCGATATGCCCACCTTGAGGTGGGCAATATATGGGGCGGATCTGATCGTGGGCCCAATGATCGGATCCTAACGGTGGCTTTACGGGCGGTCGGATCGCGGGACCGCATCAACGAACAGATGCGGCCGCGATCCAACTGGATTTTTAGTCCCATCCGATCGAGATCTGGCCGACTTTCGGCCAGATCTCGATCGGGGGAACCCGTCGGGGGGCCCCATACACGGGCCAATAAGCTGCTGACTCGGTCTGTCGGCAGCTTATATCAGCCCGTGTATGGCCACCTTTAGTTACATAATTGATCCATTTTTAGAAAATGCTGTGAGCCATTTTTGCGACTTTTTCCTTCTTAACCTTAATTCAAAATATCTTCTATTCTATCTTCTTTCACACATCTACTACTAAAAAAATGTATGCAAAGGACTGAAATATAAAAGTATGTTGCGTGACTGAAATAAACAGACACTTCCCCCCTCTGTTTAGACAGTAGAGGAGCATCAAGCAGATCAGAAATCAATCTCAATGTGTTTGGTGTGTTCTACTCCTGAGGATATATGCTTGATGCTTTATCTATAAGTTGTATTTTTCTGCCTTTTATTGCATTGTAAAACACTCTTGGACACATTTTTGTGTCTATATAGGCCATTGGGGGAGACACTACAAGGGCAGAGGCAAGAGCGATGTGCTACAGACTTGATTGATCTCTTGAAGAAGTGATTTACTATCCCATTGAATCTTCTTTCATGTGACTCGAACCAGTGGTGTAATTGATTCCCCATTGATGTCAATGTGGTTTGGCATTGTTTGCTTTTCCTTTTAGATTTATTCATGGCATTCATTTCCAGGCAACATAACTGTAGTAACCTGGCCTTGACAAGATGAGCTCCCTGAGAGGTTTCAGGTCAAGGAAAAATCTTCAGGTGCTCCATCTTGCCTCCTTTACTCCAGTAGTTTCATAAATCACTTCTATTCTTCTCATTTTTCATACCTGCTGGCTTTTTAGGTGATGTCCACTACACACCCACCCATGATCATTTATGGTCACTTTCATGTTTCTGCTGCCTCATTCTCAACCAGACTTCTCCTCTTTCTTTGATGGCACTTGTTTTTTAATTCCATGAACCAAGACTGTCGTGTAAAAGACAATTTGCTCCAACTTGTAAGTGTTAGTGCATCAGTCACCTTTCACAATTCCAATCTGTTCTAAATTCTGCTGCAAGACTCCTTCATCTATTTATTTGATTGCTCCACATCAGTGGCTCCTCTATGCATATCCCTTCACTGGCTCCTCTCCAATCAAATTTACTCTCACATTTAAGGCCCGTAACAATAAAGCCCCTCCCTATACCTAAGCTTTGATCTCAAAATATACTTCTTTACGCTATGCTTCTGACTTTTGCCTCTCTATTCTCCTCTCGTCACTTCATCCCATTCCAAGGGACAAATTTACTAAAGGCCTGGCTAAAAAAATCTAACTAATGATTAACGCTGGCGAAAATTCGGTACTTCGCCGATTTACTAACAGTTACTGACGTAACTTTGCTAGTGAAGGAGATAAACTCTAGCGCTACTCTGCACTGTAACGCCAGGCTAATTTTCACTCTGGCAAATGGACGTAACTACGCAAATTCACTAAGATGCGGATTTTACTGAACGTTACCTCTTGCGCCAGACTTACCTTCGCCACCTCAGACCAGGCGAAGTGCAATATAGTAGAAAGGAGTTCCTCAAAAAAAAGTTGAAAATTTTTATAAGTCCCAAAAAACGCTGGCGACTTTTCAGTTTTTCAGGGTGATAGGCTGCAAAAGTCCGTAGAAATTTTTGTGGGTACCTGGGCTCCCCCATACATTTCCTAACATATGGCACATAAACTATACACTGGGCTCATCTGTAGGGCAATATAACAACTTTATTTTATTAAGGTTTCCTGGGCTTGTGTAGTGTAATGTATTTGCTGCAACATATACGTCCATTCAACTTTAACTTTCCGCCATATGCAAATTAGCCAACGCTAGCGCAACTTCGCATCGATTGGCACAGTAACACTAGAGCAAGTTTGCCAGAGTTCGGCGCCCTGGGCACAACTTCGGATTTTAGTGAATTAGCGTTGTCCTAGTGAATCTACGCCTGGCGAAGTGTGATGTGAGCAAAGCCGGCGCTGGCGAATTTTCGGAGGTATGTGAATTTGCCCCCAAGACTTCTCAGGGGCTTTTGCCTGTCTTTGGCACTCTCTGCCTCGAGCTATAAGACTCTTCACTTTCTTTCAAACTACATGCTTCCTAAATATTCAGCTGTTTAAGGAAACATATATTATGTATCTTGATTGATCAGACATCAGCTTATCATAAATCACCATTTTTTTTATATTCCTTATGTTTCTGATGTACCCTAACACGTTAGAGTGTAAGCACTTGAGAGTAGGGCCTCTGATTGTTCTTTTCTCAGTTTATTAAATTATTTTAAGACCCCTGTTTGTTACAAATGAATGTAAAGCACTGTGCAACTTGCTGGTGCCGTATACAGAAATTATGATGGTGATAGCTTGAGATAGGAAGATTTCCTGAAGGCATTAATGAGCAAAATTCAGAGAAAATACACATTATTTATTAAAACTCAAAGAGGTTTTTTTTTTTATCTAAATATGTGTGCTTATTAATTAAAGGAGAACTAAAGCCTAACTAAAGAAGTAGCTAGAAATGTTGTACATTATGGGGGCACATTTACTAAGAGTTGAATATCGAGGGTTAATAAACCTTAAAATTCGACCCTCGAAGTAAAATCCTACAAAGTAAAATCCTACGAATTTGAATATCGAATTCAAAGGATTTACTGCAAATCCTACGATCGAAGTAAAAATCGTTTGATCGAACAAAGAAATCCTTCGAATCGAATGATTCAAAGGATTTTAATCCATCGATCGAAGGATTTTCCTTCGATCAAAAAAACCTTAGAAAAGTGATGGGGAAGGTCCCCATAGGCTAACATTGTACCTCGGTAGGTTTAAACTGCTGAAGTATGTAGTCGAAGTTTTTTATAAAGAGACAGTACGTCGACTTCGAATAGTCGAACGATTTTTATTCGAATCGTTTGAATCAAAGGTGTAGTCGAAGGTCGTAGTAGCCTATTCGATGGTCGAAGTACCCAAAAAAATACGAAAATTCAATGTTTTTTTCATTCGAATCCTTCACTCGAGCTTAGTAAATGTGCACCTATGTGTTGTGCTTCTGTACCAGCCCAAAGCAACCACAGCCCTTTAGCAGTAAAGATCTGTGTCTCCAAAGATGCCCCAGTAGCTCCTCATCTTCTTTTCTGCTGATTCACTGCACATGCTCTGTGCTGCTGTCACTTAAGGGCCGATTCACAAAGGGTCGAATATCGAGGGTTAATTAACCCTCGATATTCAACTGGGAATTAAAATCCTTCGACTTCGAATATCGAAGTCGAAGGATTTTAGCGCAAATAGTTCGAACAATTCGAAGGATTTTAATCCAACGATCGAAGGAATATCCTTCGATCAAAAAAACTTAGCCAAGCCTATGGGGACCTTCCCGATAGGCTAACATTGAGTTCGGTATCTTTTAGATGGCGAACTAGGGGGTAGAATTTTTTTCTTAAAGAGACAGTACTTCGACTATCGAATGGTCGAATAGTCGAATGATTTTTAGTTCAAACAGTTCGATTCAAAGTCGTAGTCGTAGTCGTAGTCAAAGGTCGTAGTAGCCCATTCGATGGTCGAAGTAGCCCAAAAAGCACTTTGAAATTCGAAGTTTTTTTTACTTCGAATCCTTCACTCGAAGTTAGTGAATCGGCCCCTTACTGAGCTTAGGTACCCACTCACAATATACAGTACACATAGGGGCACATTTACTTAGCTCAAGTGAAGGATTAGAATGAAAAAAACTTTGAATTTCAATTTTTTTTTTTGGCTACTTCGACCATCGAATTGGCTACTTCGATCTTTGACTACGACTTTGAATCGAATGATTTGAACTAAAAATCGTTCGACTATTCGACCATTCCATAGTCGAAGTACTGTCTTTTTCGAAGTACTGTCTCTTTATAAAAAATTTCGACCACTTACTTCGCCACCTAAAACCTACCGAGTACCAATGTTAGCCTATGGGGACCTGTCCCATAAGCTTTCCTAGCAATTTCTGATTGAAGGAAAATCGTTCGATCGATCTAAATGCGGTAATCGATCTAAATGCGGTAAATCCTTCGACTTCGATATTCGAAGTCAAAGGATTTTACTTCGATAGTTGAATATCGAGGGTTAATTAACCCTCAATATTTGACCCTTAGTAAATGTGCCCCATAGAATAGAAATGTCATAATATAAGGCTGATTAGTAATTAATACAGATAATTACTACATGGCAGCACAGAAACCAGTGCAATTAGTATCAGAATTTAATAATCAGCCCTGTAGCATCAGCTTATATTACAGTCAAACTTCATTTTCTGCTGGATAATAAGTGACGACCCCTAAGCTTAGCTTCATAACAGCTGCTCAGAGCTCACTGAGCATGTGAGTGTCACAGACACTTTCCAAGATGGTGACCCCCTGTGACAAGTCTGAAGTCCTGGATCATTGCTGCTATTGACAAGCTGAAACTTTAGGCTGGTGCAATAAGTTCAGTATATATATATATAATATGGCATTTTTAGCCACATTAAGTTTTAGGGCTTAAGTTTGAATGTACTTGGTCAAATAAAACTGTGAAAAAACTCTAAATGCAGTGAATTTGCTTTCTACTCATTTTCTATGGAGCTACAAACTCCAAAAAAGTGTACAAAAACTTCAATTGAAAAAATTGCTTACATTTTGCTAGGACGACTTCTATTGAATTCTCAAGTTTTGAAAACACTTGAATTTTTGAGGTTTAGAGATAAAAAACTTCACTCTGATTAAAATTTAAATGTATGTGTTGCTACGTCAGCCCCATAGTGGTAGAGGACTGGGATCCCTTCTTTGGAAACCCATTATCAAGAAGATCCAAATTACAGGAAGGCCATCTTTTTTAAAGGAGGATTTCGCCGCAAATTGCACCTGCCGAATAAATTCGCCCATCACTACTTTTTATTTGTAATAATAAATCTGTACCTTGTCGTTATTGGTGGCAAATCAATCCTATTGTGTTGATAGTGTTCCTTTCTTATGTTTTATTCTCAACTAGACATTTTGAGAGTACTCAAAAGGCAAAAATATTTTGCTTAGTCAAGAGAGAAATTTGTGAGGAAATTTGCAAACATCCAGAACTGAAGGCATATATCTGGAAAGAATCTGTCACATGAACGTACAAGGAACAATTTGCTTTGGAACAAGTTAATAAAATTACACACAACCAGCGTTTCAAATTGACTACCAGTGAAACTAAGACAATAGGAACAAGGCTGTTGAAACAATAAATTATTTCAGAGGTCAAAAGGGATCCATCAGTTCTGGGACATTTACTGATAATTATTTAGGAGCTTCAGATGAAGAGTGAGACGGTATTTGAAGTGCATTGTAAATGCAATATATCACATCCAAGAAGAAATTACATTCATTTGTCAGCTGAGCCATTCTTAAACCAAATGCGGGAAGTTTTTTTTTTTTTCTATTTTAAATGATGGAAATCAAATGAATGAGATGCAAATGGGCCAAGGCACTGCTGTGTTCAGTATCAGGAATGAAAGATATTGAGTGGAGCCAGAGACAGTCCATCTTCAGCAGCTGATACCGTGTAAGAGACAAGCAATTTAAGCCTAACCTAATCCATTACTGAATGATACAATATCAGTCTTGGACAACAGTAGTGATGAATGTCATTTTTTTTGCCAGGTTTGGTAAATTTCCGCATTTCAGCATCAACAAATATTTTGTGAAACCGCTGCAAAGTTTTGCAGTAAAAACATGTCAATTTTCAAGCATTTTCCAATATTTTTTAAATATATTTTCATTTTATGAAATCCTTGATGGGTTAGTTGATTTATTATGAAATTACTTTTTTTTTTTTTTTTAAACTGCCCACACTTTTTTGTCCCTTTCACATTCTTTTTTTTTTGTGATTAAAGGATAAGTAAAGCTTAAAAATAAGTGAATGAAAAATTGATGAGGGTGCTATTCTAAGAACATTTGCAATGTACATTCATTCTTTTATTTTATAAATTCCAAGATATTAAAGGATACATATACTGTTAACATCAATGAATTTTGTTACAACAGCGCCACCTGCTGGTCATTTTCGGACAAGTCTGACCACCAAGTAGTCAATGAAGTTGTCAGGAGAAAGAAAGAGGCTGCTCTGATGTTCTTCTGCTTAGGAAAAACATAAGAAACCTTTCTCAAATATTTTTAAAACTAGAATTTTGATATTTTAAAATTAGAATTTTGATATTTTTTTAAAATCGAATCGAACTTGGACTATTCCCCAGTCGAATTACATTAAAATAAACTCGAAATTCGACTTTAAAAATTAAGATTTTCAATTCAACCCTTGATAAATCTACACCTTTATGTGTGGGTGATAGATCCCATTTTAAGAACCTGCTTGAGTTTAAAATGTACATATTATATTGTACATATTATATAGTATACAGCCAAAAAAAATGCAAATTGGAATTCCTTTTTGATTTTGATTTGATTTTGATTCCTTTTTGATTTTGAAATTCAAATTTTTGAGAACTTTTTAAGTCCAAAAAATGAAAAAAGTCAAATTAAAAAAATTTGGCATCTAGAAGCTGGTGAGTTATTGTAGAAGTCAATGATCATTGTATTTTCGTGTTTCAAACTATTCTTCAATTTGTGTTTCAATGAAGATTAATTAAAAATTTGGCAGACTCATTGAAAATAAAATGTAAAATATGATTTTCAGTTGTTTTTTTTCCACAATCATGATTGAAGGAGAACTTTATCCCTGAAATGCATATTTAAGCAACAGATTGTTTATATCATATTAAGGGGCAGATTTATCAAAGGTCAAGGTACATTTTCAAATTAAAAAAATTTGAATTTCAAGCTATTTTTTGTGTACTTCGACTAGGGAATAGTCCAAATTCGATTCGAATTTGAAAACAAATTGAAAATTCGAATATCAAAATGTATCATGTACTGTCTATTTAAAAATTCAACTTCGACCATTCACCATCTAAAACCTGCCGAATTGCTGTTTTAGCCTATGGGGGACCTCCTAGAACCCATTTGGAGTCAATTGGTGGACTATGAAAAATCAAAGTTTTTTTGGGTAAAACTTTGATTCGAATTCGATCGAATTCGCTATTACTACGATTTGTACGACAGACCTATTCGATCAAAAATGGACCTATTTGGCCAAAAAAACCTTCAATCTGCCCCATAGTATGATGTAGGGAGTGATATTCTGAGACAATTTGCAATTGGTTTAAATTTTTTATCATTTGGGGTATTTGAGTTATTGAGCTCTTTATTCAGCAGCTCTCCAGTTTGCAGTGTCGGCCATCTGGTTGCTAGGTTCCAAATTACCCTAGAAACCATGCATTGATTTGAATGAGAATATGGAGTATTAATAGTGGAGGGTCGAAACAGAAAAAAAAGAGTGATAAAAAAGTAGCAATAACAATAAATGTGTAGCTTTGCAAATGATTTGTTTTTAGAAGGGGTCAGTTACCCCCTTTTGAAAGCTAGAACGAGTCAGGAGAAGAAGGCAATTAATTCATAATAAATAATGAAGACCAATGGAAAATTTGCTTAGAATTGGCCAAAGTTAATCTGACGGTTACCCGACATTTACTTTCTTTGGGCTAACTGCACTAGACTGCAAGGTGTTAATTGGTTACTGGTTCTTGTAAAACAAAACATAATAATATTATTATATTTTTAGCACTGATAATCTATTTCCACCTTATATCCTAGAAAAACTCAAGAACGGTTAAAAAAAATCCTATAGTGTAGGCAGCTATAATATAATCAGTATTATTTATGTTTAATCCCAAGTACTGTTTTTTAAACGAATTCTCAGAGGCCTGTGACAAATGCAACTGCCCCAATTAAAATAACAAGAGTTTTAGCCGTAATTAATTACTGATTCTGTCTTTATTTGATGTTTGGAGAGCATTTGTAAACTAGAAGAAAAAAGATGTTTGCTCATAATCAGCCATCCAAATTCCTTGTATAAGCTCTATTCCTTTGAGTACAGAAAACTCTGCAACGGTAGCAAACACATGAGCATACTAAGAGTTTAAACATTATTAAACATTTGTAGGGCCCTATAGGGATACAGGCCCTATAGAGTTAATCTTTTCACCATTTCCTTGGGTTATTGGGTAGAATCCCTGTTACAGAATAACCTTTACAGTGATAGGCTGAGAGATTTGGTGACACTGCTCTGACTCACTCCTATATAGTGTGTGCAGGGAGTGGCCTCTTCCTCTTTGGCCTGTGGATGGTGATCCAGCTGGGTGTGCTCAGGGGAGCCTGGGCACAGCTAGGCCCAGAAAGGCCCATGTGCTTTGGAGAAGAAGTCGGGGACCAGGTAACCCCGTGAATGAGGAATAGTTACACTAGGGCAGACTTGTTATAGTCTCTCTAGGAGAGAAAGGCAGAGAGGTGAGAGAGAAAGAGCAGCTGAAGCTCCAACAAGGATTTGCAGTAAGGGAGTAGCTTCCCAGAGGCTTTATGTGTTGCCTCCAGTCAGGAACCTCAGTGAAGAGGGACTGTAGGGTAGAAGCTGCTTTCCTGACAACTTCCAGGAGGGAATGTGTGTGAATACTGCAAATGCCTAATGGAGACCTTTCCTCTGTGAGAAATGCCTAATGCCTGCAGCTCTGTGTGAGAAATGTGCTATTGCCTCAGCTCCTGGTGAGTACTAAACCTGTGGTCACTTGCCTCGTGCATAGTTAAATAAACCATTTTCTGTTTTACTGCAAGAACCTCCTGGCGCCCATCTTTTGTTGTATGCACAGTAGCCTGGGGGGATGTAGTTGCACTACACCATAGAGGGAACACTTCCACATGGCGAAGGCCCTGACCCTGTTGTGTGAAGTCGCGTGTAACCCATGCTTCTACTGCTAGCTGGACAGTTTAACTATTTGTGTGCTATGCAGCCCAAATAGGTGTTACATTTGGCTGCCCAACGTGGGGCTCGATTCCCTAAAACCAGGCTGTGCATTGTTTTGTTCGAATCGTACGAATGGATCGTACGAATTTTTCGAAGTGGATAAACGGAACGTACGAATTCTTCGAATCGTATGGATTTCCTTCGAAGTATTTGGCCGTGGGTTCGGGCTTGGAGGTTCGCCCCGATTTTCACGAAGGCCTGCGGATGTCAGTTGGATGGGAGGAAGATGGATGTCCCGGATGGAGCCATTTCCTGCTCATGTGTGATCCCGGATCATGGATCTGGAAGAGGAGAACCTGGAGGATGGATTCTTCTGATGTTTGCTACAGCTCTTCTATGGACTCCTGCAGAGTGAGATGCCTAGAGTGCTACTTGCTTGTTTTTTTGTGGCTGGAAGGACTGCTGGACTAAGTGGGTTCTAACAAAAGACTATTGATCTCCACCACCATTTCTTCTGCCTTCACCTACTCGCTGAGTAGTGTTTCTGCACCCAAGGACTGGCCTGTGTGGACCCTTGGGAGGGGGAGAAGTATTTTTGCTGATGTGTAATAAAGTTGACCAACTGCAATGTTTATTATGCAATTGAAAATGTTGATACAGTATTGTGTATGCTGTGTGTGTTTTTCATTTGCAGTGACCATTGTTACCAGGTATGCCTAGGAGAGGATACCAGAAGTGGATGTGATGGTACTGTAAGTTGAAATGTTGGGGATTGTTAAACCATTGTCAGGAGAAATGGGGTTTTTTCCCCCGGGTGAATGTAGGGCCCTATAGGGATACAGGCCCTATAGAGTTAATCTTTTCACCATTTCCTTGGGTTATTGGGTAGAATCCCTGTTACAGAATAACCTTTACAGTGATAGGCTGAGAGATTTGGTGACACTGCTCTGACTCACTCCTATATAGTGTGTGCAGGGAGTGGCCTCTTCCTCTTTGGCCTGTGGATGGTGATCCAGCTGGGTGTGCTCAGGGGAGCCTGGGCACAGCTAGGCCCAGAAAGGCCCATGTGCTTTGGAACAAGAAGTCTGGGACCAGGTAACCCCGTGAATGAGGAATAGTTGCACTAGGGCAGACTTGTTATAGTCTCTCTAGGAGAGAAAGGCAGAGAGGTGAGAGAGAAAGAGCAGCTGAAGCTCCAACAAGGATTTGCAGTAAGGGAGTAGCTTCCCAGAGGCTTTATGTGTTGCCTCCAGTCAGGGACCTCAGTGAAGAGGGACTGTAGGGTAGAAGCTGCTTTCCTGACAACTTCCAGGAGGGAATGTGTGTGAATACTGCAAATGCCTAATGGAGACCTTTCCTCTGTGAGAAATGCCTAATGCCTGCAGCTCTGTGTGAGAAATGTGCTATTGCCTCAGCTCCTGGTGAGTACTAAACCTGTGGTCACTTGCCTCGTGTATAGTTAAATAAACCGTTTTCTGTTTTACTGCAAGAACCTCCTGGCGCCCATCTTTTGTTGTATGCACAGTAGCCTGGGGGGATGTAGTTGCACTACACCATAGAGGGAACACTTCCACATGGCGAAGGCCCTGACCCTGTTGTGTGAAGTCGCGTGTAACCCATGCTTCTACTGCTAGCTGGACAGTTTAACTATTTGTGTGCTATGCAGCCCAAATAGGTGTTACACATTATTTTCTGATCCTCCATTGCTGACCTGTGCAAGGGTGATTGAATTTTGGGCAGATTTATCAAGCTAATTTTATTGTACTTTGACTTGGGAATAGTCCAAATTCGATTCAAATTTAAAAAAAATAAATTGAAAATTTGAATATAGAAATTGTATCATGTACGGTCTCTTTAAAAATTTGACTTCGACCATTGACCATCTAAACACCTGGCGAGTTGCTGTTTTAGCCTATGGGGGACCTCCTATTTGGACTCATTTGGTGGACTTTGAAAAACCAACTTTTTTTTTTTTTTTGAAATTACGAATACGATTCGAATTCGATTCGAATGATCAAATACAGCCTATTCATTCGAATTTTTAAAAAAAAATAGATTTTTTTTTTAAATAAATTTCGGTTGGTCTTCTTTTATTTGAATTTCGAGTTGAAGGAAGTTTAAAAAAACTCCCATCACCTTGAAATTCGAACCTTGATAAATCTGCCCTTTAGTGATGGGCGAATCTGGCCTGTTGCACTTGCACAAAAATTTGCCAAAAACTCTCTGAAATGCATTGAAGACAAAAAGATTTTTTTATGCACAACAAATTGCAAGACAAATTTTTCAGGATGATGGGCTGCAAAAGATCGTAAATTTTTTGTTGAGGTATCCGGCTTCCCCCCTACATTTGCTTACATATGGCACATAAACTATACACTGGGCAATATAACAACTTTATTTTATTTTATTAAGGTTTCCTGGGCTTGTGTAGTGTAATGCATTTGCTGCAACATATACGTCCATTCAACTTTAACTTCCCACCATATGCAAATTAGCCAACGATAGCGCAACTTCGCTGTGCTTGCCGCAGTAACGCTAGCGCAACTCGGAGCCCTGGACGCAACTGCGGATTTTAGTGAATTAGCGTTGTCCTGGCAAATCTACGCCTAGGCAAAGTGTTGCGCTGTGAGTGAAGACGTCGCTGGTTATTTTTCGGAGGTTAGTAAATTTTCCCCTATGGGTGACATTTTTGCGGCGAAAATTGGCAAATAATTTCTCTCATCACTAGTGAGCGTCCATCATGGTTTCCGTATGCTGCAAAAGCATGGGAACTATATATTTCAGAGGAATTCTAAGTTTGATCGTTTCTCAAGATACAGTCATATGATGTTTTTAGTTCACCGTCAGCCCTTTTTAGTTAAAGGGATTCTATTATGGGAATACTTTTTTTTCAAAATGCATCAGTTAATAGTTCTTGTTCAGAGCAAACAGATTTTTTAAATTTAATTTTAAAATCTGACACAGAGCTAATTTTCCAGGTGCCTTCAGCCATGTGATTTGCTCTGATAAACTTTAGTTACTCTTTACTGGTGCACTGCAAGTTGGAGTTATATCACCCCCCACACCATCAGCCGATCAGCAGGACAATGAGAAGGTAACCAGATAACAGCTCTCTGACACAAGATATCAGCTCCCTGGTAGATAGCACTCAATAGTAAGAAGCAAAGTCTCCCTGTGACTCCTTCATTTATGTTGGGAGGAGAAACAATAGCCTGTCAGTAAGCAGTTCCGTTATAAAGTGCTAGCTCTTTCTGAAAAGCACATGACCAGGCAAAATGACCTGAGATTGATGCCCTCACACCAATATTACAAGTTAAAGGACCACTAACATAAACAAAAATGTTAAAAAAAAATTGTTAATATACTACGGAAAAAAACCCACCAACACTCTATTTCTCCTCCCTGCCTTCCTTATAGGAGATAGCCAGGTAGGAGAAATCGAGCGACGCACGATGAATCGTCGCTGTGTCACCTTTTCTGAAGAGGAGCACAAGCGGAGTTTTGGTAAGTTATTTCTAAATAAAGACTTTGAAATTGTAAAGTTAATATGTGTTGTTGTTTTTTTCATAGTATATATTATTAACACATTTTTTTTTTTTTTTAAATGTGTTACTGGTCCTTTAAAACATATCTACTTTTTGGTTCAGGAGCAAAATTTTAAATGGTACAGTGAATTATTTGCAGTGTAAACAGTGTAATTTAGAAATAAAAACTAAAACACAAAAATCATGACAGAATCCCTTTAGAGTGGTGGCACATGTGCAGATTCGGGGAGATTCGTCGCCCGGCAAATCTCCTCTACTTTGGGCAACTAATCTCCCCCCGAAATGCCTTCCCTCTGGATGGAGTCGCCCGAAGTTTCCTCTTGAGACCATCAGCCCAGACGGAGTCCGTAGCTAATTGGTTCATGGACAGGGCCAAACCAATGTCCTGGCAGAACAATATCTGCCTGGCGTATCTATTAGGCAGTTATATGCTTGTTAACTTACTGCTGGGAGATCCTTCCTTCTCAAGAACTTAGGACCTTGTAGCAGCGCCTTCTTGCTGACGGAACCATCGGAAGATAAAAACATATGCATTAAAACATTCCTAAGTACCAAGTAATGGTTATGCAGCTACCTAATGCCACACACAGAAGAATTATGCAGTATAAATCATGATGAGAAAGCCAACATATCAGGCTGCTTTATGTCCACTGAGGACTCTCTTCTTGCAGAGCAACCTATTTAAAATGAAAAATTATCTTTAAGATTTCTATGCTCATTATCTTTTAGTTATATTTTAGTATCCATAGATGGGATACCAAGGGAGAAATAAATTGCATATCTTGAGTTATTCGGAATTCTGATTAACTGCAAGATTAGCGACAGAATTAAAAATATCCTAGAATCACTTTCTAGTGTAATAGAGGAGGAAGTTTGGATGAAAAGAAAAAATACATTCTGGTTGAGATACTGAAGAGAAAAAACCCACTACTACTGATATATATATATCAATTATGGGGCAGATTTATTCAATCAAATTATTCGATCAAATTCGATTCAAAGTGTTTAAAAAAAAAAACTTGGTGAGTCCACCAAATGACTCCAAATAGGCTCTTGGAGGTCCCCCATAGGCTAAAACAGCAATTCGGCAGATTTTAAATGGGGGATAGTTGAAGATGAATTTTTAAAGAGACAGTACATGACACATTTTGATATTTGAATTGAATTTGAATTTTCAAATTTTAATTGAATCTGGACTATTCCCTAGTCCAAGTACACTAAGGGGCAGATTTGTCAAAGGTCGAGGTGAATTTTCAATTTCAAAAAATTTAAATTTCAAACTATTTTTTGTGTACTTCGACTAGGGAAAAGTCCAAATTCAATTAAAATTTGAAAAAATTTTCAATTGCTGTTTTAGCCTATGGGGGACCTCCTAGAACCTATTTGAAGTCAATTGGTGGACTTTGAAAAATCAAAGGGTTTTTTTTTGGGAAAAGCCTGAATCCAAAAATCTGCCATCTCAGACCTGTCGAGGTCATGTATAAGTCTATGGGAGAGGCACCTATTTCAGGAAAAAATCTTATGATTCGGGTTTTTGCTCTATTTTAGTGATTTTTTTTCCCGATCCAATTTATTTGCGTGATTTTATTAATAAATAAGGCAAAATCGGGCATCTCTGAATACCACTGTCTACATCATACCATAGGTTAATTTAAAGGTGAACAACGCCTTTAAAGGCAGCTGTTAGAATTGATACAATAGTTGCAAATTTTTCAGGGATTCAGCTCGGCTGGGCCAAAAGATAAGAAATGTATCAACTAATCATTTAGAACAGTTACAGAGTCATTGACCCCCCATTCCCAGAGCTGCTTCAGAAAGACATGAGAAGGTGAGAAATGAAACGTTGCACTTCAATATTAGAATGACACAAATAGAAAATAGAAAATAACTGGGGGGAAAGTATTTATTTCTGGGAACTATCTGAAAACAACTGAACTGAAAAAAAGTGTTGGAAGGTAAATATCCCCTTTAAAGGAGACAGAAAGGCCTATTTAATTGGGCTTGGTAAAAGATAAACACCCCCAAGTGATAATTAGTGATGGGCGAATCTGTGCCGTTTCGCTTTGCTGAAAAATTAGAGAAACAGCAAAAAATTTGAGAAATGCATTGAAGTCAATGGGCGTCAAAATAATTTTTACGTGTGACAATTTATTTATTATTCTGGTTTACTTGTATGTCATGGTTAGTGAATGGGCTAAGGCACTGTCTAATTGTAACACAAGTTATTGCATAGTGTTTGCCCTTAAAGGGCAGGCAAAGGCAAAAAAATAAAATCCCATTTTTACTTTCTTTAATGAAAAAGAAACCTATCTCCAATATTCTTTAATTTAAAAATGTGCACCGTTTTTATAAGAAACCTGACTGTATGCAGTGAAATTCTTCCTTCATTTACTGCTGTGGATAGGAATTGTCAGACGGTCCCTAACTGCTCTGCAGGGAAACAATTATACTTATGAACAGCAGGGGGAGCCCCCGCCTTACTTCCCAGCCATGCAGAACTCAATCAGCTTTGTTTGTTTCCCTGTTTTGATAATTTATGACGATCCCTAAGCAAACCACACCACACTGAGCATGTGCACAGTCTTGGTCTTGCAAAGATGTTTAGCATAGTTACAAGATGGTGACCCCCTGTGCCCAACTTTGAAAGCATAAATCATTTGTTTGATTAGGCTTGTGGTGCAGTAACTTCATGTTTATTTTTAGTATACAAAATACAGCATTTCTAGCCTTATTCTATTTTAGACTTTACTTTCGCTTTAACATCATGTACCAAGTACTTGCTCATAACCGAGAGATCTCTGCTCAGAGATGGGGTTTTCATAGATCAAAAGAACAAATTAAAGTATAGTCAAGAAATTAGTCAATGACCAAATGCCCAAAAATGTACGGGACCTGTTATCCAGAATGCTCGGGACCTGGGTTTTCTGTCATTTGGATCTTCACACCTTAATAAACCATTTACTAAAAAAATCATTTGAATAAACCCAATAGACTTTTTTCTTTAAATGTGGATTATTTGGATAAAATTAAGTCTATGGGAGATGAACTTTTCATAATTCAGAGCTTTCTGGATAATGGGTTTCTGGATAAAGGATCCCATACCTGTAAATCTACAGCTAGCGACTATGCAAAAATTCTAGGATCATGTACCTCCCAACTGTCCTGTCTTTCACCGGATTTTGATAGCTCAGCCCACAGTCCCGGGTTTGTTACTGAAATGTTCTGAATTTTTAATTTGATCTCCTGCACTGACGCCAGAAAAAGATACAAAGTTTCTGAAATGTAATTAAATAAGAGGCTATTGGCTGAGAACCCAGAATACTCAGGTGCACTTAGATACTTTTGTAACAATTTAGCTATTTAAGATAAGCGTGTCTCGTGGGTACACTGAAACCTGCAGCTTTAAGGGCATTTTACCTTTATTAGCAAAACTGTAATAACACATAAAACCTGACCCTAAACTTATCATTATAAAACCCCATAGAAATGTGTTCAAACTTTCCATAACCTGCCAAATTTTGTAAAATGGATGTGGTATTTAGGTGGTGTGGCCATAAATAGGCGTGGCCGGAGAAATTTTGCCATACTTAAATCTAAAAATGGAAATAATTTCCAGAGCTTTATGGATAACAAGTTTCCGGATAATGGATCCCATACCTATGGCCAATCCTTAATGGAGAAGGAAAGCTCCAAGACAGTTTATTGCCAACAGATTAGCCACAATAGTGCAAGCTACAACGCTATATTTATTCTGCAGAATGCTTTACCATACCTGAGTAAACAGCTCTAGACACTGTCTGTGTTTGTTTAGGATAGTAGCTGCCATATAAGCTTGGTGTGACATCACTTCCTGCCTGAGTCTCTCCCTGCTCGCTTACAGCTCTGAGCTCAGATAACAGCAGGGATGGGAGGAGCAAACTGGGCATGCTCATGCCCTGCCCTGGAGGTTTAAACTGAAAACAGGAAGTCTGATACAGAAGCCCATGAGTACACGCTAAAAGGAAAGGAATGCTGTGTTTCTTTTGACAGAGGACTCAGAGCAGCATTACTTTGAGGGTTTACTGGTGTATTTATATAGGCCTTTCTGATAAAGCTTACTTAATTTTAGCCTTTCCTTCTCCTTTAAATGATGGTATCTTTTATCTCCATCATTGTATACACAGAGAAAACAGAATGTATACCGCAGGAGTAGGCATGGAATCATTATGCCTACTCTGTATTCTTTTCTCTGTTTTAGTTTTGTTCTTTTATATGTTATAGGGCACAGTATATTACCAGCTCATACTACGGGGCACATTTACTATTGGTCGAATATCGAGGGATAATTAACCCTCGATATTCGAATATTCGAATATCGAAGTCGAAGGATTTACCGAAAATCCATCGATCGAAGGATTTACCGAAAATCCATTGTTCGAAGGATTTTCCTTCGATCAAAAAAAGCTTAGAAAGCTTATGAGGAAGGTCCCCATAGACTAACATTGACCTCTGTAGGTTTTAGGTGGCGAAGTAGGTAGTCAAAGTTTTTTATAAAGAGACAGTACTTCGACTATCAAATGGTCGAACGATTGTTAGTTCGATTTGAAGTTGAAGGTCGAAGTCGCCAATTCGATGGTCTAAGTAGCCAAAAAAAACTTTGAAATTCGAAGTATTTTTCATTCTAATCCTTCACTCGAGCTAAGTTAATGTGCCCCTACATCTCATGAATAAATGTTATAGGGTGTGCTGGGCATATGTTTGATATGTATCTTATTTATGTTATAGGGAACAACTTCTATCATAGATGTATTGCAAAAAAAAATAATAAAAACAGATAACCCCAACAGGAGGAACGATGGAGCGATATATCTTACCCACAAGTTCCTAAAAAACAAATTATCACATTCGCAAACAGTCCTTGAATCCAGAGTTCACAGAAACAAAACAGTTTTGTTGTCACTGCAGACACAATTCAAGTACAATTCACAGACATTCCTGTTTATCATGCAAAAAAAACCCGAAAAACAACATAAATTTACAGATTAAGTGAAAATAAAAATCTACAGAGCTGTCACCGAGATGACTCTATTCCCTCGGATTGCTGCGCTCTCTTTTCCTCTTACACCTCTGTTCTACCGGCTGACTGTCAGAATGCCAGCTGGAAACTGTCAGCAATTCATAGTCTGAAAGTTTTCAATATGGGATACCTTTCTGGAGGCTGAATTGTGAGAATGTTTTAGGGGCTTAAATGTGATATATATACTGTATATAAATATACAGTGTATATATATATGTATATATATATATATGTGTGTGTAAGGATTTGTATGCTGAACCATTCCCACAGTTTTACAATTCTAGATGTATTCTGGGACAGCTTTTAGGTGAGAAAACGTTCAATCAAACTGCATTAAGAATATTATATTATTTTTTATATAAATTCTTAATGCCTTCCCTAGATTGAACTTTTTTCTTGCTCTAAAATTGAAAGGGGCTGTTCACCTTGGAATTAATGTTTAGTATGATGTAGAGAGTGATATTCGGAGACAATTTGCAATTGGTTTTCATTTTTTATTATTTGTGGTTTTCCCGTTATTTAGCTTTAACAATACGGGGCAGATTTATCAAGGGTCGAATTTCAAAGTTCAAAATACTTCGAAATTCGACCATAGAATTGAAATACATTTACTAAGGGTCGAATATCGAGGGTTAATTAACCCTCGAATTCGACCCTCAAAGTAAAATCCTTCGACTTCGAATATCGAAGTCGAAGCATTTACCGCAAATACTTTGATCGAACGAAGTATTTTAATCGATCAAACGATTTTTCTTCGATCAGAAATAGCTTAGAAAACTTATGGGGAAGGTCCCCATAGGCTAACATTGTAGCTCAGTAGGTTTAAAGTGGCGAAGTAGGTAGTCAGTTTTTTTTTAAGAGACAGTACTTCGAATGGTCGAATAGTCGAACGATTTTTAGTTCGAATCGTTCGAATCAAAGTCGTAGTCAAAGGTTGCAGTAGCCTATTCGATGGTCGAAGTACCCAAAAAAAAACTTTGAAATTTGAAGTTTTTTTACTTCGAATCCTTCACTCGAGCATAGTATATGTGCCCCATCGACTTGGAATATCGAAGTCGAAGTTTTTTTCATCGAATTTGAGTATCCTGTGGTCGAAGTAAAATCGTTTGATCGAACGATTAAATCGTTCGAGATTCGAACGATTCGAAGGATTCAAAGTCGTAGTATCCTATTTTTGTATTATTGAATTAATAAGTGATCAACGTAAGCAGGCTATGTCGGAAAGGACAGTGTTTTTCAAAAAGCAAGTGTGAGTGTGAGATCACAAGTACTAAATAAGAGTTATTGGGGGTGACATTTTTGGTGTCAGGTGCTCTTTCATAAAGAATAAAGGCAACAGCCAGCAAACTGTCCTAAAGCCGAGGATATTGTAAGAAGCAACAACCTTCTTCTTATAAAGATGCTGCTTTTCTACCACGTCATGGGAGCACCTAGGCATATTTATTAAGGGTCGAAGTTAAAAAAACTTCGAACTTCGAAAAGACCAACCGAATAGATTTCGAAGGTTTTTGGGGGTCGAAGTGGTCCGTATTCGAATCGTACGATCGAAGGAATAGCGTCTTCGATCTACTTCGATTCAAAGTTTTTCCCCCACAGAAGGTCCCGCATAGGCTAACACAGCACTTCGGCAGCTTTTAGGTGGCGAATGGTTGATGTTGAAGTTTTAAAGAGACGGTACATGATAAATTTAGATATTCGAATTTCGAAGTTTTTTTCAACTTCGACTGCTTAGAGGACTGCTCCTTGAGTGCCTGCTCTACAAACAATACAGAGACACCTGGGCAGCTGATTTGGGAATATTTGGTGTCAGGTGTTCCTTTTCTAAAGAACCACTTAATAACTGCACTGTGCACTTGAAGCAGAATTATAGGTTCTGAGCCAAACAGGGTACACAGGGGGGTCTGTTTCCTCTATAGCATTCAAATCCCCCTGGCCCCGCCTCTTTCTTCCTCAAAATGATGAGCTTGCGCCTGAGCGAGCATGTGCTGGTGGTGGTGGGGGTGTTATGGACAAGAGCACTTTTGTTATACCCCTTGTAATGGCTCCAAGATCCTTCCTGCTGCAGAGATGAAGGTACAAATTAGAATAATAAAGCTGCATTTCACTGGTCCTTCAGTGATGAAAATTATATTCATTATAAGATACAGGTTTACTGTAACAATAACAGATGTTTTGCACCATTCTGGCCACAGAATAGCAGTTACCACCTGGAAAATTTTATCAAAAAAATGTGAAGGTAGAACAGGACAATTGATACATGCAGTTATAGCTAGTAATAATTTGCAAATATTGTCCAAATTAGGGCACAGTTTGCAATTGTTACCCTCAATGCAGTGTTTTCTCTTACAATTCCTCAGTAATTGGGCTCAGTGAGTTAAATTGCACAAGTCTGCTGTGTCTACTGACTAAGCCCACCGTGGGAACCTTGGAATTACCTCCAGCTTAAAGGCGGCAGTAGCTCAAGAGGGCAGTTGCATCAATAGGCGCACTTGTGTATGAGTTGGAAGAGGAGGATGGACGTGCTGGTGCCAAGCACAACAATTGGGAAGTGTAAGGAGTGTTATTGGATGCAATACTTGCAACAACTGCATACAGACGACCACAACTGTGCCTGAGGTGATAAATAAGCTCTAGTGTCTCTACTCAAGCCAATTCTTGGCTTCTTTATAGGGATACTGTATATAATTACTGATCTTCTTACTGTCAGCTAAGGTCCGTATTTTAATGGCTCTACCACTCACTAATCCCACTATTCCTACCCTCCTTATCTAGTGTTGCTACAGAGATTTATATTAGGGATCTACCCCTCAACGAACTCTCACTCATATCTGACTTGGACTCTCCTTGGCCTCTCTAGTTGTGTTCTCCAAGTGAGATCAGAAAGCAGAGAATTAAATTCCTCACCTTGCCTCATATGTGCTGTACTTAGGTAGCTTACATGGTCCTTTCTATCAGAGATATAAATTCTTCTCATTGCCTTATGTATGTACTTAGGGAGCTGGTCCTTTCTATCACATTGTCTATCATACAGCTATGGTAAGATATCTCCAACCTCAGGGGAACACTTATTCTGGAAGGAAGGTTTCTTAACCTGTTACCAACTACCTTAACAGGGTAACACAAATGGTGTCCACATATAAACCTCATATCAGGTAAACTCTCAGGTTAACACTTTTTATGTCCTAGTAAAGGTCAACCAACAAAACCAAACTGTCGGCAACCCCTTATGTTGAGCTATTTTATAAAGTGAGTGTGTTTTTGTATGTGTGATATATGGATTGGGCATTCAAGACCCATGCATAGGGAGCTTATGTGGAGGGCTACACCACTACTAGTCTGATATAAGGGAAGTGCTGCATGATAAATGTGCAAAGTAAAGCTAGAATGGAAGAAAGGATGAGTTTTGTGGCAAAAGACCCCTGGTCAGCTAGGCCATGCCTAGAGAAGGAATCCATGCAATCCAGCAGAGATATAGAAGAAGATACAGAATGCAGAAAATGTAAAGTTTGATGATACTTTTTATTGGCTAACTGGATAAGTAACAATTGCAAGCGTTCAGGGCACACAGACCCCTTTGTCAGGCAAAATTCAAATGAAAGCTGGAAAGGCACATTTTATATACTGTTAAGGCCCCCATACACGGGCCTATAAAAGCTGGCAACAGACTGAGTCGGCAGTTTATTGGCCCGTGTGTGGGACCATCCGTCAGGCTTCCCCAATCGATATGGCCAGAATTCGATCGGGCAGGTTAAATAATCCCGTCAGATCACGGCCGCATCTGTGCTTTTATGTGGTCCCGTGATCCGACCACCCGTTTCTGATGCCCTAGGGCCCACGATTGGATCAGCCCGATATCACTCACTTCAATGTGGGCATATCAGGGAGAGATCCGCCAAACGAGCGGATCTCTTTGTCTATGGCCACCTTTAGTTCCCTTAAAAAAAGTTAATGGGCATTAGAAAGTTACAGATAGACAGAGATAAATTGTACAGATAATAAAAGTAATTAGGGTTAATTGTAAATAGTCCAGGGGTCTGGATTTAGTCTGGTCACATAGTTTGAACTAGACCAAGACAGAATAGGGTAACGTTAACACAACAGTGCACAATTAGGAATTGGACAAGAAAAAAGTGAAGATACAGGTAAGGGTTTCGCTGCGTGGGATGACATATGGATCCAGAACTTATCCACTTCACACATCCATACCACACTGAAACTACAAAAAGGAATTGTGACCAACCATGGAAGCAATGAAATAGAAAGCAAAAGTAAAACAAATGTTGATTTACCACCTTAATATTTCTGTCATCGCTGAACTGGCAACAAAAGTTTCTGCAGAGAATAGCCCAGTCAATTTATTTATGACTAAACAGCTAACATCGTTGGTTAAAATGTTATAAATGCTTGCTGCTTCTTTCTGACAGAACACATTCTTCTCTGTAATATTTGCAATATATTTGTATATATTAATGTGGCAGCTATTTTCCCTTTCATCACACTGTTCAATGCAAGCCCACGCACAGTGCTAAGAAAAGAGTCGAATGAGAGCAACTTGCAGCAAATTTTGAACATAACTTACTGCATCAACTGGGCCATCTACAAAACCTTGTTCCCCATGCAGACATCTCTGTCTTTCTCTCTTTCTTTCTCTATGGGGCAAATTTACTAAAGGCCGAATTTTCTTTGCTAGACAGAAATTCGCGAATTTGCGTCTGGGCAGACGAGCGCTGGCAAAGTTTTGGTAGCGTTAATTCATCAGCGTGACCATTTCATTGTGATCTTTCACTAGCGTTCATTTCTGCCTAGAGAAACTTCATTAGTACTCTTACATTTAGGTCAATTTGAATAGGGCGGGTACATACTGTATAGGTCATATATATGTCTTTATTAGAGATGTTGGTGCAAATGCTTGAAGTGGGCACTTATTATTACACATGTCCAAGGAAGAAAAATAAAGACTAAAGAGATCCTCTAATGCCCTAGACATGAGCCCACCCTAAAACAAATGTGGCATGCCCCTCATATGGCTAGGAAGAAAATGTTAACACCAAAATCTTTAACAGTTAGAAGTTTTGAAGGCAATCCTGCTTTAAAATAGGAATAAACGCCAATGTTTTTAGAACTTTAATGACTGCGGCATACAGGATATGATGTCACTGACATAAGATTGAGGAGGATGTTTTGTAGCTTCATTTTATCAGCATACAGGATTTGATGTCACTGACATAAGATTGAGGAGGATGTAGCTTCATCTTATCATTTCGCCAGGTCTAAGATGGTGAAGGAGGTAACGTTCTGTAAAATTTGCACTTAAATCAATTTGTGGTGATTGTTCACCTGAGCAAAAATTTGCCTGGCGATAGGGCGCTAAGCTGCACCAGCGACTGTCTCACTAGAAAATTTACGTCTATGCCTGCTAGTAAATTGCCGATGTCCCTGCGGATGAGATTTCTGGTGAATTTACGCTATCAATGGCCACTTTGCCCTTTAGTAAATCTTCCCCTTTATCTCAATCTCTATATTAAACACAGAGAAACTTTTCCAAAACTCTCCCTTGATTTATCGTGCCTTACCTGCCTCCTGTCCCTAGATTTCACCCTATGCTTATAAATCATTCTGATGCAGACAGCCACTTAGAGAGAGAAGCAAAGTCAAGGCAAAATACATGGTTTAGGTTAATGATGGCCATACACGGAGAGATCCGCTCGTTTGGCGATGTCGCCAAATGAGCGGATCTCTCCCCGATATGCCCACTTTGACGAAAGGGCCCAACGATTGGATCCTAATAGGGATGGGCGAATTTGACCCGTTTCGCTTCGCCAAAAATTCGCCGCCGGCGAAATGTCGCAGACGCACATTAAAGTCTATGGGCGTCAAAAAAAATTTGTCGCGCGGCGCAATTGTTTTGTCGCGCGTCTTTTTTTTTTTGACGCACGCTGCCATACAAGTCTATGGGCGTCATTTTTTTGGCGAAACGAGGCGAAAAAATTCACCCATCCCTAGATCCTAACAATGGCTAATGGGCAGTCGGATCGCGGGACCACATCAACGAACAGATTCAACGGGATTTTTAGTCCCGTCCGATCGGCATATTTCGGCCAGATATCGATCGGGGAAGCCCGATCGATATATATATACACGAGCCAATAAGCTGTCGGCAGCTTTTATCAGCCCGTGTATGGCCACCTTAAGTTGTTAGACCATGTTTATATATTGGGCACCTATAAAATACATTGCATCTCCTTTATGAATGAGTAGGCCAAATTATTGTCTTGTATAACAAATTTTAAATAAATTTGTTTCCATCACATTGTCAGTAGACACATCTTCTATTTTGTTGACTACAACTTCTTGGAAGCCATGTTCCAGTATATCGAACGGATGAGATCTAAAGAGATTGGAACAGACTGTCTGCACACTTAGCTTTGAATCATTAGGCTGTGTCAGTTCCATTAGACCAGCAGTTCTGGATGGATAGTTGGCCACAGGGACATTAAAGAATAATTTGCATGTCTCTGCCCATAATTCCTTAAGTGAAGGTAAAAGAGAGAAATTATTTTTAAACAAACGTTTTACATACACAACAATACCTTCCAGCAAGGCTATTCCTTTTGCGTCCCGTCCAGACGTCCAATCCAATTATAATCTATTTGTTACGTAGGAAAAAGCCACAGCAGATATAACTGCAAAGTACATTTATTAACAGGACATGTTTCGAGTATAGAACCCTTTATCAAGTGTGAGAGTACCAATTGAACATAAGTTTAAATGACCAAAACACAAGAAAATGACATCAACATTGGACCCTCCTTCAACTTTAGGCTGCCGGGTCAGTGACCCTCTCATTAACCAGGTAGCATTTTAAATTGCCAACTGGGAAGAGCCAAAGATATAATGCAAAAACGATAAGAAAAAAACGAAGACCACATAATAATAAGACATTTTATAATATACTAACATTTAACTTGAATTTGACATACCTATTAAACCCAGGCAAGGTGCATATATAGATAGGTTCAACAGCTAATTCCTAGCCTGCATTCGTGGAGGTGTCCACATGTACTTTGAATTGCAATATATACACACACCAATATGGGACTTAACCTCCAAATGCAATCCTTACAATATTAGATAACAAATAGCCATGCAATGAAAATTAAGTTAAAAGGCAATATTTATTCTCCACCATGCCATATATGTTAAAACCATTTAAAATGAGCAGCGCTGCTTTGGGGATAGGGATCCCTCTACCCCATTTGTCTAGCACTATTGGATACAATTGGATATAGGGAACTGCATACAATCTGTTAGGTGAAACCGCCAAATTGTTCCCAATTGTAACGTGTTATAGAGCGGTGCACAGAACCTCAGTCCAAATGAATCCGTAGGTAGGTGTTCATATAAGGAGGATAAAAGTGTGCCGTCACATCTGACATTAAAGGGATACTGTCATGGGAAAATATTTTTTTCAAAATGAATCAGTTAATAGTGCTGCTCCAGTAGAATTCTGCACTGAAATCCATTTCTCAAAAGAGCCAACAGATTTTTTTATATTCAATTTTGAAATCTGACATGGGGCTAGACATATTGTCAATTTCCCAGCTGCCCCAAGTCACGTGACTTGTGCTCTGATAAACTTCAATCACTCTTTACTGCAAGTTGGAGTGATATCACCCCCCCTCTTTTCCCCCCCCAGCAGCCAAACAAAAGAACAATGCGAAGGTAACCAGATAACAGCTCCCTAATATAAGATAACAGCTGCCTGGTAGATCTAAGAACAACACTCAATAGTAAAAACCCATGTCCCACTGAGACACATTCAGTTACATTGAGAAGGAAAAACAGCAGCCTGCCAGAAAGCATTTCTCTACTAAAGTACAGGCACAAGTCACATGACCAGGGGCAGCTGGGAAATTGACAAACGAATTTCGAGGAAAAGTTTTAAAAAAAGCTCACAGGAATTTGAAATTTGACCTTTGATAATTGGGCCTCTTAGAATGTTATCGAATGGCCAGTTCTAAACAACTTTTCATAGTTTTTTTTTAATTATTTTTCTGACTCTTTCCAGCTTTCAAATGGGGGTCACTGACCCCATCTAGAAAACAAATGCTCCATGAGGCACATGTATTGCGATTGTTCTTTTTATTACTCATCTTTCTATTCAGGCCTCTCCTATTTAAATGTCAATCTCTTATTTAAATTAATGCATGGTTGCCAGTTTGGATACTAGCAGTTAGATTGCTAAAAAAATTGCCATCTCCAGAGCTACTGAACAAAAAGTGAAATAACCTAAAAACTACAAATAATAAAAAATGAAAACCAATTGCAAATTGTCTCAGAATATCACTCTCTACATCATACTAAATGTTAACTCCAAGGCGAACAACCCCTTTAAAACTATGTACATTCTGCCGGATATTTGCTGCCTTCCGGTGCATTTATAAGTATAGGGAGAAGATGACAAATGTAGGAATGTTGATACTGGGATTTGGATAAATGGGACACATTTTAGAGGTGGGTGAACAATAAATGCATGAGGATGCACTCGACTGTAGGTTTAAAGTTAAAGGGGAACTATCGCGAAAATGAAAATCTATTATAAGTTTCCGCACACTGAAATAAGAAACTTTCTAAATACAATCAATTAAAAATTCTGTAGTGTTTCTGAAATAATCAAGTTCATCTTCACTATTCCTCTCTCAGCATCTGTTTCTCTTCATTCTCACTTCATGCAGCAATTGGGTGTCATATATTATTGACAGTTATTATTATTAACACGTATTTATATTGCGCCAACATATTACGTAGCACTGTAGTTAGATCCAATATATCTTTTAGGGGGGCTATAGATGTATTAGAGCTCACTCTATTAAAATCCCCAGACATCATGTCTCTCTACATGCAGGATTTGTGCAAAAGGCAGTTATTTTGTTAGATTTTGTTTGTACTGGAATCTTTTATTTGAGTGAGCTCTAATATATCTGCTAGGAAATGAAGCCTCCCCTATAAGATATATTGGATCTAACTGTCAATGAATATCTGACACCCAACTGCTGCATGAAGACAGAATGAAGAGAAACAGATGCTGAGAGAGGGATTGTAAACATAAACGTGATCATTTCAGAAACAATGCAGAATATTTAATTGATTGTATTTCCAAAGTTTTATATTTCAGTATACTGAAGTTTATATTACATTTTCATCTTTGTGACAGTTCCCCTTTAAACCCTGGCTCACTGTGTTGCCTAGAAACATGCGTGTTGGGTTAATTCACCAAACACTTCCCTGTATATGGGACACACAATTGTTAAACAGATCGCCCAGTATCCTGTTTAAAACGAGCCTTCACAGAGTCTTAACACAAATGTATCTATGATGGTAATGATTTCATTAAAAATATAATTACATTTGACGTTCACCAACCTTCACTTTAACAGGCTTTCCGAGCATATTGCGTTGCTAATATTACTTTCGCCATCAGAATGCATTTTTTGGCAGCGCAGGAAATATTTTAGTGTACGGCAGCGTTAACTGAAAATGCCTCTGATTGTTTGTGTCGAAGCATTTCCAGCGTATAATTAAGACAAACACTAGCGTACTCCGCGCGACATTTCGTTGGTCAAAAAATTAGATCTTTCTTTCCACTGCACTGCAGATGTACAATATGCATGTAAATAATCATGGGGCAACAAGCGACCTGAAAGAATCGGAGTGTTATGAATCAATGTCTGTAATGCCTGAGGGAGGACCATTTTTCTGTAGTCATTAACTATAATTAGTAAAGGAAAACATGATTTATGCAACAATGGGATGTGCACTGCAAGCTGAAGAGAGTCTAAATGCTAATGGATAAAAAGCAGCAGTCTTGGCTACACAGCAGAGGAACATTCTGCCCCACGATTATTTATACAGGCAGCTTCTCATATCTGTGTTTGCCAAGCAATGTTTGAAATGGTTTTGAATGTTTCATCCTCACGTAGGGGACCCATAGAATTAACTTTCACCTACTGCTCAGGAAGTCCCAACTCAGAAACCTAACCCTGTGGGAGAGATGTATTCTTCATTTACCCAAGGGGTTTACATCAGTTTCTTGTTCCGTATTCTATTAAAGGGGAAGGAACATACCCTCACTCTCTTACTAAACTCCATCCTAGCAGACCCTAGTGCGTACACCACAGATAGTTGACCCAGTAGTCTGCCTATTGGGTGTGATTGACAACAAACTACGCACTAATTCAGCCAAAATTCAGCTGAGCTCCCTCATGTTTTATGCCAAGAAGGCGGTAATCATGCATTGTACGGGGAATACCCCTCCCCAAACCTTTCTGGAGGCAACAAGAAAATAACTCACTCCCACTAATCAAACTGATGTACGAGTGTGGGTCTGTGGGTGCCACAGGCAAGTTTGACAAGATGTGGGGGGCCTGGTGTGATCCAGACTCCCTGGAGTATTCGTGCACTTCTCTGATATGAAACCTCCCGTCCATGTAGGCATCAGCAACAGGCCCAGATTTGCGGTGAGGCCACAAAGGCTCGGGACTAGGGCAGCAAAAATTAAGGGGTGGCATACCGCCCAACCACAGGTGTAATAGCCACCATCCTGGAGCGCAATAAACGCTTAGTGGTTCACTAAGAAAATATGCGGATGCGTGCAATTTTCTGCAATCTTGCGGGAGGGAGGGGTGTCTGAGGACACTGGCCTCATCAGAAATCCACACCTGATCAGCAGTCATCAACCTGTTGTATGTAAGAGACTATACTTGAACTAGCACAATCTAAACCCCTGCATTCGACTACAACATCAACTGTTCTACTCTGCTTTGTTTTGTGTTTTGTTAAAACAATAAAACCTCCCTTCTTGCTTTAAAAAAAAAAACTATATCCTAGTAAGAGGCCAGGCAAAGGCCTGAGTCCGAGGTCAAGCCCTAAAATTGCCAAATAGTGATAGGCGAATAAATTCACCAGACACAATTTCATGGGGAATTTCCGCGTTTTGCCGCAAGCGAATTCATTCGTGAAACAGCGGCAAAAAATAAGCCGGCAAAAAATCTGCTGCGTCTAAATAAATTGGCACACATCAAAATTGATGCACGCATACTTAAATAGTCACGCATATAAAAATTGATGCTCGCATCAAAATTATTTTGACGCCCATTGACTTCAATGCGTTTCGCGAATTATTCACAGTTTCGCGAATTTTGCCCATCACTATTGCCAAATCTTAATAAAGCTGGCATGCAGAGGCCCTGTAAATGAGGCTTAGGAATTAACAGTCTAGCTTCTATGTTAGTATACCCCAGACATGTAAGATAGGCATAGCTAGTAATAAAAGCAGTGTTGTGCTCCACCATTGAGAAATAGCATGGGGTTATTCCCCAGATGACACCAGCCTTAGTTTAAGGACCGCAGATGGAAAGGGACTCAGGCTATCCACTTAGAGTCTTCCACTAAAGGGAATCCATTTCATTATGTCGTTCATCCTGTTGATGAATACACCTTCATCCTGTCCTGACTCCAGCGCTGCTGAGTGTAAGTACTTATCACTGATATTCTATTGCTGGTTCTATTGCCACAGTAAGTATTGTAAAAAAAAGCAAGTACCCTTTGACAGCTCAATAAACCTTCAGTGCATGGTTAAAAACCCCTGGGGTAGCTTCAGGATTCCCAAAAAGTAACTGCTTACTAGTGATGGGCAAATTTCTCCCATTTCGCTTGGCCCAAAATTACACAAACATCACGAGTAATTAATTTTTTAACGCCCAGGTGAATGTATTCACCCATCACTACTGCTTACTGAATGAGTAGTGCCATTTGTGAAGTACATGTAGTGGAGACAGACAGAACTGAGGTTCACCTATCAATACTATGGGGGTTATTTATCAAAGTTCGAGTTATTTTTACCTTGAATGAACTCAAAACTAGAGTATCTTATTTAAGAAGAAACTTAAATGGCAAAAACCAGATTCTGGTTTGAGTCCCACAACTGATCGAGTTTTCAGCGAAAAAAAACTTGAATCGCTCGAATCATTCACATTTTTGGCCAAAAACCTAAAAAAAACTCACACATCAAACAGGCTGTTAACGTCTTCATATGGTTAAAGGGATGTCTGCCATTGACTCCTCCATGACCTCGGCAGGTTTAAGATGGTGTATTTTAGGATTTGAGCTATTTCCAGGGTCAGGGTATAATAATTATCTAATATTCAAGCTTTTTTTTTAAAAAAAAAAAAACTCGAATAATTCGAATTTTTTTTAACCCGAAAATGTGTTTTGACCAAAAAAACTCAAATTTTCATAGAAAAACAACTCGAACCATAATAAAGCTGCCCCTTATTGTGCTTCATACAAAGCAGTGGTTGGGACAGAAATAGTTTTTGCTAGTGGAGGAGTTTTGGTTATGGTCCCCTTTGTGAAATATGAACGTTTGTATTAAGAAAAAAATAATATCCACAAATTCTAAAAAGCTCCATGAATAATTTTATATTATTATTTAAAAGCCATCAACAATCTGACTAATTGAAATGAATTTATTGCATATGCAAAAATATTACAGACTCAACTGGACAGAAGAAACACATTTTCATACATAGATGGCAGCATTTAAGTCTCCATTAATGATTCCTCCTGTTCACATATTTCCACCCTTGACCCTAGATATAATTTCTCCAGAAAAGCTTGTCACAGCTGGAATGAATTCAGCTGAAGGACATTTCTGCTGAAAACCTTTCATTTTGACATTTTTATTGATACACTTATCATGCTGCAGATACCCACTTCTTGTTCTGTTCTCTGATCAGGCCCTTGGCTTTGACTGCACTTTGTAAAGTTCATCAGAACTCTACATTCTCTTGTTCTTTTGTTGTGGCTTTCAGTGTTCTGCCAGTTCTTTGAAAATCTAGTTACATTTTGATATAGGCAAGTCCTACTACAGGCTCAAATTGCATTTTATCATCTATGGGGGAGATTTACTAACCGGCGAAAAGTCACCAGCATCCACTTCGCACCCAGAACCAAACTTCCGTCCCAGGTGTTGAACGCTGGCGACTTTTCACTATGAGCGAAGATACGCTAGCTTTGTAGAAGTGCTGTCACACACAAGTGCACAACATCTCCTGAAACAACAGATTCCATGCTGTGCATTGGCTAATCACTTTGCGAATGTCACTGAAATGTTCTGCGCACATCAGATTTTTGGCCGGAAATCATGGAAAATCACCAGAAATTGGGTGAATGCTTCAGAGTGATGGGAGATCACGGAACAGTGCCCAAAATCTGGTAACTCCTGAAAAAATGGGCGGGGGTTGACAGCTCTGTCACATAGATAGAAGGGTCATCTACTTCTTGCTCTGCTGCAAGTGGAGGAGCACTAATGGGTGCAAAATCACTTACTTTAGAGTCCATTCTTAAATCACAGGGGGATATTTGAGCTCTGTACCTTGCGCCAGATTAAAAATCTGGTTTGAAGTGCAGAGAACTATGAGGGCAAGCACAGTGCAGCTCTGTACTCACCACCTGCCTACAGGCACGTACCTCATTTGAAGCCTACCCCTAGTCCAGGCAAATGTTTCCTGTACGTCCTTGATTGTGCATGCGCACCATCAGTAGCTTCTGTGCAACCACAGTGGCGGGCGCGACCACAGTGACGGACGAGCATGGCCATGACGTACCTCATTTGCGGCCTACCCCCTAGTCCAGGCAAATTTTTCCTGTACTTCCTTGGTTGCACATGTGCACCAGCAGTAGCGTCCTTGCAACCACGATGGAGCACGCGTCCAGGGTGACGAGCATTGCTGTGCGCGCGTCCTCTGCTGCGCACAGCCGCAGCTGGGGGTGAAGTGGCCGGCTGGGTTGCCTAACTTTTGGCACCACCAAGTAAATAAGCCTTTCCCCTTTAAGACTTAGGCTAGCCCTACCCGACATAGACACCCCTCCCTCCTCCCCGTGTTAACCCGTGCAAATGCCCCTAACTTTTACTTACCCCTCGGTGCAGATTCCGGCATCAGAGTTCACGGGCACCATCTTCTTTTCTTTGGACTGAGACCGGTGTGGCCGGCGTGTCTTGAGACAACTGTGCGTGCACCGAAACTCACGAAAATTACCAAAGCGCCAGTCTCATTGCGAAGATTACCGAAGCGGCTGAAGATGGTACCCGTGAACTCCAATGCCTGAATCTGCACCGAGGGGTAAGTAAAATGTATGGGGCAGTTGCCCAGGATAACACTTAGGCTGGGAGGGAGAAGGGAGGGGGTCTATGTAGAGTAGGAGTTTTTTAACTTTAGGGTTGAAGTCTCTGTTAAAAATAATCCAGTCCTGTGAATCTGCATTCTGAGTTTGTCTTGGCCAAACAGTAGCTATGTTTTTTTTCCCAATCACAAATTTGGGAATGAGCTTCTCTCCCTGTCAAGGTTTGGCTCATAAATGTAATGTATCTAATATTCCTTACTTAATGGTGTGAAGTCACTCAAAACATTACGTATATAGTCATCACACAAATGGTTGGCACATCCCATCTGGAACCTGATGCTCTTTCATCTTTGGCTCTTTTATCATAAACTAGTGTTAAAAATACAGTTTCCTAAGGAAAAATCTGCTGTGCTTCTGAAAAGTGATAGGCTCGGATAAGACCAATGGATCCCCAGTATGTTTGAATATAACACGTACCAAGTTCACTCAAGACCTAATAATCAGGTAGCATCGTCAGGTTTCCGTCACTGCAGTTTTAGCACGCAAATAACTGGCCAGTTGGACTGCAGAATTAAATGTATGTGTCGTTATATGTGGCTGATGTTAAGCATGAAAGCACAAAGAAAGTCAATAGCAAGTATTTTTACTGGAAAAACTAAATGCATTAGAGACAAGGACAAGCTGGATAGACAAGGGCAAAACCTTCTTTGTCAGCCTTGGAGGACAAACGTAACAAATATTTCATTTGCATTTGAGAAGTTATTGGATGGCAGGGAGAAAAAGTCAAACAGATTTAGTGGAAGGATGAAAGAGAGAGCACGGAATATAAATTCAGGGAATAAACAATTTACTCACTATTTAAGGTCATTGCAGAATTTATGCAGATTCTAGGACACAACAGGAAAGGTCAGTCCGAAAGAGCAGAGAAGAATTAAATTCATAATAACATCATCTTTAAGATATTATTATGGTAATAAAATTTCTACTGTCCCTTTATGCAGCAAAGCAAATTACCTTTAAAGTTTGAAAGGCACTTACGTAGTCACCTCAGGGGTGCAGTCTTGGCAGCACTGCCTCTGGCAATTGGATTTCACATACAGATTTTGCATGCGAGATTCATCATGTATATCAATAAATAACCCACTGTACAAGACTCCTATCTGAGTCACTGTCACAAGGTCATGCCAGAAAAAAGAACATTTTAAACCGTTAGGTTTGTAACATAATGAGGCAGTGATTGGAAAAATTTAACATATCAAAGCAGCATGAATTGTAGGTGGTAGAAGTGTTTCATGCTCTATCTCTCTTTTTATATACATACTGTATATATATATAGAGAGAGAGAGAGAGAGAGAGAGAGAGAGAGAGAGAGAGAGAGAGAGTTCAGTGTATAGTAGAAAGGAAAGTCTTCCCGCAAACCAAACCTCCATATGATCTTGTTTTTCAGCTGGTCCATCATTGGACATCATTGTGACATCATTCAACTGGACATCATTGTGAATGCATAGACAGTATAACTTGCACTAAGCACTCTATGGCAGGCAACATCATACAAACTTGAACCGGGCTCTATCACACAGAAAGAATCTGGGGAAACAACCATGGATGAAACATCTGGAGATGCGTAGTACAAAAGAATAGTTTAGACTTTACTGTGAGTCTAGTGAGCAACATGTTGCTCTCCAACCCCTTGGATGTTACTCCCAGTGGCCTCAAAGCAGGTGCTTATTTTTGAATTCCAAGCTTGGAGGCAAGTTTTGGTTGTATAAAAAACAGGTACACTCCCAAACAGAGCCTCAATGTAGACTGATAATCCACATAGGGGCTACCAAATGGTGTATCATAGTAGTTATTTGCCACCCCAAAGAACATTTCTCATGCTTGTGTTGCTCCCCAACTCCTTTTAATTCTGAATGTTGCTCACGGGTTGAAAAGGTTGGGGATCCCTGGTTTAGAGGCACATATCTTCAGTCTTCATAGGACTTCTGGGCTAATGTAGTAGCCCCTTGACATGGCCCATCTTAGAGAATGGTAGAAAGTGCATTTGCCCTTGGCTCCCAAACCTCAGGGCTCATTTACTATCACAGCTGCAACTGTTGCATTAAAGACATGCCTACATAGGCGGATTTTCAATAAGGCTAGGGGAGGCTAAGCCTCCCCAAACCTGCCTGGCACCTAACTAAAACGAACTCTCTCCGTTTCTGACTGCTGGTTTACACCTTTAACATTGTGGAAACCGGTTCTCTGAGCTGCACACTGATTGGATCTTATTCCTCATGGTTTCCCCAATCAGAATGCACCTCTCTTGACTGACAGTAGAACTAGCCAATCAGGTCACAGATAAAGGAGGGGGTGGGGGTGAGATTCGGATCGTCGGAAGGCACTGCAGAAAGGACTAGAAGGAACCTCACCAGAGGTGTAACTAATTTGCTGCAGATTTCAACTTACTGCTCCCACAGGTACAGTACTATACTGGAAAAGCTCTAACGGCTTAAACACTATCTGGAATAAAATAGTTTCTTTTGTCAAAGTTTTTTCTCTCAACTGGCACCAATAATATACCTATCTCCCTTGCTCCAATCTTGAATGAACTCTTTCCCCATGAAAAGCAAATTGTGCTTTTTATGTTTTTGCACTTGTTTTTTTTCTCTTACTTTGTTTATTTTAGTCAAAGGGGTGTTCACCTTGACATTAACTGTTAGTATGTTATACAATGGCCAATTCTAAGCAATTTTTCAATTGGCCTTTATTATTTATTTTTATAGGTTTTGAAATATTTGCCTTCTTCTTCTTCTGACTCTTTCCAGCTTTTTAATGGTCACACCATCTAAAAACAAATGCTCTGTAAGGCTACAAATGTATTGTTATTGCTACTTTTTATTATTCATCTTTCTATTCAGGCCTCTCTTATTCATATTCCAGTGTCTTATTCAAATAAGTGCATGGTTGCTAGGGAATTTGGACCCTAGCAACCAGATTGTTCAAACTGCAAACTGGAGAGATGCTGAATAAAAAGCTAAATAACTCAAAAACAACAGATAATAAAAAATGAAAACAAATTGCAAATTGGTTTAAGAATATTACTCTCTGCATCATAATAAAAGTTAACTCAAAGGTGAACAAAACCTTTTAAGTCTGTAAGTTAGTCAGATATTCTGAGACAATTTTTAATTGTCTTTAATTTTTTTTATTATTTGTGGAGCTTTTTATTCGGCAGCTCTCCAATGTGCAATGTCAGCAATCTGGTTGCTAGGGTCCAGATCACCCTAGCAACCATGCATAGATTTGAATAAGGAACTGGAAAGGGGTCTGAACAGAAAGATGAGCAATAAAAAAAAGCAATAACAATAGAATTGTGGCCTTACAGAGCATTTGTTTTTAGAAGAGGTCATCCCCATTTGAAAGAAAGAAAGAGTCAAAAGGAGAAGGTAAATAATTAAAAACTATAAAAAAAGAAAAAATGAAGGCCAATTGAAAAGTTGCTTAGAATTAGCCATTCTATACACATAAAGTGTACTTAAAAGTGAAGCACCCCTTTAAGGTGGCTCGGAAACAAACCAATGTTGTATTTCAGTGGCAATGTTACAGTGTGGGGGCATAAATATATCTGAATCTCTGCCACCAGTACCCACTGCATATCACTGCATATATGTGCTTGTTTTGTAAATATAGACTAAATCTCACATCTAAGCTTAACACTCTTTAACACTTCACAAATATATCACCCCTTTGTTAAAATTAAAGGGACATCTGTGAACACAAATGGATTGAGAATCCATTTAATATGAGTTGTGGAACCCACAGAACCGCTTGAGGTAGTTGGGGTGGGGGTTTATTTTCATTCCAGTGGTGCATCCACTAAGCCTCACAGTAGCTTTAGGTCAGTCTATGAATGGCCCATCTTTAGCCTCCCCAAACAAAAAATTCACCCTCCGCCTATGCATGCCTAAACATGCTCCTCACACTTATGTATATTTTTATCAGTTCCCACTGCACATGTCCAGTTTCTTGCGCAAGTGTACCTATTGATGTAGGGGAAACCTAGAGCTACTACCACCTTCAAGGAAATTAATTTCTGGGTTTCCACTGTGGGTTGTGTCAATAAGCGTAGCACCGGTGCTACAGCATTCAATTAATCAAAATGCTCTAATGCAATTGTGTACATTATAATGCATTGTAAGCATTTCTGGAGTTTTAGGAAAATTGTTGTATTATGGATTAAAAAAAGATGGCCTCCAAAACTGGACGTTGTATGTTGTATGTATGGACTTGTGTTCATACAGTATATGAGTCCTTATATATCATGTAACAAAGTGCAAGATATTTTCAGTATATACTATAAGTATGTCCAATCCAGGTCCCTCCATCTGCAATACTCAGCTTCCCACTTATAGCTAAAAACTGGAGAAATATTTCCCTTTTTGTACCTTATAAAAATATATTTAATAAATCTAGTTTTCACATTTTACGAGAAAAATATTATATTTTTTTTGCTCTTACTCTTGCCTTCTCATTTGAGAACTATTTATTTTAATCACAGCTTTTGAAAGAACAACATTTGGGATCGACTGCCAACTTAAAAATCTGTCCTCCCCTGTGTGTTTTTACTGAGTAAACATCCTGAGGGCTGGTGTTGTAACATCTGAACAACAGTTGAACAAGCCAAATGCTTGTCTTTGTGTCCCAGGTAGTTTGAGAAAAACTTCAACTGCCCGTTTCCACTTTTTTTTTTTAAAACAAATGACAGTGTTTATGCATCTATACTGCAATGAAAAATGTATATAACACAGAAATGTCTCCAAAAGTGCTCAAGATGATAACAATTTGCACATTCAATTCATTAGATCTCTAAAAATTGCCAACCTCCCAATTAGAATTGTAATTTCAACATTCAAGGTTTTTAATTTTTTTAATTTTTGTAAACAATTCCATTTTTAAAAATGAAGAATGAGATTTTCATTGCAATCGCACTTAGCATCCATGGCTTAAATATGATAGCAATAATAGGAAAAAACTTGAATGAATTTAACTGCAATTTTTCTTCAGAATCAATTTTAGTAAAAACTTCCAATAATAAATTGGCCTCTATGGATGTGAGATATCAATGCTTAAATTTGATTATTTTTTTTTAGCCACAATTCAGCTCACAAAATTCAAATTAGAGTTTCAAAAACTCAAATTTTAAGGATTTATTAAGTACAAAAAAACTCAAATTGCATCTAAAAGCTACTGAGTTCATATAGAAATCAATGGGAGTTGTCCTAGGCAAAATGTAAATAATTTTTTAATTTTTCAAGTTTTTTTTTAATGTCGTTCAAGTTTGTAAACATACAAAATCAAGGTATTCAATTGTTTTTCAATAATTTTAATGAATCAAATTTTAAACATTTAGTTTTTTAAAAAAAAAAAATATGAGTTTATTCTAAATAGAAAAACCATCTAAAATTACACATTTTTTTTAAAAAACACAAATTTCAAAGTAGTCTTTAAAACGTCATCAGAAAACATGTTTTGTTCAAAACGCATCAGTTAATAGTGCTACTCCAGCAGAATTCTGCACTGTAATCCATTTCTCAAAAGAGCAAACAGATTTTTTTTATATTCAATTTTGAAATCTGACATGGGGCTAGAGATTTTGTCAATTTCCCAGCTGCCCCTGGTCATGTGACTTGTGCCTGCACTTTAGGAGAGAAATGCTTTCTGGCAGGCTGCTATTTTTCCTTCTCAATGTAACTGAATGTGTTTCAGTGGGACATGGGTTTTTACTATTGAGTGTTGTTCTTAGATCTACCAGGCAGCTGTTATCTTGTGTTAGGGAGCTGTTATCTGGTTACCTTCCCATTGTTCTTTTGTTTGGCTTCTGGGGGGGGGAAAGGGAGGGTGGTGATATCACTCCAACTTGCAGTACAGCAGTAAAGAGTGATTGAAGTTCAGAGCACAAGTCACATGACTTGGGGCAGCTGGGAAATTGACAATATGTCTAGCCCCATGTCAGATTTCAAAATTGAATATAAAAAAATCTGTTTGCTCTTTTGAGAAATTGATTTCAGTGCAGAATTCTGCTGGAGCAGCACTATTAACTGATTCATTTTGAGATTTTTTGAGATTTTTTATCCCTTTAAGGAGAAGTACATTAATTTGTAAGTGTGGGTTATCAATCTCTTCCTGCTGGTTAAGTTATAGTGAAGAACAACATGTTTTAGGGAAAAAAAGCTTAGCAGAATCTCCTCTTGGAACACACTAACTATAAAAGAGGAGTTCATTTTTTCTCCCTACTGAGCAACACACCTCTGGGTGATCTCCGTGCATCCACGCGGCACGGTAACAGACGCTCTTGTACATATTTAGATCATTATTAAAGACTCCGAGTGCTGAATGTTCTTGCCTTTTCTGTCTTCAAAGGTTCATTAAATCTTAGTCGTGGCGAAAAAAAGTAAATATACTAATGATGCATCTGTTCCTTTTATTAATTGTCTCCAAGGCAGAGCAAATGTGAGATCGAAAAATGGAAAATAACTTCTTTTTGATGAATATTAAAGCTGCATTTCAACAAGACGATACTTAGATGCCTATATCTCAATGAGTGTTTGAGGGTTTCTCCATTTTTTATAATATGTTAAAAAAAAAAATTACTAAGGGAGCTGAATGTAAAGTACAAAAAAATTGTCTAGGCTACTGTTTTTACTTAAAGTTTTGTACTTATCAGTAAACACAAAAAATGCTTTGCAACAGTCTAAGCGAGAAGGAGGCAGCTTAATCAGCTCGTTTGTTCCTACTGGCACCAGTCTTCAGTAATTCCCATTTGGGGCCCTAGATCATTCTGCAGCAAGACCTACAGGGAGCCTGAACCATCCAGAGGTAGACCAGAGGTAATGCAGTACAGGTAAGGAAGAGGCAGAGTTGTAAGGTCAAGGCAGGTGGCAAAGATTAAGGTCAAACCAACAGGAGTAAAAAAAAAAGGGGAAACACTAAGGGGCACATTTACTAATGGTCGAATATCGAGGGTTCGATATTCGACCCTTGAAGTTAAATCCTTCGACTTCGAATATCGAAGTGGAAGGATTTAGCGCTATTCGTTCGATCGAACGATCATAGGAATAATCATTCAATGGAACGATTAAATCCTTCGAATCGAACGATTATTCCTTCGATCGTTCGATCGTTCGATCGAACGAATAGTGATAAATCCTTCGATTTCGATATTCGAAGGATCGAACGATTCGAAGGATTTTAATTCATTGATCGAACATTTTTCCTTCTATCAGAAATTGTCTAGAAAGCCTATGGGGACCTTCCCCATAGGCTAACATTGGTGCTCGGTAGGAAGAAGTTGGTCAAAGTTTTTTTTAAAGAGACAGTACTTCGACTATCGAATGGTCGAACGATTTTTAGTTAGAATCGTTCGATTCGAAGTCGTAGTCGAAGGTCGAAGTAGCCAATTCGATGGTTGAAGTAGCCGAAAAAATTTAAAGTATTTTTTATTATATTCCTTCACTTGAGCTAAGTAAATGTGCCCCATAATGTACAAAGGCTTGAGCAAGATCTGAGAACAGAAGCCAGATCAAGCAGAGAACTACTGGTAAACTGGCTTTTTAAACACAAAGGGCAACAAAACTCAGAGTTGACACCAGGAAATAAGTCCTTGGTATATAAGGGCAGAGACACATGGGCAGATTCGGGGAGATTAGTCGCCAGGTGACAGTTCTCCTCTTCTTCGGGGTGACTAATCTCCCCAAACTGCCTTCCCCTGCCTTCCAGCTGGCTAGAAAGAAAATCACCGGCGGGATACTACTCGGAGCAATTCGTTTTCCAAAGTCACCCGAAGTTTCCTTGAGAGGCAACTTCGGACTACTTCGGAAAAATAAATCGCTCCGAGTGCCTTCCCATCAGCGATTTTCATTCTAGCCGGCGGGGAAGGCAGTTCTGGGAGATTAGTCGCCCCGAAGAAGAGGAAAATTGTCGCCGGGTGACTAATCTCCCCGTCTCTGCCCTAAGGGTTATGACACGTGTTTAAAGTCATGACTCTGTTCTCCTGGAGCACCTTATAATCAATAATACATATTGCATTGACATCATTATGTGCATTACAAAGAAGGGGAATGAGGTTCTCTTACATGTCTTCTAACGGTACTAGGTTTGAGATGTGCCAAGTACAAGGTACAAAAGGAACTTTAGACTTTATGTTCAATAAATGTTGTGCACACATTTGGACCTACCTCACTGTTGCTTTACATTCTAGATTACTCAAAAGAATATATAAAAATATCCAAAAAAATATTGTTGCAAAGATGCAGTAGACCTTTTCCTGACTGGACATTTTTAAATGGTTCGAATCGAACAATTCGAACGATTGCTAGCGATCGATCGAAGGATTTTTATTCGACCAAAAAAAACTTAGAAAAGTGCTCTGGAAGGTCCCCATAGGCTAACATTGCACTCGGGTAGCTTTAATTTGGCTACAAGTATGAAGTCGAGTTTTTTTTTTAAAGAGACAGTACTTCGATTATTGAATGGTCCAATACTCGAACGATTTTTACTTCGAATCGTTCAAATCGAAGTTGAATGGTCGAATATAGCCTATTAGATGGTCGAAGTACCCAAAAATTTACTTGAAGAAACCATTCACTTGAGCTTAGTAAATCTGCCCCCTAGAATAGAAATGTCACAATAAAAGGCTGATTAGTAATTAATACAGATAATTACTACATGGCAGCACAGAAATCAGTGCAATTAGCATCATAATTTTTTTATATTACAGACAAACCTCATTTTCTGCTGGATAATTAGTGATGACCCCTAAGCTTAGCTTCTCAACAACTGCTCAGAGCCCACTGAGCATGTGAGTGTCACAGACACTTTCCAAGATGGTGACCCCCTGTGACAAGTCTGAAGTCCTGGATCATTGCTGCTATTGAGAAGCTGACACTTTAGGCTGGTGCAATAAGTTCAGTATGTCAAATATGGCATTTTTAGCCATTTTCTTTTTTAGGGTTTAGTTCTCCTTTAATCCGTTGAACATTCCTCTACGGACAGTTACGTCCTTTTATACAACAGTCTTATTCATTTAAGAGGGGAAAGCTAAATTGTATTTTGCTACTGATATTTACTTGGGGGAATAACAGTGGTCATGATTCAATGTTATAGTCTTAAAGCCAGTCTACTGCTTCCTGCATCTTCTAGCGAGTTTATCACTTTAATATTCGGTATTAAAGCAGATAATTAGCAGAGCATGGCTAAAGAAATATATAAGGCAATACTGTAGGATTGAAAGCCAGGTTTTTATCATAGTACTGTTGTATCATTACATTTAGATCACTCTTTATTACTCATGTCTCCCTATAAAGGAGCCGGTCCATGCAGTAAAGGATGTGCCAATAACCCAGACACCATGACACTATGCTTTTTACTCAAAAGATATAAAAAGTTACAGCATAAGCTCGAATTATGAAAACAGAATTGCACATTTTATATATGACATAACCTTGACTGTTCTGAACCATTTAACAATAAGGAATAAAAATAGCAAGTGTCATAGAAATCAACTAAATTAAAAAAAAAAAAGTAATACATGTATCTGTGCCGAAGGGGGTTTCCATAAATTCTCACTGGAAATTCACACTTAGTAAGGGAAAGGCATGGGATAATTAAATACAAATGGGTTCAGGCTGAAAACAACTACAGGTATGGGATCCATTATCTGGAATACTGGTAACCAGAAAGCTCTGAATTACGGAAAGGCCGTCTCCCATAGACTCCATTTAATCCAGATTTTTTAAAAATGAATTCCTTTTTCTCTATAATAATAAAACAGTAGCTTGTACTTCCCAGCTAAAATATAATTAATCCTTATTGGAAGCAAAACCAGCGTATTGGGTTTATTTAGGGGCAGATTTATCAAGGGTCGAATATCGAATTGAAAATACTTTGAAATTCAAAAAGACCAACCGAAGTGAAGCCGAAGGTTTTTTTGGGTCAAAGAGGTCCGTATTCGGCCATATTCTAATCATACGATCAAAAGGAATAGCCATTCGATTTAATGCGATTCGAAGTTTTTCCCCCAAAAAAACTTTGATTTGTCAAAGTCCACCAATGGACTCCAAATAGGCTCTAGGAGGTCCCCCATAGGCTAAAACAGCACTTTGGCAGGTTTTAGATGGCGAATGGTCAAAGTTTTAAAGTACATGATAAATTTCAATATTCAAATTTCAAAGCTTTTTTCAAATTTGAATCGAATTTGGACTATTCCCTAGTCGAAGTACACAAAAAATAGCTTGAAATTCAAAGTTTTTAACTTCAAAAATTCACCTCGACCTTTGATAAATCTGCCCCTTATTTGTTTACATGATTTTCTAGTAGACTTAAGGTATGAAGATCCAAATTACAGAAAGATCCATAATCTTGAAAACCCCAGATCAGGAGCATTCTGGATAACAGGTCCAATACCTGTATATAGAGACTTCACCTTTGGCTACTGAAATAGTTCTTCAAAGACAAGTGGGGTAATTTCGTAGCGCTGGCAAATGCCATCAAAATGTATAATGTGTTTTAAAGCTAGCTCAAAGGGGTTGTTCCCCTTTCAGTTAACTTTTAGTATGATAGAGAGTGATATTCTGAGGCAATTTGCAATTGTTTTTCATTTTTATTATTTGTGGTTTTTGAGTTATTTAGCTTTTTATTCAGCAGCTCTCCAATTTGCAATTTGCAATCTAGTTGCTAGGGCCAAAATTATCCTAGCAACCATGCATTGATTTGAATAAGAGACTGGAATATGAACAGGGGAGGCCTGAATAGAAAGAGGAGTAATAAAAAGAAGCAATAACAATACCTGTTTAACTTTACAGAACATTTGTTTTTAGATGGGGTCAGTGACCCCCTTTTAAAAGCTGGAAAGTGTCAGAAGAAGGCCAATAATTCAAAAACTGTAAAACATAAATAATGAAGACTAACTGAAAAGTTGCTTAGAAATGGCCATTTTACAACATACTCAACGTTACATTAAAGGTGAACTGCCCCTTTAAGCGTGGATTTAAGCGTGAATTATAAGAATTTACTTAAAAATAGACACATTTGGGCCAATAGAAATGGAACATGTATATACTTTTATAAACATCAAGTCATCGATTTCAATGGTGGCTACAATCATAATACTCTTTGCACAAAACTCCCCAATAAACCCTTTCCTTTATTTAATAAGCTAAACCTCCAAAATATAATTTACTTATTAATTATATCTTACTATATGGAGGTTATTTATCAAAGGTCGAGTAATGTGAATTTTTTTAAACTCTAATACAATTTTATTCATAAATCGAATGGTATGATATCTATGAAAAAATGTGATTGTCTAAAATTCTGTCAAACAGTCCCGAGCCGAAAACTCGAATTGAATTTGAATCGAGTTTTCCTCCTTTTGACTGACGAGCAACATTTTTTTTTTCTCCCATTGGAGTCTATGGGGTGTAATTTTTGCAGCGGAATTTGCCAAAAATTTGGCTCATCACTACTATTAACAGCTTCAAATAGTTCAAGGGACCTCTGCCATTGACTTCTAAATTTTTTAGGTGGAGAATAGTCGAATTCGAATTTTTGAAGGGTCTGACTGTAATAAATCTCACATTTGAATTAGAATTCGAGTTTGAATTCGAGCTGGGGAATTTATAACTCGAAATTTTTAAGAAAAATCCCAACTCAAAAATTCCAATTCAAATTGGAATCTTAGTAAATCTGCCCTAAATATTTATGTTTTATGAGAAACAGGCTTTGCCATTGATACTTTTCGTATAAATCAGAATAATCCAGTGGCAATGGCACTGCATGTTACCTTTTAGGAGTGAAAATAGCATTGTGAAATAACTGTAATATTAAGCCCCCATTTCTGGTTTTTCAAACAATGTAAAAACAGGATATGTTTGACGTCTTCTAAGCAAAAAAAAAAGGATTATACATTAAGATAGCTACTACTATTCCGCTCTCATCAGTCACAATGATAAGCGGAGAATGTCTAGAACCCTAAGTACGGCTCATTGCGTTTTCCCTTTCTGTCTGCTTTGAAGTTATCTATTATTGCAGCCCTCCCCTTGGGAAACATAGGAATATATTTTATGGCATCAATGCTCAGAGCATTCAAATGCAGGTAAAACAAATAAAATGCAACATAGGAGCCGCTGGAAAAAAATGTCTCATAAAATCCGACTTCAGATACGGAGATTCTATCCCCGCTAATGAATCGGCCATGGTAACAAGAAAAATTATAACGGGAGGAAAAAATCCTTTATTCTGACATCCATTTAGAAATCTGTAATTATGGCAGGTAGTGTCAGAGCTGTGTGTGCGGGTCCTTGATCTGACATCTTGTCACTGTAGTTGAATTTGATGGCATTTAGATAACTTTTAATAAACCTTCTCCACTGCTGCCTATTGATCTTTTCAGGGCCTTGTCTCCTCCTGTTATCTGATTGTTAGAATGGCAGATTGACATTCGGAATTTTTCAAAATTTTAATAAGTCATATTTTATGCTTTTGAAAAGTCCAGTTCCCTTACCTCCTGCCCATACCGAGTTTTTCTTAAATTCACATTACAGCAAACTGACCACTCAGGGGATGAATGGAGCAGTGGCAAAAGGGGGATCAGCCTGAATATCAGAGCAAGAGTTATGAGGAACATCTAATTGCTCTTCTATATACACCTGAAAGCCCACCTTGAAAGTAAATTTGGATGAGATTTGGGGTGTAATTTTTTGTTTTCCTATATATTTAATGATTTATACACCAGCATTTTCTTACTATATATATATATATATATATATATATATATATATATATATATATATATATAACCATGGTTTATGCCAAGGGGTGCCCTGCTCAAACATTGGACCTTCAAGAAGAACTTGAGGGCAGTGACTTGTGTACAAATTTTAGAAGCTATTTTGTGAATACAAATGCAAAAATATTTTCATTTGAAAAATATTTATAAAGAAATACAGACTATTTCATTAGACACCTCTTGCCTGGTGGGACATTTTTGCTTGTGAGTGATAGTCAAAGGTGCACTGCAAAATATTTTCAGAAAGTAGAATATTTGGAGATTTGCTCTGGTAGAGGCAGTGGCGCTTCGCCAATGAGGCGAGTTGAGGCTGTCGCCTCAGGCGGTAGAGCCCCTATTAGGTACCAGGGGCAGCAAAAATGCCGTTAATGGTACTTTAAGAGCCGAATTTCCGGTTTTCAAACCGGAAATTCGGCTCTTTTAGCACAGAGAGCACAGTTAGGCTCTCTGTGCTAAAGTACTGGCCCTCATGGACCCCCCTGGACCCCCTCAGGCGCAAAAAGGTAAGCGCATGGGGAGGGGACGGCAGCAACTGCTGCTTCCTCAGGCGGCGGAGGGGCCAGGATCACCACTGGGTAGAGGGCTGATTGGGGAGACATGGAAGGGAAAAAGGAGAGCAGGGATAAGTGTGAGACACAGGTGAAGAATAACAAAGGTTTGGGGTGGCTTAGGCTCACCAAAAATATATACTGCTAAATATTTATATATAATTATATGGTCTTAAATGGGAAGCCCTCTAATACTGTATGTGATCTACTGGTGCAAAGTTGCAAAAGAAAGGAAGACTGAAGCAATGAGGCAAGTTGAGAAATTTTCCTTAGTTGGCACACAGGGTACTTGGCAAAATGCTACTCCTGAGAACATTAAAAGCCAAAATTTTGTAATGCAGCACTGCCTAAATTCGATCCAATGCCAAAAGGGTAATTGCAGGAAGGTTGTGAGGTGGCACTGAAGTGGCAGATGAGATTCAATGGTGATAAATGTAAAGTCATTTACCTGGGATGTAAAATACATTATACAACCACTTATACCCTTAATATGACTCAACTGGGCAAATCCATAATGGAAAAGGACCTTGGAGTCCTTGTAGATGATAAACTTGGCTGTAGCAAGCAATGCCAGTCAGCAGCATCAAGGGCAAATAACGTCTTGAGCTGTATTAAAAGGGGCATAGAGTCAAGGGAGGAGGGGGTCATTCTTCCACTGTATAGAGTACTGGTAAGGCCCCATCTAGAATATGCCGTACAGTTTTGGTCTCCATCACTCAAACAGGACATTATTGTATTAGAGAGGGTCGAGAGAAGATTCAAATAAACTGGTAAAAGGTATATTAAATCTCAGTTATGAAGAAAGACTGGCCAAATTGGTGTTCTTCCTGCTTAAGCAGTGATATAATAACTATGTATAAATATATAAGGGGATCATAAAATAATCTCTCTAATGCTTTATTTACCAGTAGGTCTTTCCAGCTGACACAAGGTCACCCATTCCAATTTGAAGAAAAGAGGTTCCGGCAAAATATTCCAAAATGGATTTTTTTAAAGTGAGAGCTGTGAAGTTGTGGAATTCTCTCCCTCAATCAGTGGTACAGGCTGATACATTAGATAGCTTTAAGAAGGGGTTGGATGGTGTTTAGCAAGTGAGGGAATACAGGGTTATGGGAGATAGCTCATAGTACAAGTTGATCCGATTGCCATTTTGGAGTCGAGAAGGAATTTCTCCAACTCTGATGAAAATTGGAGAGGCTTCAGATGCTTTTTTTTGCCTTCCTCTGGATCAACTAGCACTTAGGCAGGTTATATATAGACTAAAAAGGTTGAACTTGATGGACATGTGTCTCTTTTTATCCTAACTTACTATGTTACTATGTAAATATCCTTTTTGTTTTTGGGTATTATGACTTAGCAATTTTATGATCATGAACCTATGACTAAAAATGTCTGTATCTGAAACTATGTGTCTGACCAAAGAATAAATTATTGGTAAACACAGGGCCAGGGAATGTGCATTGATCTTTTGTGCGTGTGTTTTATAGATCATTTCCTGTGAATCAGTTTGCCCTTTTTTTTATATTTTCATCTGTTTATGTTGTTGTCTGCACAAGTGTACTGTGCCCTTGTTTTTTTTTATCTGTGAGGTCTCTGCCACCATCTGCTGCCCTGAGAAAAATGCCTTATTTTTATAAATTAGCCTAATTTCTCCAACTAAAAATAGTATTTATATCTAGTGTGTCTTTTCACTCAAATGGCAGAAGTTGGTAAAACCTGTTTCAAAGTACTGTAAGAGGCAGAGACACATAGGGTAATTCACGCAGGTATTCCACAAAATAAGGCACCTTTCTTCAATTTTACACAGCATATGCAACAAACCAATTAGAGTTAACAAGGATAATTAAAAGTAGTTAACGATATTTTGAAGAAGAAGTAAAGTCATTTTTACTTGGGGGTGCTAAAAGTTAGGCACCCCCAAGTGATCGCATTTACTTACCTGACACCCAGGCTGGTGCTCCTATCAGGAGAAAACTGCACCAAGCGATTGTCTTCTGGCTTCTTCTAATTTCCTGGGGGCAGATGCATGCACAGTAGAACCAAATAGCTGGCTTTTTCGTTAAAGCTCGGCTTTTCTCTCTACTGCGCATGTGCAACCGTGAGAAGAAAGAAGAAGCCGGAAGACAATCGCTCTGCGTGATCACTGGAATCACTGGAACCCAGGCCGATCCAGTTTTCTCCCGATAGGAGCACCGTTCCAGGGTGTCAGGTAAGTGTGATCACTTGGGGGTGCCTAAATGTTTGGCACCTCCAAGTGTAAAAGGACTTTCCTTCTCCTTTAAGTTTGTCAGCTGTTCTGTTCATAATCTACCTGTATTGGCTTTTCGGCCTCAGTAAACGCAGCCACTGTGTCTGAAAGGGCATGTAAAGGCAAAAAAATAAAATCCAATTTTTACTTTCTTTGATGAAAAAGAAACCTATCTCGAATATACTTTAATTAAAAAAATGTGTACCATGCAGTGTAATTCTTCCTTCATTTATTGCTGTGGATAGGAATTGTCAGACGGTCCCTAACTGCTCTGCAGGGAAACAATCATACTTATGAACAGCAGGGGGAGCCCCGCCTTACTTCCCAGCCTTGCAGAACTCAAGCAGCTTTGTTTCTTTCCCTGTTTTGATCATTTATGACACTCCCTGAGCAGCCCAGACCACACTGAGCATGTGCGTAGTCTTGGTCTTGCAAAGATGTTTAACAAAGTTACAAGATGGTGATCCCCTGTGGCCAACTTTGAAACCATAAATCATTTGTTTGATTAGGCATGTGGTGGAGTAACTTCATGTTTATGTTTAGTATACAAAATACAGCATTTCTAGCCTTATTCTATTTTAGACTTTACTTTCCCTTTAAAACATTCTCAATATATCAATATACCTTTCTTTTACCGTTTTCCCAGCTACTATGCCACACTAGAGTTGTATTGCATGCTCTGTTATATTATTTATCCATATAGAAACAATCTGTTAATAATGAATAATTTACCAATTTGGATATCTTTTGTCTTTCTTTACCTTATTTTTCAACCAGTACAGATTAATGATGCAGATACCAAGAACACAAGCCAACTACTTAGCATCTAGTCAGAGGGGGAGGTTCAACCACTGAGTGACAAATAGAAAATACAGTAGGCTGAAGATTAAGTACATGTTAAGAACCAAATCATTAATGTAAAATAGCCTTCTTAGCACTTCCATACTAAAATTCCACCCCTTAATGTATTAGTGTCCTATAAGCTCTAAATCATTTCAAAGCAAGCTCCTGCAAGTTTCCAATTTATTGCAATGTGGGATTATCTCATTGCATTCAATTACATCCATTTAATTGGATGTAAAACTAATCAGCTTCTACAGTTTTCTTTTGGGAGTAGAAGACAGTAAAGTTATTATATTTCATAACTGTCAGCAGGCTGACCTGAACATATTATTTCTGTGAATCATACCAGAAGTATAAAACACATTCCAAATTAACAGGGTCCTATCTATCGAACGTGTACAGTTCAATGTTGTGTGGATCGAATGCATTTAAAGACCTAGTAAGGGAGGATGTTAAAAGTATGATTTGGCATGAAATCACATACATTATAAGATTGTTATCAGAGGGAGAGTCATTCTATCTATGTATCTTTACAATGCTTTAGTAATATAAATAAAGTATTATTTATTTATTATTATCAATAATGTATAATGTATTATTTAATAATTTATTAATTTATTAAATATGCAAGTAAGATATATATCTTACTCAGACAGCTCTCGATCCAAGGGGAACACTACGTCCTGCATTGTGTAATTTACCCCAGAACTGTGGCATCCCCCGTGGATTGAGAATTGTCTGCATTAGGCAATGGTGGTGTAAGAGGGACAGGGGAGGCACTAACCGTCGTTAACACACGTCATTTACACGCGTAAGTTAGAGAGAATCAGAGATAGACCTGGACTTCTATGTAGGGTTGTCATCTGTTTGGTTTTGAATGGACAGTACAGTTTTCAAGGCTTTTTGGTTATAAATCTTATGTTTGTATTTTAGGATAGTATTTTAGGATAGTAATTCAGAAACAGGTAGCACAAGGCTCTGGAAACCTCAGGATATGATCCTATAATCGCGCCGCACGCGCCCTAGGAAAACCAAAATGGCGCCGGCAAGGACAGGAGCGGCGCAGCGGGCGTCCACGCCAAGGATGCGCCGTGGACCCCGCTGCCCACTAGACCACCAGGGTAGGTTCTTACACTAACATTTTATGTGTTATGTTGACATTATTCATTTTCTGTACTCGTTGCATTGTCTATATATTTAATTGCTAATATTACAAATGACTTCATAGCTACCTATTGTGTAGTTTATTGTCTGTTACATTGGGTACAGTCAGACCCTGATTTGTGGCAAGGCCACAAAGGCCCGGACCTAGGGTGGCAAAAGCTCCCGTGCTTGAGATAGCGCTCGCATGCACAGGGAGGGTGCGTGCTCTACAGAGCTGGCCCTAGGACCATGCATCTTCGGGAGGAGGAGGGCGGGCGTGCAAGAAGCGCCCGTGCCGGGACCTTGTGGCCTTGGGGCGTTGCATCGCGAAATCCAGCCCTGGGTACAGTAATCACCACTGTTGCAGTCCCCAGGGAGTTGTATGTCCACTTGTGCCCGGCTCTAGCAATGGGTTGTTCACCTTTGAGTTAACTTTTAGAGAGTGATATTCATTTGGAAGCCAGAAAGAGTCAGAAAAAGAAGACAAATAATGCAAAAACTATATAAAAAAAAAAAATAATGAAGACTAATTAAAATGTTGCTTTGAATTGGCCATTCTATAACATACTAAAAGTTAAGTGAACCACCCCTTAAACTCATCCAAACCCAGCAAATATCCCACTTAGGGACATCACTGTTAGAGCCCCTGTGAACCAGGATATTTGTGCCAAGAAAGGGTTTCATATGTTTATTAAATATAGAAATGTCGAGTCTTCCATTGATTTATATAAATCCAAGCATTTTCATAAAAGAAATGTGCTAACCTGCTACTATTAGTAGGTTTGGTAATAGCTTTCCCTTAGACTTAGAGGCATATAGAATGAAGCCCATGTAATCAAATGCCTTCTCTTCTTCTTCTTTTTTCCTTTTTAACCAATCACCCTGTTACGCTCATGTTTCACGTATGTGACAGCAGCCTTAACAAGATGAAGCCGTCCACTTTACGTCCCAATATTTTCCATTCCAGTTTGTAGAGAGAGAATGCATCAGCAGTAACATGTTTGTAAAGAAAGAATATATAACCTGATTAGATGCTGCATCAGTCAGAAAACAAGGCAAAGGCTGTTGGTTATTGGTTCAGAATTTGTGAAAAGAAGGTGGTTTATCAGCCAATGTATGTGCTCTAACTGTGACACCCCATCTTATTTCTATTCCATCGTACAATATGTGCTCTGGCACACAAAAAAAATGAGTTGTATCTTGCAGATTGCTTTATTATTTAAAGTCGTAGAGACATTAAGGGGCAGACTTATCAAGGGTCAAATTGAAAATTTGAATTTTTTAATTCGAATTTTGAGTTTTTTTATAGGCAGATTTATAAACGGTCGAGGTGAATTTTCGAACAAAAAAAAAATCGAATTTCAGGTATTTTTTGTGTACTTCGACTAGGGAATATTCCAAATTCGATTAGAATTTGAAAAAAAATCAAAAATTCGAATATCGAAATTTATCATGCAGTGCCTCTAAAAATTCGACCATTCGCCATCTAAAACCTGCCAAATTGCTGTTTTAGCCTATGGGGGACCTCCTATGACCTATTTGGAGTCAATTGGTGGACTTTGAAAAATCTAAGTTTTTTTGGGAAAAACTTTGAATCGAATAAGATCGAATGCACTATTCCTTCAATCCGAATTTGGCCGAATACGGACCTACTCGATCGAAAATGGACCTATTCAACCAAAAAAACCTTCAACTGTTTTCAGTTGGTCTTTTTGAATTCGAATTTCGACGTTTTTTCAATTTGAAATTTGACCCTTGATAAATATGCCCCTATGTTTTGGGTTTCTGTACCAGCCCAAGGCAACCACAGCCCTTTAGCAGTAAAGATCTGTGTCTCCAAAGATGCCCCAGTAGCTCCCCATCTTCTTTTGTGCGGATTAACTGCATACCACCCAACTGTCCCATTTTTCAGCCTCAATTTCGGCAGCTCAGCCTGCAGTCCCAGATTGTTACTGAAATGTCCCAACTTTCTCTTTGATTTCCTGCACTGAACAGCCAGAACAAAGTTTCTAACTTAATCGGCCTTTGGCAGAGAGCTGTGACTTGCAGTTCAAAGGGCAATTCACCTTCATTAGCAAAACTGTAATAACACATAAAACCTGACCCTAAAACTCCCAGAAATGTGTGTGGCAAATCTTTTCCTCCCTCTTTCTGTTTTCAAAATGTTGGAAGGTATGTCACTGCACATGCTCTGTGCTGCTGTCACATACTGAGCTTAGGGACCCACTCACAATATACAGTACACATAGAATAGAAATGTCACAATATAAGGCTGATTAGTAATTAATACAGATAATTACTACATGGCAGCACAGAAACCAGTGCAATTAACATCAGAATTTAATAATCAGCCCTGTAGCATCAGCTTATAATTAGAGATGTCGCGAACTGTTCGCCGGCGAACTTGTTCGCGCGAACATCGGGTGTTCGCGCTCGCCGGAAGTTCGCGAACGTCGCGCGACGTTCGCCATTTTGGGTTCGCCATTGTTGGCGCTTTTTTTTGCCCTCTCACCCCAGACCAGCAGGTACATGGCAGCCAATCAGGAAGCTCTCCCCTGGACCACTCCCCTTCCCTATAAAAACCGAAGCCCTGCAGCGTTTTTTCACTCTGCCTGTGTGTGCTGAAGAGATAGTGTAGGGAGAGAGCTGCTGCCTGTTAGTGATTTCAGGGACAGTTGAAAGTTTGCTGGCTAGTAATCGTTTTGATACTGCTCTGTTATTGGAGGGACAGAAGTCTGCAGGGGTTTGAGGGACATTTAAGCTTAGGTAGCTTTGTTGGCTAGTAATCTACCTTCTACTGCAGTGCTCTGTATGTAGCTGCAGTGGGCAGCTGTCCTGCTTCTGATCTCATCTGCTGACTGCTGCAATAACAGTAGTCCTTGTAAGGACTGCTTTTATTTATTTTTTTGTTGTTTTACTACTACTACTACTATTTATTATTATTATTATTAACATGTATTTATATAGCGCCAACATATTGCGTAGCACTGTAAAGTAAATGTGATTATACAACTACATCACATGAATTACATACATAGAATATATGGAGTAACAAACATCACAATCAATACAGGTACAAAAAGGTGAGGAAGGCCCTATGCATAGGCATACAGTCTAAAGGGAAGGGAGTAATACGCAAGGTGTGGGAGTGGGCAAGATCGAATTGAGTGGGTGAGAAATGTGGTATTGCGTTTGGTAGTTAAGCAGAGTGAGGGTAGGCTTCTCGAAAGAAGTGCGTTTTCAGAGATTTCTTGAAAGTAGAAAGGTTGGGAGAAAGTCGGACAGACCGTGGGAGAGCATTCCAGAGGAGGGGTGCAGCCCTTGCAAAGTCTTGAATGCGAGCATGTGAGGAGGTAATGAGAGAAGAGTTGAGTAGCAGGTCAGTAGAGGAGCGTAGTAAGCGAGTGGGTGAGTATATAGAGATGAGTTCAGAGATGTAGGGTGGGGCAGAGTTATGAAGTGCTTTGAAAGTCAGTGTCATTAATTTGAATTTGATTCTGAAAGGTAACGGAAGCCAGTGCAGGGATTGACAGAATGGCGAGGCAGAGGAGGAGCGGTTGCTGAGGTGTATGAGCCTCGCAGCAGTGTTCATTATGGACTGGAGAGGTGACAGTCTCTGGAGGGGGAGGCCAATTAAAAGAGAGTTACAGTAGTCTAGACGCGATATGATGAGAGAGTGAATAAGAATTTTGGCAGCGTCTTGGGTGATAAATGATCGTATTTTGGATATGTTCTTTAGGTGGAAGTGACAAGATTTAATAAGTGACTGGATATGAGGAGTGAATGACAGGGCAGAATCTAGGATAACCCCAAGGCACCGGGCCTGGGGAGAGGGGGTGATAGTGGAATTGTTAACTATGATGGATACTTCGGGGATGCTACTGGTGTTAGTTGGAGGAAAGAGAACCATTTCAGTTTTAGAGAGGTTTAATTTAAGGTAGCGTTGTGACATCCAGGTAGAGATAGCGGACAGGCAGGAGGAGACGCGAGTTAGGAGTTCTGGGTTGAGGTCAGGAGATGAGAGATAGATCTGAGTATCGTCAGCATAGAGGTGGTAGTGGAAACCATAAGAATTTATTAATTTGCCAAGGGAGGAGCCCAGTGCTATTAGTCTAGCAGTGTTGGGGAGTGGGACTGGTGTGCTAATCTGCTGCTCCTAGTAGTTCAGCAGCACCAACTTTAATTTTTTTTTTTTAATATTCATTTTTTTTTTATTTTACTTTTTTTTATTTTACTACCGCTGTAGTAGTGTATAAGTTGACCTTTTAGGCATTATTTGCCCTGTAGGCATTATTTGCACACTGTTTTCTTCAACCCGCCATCTAGCTGTGTGACCTTGTTCACATTCTGTCTAAATATCCATAATATTACCGTCTCCAGAAAAAACACCGGAGTGACTTTTTTCAAGCAGCATTCATATATTTTACGTAATCCGTATCCACCGCTGTAGTAGTGTATACGTTGACCTTGTAGGCATTATTTGCACACTGTTTTCTTCAACCCGCCATCTAGCTGTGTGACCTTGTTCACATTCTGTCTAAATATCCATAATATTACCGTCTCCAGAAAAAACACCGGAGTGACTTTTTTCAAGCAGCATTCATATATTTTACGTAATCCTTATCCACCGCTGTAGTAGTGTATACGTTGACCTTGTAGGCATTATTTGCACACTGTTTTCTTCAACCCGCCATCTAGCTGTGTGACCTTGTTCACATTCTGTCTAAATATCCATAATATTACCGTCTCCAGAAAAAACACCGGAGTGACTTTTTTCAAGCAGCATTCATATATTTTACGTAATCCGTATCCACCGCTGTAGTAGTGTATACGTTGACCTTGTAGGCATTGTTTGCCCAGTTTTTTTGGCCGCAGCCACTGAAGCACAGAGGCCAGAAAAAATATGCCATATAAATGCTGAAAATAGTCATTTTTTGCCATACGTTGACTCAACGTATATGGCAAAAATTACTATTTTCAGCATTTATATGGCATATTTTTTCTGGCAACTGTGCTTCAGTGGCTGCGACCAAAAAAACTGGGCAAACAATGCCTACAAGGTCAACGTATGGCAAAAAATGACTATTTTCAGCATTTATATGGCATATTTTTTCTGGCAACTGTGCTTCAGTGGCTGCAACCAAAAAAACTGGGCAAACAATGTCTACAAGGTCAACGTATGGCGAAAAATTACTATTTTCAGCATTTATATGGCATATTTTTTATGGCAACTGTGCTTCAGTGGCTGCGTCCAAAAAAACTGGGCAAACAATGCCTACAAGGTCAACGTATGGCAGTTGTTTAAAGAGAACAGTAGATTACTAGCCAGCAAAGCTACCTAAGCTAAAATGTCCCTCAAATCCCTGCAGACTTCTGTCCCTCCAATACAGAGCAGTATCAAGCAGATTACTAGCCAGCAAACTTACTATCATCTGTCCCTGAAATCACTAACAGCTCTCCCCCTACACTATCTCTTCCAAGCACACACAGGCAGATTTTTCAGATACATTTTTGCCCTTGATCCCCCTCTGGCATGCCACTGTCCAGGTCGTTGCACCCTTTAAACAACTTTAAAATCATTTTTCTGGCCAGAAATGTCTTTTCTAGATGTTAAAGTTCGCCTTCCCATTGAAGTCTATGGGGTTCGCGAACCGTTCGCGAACCGCTCGCATTTTTGCGCAAGTTCGCGAATATGTTCGCGAACTTTTTTTCCGACGTTCGCTACATCCCTACTTATAATACAGACCAACCTCATTTTCTGCTGGATAATTAGTGACGAGCCCTAAGCTTAGCTTCTCAACAGCTGCTCAGAGCCCACTGAGCATGTGACACTTTCCAAGATGGTGACCCCCTGTGACAAGTTTGAAGTCCTGGATCATTGCAGCTATTGAGAAGCTGAAATTTTAGGCTGGTGCAATAAGTTCGCTATATAAAATATGGCATTTTTAGCCATATTTATTTTTAGGGTTCAGTTAAATCCTTAAAATGTCTTCATATCTATGTCAGCGGTGTTTGAATTTGCATGTATTTAGCTTCCTGATGCTTACATTATAAGGAGCTTACAAGTTAAATCCCAGTGCAAGAGGTACAGTATGATAACAGTATTTATGCAAATGCATTACCATTTCTTCCTCACTCCCTTTCTATTCGTCGGCTGCTATTTCTGCTACGTTAGCATGTTTGCCAGTTCTGAAAACTCAGCAACATTCCACAAAGGAAAGTAGGAAGAAGCAAACAGGCTGCCTGCAAAATTAATTTGCTTTTATCCTCACCTTCTTCTGACACTTACTTTGCATAAAACTGTGTTTTCATTGTCATATGCAGCTCACAACAGATTTTATATTAAACCTGCAGCTTTGGGAGGCCTATAAAACTCGCTCAATCATTCTGTGATATCTCTGGTCTCTTGCTTGTTATATTTTATGGGTCAGTGACTACATCTCAGTTAAAAGAAGGATAAATATATTTATATCCCCCTTGATTGTTTTCTGTATCCTTGTCATTGCTTAAATAGCGCCTGTATGTATCACTGACTTGCAGATTTTACAGACGTAGCCATTACTATTGCAGATTGGAACTGGATGTGCAGTTAAAGGGGTCATTTCCCCTTTAAGTTAACTTTAAGTATGTTATAGACTGGCTAATTCTAAGCAACTTTTCAATTGGTCTTCATTTTTTCTTTTTCCTAGTTTTTAAACTATTTGCCTTCTTCTTCTGATTCTTTCAAATGGGGGTCACTGACCCCACCTTAAAGGGCATGTAAAGTCTAAAATAGAATAAGGCTAAAAATGCTGTATTTTGTATACTAAATATAAACATGAACTTATTGCACCACAAGCCTAATCAAACAAATGATTTATGCTTTCAAAGTTGGCTACAGGGGGTCACCATCTTGTAACTTTGTTAAACATCTTTGCAAGACCAAGACTATGCACATGCTCAGTGTGGTCTGGGCTGCTTAGGGATCATAAACAAAGTTGCTTGAGTTCTGCATGGCTGGGAAGTAACGTGGGGGCTCCCCCTGCTGTTCATAAGTATGATTGTTTCCCTGCAGAGCAGTTAGAGACTGTCTGACAATTCCTATCCACAGCAGTAAATGAAGGAAGAATTTCACTGCATACAGTCAGGTTTCTTATAAAAACGGTGCACATTTTTTAATTAAAGTATATTGGAGATGGGTTTCTTTTTCATTAAAGAAAGTAAAAATGGGATTTTATTTTTTTGCCTTTACATGCCCTTTAAGACAAATGCTCTGTAACTCAGAACTATAAGCTCCATGCAGAATGCTGCCACTGTGTAGAGTGATTTGACTAGATTAAACTCGGCAGCAAAGTGGAAAATTAGGCTCATTGTTAATAAATAGTGATTGTGCCAAAAACGCATTTCGCAAAACGCATTGAAGTCCATGGTCTTCAAAATCGTTTTGTCAACTTTTGTACGTGCGACTATTTGCTCCAAAGTCAATAGGCGTCCAAATAATTCTGACACGCAACAATTTTCTTTTGGCGCGGCGGATTATTTGCCGGCGAATTGAATGAATAATTTTGCTTGCATCCAAACACGGAAATTTGCTGCGAATTCGTGTCTGGCAAATTTATCTGCCCATCACTATTAATAAATGCTGGGTTATGCACTCTGCCATGAAGAATATACAGTAGAACTCCCATTTTATGTTTTTAAGGGACCAGGAAAAATATTTTGTAAAATTCGGGAAAATGTAAAATCAGGGAAATGTGTTAAAGTTTTCTTCAAGTACTGAAAGGATATGAGCAGAGGAGTCAGTTTTTACTTTTAATATTTACTGTGTTAATAACAAGGATTAAGCATTACAGTGTTAATGTTACACTATGGGGGGCAGGTGCAAGTCTCTCTGTCAGTCACATACACAACCTAAAGCAATAAGTGATTGGTGAAGGACTGTATAAGGGGCAGACTCATTGGAATTTACGATTTACAGACAGAACCATGGCAAAATATACATCTGGTTAGTATTTTAAGCCTCTTTATTTCACAAATAACTTTCATAAAGGGAAAAAAGTAGTGATGGGCGAATTTATTCACCAGGCGAAAATTCGTGGTGAATTTGCATGATTCGCTGCGGGCGAATAAATTTGCAAAATGGTCTCGAAAATTTGCCGGCGTCAAAAAACCGGCCGCCGGCGCCGTTTTGCGAATTTTGCAGGAAATTCACGCATTTTTCTGCGAAACTGCGCAAATTCGCTCAGGACAAAATTTTTATGGAAAATCCGGGAAACATGACTTAAAATCAGGGAAATGCACCCATTGAAATGCATTATAAATTGGTGAGACCTCAAATAAAAAATGTAAAATGAGGGGAAACTTAAAATCAGGGGACTTAAATGTTTCACTGCAAATGCAAGTTATACACTGAATGACAGTGTGTTCTTTAACTGAGAAGGATCTAGGGGTCTTTGTAGATAACAAGTTGTCTAATTCAGGGCAGTGTCATTCTGTGGCTACTAAAGAAAATAAAGTTCTTTCTTGCATAAAAAAGGGCATTAACTCAAGGGATGAAAACATAATTCTGCCTCTTTATAGGTCCCTGGTAAGGCCTCATCTGGAGTATGCAGTGCAGTTTTGGACTCCAGTCCTTAAGAGGGATATAAATGAGCTGGAGAGAGTGTGGGTTTGAGCTGATCACGGCGTTTCTCTTGAGGTTCGCTGGTTAATCTCTTCTGCCTGCTCTCCTTGCCTGCAACCTTAAACTGGTGGCTTCTGACTTCCTGTTTTATAGACGTATGCATGCCCCACCCCTTTTGTGACATCATTGGCGGAGCGGGGCAGTGCGGGTCTATAAATGGAGGGGGGAAGGCGAGTGTGGGTCAAGGTTTTCTCGAACACATATCACTTATTTCGTTTTTTATTCAGCAGCTCCCCAGTTTGCAGTTTCAGCAATCTGGTTGCTAGGGTCCAAATTGCCCTAGCAACCATGCATTGATTTGAATAAGAGACTGGAATATGAATAGGAGAGGCCTGACTATAAAGATGAGTAATAAAAAGTTACAATAACAATCCATTTGTAGCCTTACAGAATGTTTGTTGTTAAGATGGGCTCAGTCACCCCCATTTGAAAGCTGGAAATATAAAAAATGTAATTTGCTTAGAATAAGCCATTCTGTATGAAAAGTTAAACTACCACTTTAAATTAAGTTGTGGCCTTCATACATCCAACATGGATTGTTAGTGTGCTTCTTTCCTTAGGGGGAAATTCCTGGGGTTATGGGGAACGGGATAGTTGAGGATACAATGGGGTGGGCGCAACATCTGCCTTGACACTGCCCTGGTCAGTTATTTTCATGTAGTGTAGTGTTGGTTTTCAATAAATCCTGAGATGTCCATGAAGTGAAGAGGGATCATTTACAAAGACCATGGACCACTAAGGGGTGCAATTGCACTTTTACTCCCTAAACGACTCTCAAGTTCGGGGTGGAATGGGTAATGCCTATATGACTGCTCCAGGCCACTTGTCATCAGGGTCGGACTGGGGGGCCTTGCCCCCGGGACTGTTGTCCAGGGCCCCCTTCCAGCTCCCCATCCCCTTACTGTGACACTCGGTGCACATGCGCGCGCAATGACACGCACCTGTGTGAATGGCGTCGTATGTGCAGATGACGCTGTGCGATGCCGAGAAAAAATAGTTTTTTTTGTCCAAACTGAACGTCGGGAGATGGGGTCTGGCCCGGGTTTTTTCCCAGTGTCCAAGCCGGGCCAGTCCGACACTGTCCTGAATACAACACTGCAATTCTGGGGCAAGTGTAGGGTAAAGTGCAAATCAGCAGTGATGTAAAACATTGCATAATAGGGATGCACCCAATCCAGGATTCGGTTCGGGATTCAACATTTTTCCTTAGGATTCAGATTCTAGGATTCAAATTAGGAACCAAATCCAGATCCTAATTTGCATATGCAAATTAGGGGTGGAGAGGGAAATCACGTGACTTTTCATCACAAAACAAGGAAGTAAAAAGTTTTTCTACTTTTTTCTACTTTTAACCCTCCCCTCCCCTAATTTGCATATGCAAATTAGGATTCTGATTTGGTATTCAACCAAATCTTTGACAAAGGATTCGGGGATTCGGCCATATCCCAAATAGTGGATTCGATGCATCTCTATTGTATACAATGTACCCAAGAACTAGAGTACACACAAGCCAGTGTAACCTATTATATTCCACAAACTAATATTCATATCCAGTATTATCATTCACATCATATTCACAACTAATGTTATTGCTAAAGACGCCATGTGCATTTCCCCAAGCTAATTTCTATGTTATATGAAAAAAAGCCGTTGGTAAACCATTGCATTAACTATAATTGTTGAGAGAGAGAGAGTGAGTATTTAGCTTCAGTGCTGTAATTATATCTGGGGCAATGCAAAATAATCATAACACAGCCAGCCTACACCTCAATTTATCCTGAGCTCTGAACGGTCTTAAAAATACACAAACATATTCATAACGTTCCTCCTACACGTATTATAGCAAAGATAGAATTAGCTGATGTTAATTCCCACACTCCACAATACTTGAATCAATTGTTTTAGTTAAATATTAAGTTATATAAAGGCTTAAAGGCTAAGTAAACCATAAAAGGAAGTGAAATTGCTGAGGATGCTTTTCTAAGCGTTTTTGCCATTTACATTATTTTTTTTTTCAGTTTCCAAACTATTTACGTTTTTATTAACTGCCAATATAATGAATTTTGCAGCAACAGTGGCACCTGCTGGTCAGTTCCTGTAACTGTACAGTCAATGGGATATATCTTCAGAAGAAAAACAGAGAAGTGTTCTGAGGTTGCTCTGCCCATGAATGATATGTTAAAGGTCTTCTGAAGCTTCTGAACTCTTTCCTGAGCAGAGCAGCGTAATAACACTTCTCTGTTTTCCTTCTAAATGTATATTCTTTGTGCAGTACCAGGAAATGACCAGCCAGTCGATGTTACAAAATTCGTTGTATGGGCAGTTTATAAAACGTATTTGGGCAGTTAACAAAAATGTTTATGGGCAGTTAATAAAAAAAGTTTCCTAAAGAAACTAACTATTTTCCACCCATTATGTGCTGATGCGGGGTTCATATACAAGGCATGCAGAGAGCATCAAACCTTTGAATATGGAGTGTTTTATGGGAATGGATTATGTGATCTCCAGGATTTCTGCTGCAGAAACTTGTACTCCCTTAGCTCTTTGTACAACTCCTTTATTACAGTAGCTACAGCTTTGAAACAGTCCCCGATAAATTATACATTAAACTATTTATGTGAATTTGATATATTAAGCCTCATTTATCATTGACATGTGCAAGAACACTATAATGCACACCGTAGGGTGCTGTATCTGGCACAGTGGCTCCTGCACTCTGCCCAGAGCATAGCACAGTGTGATATAAGCAAGTATAGCACTGTACAACATTTTGTGCCCATTGACACCCACTAGTTTGTTTAACTTCTGTATCCAAGGGGACACCCTCACTCCAGCTCTGTCAAAAGCATGCAAAGTATAAAAACTGTGGTGGTTTGCTCTTGATTTTTGCACTTTGCACCCTGCCCTGCACTTTATCAATGCACCTTATTGCATGAATTGTTCAGCACCCTGCACTGATGCCTACAGAGCTGGAGTCCTGAGTTTAATTTTCTATAAATACTTTTTTTTAAAAGCCACCTTTTCACACGGTTATCATCTTATTCTTTGGAGGTTGTCTATAGGAAGCTGCATTCAGGGCAGTATATATGGAACTTTCCTGGGACACAAATTGGCCCAGTAACTTTGCTGTACTTATAAAAAGAAATTGAGATCCTTTAATCCAAGTCAATAATATATAAATACATATTTTTATGCCCTGAAGTGCAAGAACACCAAGGGGCAGCTCCTACCCCCACTTGGTAGAGCATCACCTGGCGAGCTGCCCCACATTCCATCTCTTCAGTGGTTCAGTGGTGAACCGACTGGTCTCAAACTATGCTGTCTATCTATTGTCTGTCTATTTTTAACCCGTAAATCACATTCAAATGTAAAAAGAGTTGGGGAGCAACACAAGCATTAAAAAAGTCCCTGGGGGTGCCAAATAAGGGCTGTGATTGGCTATTTGGTACCCCTATGTGGACTGGCAGGCCACAGGAGGCTTTTTTTGGCATTGCACCTGGTTTTTATGAAGCCAAAAGTTGCCTCCAAGCCTGGAATTCAAAATAAGCATCTGTTTAAAGGAGAAGTCAACCTCCCTCCCCCCTTGGCCTACCTGTCCCCCCCTCCGGGCAAATGCCCCTAACTTGTTACTCACCCCTCCTTCCAGGTCCTCTGCTACCATCTTCTCCCGAGCACTCTTCTTCCTGCTTTGACCAGCGTTTTTTGGCGTATGAGCAGTACGAGACATTTACCAGTAAGGATCTTCTGCACATGCGCCGAAAGTCACAAAGTTTCCGGAAAAAAAAGATTGGAAACTTTGTGACTTTCGGGCGCATACGCAGTTGGAGGCATTTGCTGGTACTTAGCTACTGTGCATGCGCCCTAAAGTCACAAAGTTTCCGATCTTTTTTTCTGAAACGTTGTGACTTTCGGCGCAGAAGATCCTTACAGCTGGTCAAAGCAGGAAGAAGAGCGCTAGGCAGAAGAGGACCTGCACTGTGGCGTGAGTAACAAGTTAGGGGCATTTGCCCAGGGGGGCAGGTAGGCCGGGGGGGAGGAGGGAGGTGGGCCTACACAGGGGAGGGGGGAGGGTTTTTTCCCCGTACAGGTTGACTTCTCCTTTAAGGCCATTGGGGGCAACATCCAAGTAGCTGCTGAGCAACATGTTGCTGGTGAATCACTGGTTGGGGATCATTGTATTTAAGGTTCTGTTCTGCACCATCTATACCTTATTTATGGATTACCTTTCCCTGACCTCACTTAGGAACCCGTTTCCCTTATAGCACAGATCTTCTTACTGGTGGCTCATGTCCAGGCTGCCCAGCAGCATCCACCCTGGGTGACAGTGGGACTCTAACGAGATCCCTGTGCTCCCTCTTATTAAATAAACTCTGAACAGGACCAACTCACGCTACCCCTGAACTTCTGGGAACACATCCTCTCTACATCAGTTCTCTATAATAATAAAACAGTCTCTTGTACTTGATCCCAACTAAGATATAATTAATCCCCATTGGAAGCAAAACCAGCCTATTGGGTTTATTTAATGTTTACATGATTTTCTAGTAGACTTAAGGTCCGAGCATTTTGGATAACAGGTACACTATATTGCATCAGCGCAGTTTCCCATAGAGTGTACATTCTAAATTGATTGTATTTATTTATTTGGTAGCAGGACCGCCATCAGAAATCACAGGGCCCCATACGACAACATTTCCTGGGCTGCGCCCACCGCAAGCCCCACCTACAGGTCCGCCCTCCCCACCCCACAGGTCCGCCCCCCACCACACAGTAAAAAAAACAAAAAAAATATTGGTGGCTAGGGTTCCCACGTGTTAATAAAAAATAAAAAGATATTGGTGGTCAGGGCCCCCTATAAAAAAATATTGGTGGCTAGGACCCCACATGAGAAAAAAAATTACCCCCGGGGCCCTCTACAACTCTCCCCCCTGTCGGCTGCCCTGTCTGGTAGTAATCTGTTTAATATTAATTGTTTAATGTTTGCTATGGATATCTGACATCTGCATTAGCCCTTGTATGGACATCATGTGCAGCAGTTGGAATGTATTTATCACCCCGGGACCACCATGTAATGTATCTATAGCAATGCAACATCTCTACATTACTATCAGGCATCCTGTGACATTTCATCCAAAAGACTTGGTCTTTAAGAAATCCTATACCCTCCCCTTTAAATTAAAAACCAATGCTGATATATACCCTGTAAGAAAGATGTGATAAACCTCTCACACGTTACCTACAATCTTCTTGATTCCAGTGATAGCGCACTCCAGCAAGGCTGTGTTTTCTGTTAGACAAGATTGGATTTATTGATTTTTTGTAACTATTACCTTGCCTCGTTGACAACAATCCAGTTAATTTCCGTACTCAACAACAGGCGTTTGTAGGCAACATGGTTGGGCTGAAACCGAAACCAACTTTGTGCCATTGCTCTTATGTTCATTCATTCTTGACTTACTGGGTATTTAATTCACCATGAATCAGTCAGCAACATATCAGGATGCTAATATACCCTTAGACCATAAAACCTTGAGGGCAGATTTATGAAGCTTTGTTGTCCAAGCTAGAGATTGCACGAGATTGCAAAAACTGTGAGTAATTTCTGACTTTTGGCCAAATGGGTTTAAAACTATTTTTAAAAAAAAAAGTATCCATACAGTCAATCTTTGCACCATAGGCCGCAAGGGAGCTACAATGTGCTTCTGTAGTAATTCTGTTACCTTCCTGCTACTCTTCAGATATATTGCGACTGAAACCAACAAGGTTTATAGTGTTCCAGTTCTTTTAATCTGTCGCTGATTAACAAGGGTCTCTTATCAGAAGCCCAAGAAGCTTTTCTACAAATAACCAAGATTTGTGCTTCGTGTATAATTATGACCATTAGACTGTATTACAAGATGCCAGTACTTCTCTGTCTAGAGGCCAAAATCCTCAAAGCCTCTCACAGAATGCATCTGGCGCAGATAATCTGACCTGCCGGGAAATATGTTTTAAACAGATATGAAAGTAAAATGCTTCGCTAAGGCAAACTGATCTTACAGTGTTTTTCAGTACACGACGCCATATACACTATGCTTATCAAGTATTTCATAATAGGTAGTTTAAGGGGCAGTTTACCTTTGAGTTAACGTTTAGAATGTTATGGAAAGGACAATTTCTTAATTGTTCATTATTGTATACAGTTTTTTAATTATTTGCCTTTTTCTTCTTAATCTTTCAAATGGGGGGTCACTGACCCCATCTAAAACAAATGCTCGGCAAGGCTACATGTTTATTATTATTGCTAGTTTTCATTACTTTCTATCTTTCTAATCAGGCCCTCTCCTATTCATGGATGCTAGGGTAATTTGGACCCTAGCAACCAGATAGTTAAAATTGCAAACTGACAAATAAAAAGCTAAATAACTCAAAAACCAACAGATAATTAAAAATGAAAAATAATTGCAAATTCACTCTCTATAACATATTAAATGTTAACTCCAAGGTGAACAATCTCTTTAAATGTATCTTTCCAACTTTCAAACTGACCCCAGCAATCAGAAAAAAACGTTTTATTGATAGTTGTTTTTCTATTCAGGCTCCCTCCTATTAACCTTCCAGTCTGTCAGTCAAACTGCTGCCTGGTTGCTTGGCTAATTTAGACCCTAGCAACCATGCTGCTGAACAAAAAACTAAACCTGAAACCTGGGGGCAGGGCACAACCAGACGCTGGACAGTGCATTTCAAGTGAAGGGACCCACATCTGCACCCCTTCTTGCTCTAGCATTCACAACTGGGTTTGTTGGAAATTATCCTTATTGTCTCCCCATATTATTCCTATTTGATAAATATGATGTATTCTTACATACATTTATATAGACTTTGATCTGGGAAAAAATATTTTAAGAAGAAGAAATATATTGTTGTAAGTGACCACTACCAATTCATGAAAAAAAAAATTAAAATCTGTTAAAAAAATAAAATATAGTATTTAAAGGCTTATTTGAGGCCATAGCAATGGAGTAATGAAATGAATAGACTGTTTGAACATGTAACTTTCACCTTTTGTGTCTTGCTTTGATGCATTGAATTTTTTCTATTCAATTGAAACAATGTTCTAATGAAAATGATCAGCCCAATGACATTTCTAGCATAGAATTAAGCAGAGCTTTGTACTAAACAAAATTGTATAGCTTGTTTGGTGGCTTTCAACTCAGGTGTCGGCGCTTTTAGTTGTGTCTTGTTGTGTCTGCATGCGGGAAAAACATGACTCTTTGATTGGTGTTTTCTAAAAGGTTTTGTCCCTAGTCTCTGTCTGATGATACAAATTGTAAGTTGTATTTTCACTGTATGTGGCCCCCATAGGCAAGATGAGAGAAGAGCGGCTATTGTCAAGTGTCTGTCTGATGTAGGGCAAGTTGTATATGTTTGATTCTTACTCTCAGTCCTCCGTGGGGGTGGGGGTAGTAGTGTGCTTAGAATTAGTAGATACCCCAGTGAGTGAGCATAACTAGATCATGGCTAATAGAAGGAAGGTAGATGCTCCAGGAAAGTAGAAATAACAATTGTGCTCCACTGATGTAGGGTTCAAAGATTGATAATGGGGCTCCCAGGGAAAAATGAGCTGGGATTGCCAAGGATGTGCCTGAGCTACAGATGAAACAGTGAAAGGTTTTACTGTTTCTGAAATGTTACACAATACTAATCAAAACCCAGTTCTAAAATGTTCTATATAGTCTCAAGTAATACAGTCCTAATGGTGCACTCCATTCTCTCCAGCTCCAAAGCTAAAGGTCATAGAAGCAAGCACATTGTTCCTATGCAAGACTCAATTCTGTGATTCAATCAAAATTCATAGTACTTTGTTGTACTAACATGGACTTTGGAATCCTATGACCAGTGTATGATATAACAACATGACATAACATAATGACTCTAATGCAGTCACTCAGATAGGTGTATTCTGATTTACTTCTATCAGCTCTGTTTGTATTGTGAGAATGTGCGTGAGTATCTGAGGTTTTGGTAAAAATAAAATTGAAAACGCTGCATTAGGACCTTCCAGTTTTTCAACCGGGTACTTAATGCTTGCCATGATTGTCAGGTATTCCTACACTTTTAGAGTCACCAAGTGGTTCTGTCTCTTTTGGTCTTGCAGTAGGGGCTTGATAGCAAAGGAAAGCCTGTGGTAGGAGGATGAGAAGATAGCACTAGCCAGTGACAGCTTAGATGCTGTTACAGCTCACTCTAGGATAGTGATCCCCAGCCAGTGGCTAAGGGGCAACATGTTGCTCTCCAACCCCTTGGATGTTGCTCCCAGTGGCCTCAAAGCAGGTGCTTATTTTTAAATTCCAGGCTTGGAGGCAAGTTTTGGTTGCATAAAACCAAGTGTACTGCCCAACAGAGCCTCCTGTAGGCTGCCAGTCCAGATAGGGATCTCCAAATAGCCAATCACAGCCCTTACTTTTCACCCCAGGAACTTTTTTCATGCTTGTGTTGCTTCCCAAATCTTTTTCCCTTTGAATGTGGCTTACGGGTAAAAAAGGTTGGGGACCCCTTGCTGTAGGAGAAAAATTCAGGCGTAGAGAAGGTAACAGAGCAGCCAATGTTCTCCAACGTGGAGAGCAGAAAGGTTATTATTCTGCTTGTCACTCACTAGTGTAGGGCAGTAATGTAACTAAGGAGGGTTGGGCCTGGGTGCAGGCCATGCAGCCGGGGCCCCTCGCCGGACATAGTTTTTGCATCGGCGTGAGTGTCCGGAGGGCCCCAAGGGGGTGTGGGCCCAGGTGCACCCCCTGGTAGTTACGCCCCCGGTGTAGGGACCCAAGGATAGAAAGATTCCTGGAATACTGGTAACTGGACACTTGCTAGTGATTACTGTTTTCATTTTGAAGTAAGACCTCTATTGTTTTAAAGAACCACTGGTGCCCAAGTTACTGAACATCTGTTAAGTGTGTGTGAATTCATTGTGGAAAACCCTTCTTTTATGCTCAAGCAAGGACCCACCTGTGTGAAAGTGTCCCACATAAACCATGCTCTGCTGCGAGTTCCAGGGCCAGTGTGGAGTTGTACCGAGGAGAGGTAAAGCTTCTAAATATCATTACTCCTATCTCCAGTTCTGCTTGTACAGATAGCATAGGGCTCCTCTGAACTTTGGTTTGGAAAGGGTAAAAAGAGAAAGTTGCTGCAGAAATATGAGTTAAATATAAGCTTGATTGTGTTGCAGACCTCTTTGAAACTGATCAACCATTTGTTTAAAAAACCCCTAGAAAACTAAAACCCTCCCCAGACACATAACCCCCCATACTCTCCTGCCCATATGTCTTAATGGGATGCAGTGAGTTGAGTCCTGTGGCGTTTAGTGCCAGCACCATGAAGCCAACCTTGCAAGTCTATTTGGCTGCAGAGCAGAGAAATAATATTTGTGTGTTCTGCGATTGTTCTAACATCTGCTCTTTTTAATTTTCTCCTTTGAGCATTTGCTACAGTGAGTTTAGCATTGCCATTATGAAGCTACACCAATCTAAAAGGCCAAACAGAGGATTTGCGAATCTGGCTGAAAATGTTGGTACGGTCTGATTAGAGACATTATGGATCGTTATTCCAGTTTGTTGACTTCAGAGAAAATTTTAAAGAAAAAAAACCCAGCATTTTCAGCAATTATACGATTGAGCCATGTGACAATGCCTGAAACCTCCTGCTGTTACATCAGTTTTTGCACAGGGAGAAATTAAAGGATGGTAACATGTAGAACATATGAATGAGACAATAATGATACCTTTTTTATGTCAAACACCTGGAATTATCAGAAACTGGCACTCGGTAATCATCTCAGAGAAAATTACCTTCAACAGCTTCCACTGAGCAAACACCAGCTACTGCCAACTTTGCCATAAAGCCTTCTAAATTACAATATGAATGCACAGATAGATGACAATCAGCATTTTGAAGGCCACCTGGAGTGATAAACACAACAGGCTGGTAGTATAATTTTGGTAAAATAAAGAAATTCATCATGTTCCTCTGTATTTTATATACAGTATTGGATTCACTTGTAGCTTCTATTTAACGCTGTCAATTAGTTTGTTCTTACTATCTGCTGGATTGAATGTTAATACACTGACAGTTTTGTCAATTATCTTTACTAATATAATATTGGTAGATGAAAGAGCATGTAATAGATGAGTCTGTGACAGGATACTTGTATTGCACATCCTCCTAATAGTATCTCTTCATTCCTAGGTCTTCCATGCTGTAATAGATCAGCTGTAACTATGTTACAATGAGACTACAAGCATGGGATCCATTATCTGGAAACCTGTTATCGAGAAATCTCCGGATGATGAGAAGGTTGTCTCCTTAGACTCCATTTTATCCAAATAATCCACATTTTGTAAAAGGTATTTTTCTTTTTCTCTGTATAATAAAACAGTAGCTTGTACTTGATCCCAACTAAGATACAATTAATCCTTATTGGAAGCAAAACTATCCTATTTGGTTTATTCAATGTTTAAATGATTTTCTAGTAGCGTTAAGGTATAAAGATCCAAATTGCAGAAAGATCCTTTATCTGGAAAGGATCCCAAGCATTCTGGATAACAGGTCCCATACCTGTAACTAAAAGCAAACATTCTATTGTTTAATATGGTTCACTGCTCCTGGGCAAACATAGTGCCTTTTGTTACATATGGGGGTAAGATTCAACAAACTAATGTTTTAAGGTGTCCAACTGTCCATACATGGGCTGACCTTTGCTTTATTTCACTGTTTGGCCAAGTGGATCAGAGAAGTAGTTTTGAGTATCTTAGCTCCTCATCTGCCAAGGCCTCATCCACCTTCTAGGAAGTGGTGTCAGCACATTCAATTTTTACTTTGAACTGGTAGACTCCAAAAGGATTGTTAATTGGTGTCTTACATTGCCAAATTAGACAATTACTTTCAGGGGATTTGTAAATCTGGACCCAGTGGTCATTTTTATGCCAAGATTTAAAAAACGGGGACCGCTAGGCCAGCACCACTAAACGCCCCATCCCAGTCCTTTTTCCTTCCTGTGCACAAGCCTTCCCACAAATCCAACCTTGAAGACCTCTTAATTATTCATGGTATCTCTTAGGTAGGTTTGTTTTAGTACTAGAGCACAAATCCAGTGTTAACAGCACCATTCACTTCCACGACTCTCAATAGTTTCAAACAGCAGTAGCATGATACGTGACGATCCACTTTAATTTCAGATCTGAGGACAAGTTCATGCTCTCTTTTTGCAGATTATTTCCAGCTCTCTTAAAGCTTTTAGTATCAACCAAGAAGCACTTTTCTCTGAGAGTGACCAAAAAATTTTAAAGTCCCTATGTTGAGACTTTCAAGGCAAAAACCATTGAAAAACTACAGAATCCTAGAAAAGCTTCCTTTTAATTTGGAAAAAAAGTGAACTGAATTCATGCAACAGCTTCTCTTTACTTCCTCATCTGTTGATGCACCATGAGCTCGCCAACTTGGGACATTGACAGATAAAAATTTCTAACCAACTGTGGTACATGGGATCAGCGGGCCACTCAAACCATGAATGTGCCAATAATCATACATAGTTATAATATTGGTAAGTGTATGGTCAGCTTTAGACCCAGTTTTCCTTAATTGCCTTGTGTCTTTTTTAAGCCTGAAAGCACATTCAAAAATGTGGTTCAATAAAAAATATGCAATGGCACAACACATTATTCTTACACCATGTATGTTGGGTTTGGGTACTGGCTCTTGAGTTCGCCAATAGGCGTTCGCGTCAAAATCGTTCGACCATTCGACCATTCGATCGCTAAAATCGAACGATTGTCGTTCGAATCGAACGATCGAAGCCATTGGATTGAATGAAATCATTCGATCGAATGGCTTCGATCGTTCGATTCGAACGAAAATCGTTCGATCGAACGATTAAAATCCTTCGATCGTTCGAATCGAACGATTTTCGGATGTTCGAAGTTCGCGAACTGTTCGCGAACTGTTCGCATTTTTTGCCGGTGTTCGCGAACGGCGTTCGCGAACACATACTCGGCAGTTCGCTACATCCCTAGTCATGAACATGAAGCTTCTCTGAAATCAAAATCAAAAAATAGTTTCGGAGTGCTTTGAAGTATCCTTTCTAGATTATTACTATGAGTTCCAAGACTGAATGATGAGGCTGTAAAAAAATATGTCTAGCTTGTTTATAATTTTATTGTATGTCAGTAAAGATATATTTTTATTTACACTGTCCCAATTTGGTGCCCCATTTGTACCTAAAACACTAATATGAAGAAGGTTTGGGGAATGAGGTTTCAGAAAGACTTCTACATTTTCTAAAATTTTCTGTTAGGGATTTGGGGAATATCCTCACTGATGGGTTGGTGGTGGGTCCTTCAGGCTAGGAACAGTTTTTGTGACCAATCAGGGATAGAACAGGCAGGAGCAGGATGGAGCAGGTGTAGACAGGACAATACAGGAGTGGAGACGGAGTCGATGTAGAGATAGTAAAGACGGGAACTGGACAGACCGGATGGAGAGACAGGACAAGGCAGGAGTGGGACTGAACATTAGGAAAGACTCCGCAAAAGAACAGGACCAGGCAGGACTGGAGCAGGAACACGAATGGAGCAGGAACAGACAAGAGGGTGATAGCAAAAGAAGTGAGAGACTAGCCTCAAGCTATCAGAAGCTGATGTTCAGGCAATAAATGATCAGGGCAAGATTTCAGTGATAGACACCCCTAGGCCCTCTGTCCTGCCATTACTCCTTGCTCCCACACCCCCCAGCGTGCACGCGAGCCTGGATATTTGTAGGTTTCATGTGGAGCACTGAAACTCTGTGAGATTTAAAGAGGTCAGTGTCCCTAGTGCTTCTGAAAAAATTGGAATGCGTCTGGATGACATGCCACCCCTAAAATTTTGCCACCCTAGGCCTGGGTCTTTGTGGCCTTTACACTAATCCAGGCCTGGAAATGATGCAGGATCTGATTGGCTCGCCAATAAGCTGCTAGGTTGTGATGGGAAAGCAATTGTTTATCTGGAGAAACCAATGACACTACCCATTTATGTCAATGGGTAGCAACTGTGCCAAAGCTTTTAAAAACACTGAAGTAGATGAACATACTAAAATATTTAATAACAGAACTTATGCGGCACAGACATTTTTGCACATATGATATAGTAAAAAATGGTTTTCATTTGAATTTAATAATATTACTTGTTTGCCAATATTGACTTAAAGGGACCTTAAAATGTAAGTGTGATTGTCAATGTCAATGTGCAGAGTTGAAAAATGAAATATAAGAAACACAATTCTCTAAATAGGAAATCTATTGCGGCTCATATCTGACTTTACAACTTCTAAATCTCAGAGCTGCATTTACTGCCAAGGTTTTGTGAAGCAACAATTTCCCCATTATTTCAATTCATTTTTCCAGTAGTATTTTAAATATAAGCGACAAGAAATCAGTTCAATTATGGTTCAGTTGAAGAAAAATGTCCAATATTCCCAAAAAGCTATATATGGATTGTGACAAACGCAGATGGGGAATTGAAGAACAATTTCATCTTTTGTAGACAAGCCATACAAAGGCAGTCAGACCTCCAAAGATTAAATTCACGCAAGCTGACTCCTATTCCAGCAGGGGATTCTTATAAATCAATAAACCTTTTTGATATGCTGCTTAATTCACAAGACATTTTTGAAAATGCCCATCTGTTTGATTTGGCAGCAACTGATCTGTGGGCACCCAAAACTAGTTAAACAGTGATAATAGAATAGAATTTGGCCTTGCTTCCTAAATCAGTTGGTGTTAATATGCAGATTATAGACTTTTGAAATATTGTTGTCAACCTTATACACCCTCAGACAGAAAATGTAAACATTCATTGATGTTTGTAGAATATATTATTGTTTTTTAGAAAACAAGAAATGTTTTTTACATAATGTTATTTTTGTTACAGTTGACTTCTTCCTTTATGATAGTTGTTCTATATTCCTTTTATCAAAGTCTGATCGATGCATCTGGCACACAAAACACCACATTTACTAAAGAGTGAATTTTCTACTCTTCTAAAAGTTCACCTCAAATCGCTAAGTGTATTTTCACTGCATTTTTGGTGAAACGACTACAAATGTTCACTTTTACCCTTAAAAGATCTTTTTTTCAAAACACAATTTATTTAATTATGTGGCTCCAGTAGACGTTTTGCATTGATATCCATTTTTTCAAAAGAGCAAACATATTTTAATATGTAATTTGGAAATCTGACATGGGGCTAGACATATTGTCAGTTTCCCAGGTGCTCTCAGTAATGTGACTTGTGCACTGATAAACTTCAGTCACTCTTTACCGCTACACTGCAAGTTGGTGTGATATAACCCTGCTCCCTTCCTCCCCCTACCCCAGCAGCCCATCAGTAAAACAACTCCCTGGTAGCTATAAGAACAGCACACAATAATACAATTCCAAGTCCCACTGCAACCCCCCAGTTACATTGAGAAGCTCTTTCTGAAAGCACACGACAAGGCAAAATGACCGGAGATGGCGCCTACACACCAATATTACAATTAAAAAGAATACACTTGTTGGTTCAGGAATTAAATTTTATATGATAGAGTGAATTATTTGCTGTGCAAACAGCGTAATTTAAAAATAAAAACTAGACCATAAAAATCATGACAGGCATGAATCCTTTTAAATATATATGCCCCATAGTGCTCTCAACAGACCAGTCATTATTAAAGGAAGCCATAATGAGCCAAGTCTGTTTGATACAGATACAATATAAGAACCATAAATGGTTGGTTAGGTTACAGCTCCTGTTGATGCATTGGTTGGATGAATTGGTTGATATGGTACATAGATACACGTCAGAAAAGTCCAGCCAGTCAGTAAGCACTGGGCATGTGCAGTATCACTGACACTCAAACATGATCTGAGATGGTGATGTCCTGTGGACATCTCTGTAGGCTTGGACCATTACTGTCATGGAGTTGCAGAACCTCTTTTTCCTGGTACAGTAAGTTCAGTTGATAAAGTCTATCATTTCCAGCCATATTGATTTATAGGCTTTTGGTCTCCTTTAAATACATTTCTTGACTGTCAGGAAAGACCACAGTCTGATTTCTTTTTATAAAAAACTCCCCCTATGTATCCTATTGATTAGCCTTTGTTGTTAATTTGTTTTGCTCACAAAATATTATGTGAGCAGAAAATTCCAAAACAACTCATCAAATTAATGTTCCATTAATTTTCCATTACACAAGGATTCATTTCGTATTTGGATCAGCCATGAAGTGCATTCTCTGAGAATGTATGACAGGTTACCTTGAAACGAGAAAATCAAAAAGTTGCTCAGCCTTGTGTTGATGCTATACGATCTGCATAAGTGAAGATGCTGCACAAATCATCACTGTAAGTCATTTCCACTGCGTGTTTTCCGAAATGATCTATTGCTGGCAGGTTAATTTACACCTGCTCTCTAAACAATGTGTTTCCTCTCTGAAATGGAAAATAAAAAAGGGAGTTAGCGCTCACCATTATTATGCAAATGAGCATCCAAAATAGACATGCTGCCGCTGATTATAGAGGAGCGCCTAGTTTGTCAAACAAGCAAAGCAGATTAAAAGAATGCAATACTCGTAACTTGAAAAGAAACCGATGGATTCACTAAACATTACGGCCAATGTCACAGGAGGAGTTTTCACTGATTGTCCTGTGTGACATTTGCCTATGGGTTTTGGGTGATTTTCTTTTTTTTATAAAACTGGAGGTGGAGAATTTCTGGTGTGCATTGACCTTTCCATATGATGAAAAATTAATGTTATTCTTTTTTAATTATGGAGTAAACTGTTCTGGCCCTGTGGTCAGTGCATCTGTCTATGGGTTATGTACATTATCCTTTCAGTCATCAATGTCTATTCACAGCTGACCAATTTCAGCAAATGTATTGGGCCACTGCCAAATGTGCAGATCCGTTCCTTTGCTATACAATGTGCCTGCACCCAAATACATTGCCTCAGCTGGGGTGAAGGCAAATGTGGCAGATTTCAGTGTGAAATGCAAAATGGCGCTCTTGTCTCTGTCGGCGCTGCTCCCAAGATGGCAGTGCCCATACGTGGGTATTGGCGCCAGCATCTCGAAGATTTTAAATAAAAAGACACAGAGGTCACGGGTTCAATGCCCAATAATAGGATTTTCTGTGTGGTTCCTGGGTGCTCCTAAATTTACTGCTGATTGATTCCTGACCCTTTTGACCCTGCCTGAACTTAAATTTTTCTACTCTTCTGCCTGCCTACTGAACCTTTGCCTGAATTTGACTCCGCTTTCGCCTGCCCCCTTTTGGATTCAGTTGAACTTGAACTTTTACTCCTTTGTCCGGACTTCTCCAGCTGGGAGCCGACAGGCCCCCTGACAGCAGGTCCATCACATAGCGGAGGAGTGGATTCTCGGCCTGCGTTGCGTATCACCTGTGACCCCCTTGACCTCTCTTTCAGGCCACAGACTCCCTAGAGCCCCTTATTCCATTGGGTCCTCTGCGCAGTCTATAGTAGGATACCTACAGAATATTGTACATTGTGTTTAGGAGTTACCCCACCATGAGCCGAGCAGAAATAAAGCCCTACAGAGAATGAAAAGGGCTGCAGGCAGAAGCAAAGAGGTTAGAGATCTCCTCCAGAATATACCAAAGTGCCCCTCCATCACTGTACATTGAGATTGTAGTGAGTAAATTGCGTAATAACACAACAATGTTTGCAGATGTATTTTTGAGCAGTTATGCAATGGTTGCAATTCAGAATACCTTTGGGTGAATGCGCATCAGTCTATTGTAATACCTGCTCAGAAGCACAAGACTCCTGTAGTCTCCAGTAAGGGAATACATGCAGGACTTCCCACCAGCAGCACACGAGAGGCTGCATAAGACATACAAAGACAGAGACCAGCACTGATAGAATTATGTGACCCCAGTACATTGACATTGATGATATTGATGAAGATTGAGCACAACTCCACTGTTCCTACTACCACCCTCATCCCAAAAGGACTATGTCCCCTTTTTCCAAGTCCAACAATAAGACTGAAGGTTGCAGAGCTCAGCTTTTATTGTGCAACATCTAAATTGAAATCTAAAAATAAAAACAATATAGGCCACATTCCACCCTTGAAAATGTATTTGGAGGTCTTATAGACACAAGTTATTTGCCCAAGGTTAGACAAGAGAAAATGTCATGGCAAATACCAAGTTACTGTAGAACTAGGCAGCAAATGTTATGTTCAACAAGGTATGAGGCCTTGTTACAAAACATGCTCTAAGCTCTTTAGCTCTTATCTCAAAGCAGTGTAATGATTTATTCTAGGATGCTGTATGAAAATAGCAGAATATGAAATGCCCAAAACTAACGTAGCCTTATCAAAAATGAAACCGCACGCACCTGTATGGATTTAGTTTTCATTCACTAAACCCCGGCCAGAAGCATTACGTTTCCCTGGAATTACATCTTGAAACTGACTTTGATTTAAATGGAAATTTGGATGGTAATGAATACAGGTTTGATGTCATGAGGCTTTCTATTTTACTATTCCATTTTACTGGAATAGAGGCAATATGTCATTATGTTGATGGTATTATCATTTGATTTAGTTACAAATTAAGTCAAAATAAAAAAAATTTGAGTGAGAAACATTTTTATAATGATACATGAATGGTTTCCATGTCTTCTACTTACCTGCACACCAGTCTGTTCAGTTCAATTCAGTTCCATGAGATTTGTGCTGAAAGATTTACAAATGCATTGTTTGTAGGAATAATAATATTGGCTACTCTTACATTTCTGAAGTCAGTGGACTTATTTACTAAACAAATGCATAGGAAGTAATGCAGAACTATTGCCTTTGTGGGTCGGGGTCTCTTTGATGTTTGGTAGGGTGTCAATCATAATGTGAGAAGATTCCCCGTGACATATATTATAATTTTAGCACATTTAACTGTCAGAGATGTAGGGAGTAAGCGTGTTTGTGAAGATTCTCATTCTTCCAGGTCACGGTATATCTGTAGCAATAAGTCAAAGCAACTGGAGTTGCTGTGTTTTTCTTGAAAAAGTTTTACCAGTCATCCCAATGGTTTTCTCAATTTTGAATTGAGAAAGCAGTCAGATGACTGGCGAAACATCTTCAAGAAGAACATAACAAGTCCATTTGATTTGACTTATTACTATAGATATAGGGAGTTAACCATTTTGACCTTGATATAGTTTACCTATTTCCTGGGGGAGGGGCATGTACCCATAGGCCCAGTGGTAGTAGTTCATGTTACTTAGTTTATATAAGAAGAGGGAGCATGTGATTCTGTCCCTTTGAACTCTACCTGGTTCTAGGCATGGATGTTGCTGGAGATCCTCAGTTAGAAAGCCCTAAGTAACCCAAGCCCTTGGTGAAGTCAGAGATAAGGAAGATAGTGGTTATCTGTTACAAACACTCTAGGGGCAAATTCCCTAAATGGCGATTTTTCGACAGTGACCGATCCGCCAAACTCTGTGCCACTTCGCCAGGCTCAAATTCGTTACCACTACGCTAATACACTAAAATGCACAGCTGCATCTCAGCAGCCGAATACTAGCGAATTTTCTCTAGCGTTACTTCGGCTGGATTAGCATTTCCTAGCGAATTTTCTCTAGCGTTCATTTCTGCCTAGCGAAACTTTGCTAGCACTCTTGCGCTTGTTAATTTGCATAGGGCAGGTACCTGAAAGCAAATGCTTGAAGAGGCTACTTTTTCAAATACATGTCCAATGAGCCATATTAAAGACAGAAGAGATCCTCTAATGCCCTAGACATGAGCCCACCCTTAAACAAATGTGGCCTGCCCCTCAAATTAGTTTAAAGGGCATGTAAAGTTTAAAATAGAATAAGGCTAGAAATGCAGTATTTTGTATACTAAATATAAACATGAACTTACTGCACCATAAACCTAATCAAACAAATAATTTATGCTTTCAAAGTTGGCTACAGGGAGTCACCATCTTGTAACTTTGCTAAACATCTTTGCAAGACTAAGACTGTGCACATGCTCAGTGTGGTCTGGGCTGCTTAGGGATCATCATAAACAAAGCTGCTTGAGTTCTGCATGGCTGGGAAGTAAGGCGGAGGCTCCCCCTGCTGTTCATAAGTATGATTGTTTCCCTGCAGAGCAGTTAGGGACCATCTGACAATTCCTATCCACAGCAGTAAACGAAGGGAGAATTTCACTGCATACAGTCAGGTTTCTTATAAAAACGGTACACATTTTTTTAATTAAAGTATATTAAATCTCTGCATTTGTACCAGGGGTGGATTTGAGATGTAGTATTTATTAAGCCATCAGACTGAAAAAGAAATTATAATATATGCATTAGTAAATAATTACAATGCTATTTCTTGTATCAACCAGATATATATATAAAAAGAATAAAAAAGCCACTGTGCTAGTTAAAAAAAAAAGCTATAAAAAATAGCAAAACAGGATGAGGCCCTTGCATTAAGTACATACATAAGGGGCACCAGATCAGTCATTTGTATAAATGTATTTGTGCCATTGTCCATTGATCTTTATCACTTTCATTTGGCAATCCACCTCATTATCATCTGAATCAATACTGATGCAGAGCAAAAGCTGTTATTTTGCAAAGAAAAAAAATGTTTTTGACTTTTATTAAATGTCTTTGAATAGTGCACAGAAAAGTTAATTAGAACACACACAGCCTACACAAAATTGGAAGGAACGTTGATTCAGACTGCAAGAGGACAGAGAACATAATGTGCTTTTCAAATCGGAATGATGTGAGCAGTGCGAGAAACAATATGGGCAGAGACATTGTGTGGCACTGTCAGAATGATACTTAATGTGCTGAGTTCTGTACATTGTGGACAAAGGAATGTTATTTTTGGAAATGTTATTCTTTTGTTTTGTGACATTACGGCCATTATTAAGCCCTTCTCGAGGGCTTCATTTTAAAAACATAGGTGCTGTTTAACAAAAGCGCAGTAACCCAAATCAATCAATTAGTCTTCAGTCTAGAAGATGAAAACAAAGCTCTCATTGGTTGCTACGAACAACTGCACTGGTGCAATTTAGAAACCAATAATAGTAAAATAGCCCCACTGTTACCAGTCTGAATTATTGTTGACCATGTGATGCTCTTTGGAGGTCACTATGACCAGTGTTATAGACTTTTTGAGAATACATGGTTAGCGTGAGTATTAAAAATTGGGTTGGAAGGAGAGGCCTGCAGAAAAAGAAGAGTCCAATCTTTTGATGTTACTTAAAGGGATCGTGTAATCAAATTTGAAATCTGACATGGGGCTAGACATTTTGTCAATTTCCCAGCTGCCCCTGGTCATGTGACTTGTGCCTGCACTTTAGGAGAGAAATGCTTTCTGGCAGGGTGCTGTTTTTCCTTCTCAATGTAACTGAATGTGTCTCAGTGAGACATGGTTTTTTACTATTGAGTGTTGTTCTTAGATCTACCAGGCAGCTGTTATCTTGTGTTAGGGAGCTGCTATCTGGTTACCTTCCCATTGTTCTTTTGTTTGGCTGCTGGGGGGAAAAGGGAGGGGGTGATATCACTCTAACTTGCAGTACAGCAGTAAAGAGTGATTGAAGTTTATCAGAGCACAAGTCACATGACTTGCGACAGCTGGGAAATTGACAATATGTCTAGCCCCATGTCAGATTTCAAAATTGGATATAAAAAAATCTGTTTGCTCTTTTGAGAAATGGATTTCAGTGCAGAATTCTGCTGGAGCAGCATTATTAACTGATTCATTTTGAAAAAAATTTCTATGACAGTATCCCTTTAAGGTGATGGCTAGTGATGGGCGAATAAATTCACCAGTCGCAAATTTGCGGCGAATTTCCTCATTTCCCGTCTGCAAATAAATTCTCAAAACTGTTGCAAAAATTCACCAGTGACTAAAAAACTTGGACGTGCATTGGAAAAGTCACTCGTGTCAAAACTGTAGCGCATCAACATTATTCGGACACCCATTGACTTTAACACAGGTGTCGAAATTGAAGCAGCCGTCAAAATTTGCGTAGCAAATTTGCCTATCATTAGTGATGGCAGCTAATCTAGACAAGAAATCAAGCATCCAGAAATATACAAAAGTGCTAAGGGCTGAAGCTTTGAAGGAGAAGAGTATTTTGTGATTAGAGACTTAACTTGAATCAAATGAATTTCAGAAAGGATGATATAGGAACATAATAGTTTGTGTTTTGTAGGTAATGTTTTAGTCCAGTTTATGTACTGCTCAGTATGTTTCCTGGATCTGTTTATACCATAGTACAGTATATCTGTTATCTTATTACTTGCATATGGATCCCTTGCCCGCCTTTGTGGATGCTTGTGTAAACCCACCCTGGTGTATGTTGAAGAACTGAATGGTAAGGGGCAGATTTATCAAGGGTCGAATTTCGAAGTAGAAAAAAACTTCGAAAATCGACCATCGAATAGAATCCTCCAACATTCGAAGTCGTTGGATTTTATACATCGTACGATCGTATTCCGATCGTAGTACGATCGTACGATCACACTCCGATCGTATTTCGAATCGAACGATTTTATTGTACAATCATACTTCATATTGAAGTCAAAGTTTTTTTAAAGAGACAGTACTTCGATTATCGAATGGTCGAACGATTTTTACTTTGAATCAAAGTCGAAGTAAATTTGAAGTCGCAGTATCCTATTCAATGGTCAAGTATCCAAAAAATTACTTCGATTTTTCTTACTTAGAAAATTCCCTAAAATTCACTTCGACCCTTGATAAATCTGAGGTTTGTTGACCCATTTCACTCGCATTCGATTAGAATACGAATAAAAATTTTTGCCATTTGATCGAATTTTAGACTTTGGAATATTTTCATTCTAGTTGAAGTACAGTGGAATTTATTGGATTAAAAAAAAATTCACATCAAATCTGTTTCAATATGTTTATTGACATAAATAAAAAAAAAGAAACTTGCGTAACAGACAATGCAAAAGAATTTACATCACCTCTGAGTAAGTACAATCAAATACTGGGATCATAATACAACGAGACGATGGTGTAAATAAAAACAAAAAGATTATCAGAAGTCAAATGACTGTCCATCAGTGATCGTTGAAACAGAGCAAACTTGCATTACATATATTTATGAACGTGGTACAGAGAAATCAAAGACATTTGTTAACAAAAGAATTAAGAAAAGTAAAAAAAAAAAAAAAAAAAAAAGGGGGGGGAAGAAAGGAAAACAAAAGGGTAGACCAGTAGGTAATCACACATATCAAACAATCAAGTGTATCAAATGTGGGTTACAGCATAGATATGGGGAGTATAAGCAGAATCAAACAGCAGCATAGCAGTTCCAAGCAATTGCCATATAAAGGAGCCATGTCAATTCAGTCAGAATATGGTATAAAATACTATGGTGGGTCCCATGTTAAAAGGGTTGTCTGCCAAGATCTTATAAGGAAAGAGTAGAAACCGGAAGGGTTCCGTGGAATCTGTAATCTATCCAAGGTTGCCAGACGTCAACAAAGGCCTGATATTTATCTAGGTGGATACTAGTTAACTTTTCATTAATGAGAATCCAATCCAATTTCACTCTGACATTATTGTACTGTAGGGACGAAGATTTCCACGCCTTAGCAATAACCTGTCTGGCGGCCAAGAAAATATGATTAAGTAAGCGGACCTGTAAAAAAAAATTCACATCAATTCAATCAATTTGACCTTTGATAAATCTGCCCCCAGGTGTAGGTTTCTCAAGATCTCCAAAGGTTTGTGTAGACTTGTGGGACAATCTCTATAATGAGATATTTTGTGAGACAGTGATAAGTGCTAGCTCTGGTGCTTTGACTTTCACAGTTTTGACTGAGTAAGAGTAAATGTCAGACTGTAAGGTTAATGTTGAGAGCTATAGGGCCATATATTGACACATGAAATTCTTACCTTGGTCCAGCAATCCATATCATCCAATATAATGTTTTCTTTCATTGCTCTATCTATACTTGGCTGAAGAAAATGCAGAGGATCACAAACAGACAGTAAGGGGCAGATTTATCAAGGGTCGAAAAAAACCCTCGAATTCGACCCTCGAAGTAAAATCAAAGGATTTTAACGCAAAAGGTTCAACCGAATAAAAATCGTTTGATCGAATGATAAAATCCTTCGAATGGAACGATTCGAATGATTTTAAGCGATCGATTGGATGATTTTTATTCAATCATAAAAAGTGCCCAAAAAAATCTACAATGTCCCCATAGGCTAACATTCAACTCAGTAGCTTTTATTTGGCGAAGTATTGAGTCGAAGGATTTTTTAAAGAGACAGTACTTCGATTATGGAATGGTCGAACGATTTTTACGAATTCGTTTTGATCGGATTTGACCAATTCGATGGTCGAAGTACCCAAAAAATACTTTGAAATTCGAATATTTTTGTATTCAAACTATTCACTCAAGCTTATTAAATCTGCCCCTTAGGAAAAGGAGGAGTCGGTAATGCGAAAAGTGATGTAAGTGTTATTGGTGGTTAATATAAAGGTGAGAGAAGAAATTACAAATGTTGCCCAATTTTAGATATTTACTGAGTTAGTTTTATGACCTACATTTATAGCATAGCTACATTATAGACATTCTTAAATCAAAAACTCAGCAAATAAAAAATATATAACACTGTAATAAACTATAATAATTAATAATATTTCATGTTATCTTTTTTTTTTGTTTCCTAAAAGCCAGCAGATGTTATGTCATTTTCTAGAAATATGATCGTATTTGCTCTCCTGATTGGGATGTATTTCTGAAGCGTGCAGAATTATCTCCTTGAGCTACAGTTTAAATCCATATTATTATGTGAAGTGATTAGAGGACTTAACAAGGTGTTAATGGAAAAATGTTCTAAATGGAAAAATTAAATTGTCGACAAACTCGGGCTGTTGCTAAATTCCGGATGATGAATGTGAGAACCACAACCCCCTTCATAATTAATATGCTTACATACTTTTAAATGCGAGCTGATTATTGCGAGAATTAATGATGTAGATTGCTTAGCCAGTAAAACATCCAAAAAGGAAAAAAAAAAAGATGGTTCCCACATTAAAAACACAAGAAAAAGGGCTTAGGTAACATTTTAACACTTTGCAAGTAAAAGCTTTGAAGGTAGAAATGCAGAAACAAATCACTTGACCAAAAGTGGAATCCCTATACGATAAGCTTATATTTTTTAAAATTAACTTTGATACTACAAATGGTACAAATGTTTTTTTTTGTGGGTATATAGGCTGTATTCAATCATTGGAATCGAAGGAAGACCAAATTAGATTTGAAGTATATTTAAAAGAAAACTTCGATTTTTTAAAGTCCACCAATTGACTCCATATAGATTCTAGGAGGTCCCCCATAGGCTAAAACAGCAATTCGGCAGGTTTTAGATGGGGAATGGTCGAAGTTTTAAAGAGACAGTACATGATAAATTTCGATTTTTTTTAATGAGAATTGAATTTGGTACATAAAAATAGCTTGAAATTTGAATTTTTTACTTCAAATTTTCACTTCAACCCTTGAAAAATCTGCCTCTAACTGTCATAAAAAAGTTTTCTGCGTCTGCATGTGAAAACACTTCTATTTTGTTAATTCCAGAAGGGGCAGACTTTATTGATACCTCTGGCGCACACACACACTGTTACTTTCCAGTAGAAGGTGTTTCATTTCAAGGGGTTGTTCACCTGTAAATCAGCTTTTAGTATGACGTGGAGAGTGACATTCTAAGACAATTTGCAATTGGTTTTCATTTTCTATTATCTGTGGTTTTTGAGTTATTTAGCTTTTTATTCTGTAGCTCTTTTTCAGCAAACAAGTTGCTATGGTCCAAATTACCCTAGCAACTATGCATTGATTCTAATAAGAGACTGGAATATGAATAGGAGTTGCCTGAATATAAACCCAAATACTTCTCCTTGGTGGCGCTCACACTTCTCTTTCTCACTAGCATTTATAACTTACACCCCTGATGCATACTATCACAGAATAACATTTGCTAACTTTGTTCACAGGGTCCCTGTTACCCCCTCTTCACTAAGGAATGGTTAGCATATAATAGAAAATCCAGAAGCACACCATTGAGTTGCTTAGTGTAGTCTGTGTTTTATTAAGCCCATATATATTAGCAAAAAGGGCAACGTTTCAGGGCCCCTCTGGGCCCTTTATCAAGCCTAAAGTGTTCACAATACAAAATCTCAATTAAAGTGAGGGTGGGGAGGGTGGGAGTGTGCAGGAGGGATGGGGATGTGTGATTTGGGTGATTGGAGAGGAGGGGACAGAGGGATGAGGATTTACATGGAAAAAAACAGTAGTGATGGGCGGATAAATTTGCCTGGCACGAATTTGCGGCAAATTTCCACGTTTTCACAATTTTTTCGTTAAAATGTCCAGTTTTCAAGATTTTGTAGTGAAAACCTTCAAATTTCACGATTTTTGAGTGAAATCCTTCACATTTCACGATTTTTGAGTGAAATCCTTCAAAGTTCATGATTTTTGAGTGAAATCCTTCAAAGTTCAAAATTTTTAAGTGAAAGTCCAATTTTCATGTTTTTTTTGTGAAAACCTTCAAATTTCACGATTTTTTTGTGAAATCCTTCAAATTTCACGCTTTTTGAGTGGAATCCTTCTAATTTCATCGTTTTTGCGTGAAAACGTCAGGTTTTCACGATTTTTTCATGAAACCGTTCGAAATTCACGAACTTTCATATTTCATGATTTTTTGAAAATTTTCCGCAGTTTCGCGAATTTTGCGGGAAATTCACAAATTTTTCAGAATTGGTGGATTAATGTTTGGAGAAGTGATCTCTCATGTGCTGTGTGGTTTCCCCAATGTAAATGAGGCCGCATGGGCATATCAATAAGTAAATTACATATGAGGACTCACATGTGAAGTTTTATTTCATATTTCTTACCTGTATGTGGGTGGTGGAAAATTTCCTTTAATCAGAGAGTTACATTGGGGACAATGTAGGCAATGTAGGTTGGTAAGGAATGGTTAGCATCTAATCTCTTATTCTTGTTTATTGAGTCCTACCACCACCTTTTGCTATAGTAGTGTTCAGAAAGAGAACGAGAACATGTTATTATAGTGATGGGTGAAAAACGGGAAAGACTGCGAAAAATTAGTGAAACGCGAATTTTGATGCCGGCGTCAATTCGCGGGTGTCAAAATCGTTGCTGGCGACAATTCCGACTCCGGCAACAATTTGACGCAAATTGAAAGTCAATGGGCGTACGTTTAATTGGCGCTGGCGTCGGAATTGTCGCCAGTGTCAGAATTGTTGCCAATTTTGCAGCAATTTATTATTATTTATTTGCCAAACGCGAAAATTCGCTGCAAATTTGCGCCTGACGAATAAATTTGCCCATCATTAAGCAGGAACTGATAAACTACCCTTAGACCAATGGGAAATGGCTCCCTCCAACAAAGTATAGTTTGCTGCCTGGGGACTTCCTAAACAGTAGAGAAAAGTTGTCCCTATGGTCCACCATAATGAATAACGGTATATCATTTTCAAATACATTTCTGCAAAATTCTTCTACATATTAAAATTATTATTCCTTCGTTTTTTCAATAGCAAAGATTGTTTAGAATTTCCCCACATTTTCTCTCACTTCCTTTCCCAATATATACTGAGGACTTCAAGATAGATCCCCGCACCAGTAGCTCTGACAAAGCCTATCACAGTAGCTAATGAAGTCATACATCAAATCTACAATGCCTACATTTTTCATTAACAATACATTTCATTTCAGCCTAGTGCCGCTAAGCACACAGATCAAATGACTTTGGTGCTTTAAAAGGTCTCCAAATAGGGCTTTAACATTCGTGCTTAAACGACTTAAATGGATCATTTGCCTTTTGAAGTACTAAGGAAATTGTTGAAAGTCATTACTTAGTATTAAGCCCGCATAGCTTTTGTTTCAGTGTGGTCTAGATGTGTATTATTATTATTATTATTCCAAGATCTTAACCTCTTTAAGACAAATACTTCAGTTTAACCAAGTTCAAGTCTCGGATACGGTAATAAAATAAACTAACTGTTGGGGTGGGATGTCGTAGGTAAGTAAAACTGCTGCACTGATAAAGGAAAAGTGCACTTTTACTGAAAGTATAATTGAGGTTCTCTGTTACTGAATGATTTTATAGAATCAATGGAGGTCATACAGATTTTCAATGACCTTACCGAAATGAAGTCTAATTCTAGACCAGCAGGTATCTGTATTCATAAGCTGGCCATAAAAGAACAAATTATATCTTACAAAACAAAGCTTCATACAGTTATTGGTGTGTATATCGGTGGCCTGCTATGCTAACCAATATCCATGTATTAGGGATTTTGGTCAGTTCCAGAATCAAACAGGTTAGAAAATGTTATATGCTGATGCAACCTATTGCTAGTTTGTGGTATTCCAGCAGTCGGGAAGTGAAGAGGAGCACTTCTGCTGTTCTACCCGGAACAATAGGAAGCATGGCCCCTTATACTCTCTCCATCTATTTTGAAATGGACCGATCAGGCAGAGAGGGTACTTGTCCAAATCATAAATAAAATTGACAAAATCATGAATAACATCATACCACTTAGTGGAATTTAATTTTAACAGCCCCCATACCTTGCCACATGTTTGGGCAATTCCAAACTTATATTAACTTGACACATCCAACCCCTTGTTAACTCCACATGCTTTTAGATCTGCAACATTGACTTTAACCTTAACATAGTTTAGAAACAACCAAAATACTTATCAGTGCTATTATTATTCCCCATACTGCAACATACTCCAAATATTTGCTCCTTTCAATGTATTAGTATGAATTGTGTTAGACTGACCAAGTTATTTCACCAGTCCAATCATCACCAATTCTTTGCAGCTACATTATGATTCAGTCATTTTTAGTGAGGGGCGAATTTCGCTTCAATTTTGATGCTGGCGTTAAAGTCAATGGGCGTCTGAATAATGTTGATGCACGACGGTTTTGGTGCGATCGACTTTTCCGGCTTGTGTCCAAAATCGCTGCAGTTTCGCAAATTTATTCGCCGGCGGTGAAACTCGGAAATTCTCTGCAAATTTGTGCTGGGGAATTTATTCGCCCATCACTAGTAATTTTCCATCTTTTTCGATTGTAAGCCATTGATAACAGTGCACTCTAATCGTATTGTTACATACAGTAACATATAAATGAATGATAAATTAAACTTATTGAGGGCAACACATTACTGATATGTTCTATAGCTCCTCTATAGTTCACCAGTTTAAGATCTACTCATAGACCATAATCTTCCGTGAATTCGTGGCAAATTTGCACGTTTTGCTGCTGGCGAATAAATTCACGAATTTGCCATGAAAATTTGGCGGCATCAATGTTTTTTTGATGATGACCATGGAATTGACTTTTTTGCCAGCGCCCAAATCGATTTTTCAAAAAATTTTCCGCCCGTTTCGAGAATTTTGTGGGAAAAAAATTCACCCATCGTTACATAGCATAGAAATAAGGTCAATAACAGGGGCGGAACTACCAGGGGAGCAGGGGGTGCGAGCGGGCCAGGGCCCGCAACCCCTCAGGGCCCCCCGGCAGTCCGCGCGCCGCATATTCCCGGCCAGTTCCGGGTGTACGGAAGGGGGGTGGGGGCCCGGCTGCGCGTCCTGCGCCAGGGCCCGCCCCCCTCTAGTTCCATTTCTGGTCAATAACAGCTTTATATTTAAAAATATATTGAGTACCGGCATTTTACAAGGGTGCTGGTAACATATATCAATCTTCAAACAGAAATACAGGTAATGTTAAACTTTTAATAGACCAATATGGCTTATCCCAAATAAGTTACATTCAATTCTGTTTGTTTTTCTTGCGTGAAGCCAACTAGAAAAGTTGGCAATTTAATTACATTCTTCTTGAAAGGGAAGCAAGTGGCTACAAAGAAAGTGTTGCCTAAAATTGATCCAAAACACATTTTCTTCGGGAAACCACTTACTTTCTTTCCATAGGGTGCATTCAAGTCCTCCAGCTACTTCCAAGCCAATTTTTCATACAAGAATTCCCATAGGGAGGAAGCACACCAGACACTGGGCTTTGCCTTTTAGAACATTTATTCCAGCAGAGTTGGCACAAGCTTTTGGGGTCAACCCCTTCATCAGGTGCATTGCAGTGCATCGAAATTTATCACGTACTGTCTCTTTAAAAATTTGACTTCGACCATTCACCATTTAAAACCTGCCGAATTGCTGTTTTAGTCTATGGGGGACCTCCTAGAACCTATTTGGAGTCAATTGGTGGATTTTTTTTTTATGAAAAACTTCTAATAGAATTCAATCTAATACGTTGTTACTTTGATTCGTATAATTTGATTTTGAACGATAAAGGCCTATTCATCCGACAAAAAAAAAAGTAGATTTTTTTAATAAATTTTGGTCTTTTTATTCAAATTTCTAAGTTATGGGAGTTCAAAAAAAACTCCCATTACTTTCGAAATTCGACCCTTGATAAATCTGCCCCTTTGTGTAATATAGCAAGAGTGATATTCTAAAACAATTTGCAGTTGGTTTTCATTTGTTATTATTGATGGTGTTTGAGTTATTTAGCTTTTTATTCATCAACTCTCCAAATTGCAATTTCAGCAATCTGGTTGCTTGGGTCCAACTACCCTAGCATTGAATTAAACAAAAGACTGGAATATGAATAAGAGAGGCCTGTATAGAAAGATGAGTAATAAAAAGTATAGTAATAACAATAGATTTGTATTATTACAGAGCGTTTGTTTTTTAGATGGGGTCAGCGACCCCCATTTGAAACCTGGCAAGAGTCAGAAGAAGGCAAATAATTAAAAACAAAAAAAAAATACAACATAAAGTTAAACCATCCCTTTAAAGGGCTATATAAATAAAAATGTAATGTAATGGCACAAAGTTTGCTCTGGGTAACCAAGAACATCTAATGCAGTGATCCCCAACCAGTAGCTTGTGAATAACATGTTGCTCCCCAACCCCTTGGATGTTGCTCTCAGTGGCCTCAAAGCAGGTGCTTATTTTTGAATTTTAGGCTTGGAGGCAAGTGTTGGTTGCATAAAAACCAGATGTACTCCCAAACAGAGCCTCCAGTAGGTTTGAGGGTCCACATAGGGACTATCAATAGCCAATCACAACCATTATTTGGCACCACCCAGGAACTTGTTTCATGTTTGTGTTGCTCCCCAACTTTTTTACATCTGAATGTTGCTCATGAGTGAAATAGGTTGGGGACCCCTGATCTAATGTGATGTGTGCTTTGGACCACCAAGTGCTACCTGTTAATTGGCTGCTGCTGGATCAAAAACAGTCCCATGGCAACATCATTATGTCATCATTAAAAATGTGTAAATTAATTCATAGCTAGAATTCCTATATTTATGCGTCTAATTTCCCTGTGGGATACAAGCCTTAAAGGGCCTTTAGACGAAGTGGGCAGGGGTCTTCTAAGAAGCATTGCACTTTTTATTAATTTACCCTTAAGAATACTGTTTTAGTAAAGTAGAACCATTTTGTGAAAAGATTTTGAAAAATTCCATGTTTCCAGATACCTGGCTGGTTGGGTCATTGAACAGTCAGAGAGACGTTTCAATTCCAAATCGGAGAACCAATATGATGATGAGGACCAACTAAGATCATGAAAATCAGACAATGACTAAATTCTACTTTGCCCATTCAAACCATTGAGAGAGAGAGAGAGAGAGAGAGAGAAAGAAAACACCAGCGCCAAGGGTTTTCTTGCATCAAATAAGCAGTATATTATGTTGCATTTAGCATGTTTACAACACAATATACTGCTTATTTGATGCACAAAGACCCCTGGTGTTATCTTTATCTACAAATACACTGTTTCTCCATGCACAGGGTCAGCTGGAAGGTTGGAAGGTTGTGCTGTCCATATGTTCATATATATATATATATATATATATATATATATATATATATATATATATATATATATATATATCATGGGTGTCCGCAGAAAATTTTCCAGGGTGGGGCAAGGAGGCATCTGTGGGCGGGCCTGTGAGATAGGTGGGTGTGTCACTGCCATCAGGGGGTGGAGCTATGCCACAGCGATCAGCCGATCGCCGGGTCAATCAAGGGAGATAAATACCCCCAGAACTCACAAACAGATGGCACAGGGGCAAGTACATGCATAAATACCCCCAGAACTCACAAATAGATGGCACAGGGGCACGTACATGTATAAATACCCCCAGAACTCACAAACAGATGGCACAGGGGCACGTACATGTATAAATACCCCCAGAACTCACAAACAGATGGTACAGTGGCAAGTACATGTATAAATACCCCCAGAACTCACAAACAGATGGCACAGGGGCAAGTACATGTATAAATACCCCCAGAACTCACAAACAGATGGCACAGGGGCAAGTACATACATAAATACCAGCAGAACACACAAACAGATGGCACAGGGGCAAGTAATTGTATAAATACCCCCAGAACTCACAAGTACAAGGCTGCAGACTGCAATAGATAGGGCTTTCCTTCCTTCGTTTTCTCCCGCGCTACAATCTGTGCTACTGGCCAATCAGATGCTCCCTGGCTGCTCTCTCTCTCTGTCACAGCTGAAGTAATATGATCCGGCAGCACCGTGACAAGGGAGGGGGGAGCGAGCACCTAGGGAAGGAGCTAAAAGAAAACTCTGCTGCACAGAAGAAAAATCTTCGAGGGATCGCGACAGAAACCACAGTAAGCTGGGGCCAATGCACGAACAGGTGGAAACTTATGTGCACAGTCCCAGGGGGGGGCACTGCCCCCTCTTGCCCCCCTCTGCGGACGCCCATGATATATATATATATTCTACAGATCAGCAAATTCCCTATGGGGCAGACTGTAATTTATATCCTTATAATGCACAAAAGCCATGAATAACTTGTAAATTATATCCTTATAAACGGTGAGTTCTGATGTCATTTCTGTCACATGACTCACTGAAATTTTTGTATCATAATAAATAAAGTACCCCCAGTTGCAAAATATGAGGATATTAGAAGTTACCTCGGAGTTCCATGGCCTTCGGCTTCGTGTTTTTATATGGTCATGAAACTCCTCAGTAACTTATAATATCCTTATATTTTACAAGAGATGGTACGTTATTCACTATATAAACGGTGTGTAACGTCAGAATTTGGCGTTTATATCTTAAAGAGACAGCAGTTGTTACTGCTGTGCTCTCCCTAAATCTTCTCCTCCAGGCTCTCCACCTCGCATCTGACTTCTCCGCTTCCTTACTTCAAACGGTGCACACGATCGCTCACGCTTCTTCTATCCTGCTGTCTTTCCTTCCCTTGTAGCTCCTGTCAGGTCTTGCACCCTCTGCTGATGCTCCCTCAGACTCGCTATCCCTCTTCTGCTCTCCCCCTCCATCTCCGGTCACAGTCCTTCAGAGTCTCTCTTCCATCCCCCCACTTCATCTCTGGTCTTGCTCTTGTCTCACTCCCTCTTCCATCCCACACCTCCGGTCACGCTCCCTCTGTCCCTCCCATCCACTGTCACTCTTTGGTTTTGTTTCACCTGCTGCTCCCAACCTCCATCTATCAATCTAGTCACTTACAATGAGTCTCGCTCACTCTGTCTGCCGGCCCAGGTCCCTCTCCAGTCTTGTGGCCTCTGCCTCTCCTACTCGCACATTCACCATCAATCACCTGACTGTATTGTTCATATTGTGACTTTTAATATCTATATAAATTATGGTAGGGGGTGCATTATCCACTATATATGTAGCAATGGTAAAATTTACAAGAATATTATTGAAAAGCTCTCTAATACAGCAGTATATAGACACTTTGCCGCAGTTTATTTGAGGACCTACATACTTTGACATGTTGCTTAACTTTCTCCAATGCAGCATCATAAAGTGTTTAATGGAAATTTTCCATGAATTTATGAAATGCATCACTCAAACCACAAAAGCGGCCCAAGAAAAGACATACAAGAAAAGCCATAAAAGACCAACTCCCTATCTTATTTGCCCAATTACTTTTCTGTTGTGTGTGTGAGTTGGTTCTTAGAATACGCTTATCCCAGCATGTTTAAATGCAGTTACAATTTATAGACTCTGCTGCTTTCGCTGGAAGCAAACTAGAGAGACATTATTTCTAAGCTGCCCATCTGAGAGATTCAGGTCATGGGTTCTTTGTGGAGTCCTTTGATATACTGGAACATTACAATATCTCCCCTCTGCCTTCTTTCCTTCAGGCTATACAAACAGTTCTCTGAACCTATTAACTTATCTCGAGTCTATTTTCTTAAGACCACGTACCATTTTCCCTTCTTTTAATAGTTTCCTAGTTTGTTGATTTCCTTCTGGTCGCCCGAACTGAATACAGTCTTGAATCATAATCTCTATCCCTCTTTTTTTCATTGTATGCCTACTATTTTCTACAAACCAATCAGCTTATTTACTTATTATATTATTTATACATAGGGCACCTGATATCATATGACCCAGTTCCCCCTTCTTTTATTGTTAGAATGGTGCCTGCTTTTACATATTTAGCATTGGACCACTTTGACACTCACGTATAAGGTTAATAGATTAGGGAACAGATTTATCAAGGGTTGAATTTCGAGTTTCACCTCCAATAAACTCGAAATTCAGAAAAAAAAATGACCATTTGAAATTTATTTAAAAAAAAACAAATTTTTTAACAGGGAAATAGGATCAAGCTACAATCTTAAATCTAATTCCATTGAATTCAATCTGAGTTTTTCACAAAACCAAATCTTTTTTTTTTTTTAAAAAAAAACCATTTCTGATTTCTGAATTTGAGCAGCCCAGGCGAAACTACGCCCGGAGAAGTGTGGCGAAGTGCGGCGAAGCCGTCGCTAGAGCATTTTCGGCCAATAGTGAATTTGCCCCATAGTATGAGTAACATAGTAAGTATACAACTAAATTTAGGGGATACTAAGAACCAAAGAGACCAACTTGTACCTTCAATGCAGATAAGAAGTTGGGGAGACTTGTTTGATGTCATCAAAATTCTTGGTTTTTAAAAGAAATGAGAGGCTGGCTTTGTGCATGAGCTAAGAGCAGCTGGCCACAATTCTAGACACCTATGACCCAATCTAACTCTGTCATAGACAGTACAATGGGATTAGGGTTGCTGTGGCTGAGGCTTAAAACTCACATGTAGGAAAATCAACAGAGAAGAATGAACCAATGGGGAGTGAATTGTTAATACAGATGGGTAATTGGGTCAATGCATAGAAGCAGTTCTATTTTTTAATATTTTCTGGCCTGGGGCACAAACTATTCTCAATGGCATTAGGACACAGCCCACCCATGTCCTCATCAGCTTTGTTAACAGTAACTGGTTCTCCATTTATCCTTAACATACTCTTGCAAAATAATCTTGTAACAACTGTTAATTAAACCTTTTAAAAGAATTGTTCAGTATAAAAACAAAAGCTGGGTAAATAGATAGCCTGTGCAAAATAAAAAATGTTTTCATTATAGTTAGTTTGGCAAAAATGTAATGTATAAAGGCTGGCGTGACTGGATGTCTAACATAATAGCCAGAACACTACTTCCTGCTTTTCAGCTCTCTTGGCTTCCACTGATTGGTTACCAGGCATTAACCAATCAGTGACTTGAGGGGGGGGCACATGGGCCATAACTGTTGCTTTTGAATCTGAGCTGAATGATAAGGATCAATTGTAAACTTAGTGAACAGTAATGTACCATGTGCCCCCCTTCAAGTCACTGACTAAGTCAGAGTTATAGAGCTGAAAAGCAGGAAGTAGTGTTCTGGCTATTATGTTAGACATCCGCTCTCTCCAGCCTTTATACATTACATTTTAGGCTAACTAACTATATTAGAAACATTTTTTATTTTGCACAGCCTATCTATTTACCCAGTTTTTATTTTTACACTGAACTGTTCCTTTAAGCCACCCATGATTTAATAGTACAACTGTATTAGGTACATATGTAATAAACAACATTTCCGACGCTTCCACCTTTTCTTAAAAGGGATGAACCTAAAACTTTGGCATTAATCTTCCCCGTTTGTGCCTACACTTGTGCTTTTGGACTTGTGTTATAGTAATAAAGGAGACATAAAAATGCCAGACCTCCCCTTGCAGGAATTATGATGCCGTAGTTGCTCGCAACTTCTCTTATTTTCCATGGAAGTGGGAGAGTTTGGAAAAGAATATCAAAGCTTATTTTATATCTATACACAGCAGAACCAATACAGTAACTTAACACTCCGCAGCAGTAATTCACTTAGGTAAACCTGATTTTTTTGGAGAGCATTGTGAATGGATTTTCATTGCTGTATGGATAGGTATATGCTAATACTATCTACTTTGCTGCTGATGGGATTTCACAAATCTCCATTTCCCTTTTGCAATATTTCAGAGAATAAGCCGTAAATCTGCAGTGCATGGGTATATATTTATCTGTTTCGGTACAAGAGAAGAAATATTACTGCATCTAATTTCCACTGGTTTCCTACAAACACCTCGCCTGAATACATCAGTGCTTTTACGTTGGCTTCTAAAGGGTGAGATTAATTTTTAATACAACCAATCAACTCTTAGGAAAATACAAAATACATTTTCAGGCGTCGGGTCAACATGTCATTCAGGAGGAAATTCCAGGTCATGGACTCTATTTATGCATTTAGATTTCCTGACGCCACAGAAAATAAATAGTGTTTTGAAAACCTGTTAAAAACAAAATGGTTTAGGTCACTAAAAGGATAAGAATATTGTAAAGTTCTTTAAAGGAGCTGTTCTCATTTGAGTTCATTTTTAGGGTGATTCTGAGACAATTTAACTTTTCATTTTTTTTACTTATTTATTAAGTGCTTTATTCAGCAGCTCTCCAGTTGGCACTTTCAGAAATCTAGTTGCTAAATCTCATTTGAATAAGAGACTGGAATATGAATAAGAGAGAGTCTGAATAGAAAGAAGAGTAATAAAATGTAGTAATAACAATACATTTCTAGCCTTACAGAGCATTTGTTTTTGGATGGGGTCAGTGACCCTCATTTGAAAGCTGGAAAGAGTCAGAAGAAGACGGTAAATAATTCCAAAACTGTAAAAAATAAATAACATACTAAAGGTTAACGCCACACCTTAAAGTTTTGAATTTGTAATACTTAGTGAATCAAGATAACTGCAAGCAAGAACGGAATTTGTATACAGCTATTTATTATCCAGAATCTAACATTTTTCCAGATAAGGGTTTTTTCAGACATTTGGGTCAACATACCTTAAAGTGATACTGACACTAAAAATTTTATTTCAAAATATTAATGAAAAGTTACCTACAGGTCATGTTGATGCTGCTTTTGTAAGTGTTACTCTAAATTCCTAAAACTGACTGTTTTGTCAACCTGACTGTCCCTTCTCAACCTGTCAGTTAGAGTTTCTAATGCGAACAGACTGCTGGTAATGTAAAAGCATCAGGCAGATACTTTTATGGCAAAATTATAAATAGCATTCAAAGATAATGTTATGATAGACATTAAAAAAGTTTATTTTCGGGTGTCAGTATGTCTTTAAGGCTAGTGTAAAACAGTCCTATATTAATTTAACCCAATAGGATTGATCTGAACCAATGTAATGCTATCTTCAAGATGGACACTAATTGGAACCTAGGACCACGCTGGTAATTACCTTTACCTTGGCAAGTCACAACTCTTTACAACCATTGGTAGCCTTTGGTCACTTCTTTCCCATGGAAAACCTGACCTTCTGGCATCTGACATTTCACCCACCCCAGTGCCTGCCTGCCACGCCAAGTACATTCCCTCAATTACCAGTGCAAAAAAAAATTTGCCAGAAGTGCATTTTGCGCAAGGACCCAGCACTACTTCTGATCTCCTGGTGGGCCAGTCCAACCATGCCTGCAAATCCAGGTACAGCATGACTTACATAGGATTTTCTCTTTCTCAGATGGGTCCTAACTGTTGGATCAACAAAGGGTTAACCACGCTCAGCATCAGACTGGGGGGGGTCTGGGCCCACCAGGGCTGCCACATCAGGGGCCTGTGCACCCACCCCTCAGGCAATCCACCTCGACTGGCCCCTTGACCCAGCCGCAACCCCACTCCACTCTGAGGTTGAGGATTGCACAGTTTTAGACAGCTGTGGGGAGTGGGCCGACCCAGTCCGACCCTGACTATGCTGACTTTGCACACACAGAACAGATCTCTTAATAACTTGGGCACCAAGTTAATATTTGCTGGATCTCACGCCGTCTCTTTGATGTGATATCATAGATGACATAGTAACATAGTAAGTTTCATGGGAGAATTCCAAATCTTCACAGCTCTCACTGTAAAAAAAACCCTTCCAAATATTTAGGTGGAACCTCCTCTCTTCTAATCAGAATTTGTGGCCTTGCATCAGTTGGATCACTTCACAGATCACTTTACAGATAATTCAGTTATTTCCCTGGATGGTATTGGACACATACAGAGTATTAGTTACAACCTGCTACACCAATATGGATTTTTGCAGCTTAGTTACCGTCAAGTACAATGTTCTTTTATATTATGACAGAGAAATAGAAAATCATTAAAGTGGTATTTCACCTTTAAGTTAACTTTTAGTATGTTATAGAATGACTAAAGCAACTTTTCAATCAGTCTTCATTATTTATTTTAAATAGTTTTATCATTTTTGCCTTTTCCTTTTGACTCTTCCCAGCAATTAAATGGGGGCCACTGGTCTAAAAAAACAAATGCTCAATAAGGCTACATATGTATTGTCTTTGATACTTTTTATTACTCATCCTTCTATTCAGTCCCTCTCCTATTCATATTCCAGTCTCTTATTCAAACTGGAGAGCAGCTGAATAAAAAGCTAAATAACTCAAAAACCACAAATAATAAAAAATTAAAAGCAAATGCAAATTGTCTCAGGATATCAGTTTCTACATTATACTAAACATTAGCTCAAAGGAGAACAACCCTATAAAGAGAATTAGAATAATTTGCTTAAAATTAAAAAGGAGGCTTGTCTTACCATAATTCTAAGCTTTCAATGTATCGTGTTTCTGGACAAGGGTTAAAATTTAATTGTTTTTGTTTTTTTTTACTGGAAGAGAGCAAAAACATTTTAAGAATGCACAGAACGGGCAATTTTCTTATAAAATAAGATACCCAACATTATTTGTTTTCCACTTCTTTATAAAAGTGAATTCAATTATTAAATCCAAAACGCAAGGAAATAATTACATCCTTCTTTAGTTGTCAGTTATACTTAAAACAATTTTCTTTGCAATAACGTCAGCAAATAGCGAAAATAATTACCAAAAAAAGGCCAATCACTTCTGTATACCGAGATGTGTAGCGCACTTAAAAAGATTTCGCAGTGCATACTAAATCAAAGCGGAAAGCTACATAGAAATAATTATTTGCGTAATTAGTTAAACAGTCTCCCTTAGAGGCATTTGCTTTATTCTCCTATTCCGAGGAAGAAGTAAGACATTACTTACTAATTAGATATTGGTGGATGGCGCATTTATATTAAATTCACACATTTTAGGGCTCATTTACAAGAGCAAGTGTAGTGTGCCATTTTGGGGTGCATGACAGTATGTTTTTGTCCACACGCAAATCAGGCATTCACTCATTCAAGTTTTTTCTTAAATTGTGAGTTCATTCGTGGTATTAAAAACCTCACAAAGCTCTAAAATTCGACCTTTGATAAATAACCCTTTTAATGTACCTTCATATTTTGAAGAGTAACTTTTTAGTGTCAGTATCACTTTAACCTACAATAGCCAGTTAGCATTTCATTACTTTCAACTCAAATATCCCACATATTTCATTGTTTTATGGCGTTCATTCTCCATATGTTTCCAGTTCCCATGGTATGGGGGAAATATGTTGCTGTAATTACACTACCAAAAAATGTTAGCCCATTATGCTCGCAATGATGTAGTTACAATGATAATTCATTATGCAATGTTGCCATGAAAATACATAGACACAGCAAATAAAAAATTTGTTGTTAATAGATACGACTCAAAGGGGGGATTATTTAATAAAAGGCACTAAGTTTGTCCAGGAGCAGTAACCCATACCAACCAATCAGCATGTAGCTCACCTGTTTAAAAGCAAACATCTTATTGTTGATTAGTATGGGTTACTCCTGGGCAATATTGGTACCTTTTATTACATATGGGGGAAAGTCTGGTTTCATTTTAGATTTTTTTAGATTGTGTCCATATCGCTGACATTACATTGAATTAAATTGCTATGTTTATAGTTATTTATCCATTTACATAACTAACCATGATTGGGATTCGTTGAGTAAGCTTGTTGTTTAGACGATTTTAGACCTTTTAGGCCGGCAGGATCCGTCCAGTCGCATCCTCATTGGTTCTGAAGCACTGGGGACACAAAGAAGAAAATGATTGAGCCAAATGTTATTAATTGGCAGGATAGTATTTTTCTCCAAAAAAACGTGGCAAAGGGTACCTACACATGTTGCCAGATTTCTACCTCCTACACAAACCATATAAATAGTTCCATTTGCTTTTTATATTTACATCCAGGGTAGGAAGAACATTGTCTAGCAGTTGAATGACCCTTTTTTTAAAAAAAAAAAAAAAATGATATTAGCATTACCCAGAGAAGGTGTTCCATTGGAACTAATCTCCAATTTTAATAACTTGATAAATCCACTTTAGAAATATAATGAGCCTGGAATCCAAATAGCAGCTGAAATGAATGCCGAATTGGCGATTATAGATGTCCCCTTGAAGGGTAAATGCCATAACTGTAGCGAAATTGTAATCAACGCTAAAGCCAATCTGATAAGTAAGATTATTTTCGTGCCTTTTTTAATAGAATGTTAAAAAAGCAGCAAACTTCACCTTCTATTTGTGCTCAGTTTTTTTTATAATCTGACTGATGCTGAAAAAAAGTAATAAATGAGAAAGTAATGAAGCTCACAAACAGGGAAATTACTCCTCAAACAGCCAACAACAGAGACATTAATAGAGAAGGGGGAGAAAGACGACCAAAAATTGATGTTGTGTAACTTCCCTTTGTGTACAGCAATACACTGTGATTTCATTCAATCATGCATGAAAGATAGGGAGGGCTGAATAGAATGCTTGGTTCTATGATATCTTTTAAATATGCTGAGGTGCTCTTTTTTCTTGCCAGACCAGGACAAAAGCCCAGCATTTGGCAGACGGTTTTAATTTATCCTGCTTCAAACGGATTTCCAGCTTTTCAGGCGGAACAAACAAAATTCTTTGAATTGGGAGTTCAAATGACAGTCGTGTTTGTAGTCAATAAATGTTTGATATTTTGGGGGAAGCATCACGCCAATCAGCTTATAGTAAGTGGACATTTCATTGTAGATCTTCTTATTTGTATAAAACTCTCATGAAGTTTGGTTTCATATGAATATGGATTTGTAGGCATCCATAGGGTTAAAACCCCTACTCATTTGGGAAATCCCCTATTAGTATATTTTACTTTGTTTTCTAAATAAGGATCTTGGTACCTGTAACCTGGATCCTTTTTAGTACAAAATAAAACCCTGATGGAACTTTATTATGCAAACCCTAACAAACTTCACTCCTCATGCATTTTGGGCTCGTGGCCCAGGTGGGTGGTGACCTGTTATAGGATAATATACTGACTGGAAGCCTAGGTCTCTTCCTCATTGGCTTCTGAAGAACATGGAATTTAGTCCTACTAAATGAAAGTCCTAAGAAAGATGAGCCCTTTGTGAAGTACAGAAACAGGGACCATGTGGATGAAGCATGTAGGTAGTGGTGGATTAGCTTCTGTTATAGTACATTCTATAAGCAGACTATTTGATCTACAAAGAACAGTTCTGAGCTTCAAAATAGAAGTATACATTAGAAGTAACTCTTCCTGTTAAAGTAGGGATCATATTGGAAAAGGAATCAGGTTAGAGGATTTCCCCAGAGGTAATCCAGGTCCACTTAAGGGTATCACAGAGGTATAGGGGGTGCTGCCATTGTCTTCTAAGAATTGCTGTGACCACTTAACTGTAACTGAGTCATTGGTACTACTCAAGTCCTTTATTTTGTGTGCAAAAAATAAATGTGTTATTGGCTCGAGAACTCCTGGCATCAAATAATATCCAAAGAAATATTGTTGGTGCAGCTGAGATGTATAGTTTGGCAACAAATCTCCCACCCTCCACACATGTATGCAATAGCACAGCTATGATTGAGGGTCTAATATAACTGGTTTTCTACAGTTAGTCCTGGGTGAAAAAATTATTTTGAACTAGACATTAAGCCCGTTAAATTAACGGGCGCTAGAACATATGTAGTCAAACATTCGCCAGAGACGGTCCGTGGGGCACATGCGCGGTAGCGCAATCCCACGGACACAAGGACTGGACGCAGAGACACTTTATTTTATAGGATTCTTTCTAATATCCTATTACCAATGGGATCACTATGGATGAATATAAAAGGGGGCATTACACTCTTATACTCTATATATTATTATTTGCTAGATTATTCCAGAGGGCATAAATAAAGGATGTTTCATTTTAAGACGAAGAATGGCAATTTCTGCTTATAGAATAGTTTCAAGAAACGGTAGGGCATTTCTTTAAGTAATTGAGAACATATAAGGCTCCTAGTATTAATGCTTTCAGTACAGTGTTTATAAAGGGAGTGAGTAGTATTGTAGTGAGGAATTCACTGTTTTGCCTTATGAATCTGGCTGGAAATTGGATAACAATTTTTTGCAGAATGGCTAGGGCCAGACGATGTATCACTGCAGGTTCTCCACAGGTGTAGAATCTGCTGTCCAGCTCCCCTTGCATTTTTGCCCTTGCCAAAATCCACTGCGTCTGCCTGCACCCAAGCAGAAACAATGCGTCTGGAGTGCCCCATTGGAAGGTACTGGAGACTCGATACACCCAAAGGAAACACTGGCTCATTCACTATGATTAAAAAAAGTAGTCAAAAAAACTCCTGTTGCATCTAAATTCTCAGTTGGCCCAACCTACTGAGTACTATCCAGTATCATGTCATGGGCTGAATCCCACCAGGTCCTTCTATCAGCTGTCTTCATTCCCGGGAGTTAAAACTGGGAAGCAAAACTGCAACACACTAGACCCATGTGAGTGGCATCTAAAACCAGCAGTCTTTCAGTAAATAGTGAATAAATGGGGCCTCCCCTGCATGGATATCATGGCATTGCAGTTTAATGCTCAGCTTCCAAGATTCATAAAAGTCCACACAAGAGGCACTTGCCTAGAGGGCAACAGTTGGGGAGCACCAGGCACCTATCTCATATATCTGCCTACCCTTACTCCAAGGCCTTGTTCCCTCCATCACCCACACTTCACTGGTACCTGTGCCATGACCGCACATGAGCGAGTGCCAAATCACATGCTAGGCCGATGGGTGGGTTGCCTAGGGTGCCCGGCTAGCTAGGGCACCTGTCTGGGCCCCGTGGGGGTTGTGCATCCTCTATAGTTACGCTACTGCCTATAGAAAAATAATATAAAGCATATATATTGAAGTAACAGACCCATTACTAGGTATCACTGGATCAAACTATATTGCTGAATCATAGGAACTGCCCTGGTGGGATTTTACAAATGTGATTGCAGTTTGATAAAGAATAATTATAACATCAGAAATGATGGACAATGCCAGCAAGCAAATAGCCTGTACAGATACAGTGATGATTATCTCTATGAAGCCTGCTTCCTGCTGTTGACCATAAAAGAAAAAAGAAAAATACAGTATGGGTTTTTTTTTTTTACGATTAATTATAAGTTGTTTTTGTAAGGTTTATAGGAGTAATTAATCACTGGGATATTTTTACACCAACTACAAACCCAAAAACATGTGTGTATCTTTACTTCTGTCTCGGCATTTGGAAGTTGGAATGCATTAGAAAGAAAACAGCTTCTGAATTGGATCTGATTCAGCGCCACACAATTATCACAGGCTGCTGGGTACGTGGAAAAACAGCATCCAGGTGCCCATATTGCTCCCTAGTTTAGAAGCTCCCATTATAAATGTTGTTTTCAGCTCCACTGGTCTTTGAGATAACGGCAACACCTTATAGACTTGTGCTCAAGTGACATAATAAAACAGGAGGCTGTGAGATGCTCATTCCTATGGCTTTCCGTTAAAAGGGTGATTTGTCCCTGCCTGCTTATTCTAGAAAAACAAGGGCTTCTATTCTCAACATCTCTTCTTTTTTACTGAAGGATAAGTCTGCTTCTTGTTGTTCAGACCGCATGGTAGCGGAGCAGCTGTGCAGCTGGCAGGGAATGAATTGTTTCAGAAAAAAAAAAAACAAGAAAACGAGCAAAAAGATTTTAACTCATCTGTATATTGTCTAGTGCGTATTATTATTTAAATAAACCTTCTTTTTTTTTTATTCCTCAATTTAATTAGCAGTCATGTTTAATCGGGCTTCGGAGACGCTTAGAACAGTGATGTAAAATGCATGCATATTAGCAAACTCATTAATGTTGAGTTAATTACCAGATACAGTAGGAAACAAACGGGAGCCGGTGCTATCTGTCGAAATTAATAAAATGCCGTGTACAGGCAGAGGAACATTTTAAGAGTTTGAGGTTTGCATGTTGTCTTGGAGATATGACAATGGCAGGTCGTAGATCCTTTATTCTGTATATCACTGCATTTGAGTCGAGATGCGTTTACTGAAACAATAAGAAAACTAAGCAGAAGAAGAATATACTGCATACTGATGCCTACTCTAAGATATTACCATCACAAGTGAGCAACGGGCAATTGCTTGTTTTTACCCACAATGCAGTGGCATACCTTCCAACTGTCCTGTTTTTAGAGGGACAGTGCCTCGTTTGTACTGGAAAGTCCCCTTTTTCTCTGCACTGAACAGCCACAAAAAGAAACAAAGTTTCTAACTTAATTGGCTTTTGGCAGAGAGCCCAGAACAGCCACAACAGAAGATAAGATACATTTGAAACAATTCAAACGTATCTAGATAAGCAATCTAGACAAGCAAATAAGTCATTGTAACAATATAAGATAACAGGTCCCTTGGGAGAAGTTAGACAGCTTAAAGGGCAATTTACCTTCATTAGCAAAACTGTAATAACTGGAAAAAAAAACACAGAACTATATTCAAACATTTATAACCTGCCAGATTTTGTAAAATGAACATGGTAATTAGTGGGTGTGGTCGCAAAAATGGGCGTGGTCGCTCTACGCGCGGCAAATTTTTTGTCCCTCATTTTATTTCCAAAATGTTGGGAGGTATGCAGTGGATTTCTCCATGATTCCAGAATAATAGCAATCGCCAAGGGGGAAAGTGCCGAACAAGATTAGCATAACTGTACTTGGACATGAAACACAACTGAGCTGAAATTTTTCTAGTTCCAGTTGGTGTCATTTCCACCATTCAGGCGTGAGAGTGCACCCCATTTTTTTTACACAACTACATTGTGCCAATTGACGCATGCAGCAGTGGGAACCAGCGCCGGGCCATGCGACCAGTCACCATAGGCAACTTTGCAGCCTCCACCCACCGCACATGCGTGCATGCTGATGACACTGCTGGCAAACAGGCAAACTGAGGGGGACAAGGCCTAGATCAGGGGTAGGTGACAGAAGAAGCATGTGCCTAGCACCCTTCCACCTCTGCCTTCCCCTAATTCTGCCCCTCGTGGGAACCCTGGAGCTACTGCCTGGTTTGGAGGTGGCAGTAGCATCAAGGTTCTCTTGTGTCAGTGGGCACAATATTCCATTCCATTTGGAATAGGAGGCAAGGAGAAAGGAGTGGTGCTGAGTGAAGCAATACAAAAATGCAAGTAATGTATTTTGGGACAAGAATCTTTTATGAATGAGGTGGAATTAGCGGCCCCACATCTGCACTTGTAGTCGTAAATTACCTCTTTTATCCATGGTGTCTCATGGAGAGAATTCGAGTGAACCATATACCTATATTAGGTTTCTGAGGGATGGCTGTTTCATACTGGCACACCATGATTGTTTATACCATGCTGATTGCCTGGTAAGAAGCCTTCACGTAGTGGGATTTAACAAACAGTTGATGCCCCCCCACTAGGAAAATAAATACCTTTAACTCTTTCTTGGCCCAAAACTGTATTTTTAGAAACTGGAGTAGAACATGGTTATACTGAAACCCTCTTTCTCAGCTGGGCCCTTGTGTTATTGTGTAGAGCAGGGCTGTCCAACTGGCGGATCGCAGGCCGCTTGCAGCCCCCCCCCTTGTGTGGCCCCCACCTACCTGCTGTGTCTGTTTACCATGTGAAAGCTTTAAAAGGTATCACTACAGAGATTAACTGGCCCCTGCATTGTTTAAACCTCAAATTCAGACTAATCCCCTATATTGTTCACACCTGTGATCCCCCTGCATTGTTCACACTTGTGACACCTCTATTGTTTATATGCTAAAGTCCTGTACTGTTCACACCTGAGACCCAGACCACAACTGCCCTCATTGTTCACCTGTTCACACTTTATACAAAATGCTAATGGGGCACCAGCACTGTGTCACTGTATGTAGCACATATTAGAGTGGTCTCTTGCTCTGTGCCATCCCACCAGCGATTTTCATTCTAGCCAGTGGGAAGGCAGGGGAAGGCAGTTCGGGGAGATTAGTCGCCCCAAAGAAGAAGAGATTTGTAGCCGGGCTACTAATCTCCCCGATTCTGACTGTGTGACTCTGCCCTCAAACAGAAAGATGACAACCCTAAACCCAATAGATAGGCAGTGAAGCAAGCCACTAGTGGGTCCAAGTAGTTCCTGGAGGCCAATTGTCTGTCAAGAATTTTATGTTGTTTGCTTTCAAGATAGAGTTGCATTTTTTTGTTGGGCCCTTTCATGGATTCTGGCAAATGCCAGAGGGGCTGCTGTAAGTTGCCATAAACAATCACTATTTATTGGACTGGTAGGGAGCTGGCTGGGCCTCTGTGTACTTGAAATGCAGGGCCTTTTTAGAATCCCAGTCCAAACCTGGGGGTGGGGACCAAAAGGGGTTGAGTCGATGACATAAATGAGGTGGGACTATGACATGTAGGGCTGTGATATTAATGAGGAGACAAGGTAACAGAGGTAATGGGCAAGATGGATGGGAAACAGAGAGGCAGAATTAGGGCACATTGGAGGCGGGGTAGAGGCACTGAGGGAAAGGCAAATAGGCATAGGCACACCTACCTGAATATTTTATTTGGTATGTTGGTATGTGCTAACATGCAGATTACAAATAAAAGTGGTTTCACTTTCACCTGCAAGAAAATATAATTTGCTTTGAAAACAGTCAAGTAAAAAAAAAACTCTCAAACTGATTAAATGGAATTGTGTATAGTAAATGGCCAGACATAACCACTGACAGCAGTTGGTGCCTTTTCCTTTTTTGTTTCCGCAGTGTAAGACAATAATGCAGATACTCCCATATACATGTCCTAAAAAGCTCAAAAAAGAAACCCAGAAGCGGTGAGCCAAAAGCGAGTGTCCTGCCCAGATGGATGCACAACATTTTGCTTTCTGTGGATTCTGTTACTGGAACGGGAACAAGATGAACAGATTGAAAAGAGAAATACATTTCCATTGCAGGAGAGAATGCACACTGATTGAATTATGCTTTCTGGGGTGTGACGGATGAACAATGTTCTCCTCCAACTTCTACAAATGTATAATGGGAGCAAGATCCCTCCCTCGCCTGCCAGGTACCTTGGCAACATGACCCCATCATTCTGACCACCATTGGCATCATTAGAGAGAGCACCATCTGTACTATTCTTCACTTAATTCACTCTGCAATTCATAAAGAAGCAATTTGCTTACATAGTAAAATCCAGGCTTGTAGTAAATGAGCCTCATATCTCTGCCAAGTCAGCTCCATGGGTAGCTTAGCTCTTGGAATTATTTACAGCATATTTTGAAAGAAACTTTTAAAGGCACATGATCAGTTTGAAATTTTGCAAAACAAAAAAGTTGTAGTGCACCTGTAAGTGCACTTTAGCTGTGGATTTGCGGATGTGTGTAACCAGGCTAAAACTGCTTGTACTGTGCCCAGGACCCACATGTACCTGGTGTAGTTCAGTGCAGCAAAGGACAGACTGAGAGGGGGTTTGTTGCAGCAAAATTTAAAGGTTTATTAACAGGAACAAAATGGTAAAATATTCTCAGTCACTTCAGGTACAGCAAAATCAATGGGCGAAATTAAAATCCCTCTCAGGGGTAAATTTACAGCATACAGATTAACACAATCCTTTGTACACCCCTCCTGAGATTTAAGTACGGCTCACAGGGATTCTCAGCCTGGGATCTTCTGTCTTGATTCCCTACCTGGTCCTCAACTCACTGATTTCCCTGAGCTAGTGGTTCACATACCACGGGGCACTAACCCCACTATCTTTCCTCGTTGGAGCGACAACTGCTCACTAACTTCCTTGAGCTGCTCTCTCTCTCCTAGAGCCACTGTAACAAATACTACTACCACTATCTGGCCTCCTATAACTCAGGGCCTGTATCAACCTCACAGAGAGGGGAGGTTCCAGGAAAGACCTTGAACACCTGGGTCTAAATCCCTTTATACTTCTGAATCCTACCCCCTACTAGCTGAAGGAACAAGTTCCTATGGCTCCTGGTTGTAGACCGCAGTGCCAGTGGGTGCAAGATGGAAAAACAAGGTTTGTTTAAGATTTGAATGAGATTTGGATGAGAATTGCTTCCCAACTTGCATGTCTCAATGAGGTGCAAGTTAGGGGGTGGCAGGGGTTATCAATCTGAACATATTAAGAATAAGAGATAACCCCAAGATGTTAAATAGTAGGCACTCACCATTAGAAATGTTGGTTTTAGTTGCCAAGCCCCAAACTTACAGACAAGTATAGTGAATTAAACTAATAATGAAAATATGAGCAGGCACTCAACAACTCCCATCATAGCAAGCAAAGTATCTGTATTTATTTTACATGTGTTGCGTGGTGCAAAAACACTTAATCAGAGGCTGGTGGGAGGGTTAAACCTATGTGACTCCCATATCCCCACCGCCATTAATACAAAACTGTCAAACACAGGCAGCGCTGTATTTATGGAGTAGGGGAATAGGTCTCTGCTCTCCATTTGCAATAATTTTTCAAGGTGCAAGGCAGGGTAAACTTTGACCATTTTTTTTGCACATGAGGATATTAGCTGTCATGTGATTGATCTCCTCTAGTATGGGCAACTTATCTCCTCGGAAAGATACAAGAAAACATGTGCCCTGCACTTATTCACCCCCCCTAGAGCCTAAGCTGACACATGAGGAGATACGATCAAGCTCCTGTAGTGAAATGTCTTAATGTAAATCGCCAGTGAGAAAGCATAAGCGTAGCTTCAGCTTTCAGAAGTTGCCTCATGAGGAATCTTTGGGTGACTTTGGAAAGCTGAAGCGACTTGTATGTTTCTTTGTTTCTCTTGCATGGGCAAGATAAGTTGCCCATGCTAGAGGAGATTAATCACATGACAGCTAAAAGCCTCATGTATCTAAAGGGTACAAAAGTACACATCTTTGTGCTCATCTAACAAGTACTTGCTGCCCATAGATGGTCACAATGCAGCATCAGATGGCACAGCCCAGCCCTATACTTACCACCTGCCATGGGAAAGGTCTGTTATAGCGTCTGTCCACTCCCATTCTCTCAATATCATGCAAGTTAGAGGAGAGGGGAAATTCCTAAGTGTCACCCCTCCTGCCCCTAATAAATAAAGTGCTGATGAATGCAAAGATGATTGGCAAAGGGACTGCATTGCTTAGCAGTCCTCTATATCTAATGCCAATGCTTCAGCAACAGCAGCTTCCATTTTTATATCATTTCATAATTGGCTATGTCCCCACACTTAAGAAACTTATGTTAATTGGATATGAGCCTTCAACTACATTTTGTCCGTGTTCCGCCCAGCCGGCAGCCTGCACCTAAATTGCAAATGAATGAGAATTCTGCATGATCCCTGTGCATCCAGCTATTTGTGTTTTTATCTATGGTTTATCCCTTTTGAGGTTTGAGTATTCCGATTCTGCACATCTTCAAGCTTAATGTTCATTCTGCAAGGCAAGGCATAGCGGTTGGTGATGATATGCTAAAGCTACAGATGAATAGTGGGGTCATTATTGGGTAAAGAAGTAAATACACAAGTAGATGATACGGTCGAATGCAAAGGACCGGGAGGAAAGACACAATTATTTTTTAACAAGTTACAAATAAGTAAACTGCTTAATTGAAGGGTGCTTAATCCTTTTTAAAGAAGATAATTACACTGATGGGATAGTTATTGACTTGCTTCAAGGGATGGTCTCATTAATAGCTGTTAACTGTAATGGTTTTTATTTCCTCTTTCCTTTTGGAGAGTCATTGTTTTGTCAATGCTTAAAGGGCAACTAAGAGTTTTGTAAGTCTGTTTCTTCTCATTCAGAATAATGGTGTCACACAGGGAGATATTCTTATCTTGCATTGCTTTGGTAGTGAAAACATTAGGTTAATAAATGTTTTTTTTTCTCCATTGGCCTTTCGGAGAAACTCCTGAAAATGAAAGTCATTCAGCTGCGTTTTGAAAATCTGGTGCTCATGTGTATCTTTAAGCTTTGGTTTTTTAGAGGTATTCATATAGTAGTGCTCAAAGCTTTATTGTACTAATTATGACACAAATGTTTTAGGGTGATGTCAAGCCAAACTTCAGATCTACAGTTTCATCTAATTAACAAATATAATTTAGTATTAATGAGCCAAATTAATTTTTGTAACATTGTGCAAACTTAGAGAAGCAGGTCCACACAGTCTTGCAGCTGGACATAGGAGCAACTTTATTCACAGTTACCAATAGAGGTTCTCCAAAAGTAATAATTGAACAAGTCCCAGTTGATAGTTGAATTTCCAGGTTACTGGGCTCCACTGATGCCTCCTACACTCGTGTTCTGGCTCTTCAGGCCAAGGCCTGTGTACAGACATCAGGCAAAAGAGTCTTGTGTCATTGTCCTAGACCTAGCTCCCTCTTTCTCTGGATCCCTATCTGGTGAGATATGCTGGGACACTGCCTCCTCACTGTTAGACTAACTGGCCTATCAAAAACTCTCACCACCTACAGGGAGCTCCACAAATCTAACATATTGCTATCTAACCTCCCAATGTTACCTCACTGACAAAGCAAGCCTTAGACTTCCTGGTGTCATTATTTTCTCACAACAGCTCAGTGTTGGACTGGGGGAGGTGGGGTACACCAGAAAACCTGAGCAAAGGGCAGACCACTCCAGTTGCTTCTGCTCAATGCTAAGAGCCAACCACTCCGGTCACACTCTTCCCCCTCCCCTGACAATGCCCTGCTGCTCTGGCAATCCACCTTGCCCCCTTACCACTGCCAAAACCGCACTGCACCCAATGCATTCAGGGCCTTTAGTATTCCACCAAACCAAAATAAAACCATTTATACAAATAAACGATTCTGGGCTCAGGTTTCTGTAGGACTTGTCTGGCTGAAGACAATGTTTACACTCTTACTGTAGTTCTGGTTCATTTGTCAAATTTCCTAGCAGTAAGGAATAAAACAACTCTATTAATTTGTTAACATTATAAATTGAGCAAGTTTGGGGGGAAAAATAGCAGTGGATTGAAAGAAAATGTGATAAAACCAACCCTCCTCTTTGGATACAGTTTCCATTTAATGGGTTTTTAAAGAAGACTCTGGCAGGCCAGGTTTGTATGAGCAACGCTCAGCAGAGTGGAAAAATGAAGAAATGCCTCAGAGGATAAATTAAGGTACAGCTGTCTGTTAACTGGACAGGTGATAAAGGTGCAATTTAATCAAGTATTCAGCATAATAGTAACACTCTATCTGCTCCAATTTAGGAAATGGAAGCTGCTAACTACTGCTGTGGAGGTATGGAGCAGGTGAATGTTATTTCTCTTTTTATCTTGATTGGTACAAGTATCTGGCAAATGCCTTTCAAACTACCCATTGTGGTAATTAAACCCCTATTAAAAGGAAACTATTCACATTTTGTTGATGAGCAGTTGAAAAGTTAAACTCCTACCAGGATAAAATAAGTACCTGTGAATATGTGTAGGCAGCAAGTATGGAAATGTTTCTGGAACAGATACTTGAGAAGTTTCAGAACTCAGAAATGTACTGCTTCTGTTATTTGCCCCAACAATAAGGCTATGGCCAGACGATCCTTACCAAACCAGGTTCCTCACCTGTTCCCCTTGTTTTCCAAACTGCGGGTGGATTTCGATGTGAAATGCAAAATGTTGCTTTTCGGCGCCAAAATCCATTTAATAGTATTAATTTGGCTCTATTTTTAAGTTTGTAGAAAAACCAAGCAAGTGTCTCAGAAACTACACTGCAAAATCAATTACCTTTTATCTGAAATGCTTGTTTGCATTAACTACACCGATGCTTGGAGAGGTCTATAACTGATTTAGCAATAAAAAACATAGAAACCTATAGGCAAGACAAGAGCATTATCAGTTGCACTGAATGAGATTTTATTTATTTTATTTCAACAATTTTGGACATTTATGATGGACAAAATAATTTACAGTATCCCCTGCCAAATAATTCCTTGCAATGGGCATCTAATTTTGTAATAACTTCTCCAGGATTTTCATGTGATTTTAAAAAAAAAAGTTGAGCAACAATAGTAACTGGGCAATAAATTGCAATGTTTTGCTTAGTAAAATAATTGAATAAAAAACACAATAAAATAAAAAAGGTCTAGAAATGTTACTGATACAAACTCCTCAATGAGCACTTGACCTTACTGCTCCCTATTGTTTTTTCTAGGCTAAGCAGCAAGCAAAACATAGTAATTTATTTGTATTGTGACCATTACTATTCAAAAAACATTGCTAGCAAAAGGGTACAACATGGGGTAGTCGACATGGAACTCATACATGGTATATATCTTAACTTCTTCAGCCCATTTGTATTAGGAAAATAAAGGACAAAGATGCAGCTATCAGTGAATCCAAAGGCTAATGTAAAACACAATGGGTTCCTTCCCACCATAAGTTCAATCAGACCTTCAAGGCAGAATGGTACACAATTACCTCCCCAACAGGCTTTGTCAAGAATTATTCTCCTAATTATGACCAATAGGCATTTTCTGAGGCAATTTGGAAGCTAATCCTCTGTGCTTCTGACATCTCAACTTAAATACGTTGCCCAGCGGCTGCTAACGCTGCCTGCGATCAACTCATGGAAATGATCATTGTCTTTTTTTCAGGATGTAATGGAGCTAGCAAGACACCGCTTATTTTTCCTTTCCAAAGACAGATAAAACTGTAATTGGATTGATCTTCTTAACTTGTTCATTACACTAATAACGTTCATTGCACAACATATTCATTGCTGATGCAAGATAATCGTCCTGCTTCTGCAAGATTACATAAAGGAATATGTTTATTAGAAAAAAAAAGAATTGAAAAAAGATGTTAAACCCCCACTAAAAATAAAATTAAATCTGTTTTAAATAAAATGCACTGAACACATGCAAAGAGGACAACAGCAACTGATAACATCATTCAAGCTGTAATGGCTCTTACCAATGTCTATGGTACCAAGTAACACACAATAATGCTTGGAATACACAAATACATCTGTAATGAATATACTTATATTTATTATTTTATAGTCATCTCATAACAATAGCTCAGCAGTTCCCAAACTTTGGGGCTTGGGGCAGTTGCAAGAGGGATTCAAATTGAAGACTATTTAGGGAAAGAATTAGTTGAGTATTCATTTGCTCTTGTAGATACATCAGAAGGTCAAGTAAATTCCAGATACATCTTGAAGGTCAATTAGTGTGAGATTTCGGGTGAACACATTTGTTGTCCTAGATATTCTTGGCACTCTGTATCATAGATTTCTTATTAGCTTTGGGGGGACTTTACCCATGGTTTGGGCATGCAAGAGGAGGAGGCAAATTTTCTGTTGTTGAGTTAAAACAATAGCAATACCTCAATACTCTTGCTAGGGAGTAGTCTGCACTTCTGCACTTGGCTGCTGCTGTGCAGATTGACTTTCTTTGCTCTACATTGGCAAAAATAACAACTTGTGAGCTCCAGATATATTAAAATGCCTTGCACTACATTACTTTATTACTATATTATTATTATATATATATATATCAATTAATAGAACAGACACAAAAATCCAAAAATAGAACATAAATTAAAATCAAAGTAAAATTAACAAACAATTGTTAAGACACCAGAGGAACTTGTCATCCAAGTCAAAGTATTTTCAAAAAATATCACCTTCTAGAAAAATAAAACCTACCGTATTTACTTTTCAGAACAATTACGTAATGCTTCATGACATCTTGCCTACTGATGTAGCTCATCAAGATGCACCTAATACATTCTCTATATTTACATCTAACAAATACATACATTAGAATGAAAATGTTTACAGCCCTTGTACTTGTTGAGTTCTAAAGGAAGTTGAATCAACTCCTACATGTTCACTGTGGGCTATAGAACCTGCAAATCCACCAAATGACATTACTGGACGTCTAGTCTAGAAAGTCAACTGCTTCAAGAGTGTGGGTTGGCAGATAAACACTTTTAACGACCAGAAAACGTTCTCTTGTTCTAATCTGTGCTAGTGGTTTCATTTAAAGATGTGGCTCCCAACAATTTTAGAATTTTTACAGTCTAGCCAAAAGGAGATGGTGCACCACTAGCATAAACCTCTATGCACCAAACAACAACTTTTTACTTATAATTCAAAATGATTGGTCAACTGCAGTAAAACTGGTCATACATGGGGTGATATTGGCTGTAAACGTGGCACTCTTGGCCTAGCTTATTAGCCTGTATATGGTCTAAATTACAATGTGGCAACTGCTAGCCATGAATCTGGCCTATTCTGACATGTCTGCCTGTATGATTCACTGGCCTAAAGATCATATTAGTGTCATGATGACTTTCCATTATGCAGGGTCTCTTTTTACAAATTTGCAAAACCTGCAGATCTTCCCGTGTATGGACAGATCAAATGAGAGACAAATATAGATGCTCTTGTTTAGCTAAGAAGGTAAAAAATATCTATACACACCCAAGAAAGTAATAAAATTGTGCCAATCTGTTCATTCCACCCAAACATCAGTGACTGGGTCATGCAGGTCAATGCGGTGCAGCTGCTGGAACATCTTATACAGTTCTTGGTTAACCGGAATCTCCCCCATGGCCCAACATATCCCAACAGATCTAGACTATAAATGTATTAATTAAGTAGGTCAGGGCAGGCTGAAGCCAATATCTGCTAGTTGTTGTTTAAGGTTCAACACAGCACATTCCATTCTTCAACCTACAATCAGCAATAAAGCTTCCTACTGTATTATATAATTTTCTTCTGCACAAAGGAAACCCACTAATTTTCCCTGGAATATATTTTACAATTCCCCCAATTGCTTCAAAATGAAAAAAAAAAAAAAAAAAGCCTTTTCTTTCCCATTAGATGAAGGAAATGTCAGCATGTTATTATTGTAGCTTTTGCAAAACGTTTGAATCACAGCAATGAATCAGCACCACCACGGTTTATTACAGTATTGTCAAGCCTGTTATTGTAAAGCAAAGGAGATCAGGATTATCATGCGAGAAGATTATACAGTTCCTGTCATGAAAAAACGTACTAAGAAACCTTTAAAAGCTCCAAAAATAATTTGCCTGGGAACAGAAAGAGATTAATGAATAATGTTAGCTAAGACGAAAGTTGCCCTTTTTTTTAAATGTTGGCAATTCAACGTTGGTTTTATGTTGTTATGTCTTCTTTGTTTTCTGGAGATGTCAACATGGCATGTGTTTTCCTATTTGATTTAAGGTAATGGAACTTTTTATGTAAAATGTAGCACCGTGATAATTTTAATTAGAAAGCACATACACAACTAATATTTGTCTCACTCAAATTTATAATTTACTGCAATATTTTCATTTCTTTGAATTACCCCTCTCTGTGCAGGGAGTTTTTTATTAAGAGCACTTGTAGCATATCCCTTTGATACATGCAGCATATATTGCTATGGAGAGGAGAAGGTGGAGAGGGTAACTATTCCCTGGTGAAGATAATGACTGCTACATGAATTAAAAGGATGGTGATGCACTACAGGTGCTCCTAATAGATATATAATACACAAAAGCCATGAATATCTTGTAAATTATATCCTTATAAACGGTGAGTTCTGATGTCATCAGTTATAAACAGTGAGTTCTGATGTCATTTCTGTCACATGACTCACTGAAACTTGTGTATTATAATAAATAAAGTACCCCCAGTTGTAAAATATGAGGATATTAGAAGTTACCTCGGAGTTCCATGACCTGTATAAAAACACTCGGCCTTCGGCCTCGTGTTTTTATATGGTCATGAAACTCCTCGGTAACTTATAATATCCTTATATTTTACAAGAGGGGGTACTTTATTCACTATATATTTACCTGCACACAGAGGGGTAACTCAAAATACTACAGTAGGAGTGTACAGGTCTTGCAGACCTTTATTTTAGACACTTTGAATAATGGTTAAGACAGCTAAGAGTTGGTGTTTTGCATTTGGGAGGGGGAGTTGTTTCCTTTTCCAAATGAAAGTGTTACCTGGACAGGAGCTGTCTGGTTTCCCTAGTCTTTATAAGAGGAAGGCACCATGAACTCTTTCTCTTTGGATCCCACCTGATGGAGGAGGTGGAGGGTACTCAGACCCTGGAGATGGGCCTCAGTAACTAGCATGAGGATAGACTTTTTTAAAGATCAGCAACAATATAATTCGGCAGAACCACATGTTTTAGCAAAATGTGTGAAATGCACAACATGTTTTGGATCAAAGTTCCTTCATCAAGTTTTTATTTTACATAAGCACCTGATAAAGGATTTTTGATCCTAAACATGTTGTGCATTTCACAATATAAAGGATGAGTTTCTGAAGTCTGTGCTTCTCGAGAGTGATATTGTTGCTGATTTGTAAAGGTTTAGAAGGTTTGGCGGTACCTGACTCTGTATGAAGAATCCACGTTACCAAGAAAGAGTAAGGGGAGAATGTCACCTGCTTTCAATTCATAGACTTTCTTGTAGATTGCTCTAGGAGTAAAAATTAGGATTAGGGTAGTTAGTGAGATGCGCCAACATGGAGAGTAGAAGGATTAGTTGATCCTGAGCACCACCAGGCAGAGTAGGGACTCAAGTGTACAGATTTAGAGGTAGAAGTACATTTAATAGAAGTCTCACATGCAGGTGGTCCAAGTCAGGCATGATGGAGAGCAGGCACGAATCAAAACATTTTAATTTTCAAATAAAAGGACACCAGAGACCGGGGGTTACATTTCAGAATATAGGTTCTACTCCTGGGTATACCTGAGTGCTCTACTAATTGATTCTTGGATTCTGACTCTTGCCTTGTTCCTGGCTACTTTGATTGCTGCCTGCCCTTGACACTTTGCCCGGATTTTGACCGAAAGCCTGTTTAACCCCTTGTTACTGCAAACTGGACTATTCTGCTTAGCAGCTTCCTCCTTCGTCCTTACTCCAAACTTCAAGTGTTACTAGGCCCTGGTAGTATCAGCTTTAGATAGTTTGGGAGTATTATTGGCCAGTCTTCGAAGCAGATTCTCCTTGTCATGAGAAATCAGTATAGAGTCCTGTTAGTTTTCAGACATCTGAAATCCAGAAAGCCAGTTTTCAGACAGATAGACCATGGAAAAAATATCTATACACACCAAAAATGTTCAACCCTATGGAACAACATTTAGACCTCCAATAGACATGTACGGTGATGGTTTTACTTTTGGTGTCCTTTAAGTTAATGAGGGATTTGTAAATGAACTACTGTGAACTGAAGCCATGGTGGATTTGGTGAGTTTTCTGTTGGCTTTTTCTCCACACACTAACAAATATATATGGTTTTTGATATAAAATATTGATGCATGTAAAGGCAGCTTAAATCTAAAAAAATCGACAAATAATATAATATTCAGTCCTCTATAAAAAGTATTCTGAGGGCAGAGACTTTATGAAATATGGTTTTCACGTTCCTCAAATGTGCTAAATTTATCAACAAAATCCTTGAATTCAGTTGAATATATTTCAGGCATAAATCCTGTTTTGTTAAAAAAAAAAAAACTAATTTTTCCTTGGAGAAATGTTTTGACAAGTCCCCTGGCAGCAGAATTTACTTTTCATTAGTTTATCGATTTTTCAACAAGAACATGATGCACACAATCTATATGGTTGACACTGCAAAAGCCCTAAAATTTACCATATTTCAGTTTATAAACCTGTCGGTTTCCATTTCTCTGTATGTATTTTTAAGCCATTGCAAGCCAAATAAAAATTCATATTGTTATAAAGTATTTATAAACTCCAATGTATTCTTCAGTGCTGTTCTGCTGCATTAGGGGAAGATCTTATACAAATACAGACTGCTGGAAAATATCTTTTTTTATACACAGCAAGGAGAAAAAGTCTATAGGGAGCTATGTAAACTTGTCTCTCCTCTGCGTTGTTCTGTACAGGTTGGTTGTCCGGGTCAAAACTGCCTGCCTCGTTTTCCAAATTAGGAAAACCGGGCATGATTCCCTGAGATTGATGCTGTGATCGCCGGTGGCCATGTCATAACCCCGCCCCCAACATCACATCCTGCCTCTGCTACATCACACCCCGCCTCTCCTATGTCATGGCTCCACCTCCCACTACATCACGGTCCCCTCTCCTTGCACGGGGAGAAAGTTGGCAACCCTATGTTCTGTGGAAGGAGGGAGGAGGAATCCACACTCATGTGAGCTAACAGGAAGGAAGTGCTGCACAGGAAGTGCTGGAAGAGAGAAACAGCAGAGAGAGAAAGGTGCTGCAAGGTCCCAGATGCCAAAGTAGATGTATGTTAATTGTGGGTTAATATGCCCCTATGGCTTTAATTCCAAACACTTCCTGATTTCCCTAGTTGCGGGCAGATGCCCATGTAGCTAGATGTAATTTGCATATCCAAGTTATTGGCCAGGAGGCTCTGTGACCACATCCTTTCACACTTTGATATAGTGAGTGAGAAGGGGTGGATCTTCCTCTCTGGCTTCTGGTTGCTGACCCACCTGGGTGCTCCAGGGAACCTGGGTGCAACAAGGCACAGTAAAGCCATGTGCACTAGAGGGACCAGTACCTCTAGAGAGATAAGTTGGGGAGCAGGGACCCCTTGAATGAGGCCAGCTAGAGATAGGTTACTCCTGTATTAGGACTCTCTAGGAGAGTAAGATAGGTAGGTTAAGTAGAAAGACCAGCTTGGCTCCAACTAGGAGGGATAGCAAGGAGGTAACTCTCCCCTCAGGCAAGACTGGCCTGTAGTATAGGGACAACGCCTAATAGGGAATTAGGGCTATTGAGTTCCCTGATCCAACATGTGGGATCCAGGTCATGGTGCTGAGATCCTGAGGGTGTTTTTATCCTGGTTTGATGCTATCTCCTCAGGGAGTTCCAGTGGGCTGTCTCAGAGGGACATGTTGTAACCATATCACGATTGTCTGCTGGGTCTCTGTGGCTTTGTAAGTACAACCCTGTGGATCATTTGTCTCTGACAAATAAAAGTTATTCTGTTTCAATGCAAGAACCTCTTGACTCCCATTCTTTTCCTGTTTTATTGCACAGTAGCCTGTGGGAGTTGAAGTTACACTACACCACACCTTTAGTCTTCCATTTAGCGAAGGCCTTAGCCTGAGGTGTAACCCATGCTCTAGTTCACTAGCTGGTGATTAACCCCATTGGTCTGTATAGCCCAAAATAGTGTTACATATATGTAAATCAGTTGGGATCCCCAGTGGCAGAAAAACACACTCTATTTAGAGTGAGGAAGGAAATAGGGTTCTTGTCAGTAGGGATGGGTGAATTGTTTTGCCTTGATTCGCCGCTTGTGACGCCCATAGACTTGTATGGCATTGTGCGTCAAAAAGAAAAAACGCATCAAAATTTTTTTGACGCCCATAGACTTTAATGAGCATCTGCGACAATTCGCCGGCGGCGAATTTTTGGTGAAACGAAACGGGTCAAATTCACCCATCCCTGCTTGTCAGGGCTCTGAAGAACAAATAAACATAATGACAATAAACAGTGAATCACTTTTAACTGGAGATCATATACTGGTTCAAAGCATCAATTAGCTTCATGAATAACAATGTGCACAATGAGCATTACTAAAGATGCTGCAGTAAAAAGTGAAAAGGTCACTGTAGGCCTCTATGTTCCATTTTGGAGTTTAGAGACCTGCGACTGTGCTGCTTACATTCAATAACATTGTATTCATGAGGAGCTGAGGAGAGAGACCCACTTAGACATCCCCCTACCTGTCCCCTATGGCAGGTGTTAGAAACAGGACTGGCCTGTACCCCCTGATTCTGCAGTCTGCACTTTGCACCAGATCTTTGTTCTCTGGCGCAGGTTGCAGTCTAAGGGAAGAAGTATTGCTGAATAAAGGGGTGCGTTCTTGCACCTCTTAGTTCTTAGCACTTCTTCCTTTGTTCTGAGTAAATGACCCCTACAGTTTCTTTTATTGCCTTATAGTAACACTTAGGGGATGATTTAGTATGACAAGTATGGGATCTGATATCCAGAATGCTCAGGACCTGGGGTTTTCTGGATAACAAATCTTTCCATAATTTGGATCTACATACCGCAAGTCTGCAAGAGAAACATTTAAATATTAAATAAACCCAATAGGCTGGTTTTGCTTCCAATAAGGATTAATTATATCTTAGTTGGTATCAATTACAAGCTACTGTTTTATTATTGCAGGGAAAAAGGAAAGTATTTTACAAAGTTTGGATTATTTGGATAAAATGGAGTCTATGGGAGATGGCCTTCCCATAGTTCGGAGCATTCTGGATAATGGATCTCATACCTGTATATGTAGACCAGGTATATCAGTCCAAAAAAAGCTTCTATTTCAAAAAGCCCTTAAATCTGGTGTGCTTTTAATTTCTTGAATAATTGTGGGAAAAAAACTAGCAATCTGTGTATAGAAACCGACAATAATAAATCAGCCCCTTGGTAAGGCTGGGGGGCATATCCCTGAATAAAAACTCACTCCGTGGCTATAAAGTCAACAGTTTTTTTCTGTAATCCACTCTTTTTCAAATGCCTCCTTGATAAACACCTTAATCTCTTCTGAATGAACATATGTATGAAACTCTTGTCGAAAAAACGAGTCTGGAACTGGCTCAGCTGCTCTGTGGTAGACTCTATAATCCGTTGTCGCTGTTCCTCCTCCCTTAACAGCAGGTGTGATTGTATGAATTACAACTTTAGAAATGTCCTTTATTGCTTTCTATTCACACTTGGAAGAGCTGAAAGAAGCTATGATTTTGTTTTGTGTATATGTGTATATATATATCTGCTGCAACTCTCTCTTATAATTCTTCAAAAAATGGCTTGTTGACCACTGAAGGCACGTAAGAAGTTGGGTAACTGCAGGTGTCCTATGTACCTGTATCCTTTATTTATAATTGTATTTCAAAGCTATGTAGGGAGTTACATAGCATGAATGTGTGATTTGGCAATAGACTCTGCTACAGCCCTTAGAGTTACTAGTTCTGTCTGATGTATCTAACAGCATATAGTATGGAAGCTCTGTCCCGCTGCTGCCACCTGTTTTGTCATAGGTGATGAAAGGTATATTTAGTAAGTTAGGTTTTTTAACCTGCCTAAGGTCCGGGGCCAGATGGTATTCCTCCCAGGGTATTTAGCGAGTTTAGCTCTATGATTGCCAAACCTCTTTACTTCATTTTTCATGATTCATTGAGGTCTGGTATAGTGGCAAGAGACTGGCGAATTGCTAATGTGGTGCCGCTATTCAAAAAGGGATCCCGTTCTCAGCCTCAAAACTATAGGCCAGTTGTTCGTGGTAGGAAAGCTTTTCGAAGGGTTAATAAAGGATAAGATACTGGACTTCATAGCAAATCATAATACTATGAGTTTGTGCCAGCATGGTTTTATGCGTAATAGATCTTGCCAGACTAACTTAATTTCTTTTTATGAGAAGGTAAGCAGGGACCTCAATTCTAAGATGGCAGTGGATGTGATTTACTTAGACTTTGCTAAAGCATTTGATACAGTGCCACACAGAAGGTTACTGTTAAATTAAGGAATGTTGGCCTGGAAAATAGTATTTGTACCGGATAGAGAACTGGCTAAATCTATTTTTTGCTAATCAGAATGGGTGACCTCACGTCAGCTGGGAAGACCTACTGGTAAATAAAGCATTAGAGATTTATATATTTACACATAGTTATTATATCACCCCTTAAGCACCTCTTCTCCAGCATGAATAACCCCAACTTGGCCAGTTTTTCCTCATACATAAGCTTTTGCTAAGATCCATACCGTTTACCAGCTTAGTTGCCCTTCTCTGTACCCTCCCTAATCCAATAATGTCCTGTTTGTGGACCAAAACTGTACGGCATATAGATGAGGCCTTACCAGTGCTCTATACAGGGGAAGAATGACCCCCTTCCTGCCATGAATCAATGCCAATTTGAATACAGATCCAGACCTTATTTGCCTTTAATTTATCAGGCAAGAAATAATTTTTAGGTAATTTTTTTCAGTGATCAGCACAAAATGTTGGTGCCATTTTAAGACATAAATTCTTAACAGTTAGTGCCACCAACTGGCTAGATATGCCTAGATTGTCCCTCATATGTAGCATATCCATGTGTAGCCAAGCTGGTATGTTGCCATTGATAGTGATGGGCGAATTTGTCCCGTTTCTCTTTGGTGAAAAATTTGTGAATTTTGACGCCTGTGTTAAAGCCAATGGGTGTCCAAAAATTTTCACCTGCCGAATTTATTCGCCCATCACTATCAATTGATCTTACTGTTCCTCTCGGTTGCGCAGATCCATTGAGACTGATAGTTCCATAAGAGTCTAAAGGAATTAATGGGAGGAAGTTTGTCTCTTGTCCTCCCTTCAGCAGGGAAAGGTTTCATGATAAGTTTCAAAACCAGTTGTTCCAGTTTGTTCCCCCAGACCTCTGTAAGCTTAGAACAGACTTACACCCTTATCATTTGTTCTTCAAGAGGTTGTAAGAGGCTTTGGGGTAGCAATTAACAGCCATGGCCCTGCTTTGTCTCTCCCTTTCTCTGTATGAATGTGTTGCTATTGTAATTTAACATTCTCAAGCTCCTTTCAAGCTCCTCATGCGTTTTCATGGAGATACAGGGTATTTATGTTATTTCACAGTTTTTCCCCATTTTCACAGTGAAAAATAAGATTTAAGGTTTGATTTTTATTTTGTTGCAGGGATTTTTATGTAAGAACATGAAAGCTGAAAATGTCAGATTTGAATTGTGTTAAACTGCCTGCTGTGCTTAAAATTCTGCCTTTACTCGGCAGGAAATGCAGTTTGATTATTTGGTTTGCTGCTTCGCTGTGTGCCATTTACATTAGGTTATATCAAACCCCTCAGTGCACTGCTGTATGTGTGGCTTATATAACAGTGTCCCGATAATTATAGGAATAATTACTGAAGAACTAATAGGGCAAACAAAAAAAAGGAAAATATATTACTCAATGATTCCACAATATAATACGGAAGAGTTTAATGAGCCAGCAGAATGTTCTGAAAGATGGGGGGTTCACTGACAATTAACAGGGATCTTCTGTTGTACATTGTTTTGCTCAGATGCTATTTTATATATGAAGATATTTGTGGCTCTATAGGTGATCGGACATGGCATGACTGAATGCAATGTAATTTTTTAGAGGCCGTTCTCTCATTCAGGATGTGATCAACAGTTACTTTTACTTTGGGCCCCTGCGTGCATTGGCCCTACATATCTTTGGCCCACTGCCTGCACTGTTATTACATGTAAAGCATATTAATTTAAACACAATGCAACAAAACTTTTTAGGGTCATTCTCTAATAAGGAAGGTCAATGCCACAAAACATTGGTCCCCTGTTGACCACCAATTTAGCAATCCATTGTTTCATTGGCCATCAGATTATCCAGGAGATGGTCAGAAATTATGAGTCTCTGCAGTACATCCAGGTTCAGATTTTCACTAAGGCTTTGGGGCTAACCTGTTTGCCTTAAAAACAAAGTCCTCTCCAATAAACACAAATTAAACAAAAAAAATCCTCAAACTGCTCAAAACTCAATCAACATGCCATATCTTCCATAGCCCTCAAAGCATCTCAGGTTCTCTTTGTTCTATCATATCATAGACTCCACTCCATGATTAATGGAGTGAAGTCGATGATACGATAGCATGAAGACTTCACTCTATGAACTTAGGTTCATTACTAATCTGCCTCCTTTACCAAAAGATGAAATTTGCTAAATAAAAGTTTTTAAAAAAATAACATAACACCATGTTTACCAGCTAAACAAATGTGTCTTCTGCTGATTGTCTGCCACAACTGAGTTGCCAGTTGCACCACTGAATCCTAGTTGAAACGTTTCATGTGCAACTATTCATGAAGTCAAGATACTATGAATAATGGGGTCCGTCATTCATCAGCCATCGGGGATGACAATCTAGTCCTGCACTAAACGGAAAGTATTTTATGTAGAGCAATCAGTGCTGATGTGGTTACTGACAGAAGACCAATTGGAGAATTTGTGTTCTTGCCAGAGCGTCTGTTAGTAAATGATGGCATACAAACTGGCACCAGAAGCTTTGATTCAGCACACATTGTGCAAAACTGTCAATATGCTTTTTCAATTGGCAGCGGTGAGCTGTCATTAGGCATTAATAACGATTGGCCAATAATGAAGGTGATGCATCTGATCCACTGCATTTAACATTCAATTCTTCATTCTGTAATTTTCAACTATTGCATTTCCAATATCAGATTGTGAATAATTGGTCTAGTGAATGTAACTAAGCAGATTTCCTTCCCTTTAAAGAAAGCCCATTGTTGCCTTTATTTGCAAAGATGTAACTGTAACTCTTGTTTATTGCCTTACAAAAATTGTATTATGATTCAGTATTTTTCAATATAATCTTGCATTGATTTTCCTTCCCTGGTTTTAACCTTTTAAGTTAAAGAACCAATAACACTGTACAATTTTTTACTACAATAGTTTTTAGTAAACAAAATCATTTTTATAAGGGAATGAAAGGGTTTCCTGTTTCTGTAGAGATCATATAATGAGATCAAGGGGCAGATTTATCAAGGGTCGAAGTGAATTCGAGGGAATTTTCGAAGTAAAGAAATTCTAAGTAATTTTTTGGATACTTCGACCATCTAATAGGATACTACGACTTCGAATTTACTTCTAATTCGATTCGAAGTAAAAATTGTTTGAATATTCGACCATTCGACAATCAAAGTACTGTCTCTTTAAAAAAAACTTTGACTTCAATACTTCGCCAAATTAAACCTGCCGAAGTGCTATGTTAGCCTATGGGGACCTTCTACAACCATTTTCTAAGTCTTTACACATCAAAGTAAAATCGTTCGATCGTACGCTAAAATTGTTCGATCAAACGATTTCACTTCCATCATTCGATGGCCGAATTCGAAGTATTTTAATTCCATGGTCGAATTTCGAAGTATTTTACACTTCTAAATTTGACCCTTGTTAAATCTGCCCCCAAATAAAACAAAAAAACTTTATCCTTAGTCATCTTGGGTAAAGGTGCATTATGGGCAATGAGACTGAATACTGTCTGTTTGATAAACCCAAAGTGATTTAGATCACATTATTAGCCCCTTTTATCATAATATCCTACTTTATGGTTTTTATGGTATTTAATATTTTGGACCAACAAGTATTTAGCGAACATCCGCAGAAAATATTTTATGCAAGTATTTGTATTTAAATTTAAAAAAAAGATTTTATAATTTGCTCCAGTGTGCAGTTTGTGTAATAAAACATCAAACTAAAAAAAGTTTTTTCTGAACATTTTATTAAAAATTTTGTCATTTTTTAAAATTTCTATTTAAAAAAAAAAAAGCAGTGGTTCAATGCAAAATAGTTTTTTTTTCTTGTTTAAAAAGTCTAATATAATTTAAAATTTCTATATTTAATGAAACCATAGCTTTCAGGGATGATCTGCTCTTAGTTATAACTAAACCCCACATTTCCTTACCCAACTTAATGAATCTCTTAGACCAATTTGGGGGCGTTTCCAATTTCAAAATATATATGATAGTAAATGAGGTATTAAAATAACTAAAATTGAAGAAAAAAGGATTAAGGAAAATTTCACCTTTCTACGTGCCAAAAGTATGATTAAATAGCTTAGCACAGAAATTCCGAATAATTTACAAACCATATACTGTATAAACACATCTTTATTCTGCTCATGGAAGAAGTAGATAAAATGCTAAAAGTTACAACTGACTTGGTTTAGAAGGATCCAAATTATTAAAATGTTAATATCCCCCAAGATACTATATTTGATACAAATGCTACACATTAAAATACCCAACATTTTATTTTGAAAAATCAGGGGTCAAATTTAAAGTTTATGGGAGTTTATAAAAACTCCCATAAACTCGAAATTCTAAAAAAAAAACAGACCAATCGAAATGTATTTAAAAAATAGATTTTTTTAAATTTGGGTGAATAGGATCGACCTGCAAACTAAAATCAAATCGAATTCAATTCTAATTTTTATCCAAGAAAAAAGTCCACCAAATGACTCCAAATTGATTGTAGGAGGTCCCTCATAGGCTACAACACGCATTTTTCAGGTTTTATATGGCGAATAGCTGAATTTGAATTCTTAAAGGGACAGTACATGATACATTTCGAATTACGATTTTTTTTTTTAACTTAAATCGAATTTGGACTCTTCCCTAGTCTAATTCAAATTTTCAATTGGACCCTTGATAAATCTGCCCTTTACTTGAGTCCATTTAAACTGCATCCTTCAATGGAACCTAGGGAAAGAAAACAAAAACTTGAGAAAAAACTTGACAAAAAGCTGAGCAATATTTTTCTAGAGTTCCTCTCTTTAACATTATCTGGGCCTGTCTTTTTCTTTGGAGAGAAAATATGTCCAAATGGCAGTTGTCAACTAATCTTCACCAATAACACCTATATTTGAAAATCTAGATTTCAACCCTAGCATAGATGAAAAGGTGTTTGCCCAAAACAATAGAAAGTGGTAGACAGATCTTACAATTGAGATAGCAAAGGAAATTTGGCAACATATCCATAAGTTTATGCATAAGAGCTTGGTGGCATCTAAAACCCAGGAAGCCAATTATAAATTGCTTTTAAAATGGTACTTATACAACACAAAAGTTAAAGGGAAAGTAAAGTCTAAAATAGAATAAGGCTAGCAATGCTGTATTTTGTATACTAAACATAAACATGAACTTATTAATCAAACTTACCTAATCAAATAAATGATTTATTCTTTCAAAGTTGGCCACAGGGGGTCACCATCTTATAACTTTGCATCTTTGCAAGACCAAGACTACGCACATGCTCAGTGTGGTCTGGGCTGCTTAGGGATAGTCATAAATGATCAATACAGGGAAACAAACAAAGCTGATTGAGTTCTGCATGGCTGGGAAGTAAGGCGTGAGCTTCCCCTGCTGTTCATAAGTATGATTGTTTCCCTGCAGAGCAGTTAGGGACCGTCTGACAATTCCTATCCACAGCAGTAAATGAAGGAAGAATTTCATTGCATACAGTCAGGTTTCTTATTAAAACAGTACACATTTTTTAATTAAAATATATTGGAGATAGGTTTCTTTTTCATTAAAGAAAGTAAAAATGTGATTTTATCTTTTTGCCTTTATGTGCCCCTTTAAGCAAAATGTATAACAAAGCATCTGATAAGTGTTGGGGTTGCCTAGCACAGACAGGTTGTATTATGCATATATGGTTTGAGTGTCCCTTGATAGATTTAAAAAGAATCTATTTAGACAGATAGAATTTAAAAAGATTTATTCAAAGAAATCAAAAGAGTGACTCCCTTACCCAATAATATAAATATCCCTTCTCTGGTTGTTCTACACTACAATACACTTACCAAGCAAGTAGTAACAAATCAGTAGACATTATTAGTGATGAATGAATAAATTTGCCAGATCCGAATGTACGGTGAATTCCTGCATTTGGCCGCAAGTGAATTAATTTGAAACTGAGGCGACAATTCGATGGCGAAAAATCCGTTGCGGCAAAAACAAATTGGCACATGTTAAAATTGGCGCGCTCACAAAAATTGACGCATGTCAAAATTAGTTGGACGCCCATTGACTTTAATGCATTTGGACCAAATAGTAGCGTGTATAAAAATTGTCGCTCGCGTCAAAATTGATGTGCGTCAAAATTATTTTGACGCCCATTGACTTTCACAAAATTTTTGCCGTTTCAAAAATTTCTCGGGGAAATTTGCAAATTTTTCAGCACAGCGAAATGGCACAGATTCGCCCATCACTAGACATTATACATGGTACAGGCTGCAACAGAAATTGGAATAGCAAATACCCACCCACTGTATAGGAATGGCATTTGACTATGGAAGATATTAAGAAATATGAAAAAATTTGAATTTTGAGACAAGGTTCCTTTCGAGTAATTTAGAACCATATGGGACCCTTGGATTATGCATAAGACAACCCCCAAAGCAGAGGCGTCTCTAGCGGGGGACGGGCCCTGGCGCGGGACGTGCAGCCAGGCCCCGCCCCCCCTCCGTACTTCCGGAAACTACCGTATTTACGGCCGCATTTCCCATTTACGAGTGGCGTGCGAGCTACCGGGGGGCCCCGAGGGGGTGCGGGCCCTGGCCCAATCGCACCCCCTGCTCCCCCGGTAGTTACGCCACTGCCCCAAAGGTACTACTACATCACAAGATGCAGCTCAATCTGAAGTTTAACAGTTTTTGATGATGGTCCGTAAATCCTATATACCAGGACATTACATAGCTCGTTTATACCTACACACAGAAAATGTACAAGTTATAATGCCACTATAAACCTCTACCCCCTTTCGCCCAAAGTTTTACCCCCACATTCACATTATTGAATAACAATAAGTTAGCATAGCTCTGTATTGCTATTATATTAATGTTGCAATGTTTTTTTTAATGTAAAACTGTAATTAACATATGAGATACCTCCACTACCCTTACTTTCAGTAAATCCTTTCCAAAACTGTTGGAAAATAAATAAAGAGTTTACAAAAAAATATTTCTGGAGGTTTTTTTTTCCTCAGCTGAGCTTTTTTTTATCTAGGTTAATCACATTTTTAAAGGGACAGGATGACCCCCTTGAGTGCAGATAATTCTATCTAACGTTTGAGGTATATAATAAGATTACTAGAGCACAGTTAATCCCCCTGCATAATCGACTTGTTTGTACATCGGTAATCTAATTAACTGCCTTCCAAACACGGAGTCGTTTCAGTTTCCCTGAAATCATGTTGAAAAGTGGGTATAAAGACTCTTAAAATAAGCCTTTAATAGCATTCAAAATCGGCAGAGAATAATTTTTTAGAAAACATCTGCAAACGACCATATCATCTCTCATTAACTTATTTTTGGAAACTGCCTAATGCTGCTGGTACAGGAATCTTTCAGCCCAAAATTTGCATATACAAATTAGGGCTCGGATTCAATTCGGTATTCGGCCAAATATAAGGATTCGGGGGTTCGGCCGAATCCAAAATAGTGGATTCAGTGCATCCCTATAACACACTAAATACACTGGTGGAGAAACACTAATTTAACATATGACTTTGGGTACTAGATACAGCCAAACCTAGGGGCAGGTTTATCAAGGGTCAAATTGAAAAATTTAATTTTTAAATTGAATTTTGAGCTAATTTTAGGGCATATTTATCAAGGGTCGAATTTCAAATTGAAACAACTTTGAAATTTGAATTCAAAAAGACCAACCAAAATTAAGTCAAAGTTTTTTTTTGGTCGAATAGGTCTGTTTTCGATCGAATTGGTCCATATTCGGCCGAATTTGAATCATACAAATCGAAGGAATAGCACATTCAATTGAATTCGATTCGAAGTTTTTCCGAAAAAAAAACATTTTTCAAAGTCCACCAATTGACTCCAAATAGGTTTTAGGAGGTCCCCCTTAGGCTAAAACAGCAATTTTTAATGAGAATCGAATTTGGACTATTCCCTAGTCGCAAGTACACAAAAATTAACTCGAAATTTAAATTTTTTTCAATTGAAAATTCACCTCTACCTTTGATAAATCTGCCCCTTAGTGTACTTCGACTAGGGAATAGTCCAAATTCAATTTGAACTTGAAAGAAAAATCGAAAATTGGAATATCAAAATTTATCATGTACTGTCTCTTTAAAAATTCAACTTTGACTATTCACCATCTAAAATCTGCAGAATTGCTGTTTTAGCCTATGGAGGACCGATGTGGAGTCAAATGGTGGACTTTTAAAAATGTACGTATTTTTTTTAAATACTTTGAATCGAATTTGTTTGAATACTAATAAGAATTGATTTGAACAGTCGAATACAGCCTATTCAATTTTAAATTTGATTTTATAATAATAAAATAATAAGTTTATAATAAATTTCGGTTGGTCTTTTTTTATTTAAATTACGAATTGATGGGAGTTTTAAAATACTCCCATCACCTCGAAATTCAACCCTTGATAAATCTGCCCCCTAGTGTTTGTAAATAAAACTTTTGGGTGACTTATATGGATAATGCTTTAAATTGTTTATAGCCTCAACAGAATTTAGCATGTAAGAGTGAACATCCTTCTTTATATTTGATGCACTGAATTTATAGCATTAATATTGTTATTGCTACCACATCTGCTTTAATGTGTGAAATGATCAAAAACAAATTTATTTATATTTTATACTTTTTTGTACAGCTATAGTATGGCGTTAAATAGAGAAGGAATAAATAATACTTGGATACTTAAAATAGGCATGGAGCATACTTCAGAATATAGAAGAATCATAGATAAAGAACAGCGAATAATGCATATTCAAATTTATTTTCTAAAATGTACAGTATAACGAGGTAAGATTAATTGCCTAGTCAAAGACTAATCCATACATTATCTCCCTAGAGGAGATATCAGGGAATATCATATTAATTGCTGGCTAGGTTATTTGACCCATATAAGTAATGGTTGAAATCTGCTGAATCTTTGTATATTCAAATACCGTATGCAAAAAAAATATGAGCTGCAATGCTGGGAAACATCCATAAAAAGCCTATAGTTCTTATTTTTAGGGTCAAGATGCACTCTCAGGAGCAAATATTTGCACCTCCAGAATAGTGTCTAAATGATGAGTGACTGTTGCCCCTACCATGTAAGAGGTGGCATCTGAGCGGGCAATAAGTGTCCATATGCACAATCCTTACCTTGTGGATGCAAGTTACAAGGTGGACCTTGTATTTATTAGGTGTTAAAAGGAGGGCTCCATCACACAAGAGCGTCCTGCTCCAGGTGCCTTGCTCCAGATGTACTATCAAACGGTGCAACTCAAGGGTGGAAGAGCACCTGTTCATAGAAAATGGACAAATATGTGAATTAAGCACTACTGGACACCACCATCATGGACATAGCGCTTGCTCCTGGAATTAATAAATTACCTTTAATTATCTTGGCAAATTTGGCTCAAGGTCAAGAAATGGATCCTATTGATGGCAAACGGAAATTACTTCTACATCCACATATTGACCCTGGTTAAATGGATTGAAGCTCTAGAAGTTCTGGTCATTTAAAAGATATTAGATATTTTCTCAGATATTGATAACTTGCTAAAGGTCAGCATGATAATGAGGAGACACAGGAACTCAGCCTAGTTATCCCTGATTTATTGCCTTGTGTTACAGCTTAGAGCTTTACTGACAGTGTTGCTGTCTCTTTTTCGCATGCAAGATATCTCCTATGACCTATGATATTGATCTTGTTACTAAGGTGATGAAAAGTGAAAAGTGCAGAAATGCATGCAAATATGTTTTTTCACCCACCAAATAACATTTTCCACCAGAATTCCAAACACAACTAGCAAGTCAAATGTTAATTCTAGGGTTTTTTTGGATCCGTGTGCCCTTTATGTTTCCTCCTTCCACCTTATTCTTCATAGTGCAATAAACTGACACTTTGGTGCAACTGGTGACTATAAGGGTCAGGCCACACTGGGCGTTTTGGGGAGATTTGGTTGCCTGGCGACTAATCGCCTCTTCTTTCTGGCGACCAATCTCCCTAAACACCTTCCCTGACTCTACGCCTGCTAAAATGAAAAGAAAAAATGCCAGCACTAATCACTTCCTCGTGAGGCAACTTTGGATGACTTTGGAAAATGAATCGCTGCATATATTAGCACCGGCGTTTTTTCATTTTATCTGGTGTAGAGTCAGGGAAGGCGTTTGGGGAGATTGCTTGTAGATTCCACAGGTTGAAAGAAAGCCATGACACCCTGTCTCTGACTTATAGGAACCATTTCCCCACCCTCTAAAGTCTTATACACTCCCCCTTCTATTCTATTGTGACACAATGAATTCTGGGACTTAGAGGCCTATTTATCAATATTCTATGGATATTCTATGGATATTCTGTGGATAGGAATTGTCAGACGGTCCCTAACTGCTCTGCAGGGTTTAAGAAACTAAATAAAACCAAACCAAATAAAATCATTTTCTCTGCAACCACAAATGCCATGAAAGCTATTTAAAGATCTGAGTCTATGTGCTAAAAAACATGAAAACCTCAAAAGGTCCAATAGAATCAGTGCAGCTCCCATTGACTTCTATAGGACCTCAACTGCGTTTGCTTGGCAAATTTTTGTATTTTTTGTGTGGTTCTTACACTTAATAAATCACAAGTTTTTAGCATTTAAGAGAAATTAAAAAAAGAAAAAATTTGATCTGTGAAAAATTAGAAATTTGAATTTTAGTAAATAGGCCGCTTAAAATGCCTCTGCTGTCCTGGAAATCTGTGCACCCTCCACTACGAAAGGCATAGGAACTTCAAGTGCCAGAATTCATCTCTCAACAATCGAAGGTGCTAAAGAAGGGGTTGAATGACTCTAAAAGGTGGGAAATGGTTCATATACGTCTGAGTTGGACAATCATGGGTTCCTCTTAGTCTTAGTATGTCTGCACACTGTTGCCATTTTCTCCACCGGTAGAAAGGAAAACCACTATAAGTGATGTAAACCTAAATGTTTTTCATGGGAGTTATTTACTAAACTGGAATTTATCTGGTTGGGCATTCTGGAGCAAAAACTCAAAACATCAAATTTTTCTAGATTTATTATACCCTGATTCTGCAAAAAAACAGAATCCAAAAAATCCACCATTTTAGCCCAGTCAAGGTCCTGTATAAGTCAATGGGAGATGTCCATATCCAAATATTTAGCCCGATAATCCAATACCTTCAGGGTTTTCAAGCAAAAACCTTCAAAAAAAATCGAGCTATTTGGGGGAAAATGTCGAAAAATAACTGTACGTTTTTTACTTGATTTTATCTGTTTTTTTCCCTATCCCATTTATTCAAGATATTTTAATGATAAATAATGCAAAATCTTACCTGGGAGTTTGGTTGAGCTTTTTTATTATAATTATGAGATAAATTCAGATTTTAGTAAATAACCCCCTATGTGTAGTTTTCATTTGCTTGTGGGATTTATGACTAATTATCTAAAATGAGATCTGTTATCCAGTGTACCTTGGAGGTTAAATAAGTGGAGACTAATTTACTGTTCTGCGTTAGCAGATAATCCTCCATGAAAAACCTTTTACATTAAGCGTGTTTAATTCAGATGCTTTTATCCCATCCAGTTTATATCACGCCACCCATCCTTTATATATCCCTTTTTACATCCTGAGATCTGTGTCCAGTATGATGCATTTATACCGCATTCCTCACTCACCATGTTTGTAATCCACTAGATGAATGGGGCCCTAGTGTCCTGGAAGCTTTCAGAGATCATCTGTTGTCAACCAATAATTTTGTGCCCTTTAATCTACTCTTGTTATTTCCTTTATAACACAAGATTGTTTTATCCTCTTGCACTTTATGGAGCTAACACGGCGCTGGCCTTTAGTGGAAACCCTCTGAAAATGAGAAAAAAAGGATTACACAATTGAATTTCAAAGGCAATGCCAAAAAGGCAGAATTACACAAAAAAGTCCCACCTTAAAAGCCACTTCAAACACCAGACTAGCTTTCATAACTGAAAAAAAAAAAGATGTGTATCATGAACAGATATCTCAGCATTATCTCATGTATAAGGAACAGAATAGCCAGTTCTTACTATGGCTTCAAGGGCAAGATGTGAAAAATGCAGATGAAAGGAACTTGGGTTGATGAGGGCTTGGCTCATTCCGACGCGGGTGCTGGTTCGGAGAAGCTTTGTCGGCGATTGTGATGTATGACTCGAGAATGGAGTCCACACGTCAGAAACTTTTAGTTAGTTTGTTAAATACGGCATCGATTCGGCGGATCCTTGATAATATATTCCATTTGTGATCTCTCATACTTTGCTTTCATCCTATTGACAGAATAGCTAATTCATTTGGTGCGCTCAGTCATTTATTTGCGGACACTGGAATTTTTGCATTGAGAATACTTGAAGTCTGGGCTAGAGGATTTCTGTAGCTATGGAAACATCCTGCTCAAATACTGAAAGGGAAAGATGCTTTAACTCTTCCTGTACCTCTTAGTTAATATTGAAGCCTGGTAGCCTTATGTATGTACAAGATGTATTAATTTTGTTTATTTGAATCCAGCCCCAGTGGAGTTTACAATATAAGATTCCTATAATATTCACATACAGCAATACATTCAACTAAATCCATAATTGTTTAGCAATTCAATTTTCAAGATGACCTACCGGTCCTTGGTACCTAGGACCTTGCTGGTTCTTACCCAACTTGGACTTGGCCAGTTGCAACAAGTGATGAGCAAAAATTATTCTCACCGTACAAATGACGCCCATAGACTTCAATGGATGGAATAGCACGTCAAAAAAATGTCCCCAACAGACTTCAATGCATTTAGCCAAATTTCTGCTGTTTCGCTAATTTTTGGCGAAGAGAAATGGGTCAGATTTGCGCATCCCTAGTTGCAACTCCAAGTAGGAAATGTTTTATTTTAGACCTTCTCACTTAGGAGGCCCCTCACTGTAGGAGGGAGGAAGGGTTATCTACACTGGGGCTCATTTATAAACACTAAACAAATTTGCTCATGCGCAGTAACCCATAGCAACTAATCAGTGATTAGCGTTTTCAACCAGCTGCAGGTTGAACACAAAAAGCAATCATGTCATTCGTTGTCATGGGTTACTGCCCAGGTGCAAATTTGCCCAATTTATAATTGACCCCCCACTGACTTCACACACACAACAGATCTCTAAATAACTTGGGCACCAGTGGTTCTTGGAACAACTAGTTTCTTGGATCTTGTACAGTGTCCTTAATGTTCCTTCACAGATGGTATGATATGCATTCATTTCTCAGATAATTCAGATAGTTGCTTCCCCCAATAGTATTGGGAAAACACAGAGTATTAGTTACAACCCAAGGTAGTTCTCACTTATGGGTGAACTTGAATCCAGTGCTAGAAGGATGATAACAGTTCTTTACTCCAGGAATCTAGCTATTCCTGAGTTTAACTGTTTGAGTCCCTATGCTGGTGGGTGACATCACAGTTTTCTGGTCTTCTTTTTGGAGCCTTAGCCTGCTGTGCTAACTACCCCAAGCCTAAAGGCTGCCGACAGACTGAGTCAGCAGCTTATTGGCCATCTGACAGGGCTTCCCCCAACCAATATCTGGCCAAAAGTTGGCCAGATGACGATCAGGCATGGTTAAAAATCCCCACGATCCAATCACACGTATTGCGTCCATTCTGATCTGACCGTTGGGCCCTAGGGATCAGCCTGATATCGCCCACCTTAATGTGAGCATAAGGTGGAGAGATCCGCTCGTTGGCGACATTGGCGACTTTGCCAAACAAGTGCATCTCCCTGTGTATGGCCACCTTAACTCTTTCTCTTAGAGCCATTACGTACACTTACTGAGGCCTTCCTTCATCTTGTGGTACGTAGAGGACACTCACACCAACTCCTTGCAGATAGCACGTTAGTCAGAAATAACTTATGACCCAAGCATAGATAGTACTAATCACTGAGCCACCCGACCAGACATGACTTGTGATGTATCACCTTTAATTTGTGAACCACTGGTTTATACATATTAGCATGTATAAACATGGACTAACAGAAAACCAGTTTGATTTTTATGTCAATGACAGCCTATATGATGTGAGCCACCTGACCTTCATTGAATATGTCTTTATTGATTTTGTAAAGAAAAAAAAAACTTTCATGTGTGGATAAGAATGATATATGGAAATCAGTTTGCATGGGATCACAAGTTTCTACATTTATATTGGGATGCACATTTTTTCAAGGGCTTACAACTAGTCAGGTGCGGTGCTTACTACTAATAAACCAGTGCAGTCTGCGGCCACCACTAATTATTGATTCAGAAAAAAGAGAATGAAAATATGAGGTTAACCTTGGGACTCATTAACCACTTGTGCTGAATTCAAATGATTGCTATAATGCAACATACAAGTATGCCTTTTTAAAGAAATTATCTATTTCTAAAGCCACTGATAATAGCATCAGCCCAAAGCTGAAGTCAGTGTTAATGAGCCCCTTTTCCTGCATCTTCTGCCTGCCCGTCTGATTAGCAAGTAAGATACACAAACATTTACACTGCTAATATACACCTTTACATTTTCACTAGCATACAAACTTTTATTGGAGGGGGGCTTTTGCAAACTCTTAGCAAACAGACACACACATACAAAGAAACACACAGACGCAATACATGTGTTCAAAGTGCACACATATAAACAAACAAATGCACTGTATTTTTTTCACAATGATTAGAAGACATTGTCATTGATTGTGTTTTTTTACCTATTTTATTATAATTATATTTTATTATAATTTATTTTATTAATATATTATAGTCTTGCATTATTGTTGACTGTCTGTTTTTCCTAGTAACATGTTCTGGCATGCACAGTGACACTAGTGATACTGGGATTTTGACCATATATTTCAAGGTGTGATCAATATTTTTGCATATGTGGGGGCATTCTGAATAGTTTGACAGCCAATAAGAATAGGAATACCTAATTTATGTGACTATAGAGACCCCAAAATATAAATAGGACACTAAAAACATTTTACAGCATCTTAACTGTCGACAAGTTTTTTGAACAAAAATAAAACAGCCTACAATGATTTAATGATGAATTAATACAATGATAGAACAACATAAATATGAAAAACAGGTGTTTGTGCCTTGTGCCCAGTATCCATAGCATTACCAAAGTTCATCAGACTTGGGAATGTGTGGTCACTTCATGCATTAATACCTCAGCTACGTCCTTATGAGTTGTCTGCTAGGATGGTGTTACTCCTAATGAGCTGTGCTAGAATTGTATTACTCCTAATGAGCTGCCTGCTAGGATGGTGTTACTCCTAATGAGATGTCTGCTAGGATGGTGTTACTCCTAATGAGCTATCTGCTAGAATGGTATTACTCCTAATGAGCTGCCTGCTAGGATGGGATGGTGTTACTCCAGTCCTAATGAGTTGTTTGCTAGGATGGTGTTACTCCTAATGAGCTATGTGCTAGGGCAGTATTACTCCTAATGATTTTCCTGCTAGGATTGTGTTACTCCTAATGAGCTGTCTGGTAGGATGTTGTTACACCAAATGAGCTGCCGGCTAGGATGGTTTTACTCCCAGTGAGCTGGTGTTACTTCCTATGGTCTACCCATATGGATGATATTACTCCCTATGTGCTGCCTCTTTGAACAGTGTCTGAGATCTCCAGTAAGTTAGCCCTTAGTAAGAAAACTATCATTGGCAGCAGTGGCCTCAGTGTAAAGGACCCTTTAAGAGAGAGGTGCTCTGATGATTTATAAAATTGACCAACTGCTAGAGATGGTATACAGTCATTATTCATACATAAAGAGATATGATACAATTGCTGAGTATAGTTTTAGCTTTTGTTTAGGATGGACCATTGGGTTCCACAGTAATAAGACAGTCCCCCTATGCTCGATATCTAGGGGATTGTCATGTTAAATACACAGGTGTATTGAGTTGTTATAATGTAATGTTCTTCATTTCAAGTAACATATCTTTAGATTTTTTTTTTTTTTGAAAAACAACATGCTGTTGTTTCAAATACAGATCGTAATTAGAGTCTGCATGATATTGACTGCTTTGTTGATCTTACTTGTTTATGTGAAAATCAAATCAAATATTTAAGCACAGATGAGTTCGATTCTATGTGACTAGTCTCTTTCTTTCTTTCTTTCTTTCTTTCTTTCTTTCTTTCTTTCTTTCTTTCTTTCTTTCTTTCTTTCTTTCTTTCTTTCTTTCTTTCTTTCTTTCTCTTTCTTTCTTTCTCTTTCTTTCTTTCTTTCTTTCTTCCTTCCTTTCTTTCTTTCTTTCTTTTTCTTTTTTTCTTTCCTCTCAAATATGTATTTCATTTAAATTTCATTGCTCATTGCGGTCTAATCATTTAAAGACGAGACACCTAAAGGTCCCATTGACATTTAATTCTGTATATAGAAAGCACTAGATATAAAAAGAGACCAATGGTGAGAGTTAAATTGGCACACCGAAATGTATCACCAGCTAATACCAGTGCGATTTTCTACAGGACAAATGCAGCAATCAATACTTAGCGTTAGCAGCAGAGTGAAAATGGATGAGATAGAATGGAGAAAATTGGCTTTCCTGCCTCAAAGCCATTCCGGACTACACATAACTGGGCTTGGTGATGCAGACGAAACTAAATTAGCCGGCAACCAAGTAAACTATCTTGATAAATAGCATCCAGTGCCGTTTTCTAAATGGATACTTAAAACCCAGAGATCTGGTTGCTAAGTGCTTGTGCAAATGAACAGCTTTGGAAATAAAATTGGGAAGAGTGAAGGAGTGATTGAAGGATCTGATGGATCTGAATATGAGGTTGCCACAGCGATGTCTTATTTAGATGGTGCTCTTCTTTCCCTTTGCCTTGTCTGTTTAAATCATTTCATGGAACAGGAGCGCGGGAAGCACAATGAAGCAAGATTGGTACAAAAACAGTGTTGACAGAGCAATAAAACACATGCTGGAAAATGGCCATAAGGCCAAAAAAAAAAAACCCCGACGGCAATTGTGATTGTGATTACTGTACCAAAACGAGAGACAGAAGGATTAATTGAGATGCCTATGTCTTCCCCTCACTACCTGATCATTTATTGATACCCATAAATATGCAAGGTGCATTTATATAAATAATTGTAACAGCTGTATCCTGATCTGCTGTGAGAGATGGGCTTGTATTGTAAATGCTACAGGCTGTACTCTCTCAATGAATAATAATGATTGAAGTGTAATGTCTGAGACATACAGTTTAGCATGCAGATAAATGTGCAGATAGATAGAATGAGCATAGCCTTGAAAAAATGTTGCTTCATTTGGCCAATACAAGGCAATTGCCCCATTTATAAGGCAATGTATGGATATTATGTACAGTAGTCAATGCCACCTCAGAACTGTGACTGTAACAACAGAGATAACAGACACAGCAGAAGCTATTGAGGGGCCCAGGACTGGATGAAATTCAGAGAGATTCTGACATTTTTGGGGTTTATTTACTAAAATAAAAAAAGCTCTACCAAACTCCCATGTCGGATTTTGCCTGATTTACTAATAAAATAACTCAAAAGAATCGTATTGGGGGAGGAAAAAAATGCTAAAATTGAGCGAAAACCCGAATCATACTATTTTTTGGACTTTTTTCCCGAAATGCAAATTTTTTCAGGTTTTTGCCCGAAAAGACGTTCTAGAGCAAAGGAAAGGCGGCACTCCAGATAAAAGGTAATGGTTTATTGCAATAGGCCACGCATAGGCCTATGTTTAAGGGAAGTGCTCCTGAAATGCGTCAGGCGATTTGAGTCTGTGACCTATTGCAATAAACCATCACTTTTTATCTGGAGTGCCGCCTTTCCTTTACTCTAGAATGACTTATTTCCAGTGGCGTAACTACAGGGGGAGCAGGGGGTGCGATTGGGCCAGGGCCTGCACCCCCTCGGGGCCCCCCCCCGGCAGCTCGCACGCCACTCGTAAATGGTAAATGGTGTTTCCAGCCGAATGGAGGGGGCGGGGCTCAGCTGCACATCCCATGCCAGGGCCCGCCCCCCTCTAGTTACGTCCCTGCTTATTTCAGTGGGAACGCTGCTGGCACCCAGAATTGATATTGCAGCTGTATTGTGGTGAAAATACGAGGGGTGAGTCTGGAGCGGCTTTAATCTTCTATTGACTCGTTTTGCCCAAAAACCCTGAATTAATCAGATTATCAGGCTAAGCCCAGCGCAAACCACAATATCTTCAAAGTGGAATAGGGTAATCTCCCATTGACTTATACATGACCTTGACAGGTCTGAGTTGGCAGGGTATGATAAATCTCGAAAAAATCAAGTTTTTTTTCCATGAAAAAAATCGAGTTTTTGCCCCAAAAAGCCTGACCAGATAAGTTCAAGATTTAGTAAATAACCCCTTCATTTATAAATATTCTTGAAAAACAGGTTATCTTCCTCCAGGCCCATAAAAGAATGTGCCTGAGGAATAACCAGCACATCATCTTTTGATCAATGCTGCAGCCCTCACTGCTTAGTGTGCCGCAATTTCATCTAAACAAATTGGTAATTAGGCAATCAACATGAGGAATTTTGATTGTCTGGTGTTAAAGGGGTATGGTAGGAACCAGCGCAATTGATGCAGCATTGTCTTTGAATGTAATGAATATTACTGTTGTATCCTAAGGAAATAATAGTCATAATGTGTGGGGGCCAACAAAGCCATCCTGAATTGTCCTGCTAAATAAAATTCTTCCACTAAGCAGGTTGACATTCAGGGCTTAAAAAAATATCTTTGAAAATATGGAACCCTTGGATTGACGTAAACCCTTAAATTGACTTTGAGCCATGAAAGGAAAACAAGGCCATGAACATTCTCCCATAATTTATGAAGCAGTGGTATGCATATCCTACAGCACGTACCCCAGCGTGATTCAATGTTAAGACTTTTTCTGGCATGTTTTTTTGTCATCAGATGTTTCCATCAATCTATATGTAACAGATACATGGTTACAACGTGAGCCTCTCTCTATAGCTATATAGTTTATAGTAAAGGTGACTGGAAGGTGAACTATAGACGTCAACATACAAGGACTTGACAAATGACTAGGTGCCAGCGATTCTTAATCATAAAGTGGCTTTACTATACTATGAGTGGTACAGCAAATGGTTAAGCAAGTAAAAAGGATCATTCATCATCAGCCATAAAAGACAGAAATTGTAATGGGTTGGCTCTAACTCTCAACTTCAGTGAGTGTGCTAAGACAAAAACTGCTACTCACTGCCTTTATCTTGTTCACGGGTGGAATTCCTGACTTTTTTAGGGTGTAAATTTCATAGTGGGGCCTTATGGTCCAGCCTCCCAGGAGATCCACCCCTGGTACTAAGTGGAGACCAAAGATAAAGAGCCATATGATCCCTCCTATTTAATAATTACGTACAGAAAATAGTCACATTACCCTATGGCCAATAAAGGACACTTCCCTCCAAAAGAAAATTCCGAACTAAACCAGGACATCTATTATCTATCTGTCTGTACCTATCCATCCATCTCTCCATCAGTTGTTCCAAACACAGCTAGAAAGATCGTTTGTGTAACAGAAGGCTAAATGTGTTACTATATATGAATTAAATATAATTAAACATTCCTGAAACATAGAAAGGGTTTATGAAGCAGTGTTGCTACATTATATAGTGGATGCTGTAAGGAACGTGGTTGAACTCACATACTGTATTTAAATGTGATGATGCAGGTACTTTTCGTATAGGGAGTAGTTACCAACCAAGAAAGAGAAGAGCAGACAGGCCTTATTTCAGCACTTAATGATAGGCTAGTGCCCAATTAATGGCATGAAACTTATAAGGCTATCTTTATCTGAGGTGTAATTGCTGAGCATAATTTTTTCTTCCATTTCCTGTTTGATGGTATAAAGATTGACAACACCTGGACCATGGACACAGTTCCAAATGTTATAGCGCTTAATGATGCAACATTTGGATAAATAGATCAGATAATAATTAGATAATAATTATAGAATGCAACTATATTGATCAGTGAGAGCACAAACTAAAAGTAACTGCAATAAGCAGAAGAACAGTATGTATGGGGATGACAGTTTGGGGCTAGTTGTCAGTTATCTCACTAAAAGAATAACTCATGTTTCCACTGGTAAAGCAACACATGCTGCATATTTGTTGTTAAGCATTGCTAATGCAGATGTTTTCAGCAGTAAAATATCAGCCTCGTTCCTGAGGAGCATTATGGGATGTGGCAGCAAATGCATTACTCAGTGGTAAAAATTAAATGCAAAGGGACAGATGCATTTAATGATGTCAGCACCTTACACCACAGACAGAGCTTTAGGAAACATTCTACTTTATCAAAGTGTAGAGAAGAGTCACTTTTGCTTTTGCTGATGTGCATATACAAATAGCACGGCCTCCCTTTTACTATTTTAGTTTTTTGATGACATAATCTGTAACTGAGGCACTCAGTCGCTTAAATACAGCAACCTGTCAATGGACACTGTATTTAAAGTTATATGACTACATTTATGGCCAGCTTAAGCTGTTATAACAGGTATCTATGTATCTGTACAGATTAGGGTATAGTTACAAGAAGGAATTAAAGGAGAAGGAAAGGTTAAAACTAAGTAAGCTTTATCTGAAAGGTCAATGCAAATATATCAGTAAACCCTCAAAGTAATGCTGCTCTGTCCAAAGAAACACCACATTTCTTTCCTTCTATTGTGTACACATGGGCTTCTGTATCAGACTTCCTTCTTTCAGCTTAAACCTCCAGGGCACGTGCTTGAGCATGCTCAGTTTGCTCCTCTCTCTGTTCCCCCTCCCTTCTCCCCCCCCTGCTGTAATCTTAGCCCAGAGCTATGAGTGAGCAGGGAGATACTCAGGCAGGAAGTGATGTCATACCAAGCTAATATGGCAGCTGCCATCCTTAACAATCTGAGAGCATCTAGAGCTATTTATTGTATAGTAAAGCATTCTACAGAATAAATATAGCTTGCACTATTGTGGCTAATCTATTGGCAATAAACTGCCTCAATAGTTTCCTTCTCCTTTAAACTTGAATGAATTTGAAGAAAAATGAAGTCCTGTCCTATGCGGAAAACACAGTCTATTTCAAAATTCGGAATGACAGATTAAAGTCTTGCAATGTCTATGGAAGCTAACTTGCCTGCCTACAGCAGGGTCCCCAACCTTTTTTAGCCGTTACCCCCTTTAAAATTTAAAGAGTTACATTTTAAGAGTTTGGGAGCAACACAAGCATGAAAAAATCACTGGGGGTGCCAAATAAGGGATGTGATTGGCTATTTGGCTGCTCCTATGTGGACTGGCAGCCTACAGGAGGCTTTATTTGGTATAGGATCCATTATTAAACAGAAAGCTCCAAATTACAGAAAGGCCTTCTCCCACAGACTTCCTTTTATGCATATAATCTTAATTTTAAAAATGATTTCCTTTTTCTCTGTAATAATAAAACAGTACCTTGTACTTGATAACAACTAAAATATAATTAATCCTTATTGGAAGAAAAACCAGCCCATTGGGTTTATTTAATTTTTACATGATTTTCTAGTAGACTTAGGGGCCGATTCATCAAGCTCGAGTGAAGGATTCGAATTAAAAAACTTCGAATTTCGAGTGGTTTTTTGTGCTCCTCGACTATCGTATTGGCGTAAATTCGCCTGAGTAGAATGATTCGAATAGATCGAGCGCAAAAACGCTGCGAATATTCGCCCATTCGATAATCGAAGTACTGTCTCTTTTAAAAATACTTCGACTGCCTACTTCGGCACCTAAAACCTACCGAATTGCTTTAAAAGCCTATGGGAAAGTCCCATAGACTTGTTTACCAAGTTTTTGATCGAATAAAAAGGCATTCGATCGAACAAAAATCCTTCGAGCGAATATTCGTTCGGGCGCCTTTTCGCCTGGCGAATATTCGCCAATTCGACTATTCGCCAGCGCGTAAATTCGCCCGAATTGCCTATTCGATTCTATTCCCCAGTCGAATTTCGAGGGATTTAACCCCTCGAAATTCGACCATTGATGAATTTGCCCCTTAAGGTATGAAGATCCAAATTATGGAAAGATCTGTTCTCTTGAAAGCCGCAGGCCCCAAGCCTTCTGGATAACAAGTCCCATACCTGTACATCTGTTTTTTTTTGCAACCAAAACTTGCTTCCAAGCCTGGAATTCAAAAATAAGCACTTGCTTTGAGGCCAATGTGAAAAACATCCAAGGGGTTGGTGAACAATGTGTTGCTCATGAGCCACTGGTTGGGGATCACTGGCCTACAGTATAGTATGAGATTACTCTGATCTGCCAACAACAGTTACTAAATTACCAACAATTATGGATATATACCTGAACAACATCCTTGAAAAGGAGGAAACAACCTCAGCTCATTTTCTGTTTTGTCTTAATAACCAGGCCCATAACAGAAGGCATTTCAGAAAGCAATGGTAAAAGTATAAAACGAACAACCCCATTTGAAGTCAGCTTGAAGCAGGTATAAACCTTGGCAAAAAAAAACTCGTTATGATAGAATCTTTATGGAATAATGAAAATACAAGATAATCCGTAGATCCCTTTTCACTATGGCACTGTAAATGAACAAGCACATTCTACTCTGTATATCTTAAGCCAAAGTGAATGTAGAACACCTTTGACTTCTTTATCCTATTTAATCCATTGTCAGCATTGTTTATAACGAGGAAAAAAAGCATTATCTTTGGCAGATGCAATCAATATATCACTAAAGGAAAACAAGTTATATTAAGCCATAGTTACAGATTCAGTACTGGTGCAGCTTAGCAGAGATAACTACAGTATATGAGATAGCCCAAAATTATTTTGGGAAAACTTTGGCTATAACTAGATATTGTAGGTATTAAATATAAGGAATGGAATTACAGTATGTGTTGTGTTCTTTTGTTTAGATAGTGACTGACAGTCATTTTATACTGTACAAATAAAGCTCAGCTTTTGACAAATTGGATTTTGTATGAATTTCAGCTTCTGTAAACAAAAACTAGATGTTTGGAAAAAAAACCTCATTGTGCTCAACTCCCAGATCGCTGCATTAATTCTCAAAGTCATCTAACCATAAGGGTTTGGGTGTAACAAATGTAAAATTGCCATTTTAAGTCTAAGGGGGTAATTTAAATTAAAGATCAAGTTCTGTTTTTAATTTCACTAGTTTCGGTAAAATAAGATTTTTTTGAGATTTATTATGCCCACGAAGCTGCTAAAAGCCCAAATCCAAAAATACTCCAGCTAAAATCTAAAAAAAATGGCAGAGGTCCTTCAACCATTTGATGTTTTTTGCCTTCATGGTTTTCGGGGTTTTTTTATGCTGGTTTGAATAAATTCCAGGTTTTTAGGCTATAAACTCGATGGCATTTAATCGAAAAAAAATCTCCATTTTCATGTAAATAAGCAAACATTTGAGTTTATTCAAGGTAGAAAAAAAACTCACAAACTCGACGTTTGATGAATAGCCCTTAAAATTAAGGGGGTTATTTATGTGAAAATAGAGTTCACCTCAGTTCATCAGTGTAACACGCCAGCCTTTCATTCACTGGTATAAGATTTTTAGGGTCACATATCAAGGGGCAGATTTATCAAGGGTCAAGGTAAAAATTTGAAGAAAAAAAATTGAATTTCGAGCTATTTTTGTGTACTTCAACTATCGAATAGGCCAATATTCATTTTGAATTTGAAAAAAATGTGACCATTCAAATATCAAAATTTATTATGTACGGTCTCTTTAAAACTTCGACTTCAATCATTCACCATCTAATTGCTGATTTAGCCTATGGAGGACCTCCTAGAACCTATTTGGAGTCGTTTGGTGTACTTTTTTTTTAAAATTAGGAGAAATAACAGCCTGCCAGAAAGTAATTCCATCCTAAAGTGAAGGCACAAATCACATGACTGGGGGCAGCTGGGAAACTGACAATAGGTCTTGCCCCATGTCAGATTTTAAAACTGAATATAACAAAATCTGTTTGCTCTTTTGAAAAATGGATTTCAGTGCAGAATTCTGCTGGAGCAGCCCTATTAACTGATGTGTTGCAGTATCCCTTTAAATGAAAAATGTAAATATTTTTAAAATAAAATTTTTTGTTTAAAAGTTTATTTTCTAAAATGTATTCAAATTTAAATACATCAGTCTCTTTGCCTTGCCAGTAATAAAAAAAAAAGTATTTATGCTCATACAGAAAGAAAGTATGTAGAAAAATAGTATTTGTAAATTTGCAGAACTTTATTATTTGTAAATTTGCTATCATTTTAGCCAACATGAGACAATATATTATATTATGAGTTCACTAATCCAATGCAACGCCTTCACATTACTTTATTTATCCAGGTTTGTATAAAACATTGGGGTTTGATCTGATCCCCTCCCTTCTAGGCATAAAATATGTTTTTAGTATGTTGTTCTGGTCTAAACTTGCATATTTCATCTATGTGTTTCAATTGCAGGACATTTTGGTTACTCCTGTTTTTTTTACTATAATTTTACATATTGTTAGGCTTATGTCCCACCAGGAGCTTGGTCATTGTTTTGTAGCTGCAACTTTTCTCCAGTTAATTAGCTAGGCATTAAGACCAATTGCTTCCCATCATGGAGAACTTGAACTGGTACAAATATGGTGCACCTACTCAAACCATGCACATTGATCTTGTTTGTTGTGATTTCAGTGGCCATAATGAAAAGAAACTGGAGGTAATTAGTATTTGTTGACACTACTCTTCCAGAAAAACATGGCAGCTTCCATAATAAAAACTAGGGATGCACCGAATCCACTATTTTGGATTCGGCCGAACCCCCGAATCCTTCGCGAATGATTCAGCCGAATAACGAACTGAATCTGAATCCTAATTTGCATATGTAAATTAGGGGTGGGATGGGGAAACATTTTATACTTTCTTGTTTTGTGACAAAAAGTCTTGCGATTTCCCTCTCTGCCCCTAATTTGCATATGCAAATTAGGATTCGGATTCGGTTCAGATGGGCAGAAGGATGTGGCTGAATCCAAATCCTGCTGAAAAAGGCAAAATCCTGGCCAAATCCTGGACTCGGTACAACCTTAATAGAAACAGACTGAAGGTAATTCCCACTTGTTGAGACTTCTCTTCCAAACAAATATGGCAGCTTCCATAATGAAAACAGACTGAAGGGCATTCCCACTTGTTGATACTAATCCTCCAAAGAAACATGTCAGCTTCCACAGTGAAAAAAGACTTGTTGATACTACTCTTCTAGAGAAATGTGACAGTTTCCACAGTGAAAAGAGACTTGTTCATGCTACTGTTCAAGAGAAACAAGGGAACTTAAAAACACCAACAAGGAACCTGTTGTCTGGCTTGTACCAGGCACCTATTACTCCCAACCACCATGTCAACCCCTATTCTCTATACCAGTTAAACAGGAAGCATCAGGAAAGAAACCTCACTTCTATGTTAATACTTGATTACACTTGACTTCAGTTGTCCACCGTGAAAACAGAATGAAGGTGATTCCCATTTGTTGACACTTCTCTTCCAAACAAATATGGCAGTTTCCATAATGAAAACAGACTGAAGGGCATTCCCACTTGTTGATACTTATCCTTCAAAGAAATATGTCAGCTTCCATAATGAAAAGAGACTTGTTGATACTACTCTTCTAGAGAAACGTGGCAGCTTCTGTAGCGAAAAGAGCCTTGTTGATACTACTGTACAAGAGAAACATTGGAACTTCAAAACACCAACCAGCAACTGTTGTCTGGCTTGTACCAGGCACCTATTACTCCCCACTACCATGTCAGTCCCTATCCTCTATACCAGTTAAACAGGAAACATTATGGAAGAAACCTCACTTCTATGTTAATCCCTGGTTACACTTAACTTCAGTTCTCCATAGAGGAAAAAGACTGAAGGTAATTGCTGCAGTAAACATGGTGGGAGACACCTGAACCATGTGATAACTTTTTAGGAACCAACAAGCATTTTTCACCAGTGTCAAAGGCAAATCATTTCTTTACTTTGGTAGTATTTATGTTTTAAATGTCAGACTGCCAATACCGCTGTAGAGCTACTATATTCAGCTTAATGTTGCAAACATACCTCGTTACTTTAAAACAAAATATTGCAGTCCTAGACATGCTGTCAGACAGCCCTTTTGGCCATTTTCAACTGACTGCTACAGATGTAGAATATCAAGAAGCTTTCGGAGACAGTGGTGGTTGTAAAACTGCTGAGAAGAGAATTGTATTGAAGGCTCATGCTGCAACGTCAACTTGTCAATGTTTTTCAATGTTTTTCAGGTCATTTTGCAAAGTTGCAGCATGATTTGTACTACTGTAAAAAAAAAAAAAAAACAATTATGAGTAGTACATTATACGCCTAGAGACTGATTAATCAATTATTCCCCTGCTAAAAATAAATGAGTAATTAAACTGAAAAAGTAGTTCTGGTGACTTTTTTCAAAATAAAAGCATGATATTTGATCGAAAGAGAGATACTTTTCCCTGCCAGCAGCAACACAAGAAATTCCGTTAACTTTTCACTACATACAGTTATAAATTTGAGTGCAGGTAGGTCTGTCACATTCATATACTTTCTGGTTAATTAATCTCTGCCCAGTTAAGAAAATATAAATTTAAGCACTGGGGTCCTGGGACATTATCTACAGTTTCCCAATTTTACATTTCAAAGGGCCAATTTATCAAGGATCAAAGTGAAAAGTTGAATTTCGAATTTAAAAATTTGAATTTTCTAGTTTATTTTAGGGGCGAATTTATCAAGGGTCGAAGTGAAAATTTGAATTTCGAATTTAAAAATGAGAATTTTCTAGTTTATTTTAATGTAATTCAACTTGGTAATAGTCCAAAACTAAGAATTCGAATTTGACTATTCACCATCTAAAACCTGCCAAATTGGTGTTTTAGCCTATGGGGGACCTCCTACAATCACTTTGGAGTCGTTTGGTAGACTTTTGAAAATATTTTTTTTTTTATTCGAGTTGCAGGTCGATCCTATTCATCTGAATTTAAAAAATGTGAAATGTTTTTTAATAAATTTGATGGGTTTTTTTTGAATTTCGAGTTTATGGGAATTTTTATAGACTCCCATAAACTCTAAATTCGATCCTTGATAAATATGCCTCTAAATATTCAAAACACAGTACATCTAGGGGCACTTTTACCTAGGGTCGAATATCGAACCTTTGATATTCGACCGTCGAAGTAAAATCCTTCGACTTCGAATATCAAACGATCGAAGGAATAATCGTTCGATCGAACGATTAAATCCTTTGAATCAAACGATTCGAAGGATTTTAATCCATCGATCGAAGGATATTCCTTCGATCAGAAAATTGTTAGGAATCCTATGAGGACCTTCCCCATAGGCTAACATTGGCATCGGTAGGTTTTAGGTGGCGAACTAGGGGGTCGAAGAATTTTTTAAAGAGACAGTACTTCGACTATCGAATGGTTGAATAGTCGAATGATTTTTAGTTCGAATCGTTCAAACTAATCAGTCATAGTCGAAGGTCGAAGGTCGAAGTAGCCCATTCTATGGTCGAAGTAGCCATATTCGACTATTCGAAATTCAAATTTTTTTTTTTCTATTCCTTCACTCGAACTAAGTAAATGGGCCCCCTACTTGTCTTTTAACCAACTAGAACAAATGCCCTCCAATCACATGCAATGAAGACTTTGTTTCTTTTATTTTAATCTTTCATTCTAGATATCATTTTAAAATTTAAAATTGTAATTATCCATCTTTTTATTAGGAATTATTTTCCACCAATCAACATGAGCTCTATAAAGTACCAGCCCCAGCTCTTTTATCAATGTAAAGTTCTTGAAAGTTGAAAATATACCTCCCACTGGCTTTTATAGAAGCTTGACAGGTTTTATCAGACACATTAATCTATTTGAAATGTTCAGATTATTTTTTAAACTGAGTAATCTTGAAAATGCAAGATTTGTTACGACTTTTTTGAATAATGGGAAATGATTCAGTCTTGATATCTTAATATATTTACCCCATGCAGTTTGAAGTTTAACTATACATAAGTCTTACCCATCATTTTATTCTCTCAGAAGGGCTATGGATTTGGCTCAGCAAAAAAGTTATCAATGGTTATTGGGCCCCTCTTGGGCAAATGGCGAAGCCAAGCAAAAGCAAGAGAGAATATGAAAAGTTGGATTTATGGGGAGTGATATGTGAAAATTAAAAAAAAAAAAATTGAGGAAATAGCAATGACTAAAAAGATTGTAGATATATATATATATATATATATATATATATATATATATATATATATATATATATATATATATATAAAATAAGGGTCCATTTGCTTTATTACATTGGAAGATTTGACCTACACATCCATTTTTGTATCTGAAATCCGGAAAGAGTGCGTTCACCTGATTGGACATTCTATCTATCTATCTATCTATCTATTTATATATATATATATATATATATATATATATATATATATATATATATATATATAAATATACACACATATATCCCAAAATAATTAGATACTGTTCTTGTTCAAGAGATCATCCAAGCCAATCTTAAAGACATTAATAGAATCAGCCATCACAACACCTCATTCCACAACCTCACTGTCCTCACCATGAAAACCCCCTATGCTGCTTCAGTTAAAAGCTCAATTCCTCGAATCTAAAGGGGCAGCCTCTGGTTTTTGTTCTTTTTTCTTATCTATGGTAAAAAGCAACCCCACTATCTGTCTATATTGTCCTCTAATGTACTTGTAGAGAGTAATCAAGTCCCTTCATAAGCCCCAACTGTGATAATCTTTCCTCATATTTTAATTCTCAAAAGGCTCCAATGAAGTACTGTGTGCATGAAATGCGTGAGGCTATGCTGAATTTAACATGTATTACGTTTTCTCCTACCACATATTACTCTGTGAATAAAAATCTGAAAGAAATGTGATATTATGATATATATGATTCAAGAAATAAACTTATTATAAGGCATTTGTATCTTTTATTGGATTCCCCTCACATTGAAATATTGCCCTTATGATATTAGAGATTAGTAATCTAAAAAATTGCTTAAAACAAGTAGTGATGGGCGAATTTGCGTCGTTCGCTTCACCGAAAAATTCGCAAATTTCCCACAAAATTCGTGAAACGGTGAAAAAGTTATGAAACAGGGCTGGCGTCTTGTTTTTGACTTATTTTTTTATGGCGGCGAATTTTCAACGGCCGTTTCACGAATCGCGCAAATTCACAGTGAATTGGCGCCTAGCGAATAAATTCGCCCATCACTAAAAACAAGCAAAGAAAACCCTGATCCCCAGGAATTGACATGGTAAGTCTTGATTAGGGATGGGATGTTTTGCTTCTGATTATCCAAAGAAACTTGCTTTTGTCTGTGAAAATGTGGACAGGAGAAAACCCAAGAACGTTTTCTTTCACATGACCATTAATAGAGACTATTGACTAAGAAGCTCAAAAGAGGCCTTGAAGAGTTTGCATTATCCAGAAGCTACACATAATTTGACAAAAAGGAAACTTCAAATTCATTGTGAAATGCTGCACATTGTAATTGCAATTATAAGAATGAATTTGTGGTAGTTGTGTTAAGAAATGAGTAGGTCAGGTGGGTGATTTTGTGGAATGCACGGTTGATTTAATCATCAGAGAAATAATGTTTTATGAAATCAGGAAAGATGAAGGTCTCCACAGAAAATAATAATTCTGGAAACATTTTAACTTACCTATATATTTCTGATATTTTTTCTATTTTCCTAAGGGTTTTGATGTATTGAATTCAATGTGTTGCTTGTATCACCATATGGAATTAACTGTTTAACGTTTTTAATAAAGAAAAATTCCCACACACATGAAGCACAGGTATGAGATCTATTATCTGGATAGAGGTTTTCCTGGATAAGGGATCTTTCTGTAATATGGATCACCATAACTTAAGCCTGGCAAAAATCATTATGGATGGGCAAATTTAACTCGTTTCGCTTTGCCAATAATTCACAGCCGGTGAAGATTCGCCGAAATGCATTAAAGTCTATGGGCAACAATTTTTTTTTGAGGCATGGCGAATTTTTTTTGACATGCAACATTTTTTTTCTCCCAGATACTCAGAGAATGTCGGAGTGAAGAGATTTCTTTATCCTGCTGTTTCAGACACACACCAATCAACATGTAGTAGAATTCACAAATGTATAAAGTTGAAACAATCCAGGACATAGGCAGTACTTTTTGTCTGCAATTACCCTTTATTGGTGATTAATCAAGACATGTTTTTGGAAAAAGGCATTCACTCCTGAAATGGAAAAATTAAAACCAATTGCAAATTAGCTCAGAATATGACTCTCTACATAATACTAAGGGGCAGATTAATTAAGGGTCAAATTGAAAATTCGAATTCGAAATCTCAAAAAAAATGTTGTGGTCAAAACTGTCAAATTCTAAAAGGAAATTATCCAAACTCTTTTAAAAATTCGATTTTCGAGATTTATCATTCTCTGAGCCTTTAAGAATTTGAATTTGACTATTCGCCATCTAATTTTCATAGAAAAAACTCAAATCGAGTCATTTAAATTCGAGTTTAAAAAATTAGATTTTTTTAATAAATTTCCCCAAGTCGATTTTATTCGAATTTAAGTTTTAAAAAACTCGCATGAATTCGGAATTCGACCCTTGATAAATGTGCCTCTAAACCTATGGGGACCTTCCCCAGCACTTTTCTAAGCTTTTTTTGATCGAATAAAAATCCTTCGATCTATCGCTTAAAATCGCTTGAATCGTTCGATTTCGAAGGATTTTATCGTTCGATCGAATGTTTGCGCTAAAATCCTTCGAATTCGAAGGATTTTACTTCGAGAGTTTTTTAACCCTCGAAATTCGGCCCTTAGTAAATCTGCCCCTTAAAGTGGCGAAGTATGAAGTCGAAGTTTTTTTTAAAGAGACAGTACTTCGATTATCGAATGGTCGAATAGTCGAACGATTTTTACTTCAAATCGTTTGAATCATTCGATTCGATCGAATTCGATCGAATTTGACCAGTTCGATGGTTGAAGTACCCAAAAAATTACTTCGAAATTGAATATTTTTTCTTTCGAATTATTGACTTGAGCTTAGTAAATCTGCCCCTTGGCGTGCGGATTTTTCCTGGGTTTTTTCAAATTTATAATGTTTCAGGAAACCTAAATCACACAGGTGGCTAGTAAATGTCAACTGATGATTGGTTGTTATGGTTTATTAAAATTGGTGCAAGCAATTTACAACGTTATTCTATCACCTACTTTAACCTCCTTAATCTGACATTTATTGAGTGCTTTGTGTTTGAGTTTAGAAATGATTCATCTTTTTCTGTAGCTTTTTGTGTATTGTATGACTCAGTACTAAAATAAAAAAAAAAGTGTATTTTATTCTGAATCTCAATGCCCATTTGAAATGAATAGGGTGGCACTGCCAAAAGCCAATATTAACAGAATAAATAAAATATATTTACAGCGCTGTGATTTATACAGCAATACAAATGGCTTTGCTTTCAGATCTTGGCTCGGTTGTTACCGTGTGATTAGCACCGGGCTGTAGATCCTTCAGATCTCTCCTGGCACGACTGCAACCAGGCTGAAAAATGATAAATTTGATATATTCAGGCAGGATGAACTCCATGGATCGGTTTGTGACATTTTATTTGCTCTTAATAAAAAGATGGTAAATATTTTACTTTATGTTCCTCTTCACTTGATTATTATAATGAAAGATACAGAATATTATATCCTCAAGAGGCACAAACATGGGCAACTACCTACAGTATATAATGCTTGGATTCTCTGACCTATGTAGTGAATATAAAAGCCATTCTAGACCATAGAGTTTCATCTGCTATGAGAAGTCTGTTACTGGACTTGTTTGGTTGGTTTTGACCTGATCACATTTGATCCTCCTTCTATTTATTTGCAGTGGATTAATAACCCAATAGGAGTAAGGAGCTTGTGGTCATAAAGTCTTTGGGGCAATGCAAGTTGCAACTTAAAGTAGACCCAATAACACCTTCATACTACCAGGCAGTGAATACACAACCAGCAATTTGAATTATTTTTTTTATTAAAAAATAAGATTAAGGGGCAACTGCTTGTCAAGTAATATATATGTAATATATGTAATACATATAATAAATATGAACATAAACAGTACAAGTTGAGGTATCGTTCAAGTGTCAGTAACACAGTATTGTATTGAGTAGGGTGCTGATCTTTAAAGCCAATGCTTGTCTGGAACATGGTGATAAGGAAGGCTAGATAACCTGAAAAAAATTGCATTTTAGATCAGATTGAAACCTCAAAATGAAACAGTAGGGGTAATTTACTCTGATACTGGATGCAAGTTTAAGAGTAGGGCTGTATTTATATCTGATGCCACCCTAGGCACCGAACCTAAACATACCCCCATTGGGTGCCTTAATATAAATACACCCCTGCACTGCCTAGTGCATGCACCTGCAGCATTTTTTCTACATGCAGGGCAGGGGTCGATGTGCAAAAAATATGGCACCTTCTATCAGTGATTTAAGGGGAAATTCACATCGCATGGATCTGCAGGATGGTTAGTTCTTAAGGCAAGGGATTGTTTGAGAGCAGGCAGGACTGAAAGACTGGAGTAGGTACAGGAATGGAGCAGGAACAGGAGGGAGGTGAGAGCACAGAAGCGAGAGCTAAGGACTTAGCCACAGTGCTCATGCAAAAATAATGCTCAGGCAAAGAAAATGAGATGGGAGCTGGGTGAAACTAGGCAGCCCTGATTGGCTGACCCTGTTTGACCAATAAGACTGCAAAGATGAACTCACAAAATGCTCTCCTGGGCTAGTGGTCAAGAAAAGCAGCCAGAGACCTTGAGGTTCCTGGCTTAACTCGCAGCAGAGCCTTACACCCTTCCTTGCACTTAGTAAATAACCAAACATTAACACAGTTTTAAAGCAAAAGGTGAAATGCAACAGCACAATAAATTTACATTCACCTCTTAGTGCTTCTCTAGTAGTGATGTGCAGATCTGGAAACATTTAACCTGCACCTTACCCTAATTCGCAAAATGTAGTGATTGTTGGATCCACACCCAAACCGAACCCATGTCTTCCTGTTCTGTACACTAATTCTGCACTCATCTCCAACAAATCTTTCGCAGTCTTTGTACTTCCCTAGTCACCCCAAATGGTCACCCCAAATTTCAACCTGAAATCCGTCCGACCGATGAATTTAAAGGGATACTGTCATGGGAAAAAAAAATGTTTTCAAAATGAATCAGTTAATAGTGCTGCTCCAGCAGAATTCTGCACTTAAATCCATTTCTCAAAAGAGCAAACTGATTTTTTTATATTCAATTTTGGAATCTGACATGGGGCTAGACATTTTGTCAATTTCCCAGCTGCCCCTGGTCATGTAACTTGTGCCTGCACTTTAGGAGAGAAATGCTTTCTGGCAGGCTGCTATTTTTCCTTCTCAATGTAACTGAATGTGTCTCAGTGGGATATGGGCTTTTACTATTAAGTGCTGTTCTTAGATCTACCAGGCAGCTGTTATCTTGTGTTAGGGAGCTGCTATCTGGTTACCTTCCCATTGTTCTTTTGTTTGTCTGCTGGGGAAGGAAAGGGAGGGGGTGATATCACTCCAACTTGCAGTACAGCAGTAAAGAGTGATTGAAGTTTATCAGAGCACAAGTCACATGACTTGGGGCAGCTGGGAAATTGACAATATGTCAAAAAATCTGTTTGCTCTTTTGAGAAATGGATTTCAGTGAATTCTGCTGGAGCAGCACTATTAACTGATTCATTTTGAAAAACATTTTTTTCCCATGACAGTATCCCTTTAAGATCCACCCACACATCAGTATTCCCTCGTTTTACATACAGGGATTATTAAAACAAAGTGGCCCTGTTCCCTGTGGCACTTGAGTATTCTGATTTAAGAATCCACTTGTACAGAATACATTCTCTGTCTTTTTACATCTCCCTTTCTCAGTTTATAAAAGGTAAAAGCAGAGTTCCATATACCACATAACTGAGGCTTATCGGTACATTTCGGAACATTTTCAAAGATGTCATTGATCCCATTTACATTTCCCTCTGCCTTTATTCTAATACAGCATTTCAATCTCCCAGCAGTCTTTGTTAGCCTTGGTGAACCATTGCTTTTAAGTGCAGAATGTTTCTGAAGATAGTGGAACATTCCTTATCGTTCATCCTGATGTTCCCTTTAATTGCTCTCTTTTTTTCATTTTGTTTCTTCCCATTTTTCTTCTGCGAATCGAAGTTCCGCTGGCTCCTGCTGTGCCACAATTTCTCTTAACGCAAACTATTAAAGCAAGGAATTAGTGTTTTATTAGATGTGGAAAAATGCTTACAAATTTCAGCAAAAAAAAAAGCATCTTCAGAACAAAAATCGATACCTTATTAGCTTCAAGGTTACTGAGCTTAGCAGAAATCTATGTGGACAAACATGCCAGGAGCGGGAGATAGAAAATGAAATAATAGACAATCACACAAGATCATTTTCTGGAGATATATGTTAAAATTCTATTTCATGAAAAACGAAATCTACTTTCCAAATGCGGAGCGGTGTTGATTAAAGTGAGTGTTGGCCTTTATAGTCCTCTATAGACACAGTCAGTCCAGTTCATGAGTTGGCAGAACAGTCCCTACTTGATTATAGTCTTTATGAAATTCTATGAATTCCTTTTTTACTGAAGTGATATAAAGAAGTTCCATTGTTTCACCATGAACACATGGCGTTATAGAAAAGGTTCCAGGCTGTTGAGAATCACACAGAATGTGTCATTAGCCTTTATTTCTATAGCTTTAACATGTAACACAGCTCAGAGTCTGTTCATCATCAGTCTCTGCCCATGTGGGGTTACAGGGGTCCCCAACTTTTTTTACCCGTGAGCCACATTCAGATATAAAAAGAGGTGGGGAGCAATGCAAGCATGAAAAATGTTCCTGGGTGGTGTAAAATAAGTGTAATGATTGCCCATTTGCAGGCCCGGACTGGCAATCTGTGGGTTCTGGCAAAAGCCAGAGGGGCTGCTATAAGGTCCCATAGAAAGTCAGTATTTAGTGGGCTGGTGGGAGCTGTTTGGGCCTCTATGTGGGGATTGGGCCTCTGTGTACCTGAAATGCCAGGGCCTATTTTGATTCTCAGTCCAGACCTGCCCATTTGGTAGCCCCTATGTGGACTGGCAGCCTACGTGAGACTCTGTTTGGCAGTACATCTGGTTTTTATGTAATTAAAAGTTGCCTCCAGCCTGGAATTCAAAAAAAAAGTACCTGCTTTGAGGCCACTGAGGGCAACATCAAAGGGGTTGGAGAGCAACTTGTCCGATTTTTTAGTCGAATTTATCGAGATTTATTATACCCTGAGGATGCAAAAAGTCAGAATCTGCGATTACTCCATCTTCAACCTGTCAAGGTCCTGTAGAAGTCAATGGCAGAGGTCCTATTTGAAATATGAAGATATTATTGTCCGCGCTGGGTTACGTACGATAATCTGAACATTTCGGTTTTATGCATGATTTCACTGAAAATTCAGACTTTTTTTTCTTGCCGAGCTTCCCTTGGCAGACTTATCAGGTGCATGGATAAAAATAAAACACACACACAATGATCAATATAAGATGAAACATATATTGTAAGAAAATAATACATCACCGATTGAACACAACGAAACGTCTAGCCGAGCTTTACTTGGCAGAGTTTTGAGAGGAGCATCAGCTGGGGGGACCCAGGTCAAGTACAGCAAACTCTCAAAGCCAGATCAATCAGGCAAGGTTCTACACATCACGTCTGCTTGTAGTGAGTTCCCTTTTTATACTAGTGTAACTATAAAATAATCAATCATAACAGAATTTGGTCTTAAAGGAGAAGGAAAGTCGTCTTGCACTTGGGGGTGCCAAATATTAGGCACCCCAAATGATTGCATTCACTTACCTGAAACCCCAGGCCAGTGCTCCTATCAGCAGAAAACTGCACCAGCCCTGCGTTATACCAATGATCACCACAGAGCGATCCTCTTCTGGCTTCTTCTTGCTTCGAATTTCCCGTGGCAAACGCATGCGCAGTTGAACGAAATAGGCGACTTTTTAGTTAAAGTTCGGCTTTTCGTTCTACTGCGCATGTGCAACAGCGAAAGAAAGAGGAAGACGGAAGAGGATCGCTCCGTGGTGTTCACTGGTATAACCACGGGCCGGTGCAGTTTTCTGCTGATATGAGCACCGGCCCCGGGTTTCAGGTAAATCAATACAATCACTTGTGGGTGCCTAACATTTGGCACCCCCAAGTGCAAGAACACTTTCCTTCTCCTTTAATCCTAATTGTGGACATATACCAAAATCTAGGATGATCTCCTTTTCCTTATCGCTTGCCTTATATGAGAACTAAACCCTAAAAATGAATAAAGCTAAAAATGCCATGTTTTATTTACTGAACTTATTGCACAAGCCTAAAGTTTCAGCTTGTCAATAGCAGCAATGATCCAGGACTTCAAACTTGTCACAGGGGGTCACCATCTTGGAAAGTGTCTGTGACACTCACATGCTCAGTGGGCTCTGAGCAGCTGTTGAGAAGCTAAGCTTAGGGCTCGTCACTAATTATCCAGCAGAAAATGAGGTTGGACTGTAATATAAGCTGATGCTACAGGGCTGATTATTAAATTCTGATGCTAATTGCACTGGTTTCTGTGCTGCCATGTAGTAATTATCTGTATTAATCACCTATCAACCTTATATTGTGACATTTCTATTCTATGTGTACTGTATATTGTGAGTGGGTCCCTAAGCTCAGTAAGTGACAGCAGCACTGAGCATGTGCAGTGAATCAGTAGAAAAGAAGATGGGGAGCTACTGGGGCATCTTTGAAGACACAGATCTTTACTGCTAAAGGGCTGTGGTTCCCTTGGGCTGGTACAGAAGCACAAAACATAATGTACAACATTTCTAGCTACTTCTTTGGTTTAATTTCCTTGTCCTTTAACATTTCCCAAACAGTACTCTATATATAAAGTTCTATATGAAAAACAAAATGTCAGTACATGCATTTTCTAATTATGGAGCCATATTGGATACACTTGATCACACTCACATGTGCCATGTCACATTAGTATCACAGGGGGGCCTGCCACCAATTTTTTTTTTTTTATAGGGCAGGGGGCAGGGGCTGACAACCAATTTTTTTTTGCTTTTATGGTGGGACCCTGACCCACAATGTGGCTATTTGGAAGCCCCTCTGTGGACTGACACCTGGTTTTTATTCAACCAAAACTTGCCTTCAAGCCTGGAATTTAAAAATAAGCACCTGCTTTGAGGCCACTGAGAGAACATCCAAGGGGTTGGGGAGCAACATGTTGCTTATGAGCCTCTGGTTGGGGATCACTGATATAGTAGAATACACCTCTGAGAGCCTGAAGGCTAAAGATTTCCATTATGGATGCTTAATGCTGGGACCAGAATGAAAGCTTAAGGCCACAGCCCACCAAGATGCCGAACTTCAATCATGGACATACAGTATATTACTTATAAATGTTTTCTTTGCTTTGTGTGTGATTCCCACTCATGTATGAAATATGTCCCCTCCTGAAACGATGTGTCTTTTTTTATATTTATTGACCTCCTCTGTGTTGTCCAATATCCTTATAATTTATAAAAAGGGATGAATAATGCCATACAAAATACCTTCCTCCCAGTCATGTTTAAGTCCTTAATATCCAGGAACGTTTATGATAATCTCTTTCCATTTTATGATGAATAAAACATGCGGATCACACTGGCATTTGAAGCAGATGTTTCTCGTAGCAGACAGCACAGTGAGAATGATATAGATTATACAGATCTAAAGGATGTTAATGCATAAATAGTCCTACTTGTATCAGCAGATTGTGTTGAAGCATTTCTTAGGATAAATGTAAATATTGACATGCCTTGAAAATGTAACTTTTCCCAAAGGATTTCTGATATTGTAACTGTAGCTTTCTTTTCTTTCATACTCCAAATGCTATGTTTTACCGGCCTATTTAACAGGATTTTGTCTCATTTTCTGGGATCTATATTTTGCGTTATGGCGCATGGGGAGATTTAGTCGCCTGCTAGAAATCTCGATCAAAAATGGGCAGGTAAGAATTTTAATCGCCAGCGGGATGGTATGTGTTGCTTCGGTTTTCCAAGGTTGCCCGAAGTTGCCCGCTGAAGCAAAGATTTATCACACTAAGGGGCACATTTACTTAGCTCGGGTGAAGGATTAGAATAAAAAATACTTCGAATTTCGAAGTATTTCTTTGGCTACTTCGACCATCGAATTGGCTACTTCGACCTTCGACTACGACTTTGACTTCAAATCGAATGATTTCGAACTAAAAATTGTTCGACTATTCGACCATTCGATAATCAAAGTACTGTCTCTTTAAAAAAAACTTCAACTACTTACTTCGCCACCTAAAACCTACCGAGCATCAATGTTAGCCTATGGGGAAGGTCCCCATAGGCTTTCTAGCCAATTTGGGATTGAAGGAAAATCATTCAATCGATGGATTAAAATCCTTCGAATCGATCGAACGAATTGCGCTAAATCCTTCGACTTCGATATTCGAAGTCGAACAATTTAACTTCAAGGGTCGAATATCGAGGGTTAATTAAGCAGAGTTTTGGTAAGTTATTTCTTAATGAAGGCTTTGCGATTTTAAAGTTTAAGTTGTCTTAGTGGTTTTTTTTTTCTATGCATACTAACGATTTTTTTTTTTTTAAAAATTTGATGTTACTGGTCCTTTAAGGGTGGTGGTGTTTTTTTTCTATGTATACTCACAAATTTTTTTAAAAAAAAAATTTGATGTTACTGGTCCTTTAAGGACAATAACACTTGGGCTGTTATTGTCGTCTCCCTGAAATTGCCATTTTTGGTTGACAAACAGAAAACACTTTCTCACTGAATAGAGTGAAATAGAATTGCAATCACACCATAGTATGTATTTTCAGGCTACAGTGTGAATGCATTAGCAGGGATGGCTCAATTACAGGTATGGGACCTGTCATCCAGAATGCTCGGGACCATGTCCGGACTGAAAATTAAAATAGGCCCTGGCATTTCAGGTACATAGAGGCCCAAACAGCCCCCACCAGCCCACTAAATACTGACTTTCTATGGGACCTTACAGTAGCCCCTCTGGCATTTGCCAGAACCCACAGATTGCCAGTCCGGGCCTGCTCGGGACAGATCTTTCTGTAATTTGGATCTTCATACCTTAATTCTACTAGAAATTTTATTTCTACTGGATTAAAATAAACAGCTCGTCAGGTCAAATTTCTAATTGTCATGTTTTGTATTACTAGTCCATTAAAACTGTGACTGAATGCATTAGCGATACAGGATAATTATACATAAAACTTGAGGTTATATTATTGGGAAATAAATAAACTGGGTGGTATCACATATTTAACCACCCCTCAAACCCTATTTTTCCAATCAGATGAGTGGCCAGAGTTGAGGGATACATGAATTTTATTCACCCAGTCATAGACAAGCATGCTTCCCCACATGGTTCTGATTGGCAAGGATATTTTAAGATAAAATGCACAAAACTAAAGCCACAAATGGGCTGTGTTACAGCCTTTGGCACCGCTCAACCATTAAAAATAATGTGGAACTATTGACTATTACATTTTAATGGGTACTGGGTCCCTCTCATTGAGGAAGGTTCCAGGAGATACAGGAGGTACAGTTCCAACCCTTTGGCACCACTCAACTATCAATAATAATATGGAAGGGCCCTGGGATCCACAATTGACTATTACATTTTGATGGGTACTGGGTCCCTGTGTGATGTCCTTGGGGAAGGGTTCCATGGGATACAGGAGGTACAGTTCAATTCCAACCCTTTGTTGCCGCTCATCCATCAATAATAATATAGAATAGTTGTTATATTGCCCTACACATGAGCCCAGTGTATTGTTTATGTATAGTTTATGTGCCATATGTGCAAAAAAATGTATGGTCTTTTGCAGGCTATCACTCAGAGAAGCCAGCGTTTTTTGGGACTTAGAAAAGTCTGGTGCAAGAGGTAACGTTCAGTAAAATCCACATCATAGTGAATTTGCAGAGTTACGTCCGTTCGCCAGAGTGAAAATTCGCCTGGTGTTAGAGTGCAAAGCACTCTAACTAGATAGCTTCTATCTCCTTCGATAGCGAAGTGCGCCTGCGCCCATTAGGGAATCGGGGAAGTTCCTAAATGACATCACACTGGAGAATTTTCGCTAGCGTTAGTCACTTTGCCCTTTAGGGAATCTGCTCCTTGGTCTCTATTAGATTATAGCAGATCCCATGATGCTAGTGACTTAAAGGGCATGTAAAGGCAAAAAAATAAAATCCCATTTTTACTTTCTTTAATGTAAAAGAAACCTATCTCCAATAAACTTTAATTAAAAAAAATGTGCACCGTTTTTATAAGAACCCTGACTGTATGCAGTGAAATTCTTCTTTCATTTACTGCTTTGGATAGGAATTGTCAGACAGTCCCTAACTGCTCTGCAGGGAAACAATCATACTTATGAACAGCAGGGGGAGCCCGTGCCTTACTTCCCAGCCATGCAGAACTCAAGCAGCTTTGTTTGTTTCCATGTTTTGATAATTTATGACGATCCCTAAGCAGCCCAGACCACACTGAGCATGTGTGTAGTCTTGGTCTTGCAAATATGTTTAACAAAGTTACAAGATGGTGACCCCCTGTGGCCAACTTTGAAAGTATAAATCATTTGTTTGATTAGGCTTGTGGTGCAGTAAGTTTATGTTTAGTATACAAAATACAGCATTTCTAGCCTTATTCTATTTCACACTAGCCTTATTCTATTTCATTTCTAGCCTATCTATTTTACACTTTACTTTCCCTTTAAAAGGCATTGAGTTATTTGATAAAAGATACTAGGTTTGCCCAGGTGCAGTAAACCATAGCAACTATTAAGCAGGAATCATTTACTGGTCAACCGCTTAAAAGCAAACATCTTATTGGTTGTGTCGGAGAAATTCAGTTACAGGTGATCACTAGAGATGAAAGACAAAGTTTATTTGACAAGAGTTCTGTGGATTCTAAACTCACAAGTAAGAATCAAACCCCTCTCATCGTTAACTCTTTTTGCTTTCTATATCCCCTTTTTTTTTTTTAAATGTGTCTGAAAATAAAAAAATTTTAAAAAAAGAAGAGTCAAAACCCGAAATAAAGAGATCGCAAGGTTTTTATAGACTTGTAAAAAGGAATTATTGATGGGAGAGCATAGAGATATCACTCCACAGCTCAGAAAAACAAAGAACGGCTCTTACAGCCAAGCAGGTGGCTCTGCACTCAAGGCCAGGTACTAATGACCAAGGCTAGCTTGAAAATTCAATACATCCAAGAATTTTATTCTCTCTCAGTTGATATTTGGTTACTGCTCCTGGGCAAACTTAGTGAATTTTATAGGTTGTAGAGTTTAATGGGTGCTATTTACCAAGATAGTTCTTTAGTATGTAGCAAAGAAACTGTACTGATAATTCACAAGCGTACAATAAATACAGTGTTTACTTCTTTTTTAAATCTTTAAAGGTGATTAGCAACATGAGAGCTTACAGCGCTGCTAAACTAATATGGTTGGCACTCCTAAAAGGATCTTTTATCTCCATTAAGACACATCAGTAATAGAAAATAAATGACTCCAAAATCCGTGCCTGAAAACAAGGACATAATAATAAAAGAAAGACCTGGACTGTCAGTCAAATTTATGAGCAGTCCTGCACTTGTTTTGTTGAAAATATCGATAATATGTCTTGTGAAGAGAGTTGATAATCCTTTATAAATATTGTTCCAGGCAGTACATGGCTTTGTGACCCATAACAAACAAGCCATTGCCTGCAGGATGTGTGTATGCATAGAGCATATCTGATTAATAGATTCACCTTCCACCTCCGTGATCTTTAGGAGATCTTGTCTGTTTGGCAGTGACACAGACAGAAGTTGGTCATTTACACTGAACCATAGAGCTTCTATTCAGAGGTTCTTTTGACCATCGGAAAAGGAACACAGGAAAAAAGGAATATCCCAAATAAAATGTTTTTAACAATGGCTTGCAAGGCTAGCTTAAGGATGCAGAAAGAAGACATTATTTCCTTCAATGGCCACAAATTAAGCATTCATGTACCAAAACTAACAATGCTTTTATAATGCTGTTTAGGCATTGAACCGGCTCACAAGAGTACAGGGGGGTCTTGGGAATCCCTGAGGCTAGATGCTAAACCCTTTGCTGTACTCAGTGAAGCTTCTAACTACACACACCCTGACTTTCACTATAATAGGATCTAGCCTACCTTTCTGGAACTTCTCCTCCTACCTCAAACTCTTCAGCAATATCCATCCCCACAATAAAAAAGCCCTTACAGTGCTGATCCCTTTATCACTGAGCCTCTTTGCTTGAGTTCCTGTGCATATGGCAAAGGCAATCTGCACAAGCCAGTACCTGACTTCTGGATGACATGTAGGATGCAAACCCTTCTGCTATACTTGGCAGAGCTTCTGACTGTTCTACTACCTACACCCTGAATCCAAACCTAAAGTAAGCTATGACAGCATCTAACCCAGTTCCCCACTGGGATTCAAAACAGGCCCCAACATTGGCTACTCCTCCCAGAAAGGCCTTATAGCCCTACCTCAGGCTCTTCTGCACCATCTACCACCAGAGTGTTGTTTGAGTCCCTACACATGGGGATGACAGGTAGGATATTAAACCTTCTGCTCTACTCGGTGGAGCTTCTGGCTGCTCTACTACCCACAGCCTAACTCCCACTCCTAGAGTAAGTTATGAAATCATCAAGCCTCAAATTGGCTTACCTGGAAGTTCTCTTTCTTCTGAGGGCTTCTAGTCCTACCTCAGGCTCTTTAGCTCCATCTACTACTCCACCAAATGCAGTCTAAAAAGGCTTAATCTTGTGATCCCTCTCCTTTCAAAGAAACACCTAACACCCCTGTTCACAAAGAAACATACAGGTAGTTATTTATAAACACTGTGCAAATTTGGACCTGGACAGTAACCCATCACAACCAGATGATTGCTTTAGTGTTCAACCTAGAGCTGGCTGAAAAAAGCTAATCACTGTGGTTGGTTTGGGTTAAGGCCTGACATATACCCAGTGTTTATAAATGAGCTCTGCAGTTTTTTTCATGGTATGCTTGACCAATAGAGGGGAAATACTCCGCCTCCCAGTTGTGAACAGACTCAGGCCATAGTTGGAGTTAAATTTTAAGGGAATTTATCTAAATAATGGTAAAACCTGTAGCTCTTTATACTGTTTTTTACATTTCCACCCACTTTTTAATCAATGATATGCCTCGCAGGAAAAAAAACATATAATAAAACAAAATAATAATTAGGGAATACTTAAATACATCAGCGATGCCTTGTAATGTTTTGCAAATAGCACAGAAACGAGCTGCACACATTGCAAATAGATAAAGGCTGTTTTTAAAATAATCAGAAACTGGCAATTAAAGAAGAAAGGAACCATTTATTGCTCAAAAAACTTGCAATGCTGCAGCTATTATGCTGGTTATTCACAATAACTGCTTTTTAAATGTGCTCAAAATTAAATATTTTAAGGTCTTTTCCGTTGCTATCTGGAGCACTGAAAAGGGAAAATGATGACTTCTTTTTACCGGGTATCAGAGTAAATTAACCACCAAATAGCCTAGACTTGAATAGATCTATTGAATTTGCTTTGTTTTTGGTTGTGTTTATGTTTCTCAGATTAAATATTCCAATAAATGACATTTGAGAGGCCCTAAAAAAAAGAGAAAAACACACACATTCAGCAAGGTCATATGATAATAAAGGATTTTACTTTTGTGACCCAATATTTGGCTCCTTAAAGGGCATGTAAAGGCAGCGCCGGATTTCAATGTCGGGCGCCCCTAGGCCGCGCGGTCCGACCAGGCGGCCGCACGGTCCTAGCGCCCACCTCACTTCCCCTTCCCAGCGCGCCGGCGAAAAAACGCAGACGCAGCTGCTGTAATTGCATGGGGACGCACACGTCCCCATAATGCGGCTGGGCGGCATGCCGCCCCTATTTTTTTGCCGCCCTAGGCCCGGGCCTATGCGGCCTTGCCGCAAATCCGGGCCTGTGTAAAGGCAAAAAAAATAAAATCCCATTTTTACTTTCTTTAATGAAAAAGAAACCTCCAATATATTTAATTAAAAAATGTGAACCGTTTTTTATAAGAAACCTGACTGTATGCAGTGAAATTCTTCCTTCATTTACTGCTGTGGATAGGAATTTTCAGACGGTCCCTAACTGCTCTGCAGGGAAACAATCATACTTATGAACAGCAGGGGGAGCCCCCACCTTACTTCCCAGCCATGCAGAACTCAAGCAGTTTTGTTTGTTTCCCTGTTTTGATCATTTATGACGATCCCTAAGCAGCCCAGACCACACTGAGCATGTGCATAGTCTTGGTCCTGCAAAGATGTTTAACAAAGTTACAAGATGGTGACACCCTGTGGCCAACTTTGAAAGTATAAATCATTTGTTTGATTAGGCTTGTGGTGCAGTAACTTCATGATTAAGTTTAGTATACAAAATACACTATTTCTAACCTTATTCTATTTTAGACTTTACGTTCCCTTTAAACATTTATTGGGTAAGACACCGGGCCTCATTTATAATGTAATTCCAAAGTGCACAATGCAAAGCTCCATAATACAAAGTTTTTTCCCCAGTATTCTAGCATCATTGCAGGCGCCCGCTATTTTCAAATGCGGCTATTGATATAAGCTTTTGTGAATAGCATCAATGATCGCTTAGTTTTGTGTACTTGGCCTTGAGTTTGGAAATGAGTATGCACGAGCACATTTTTTTTCGCCTGTTTTTTTTTCTTTTTTTCCTGTTTTGGTGCGTGGTAAAAAATGTCACATCTTTGCTAGAATTTCACCATGCAATTTGTTTTACCGGGAAAAATGTGAGAAGAAAAATGCTCATTGACTTCAATACATTTAGCTTAAGAGAAAACTCCTGCTGAATCCAAACGCAGATGGCGCAAGAAAAAAAACTCCATTGACTACAATGAAGTTGGTGCAAAAAACAAAGCCAACAAAAAATGTCCATGGACTTCAAAGAATTTAGTGAAATTTTGCCAATTTTGGATTTCTTCCTTAGTTTCACATATTTTTCAGCAAAGGGGCAGTTTCACTCATCACTATAAAGAAAACATATAAGGTTTCCTTTACCCCATCAAGTGCAGTTGCGGTCCATGCAATTTCCTTGCAGTCAGTTGTTTGTAAAACCACTTTCATTAAAGATACTTCTTGCATTTCCTAACAGTTGTGCTTGGCACTTTAATCGAGTGCTGCTGCACCTATTGATGCGGTAGGCGGTAGCTGCAGGGTTCCCTTTGTGCCTAGAGTCAATAGACTCACACTCACAACACTGTAAATGATGCCAAATGGACCAATTTTCATTGAAATGAGCGAACGGTTGCCTTAATTCTGGCAAATTGTACGCAATTGTGGTAAGTGCAGCACAATTGCGCCAAGCGTAATCCCCTTCGACTACTACGTACTTCGAATTAGCAAATATATCCACAGACCTTCCACTGACAGCTGCACTTTTGCATTTTAGCACTTTGGTTTGTGAATGAGCATCCAATGTATCAGTAGATTGATCAGTATTTCTTATTGTCATATAATGAATTAAAGGTTAAGTAAACCTTTAAAATAAGTGAATGTACAATTGACGGGAGTGCTATTCTAAGAACGTTTGCTATGTACATTTATTATTTATTATGTTTTTATTGAAAGATTTTAAAGGATACATGTACTTTTAAGATGAATGACTTGTGTTACAACAGCGCTGCCTGCTGGTCAGTTTCCAACCAGTCTGACCAGCAAGTAGTCAAGGAAGTTGTCAGGAGAAAGAAAGAGGCTGCTCTGATGTTTTTCTGCTTAGGAAAACAATTAGAAACCTTTCTCACATCTTTCCTAAGCAGAAGAACATCAGAGCAGCCTCTTTCTTTCTCCTGACAACTTCCTTTACTACTTGGTGGTCAAACTGGTTGGAAACTGACCAGCAGGTGGCGCTATTGTAACATAAGTCATTCATATTAACGGTACATGTATCCCTTAATGTCTTAGAATAGAAGCAAAATAAATAATGAATGTACATTGCAAAAGTTCTTAGAATAGCACCCACATCAGTTTTACATTTACTTATTTTAAAGGTTTACTTATCCTTTAAGGGGTAGGTTTATTAATGATCAAGTTGTGTTTTCCTCCAAAATTCAAGTTTTTAAGGTGGTCAAAAATAGATTTTTCTAGTTAACTAAAATTTTTAGAGATTTATTATACCCCGACCCTGGAAATAGGTAGATTCCGAAAATACACCATCTAAAACCTGTTGAGGTCATGTAGGAATCAATGGCAGAGGTCCATTGAAACATTTGTTAATAGACTTCACAATGTGTACATTCTTTTCCCGGAGGGTTTTTCCTTAAAACTCGATCAATTCGATTTTTTTTTTTTTTTTTGCTGAAAACTGGATTAATCTGAGTTTTCGTGCTTTGTAACTCGAACTCGCTGAAACTAGTTTTTTTCTTAAATAAGAAACCATTCGAGTTGTGAGTTCATTCGAGGGATAAAAAGCCCTAAAATTCGACCTTTGATAAAGGTTTGTATGGATCCACCGCTCTCATCAAATGTAATGTGCACACTAAACTGGAGGGGTGGGGCATTGGGGTTTTCTTATAATAATTGTAACTTAAAAGAGAAGTAAAATGGGAACAAAGAAGCAGTTTGCAACATAGGCACTATACTATTATTACAGCAGCATAAATGTCTGTAATGTTACTCTAATGAGCTCTGGGAGAGTGGAGTAAGAGGTTTTTTTCCATTAACTTTAGTATGTTAGAGAATGGCAAATTCTAAGCAACTTTTTAATTGGTCTTCATTATTTTTTTTTTATATCGTTTTTTAATTTTTTTAAAATAAGCTGTTTCCAGCTTCCAAAGTGGGGTCACTGACCCCATCTAAAATGTTATTGCTACTTTTCATTACTCATCTTTCTATTCAGGCCTCTCCTATTCATATTCCAGTCTCTTATTCAAATCACTGCATAGTTACTAGTAATGTTCCTACTAAGCTGTGCACTCGAGCACTTAGCATACACAACAAGCCTTTTAAGTACTGCCTTGGAGCTGGCTAGAGAGCTTGGATATATCAAATGCTTAAAATGACCCAGATTCTTACATGAGTTGATTCATGCAGATTAGTTCCTGAGCAGAGTCTGCTAATCAAGTCCTTACCTGTCTGATCTTCCAGCAAGAGCGTGAATAAAATCATAAGAATCATTTACTAAAACATTTGCACGTGCTGGGGTTCCAAAATAAATGCAACGTAGAGCACATATTGGGGCAAATTCACTAAAGAGCGAATTTTCACCTGCCAAGGCTTTGCCACATTTCGTGCCACTTCAATTCTGCCTAGCGAAACTTTGTTAGTACTCTAACGCTTCATTTTGATAGGGCGGACATATATATATATATATATATATATATATATATATATATATATATATATATATATATATATGTATATGTATATATGTCTTTATTACAGATGTTGGTGCAAATACTTGAAGTGGCCACTTATTATTACACATGTCCAAGGAAGCAAAATAAAGACAAAAGAGATATTCTAATGCCGTAGCCATGAGCCCACCCTAAAACAAATGTAGCATGCCCCTCAAGTCGAAGTCAAATCGTTCAATCAATCACTGAAATCCTTCAAAACGTTCGCTCGAATGATTTTACTTCGAACGCAGGATACCCATATTGGATGAAAAAAACTTCGACTTCGATATTCAAAGTATTTTTAACATCGAAATTCGACCCTTGATAAATCTGCCACTTTTAGGGGCAGATTTATCAAGGGTTGAATTTCGAATAAAAAAAACTTCAAAATTCGAATAAACAAAAACCTACCAAAATGTATTAAAAAAATCGAAGGGTTTTCGTTTTTGTTCGAATTTGAATTGTACGAATCGAAGTAACATCGTATTCAATCAAATTCGATTCAAAGTTTTTCTAAAAAAAAATTAGATTCTTCAAAGTCCACTAAATGACTCCAAATAGGTTCTAGGATGGCCCCCATAGGCTAAAACAGCAATTCAGCAGGTTTCAAATGGGGAATGGGCAAAGTCTAATTTTAAAGAGACAGTACATGATAAAATCGAATTTATATATATATTTATATAAACTATAGTAGTGTTTCTGAAGCAAACACAGCAGTTTTACCAGTGCAGGGCAACACTGCATCATATTTTTATTACTTTAATAAACTTTCATTTTTTGATTTTACTGTTCCTTTAAAACAAAAATTAGTAATACTTACAACTTTTGAAGAAAATCCTGCTTTAAAATATGAAAAAACACCAGCGTTTTTTTTTACAACTTTTATGACTTTCCGGCATACAGGATATGACGTCATAAGATTGAGGAGGATGTAGCTTCATCTTATCAGTTCGTCAGGTCTAAGCTGGAGAAGGAAACTCTGGCGAAAGAGGTAATGTTATTTGAAATTCGCACTTTAGCAAATTTGCCGAGTAACGATCATTCGCCTGGCGATAACTGCTCTAGCGACAGTCTCTTTTGCTAGTGAATTGTCCTATACGCCTGTTAGTAAATTGGTGATGTCCCTGCGGTGGGTCTTCTACGACTGCCACTTTGCCCCTTTTAGTAAATCTGGCCCGTTGTCTCAATTCATTAAGGTAATTGCTTGCAGACACCCTCCTGAACTTGGTTGACAATGCTTCCATCATACCTCTTCTAGTGAATGGTGCCAAGCTACACCTACGGACACTTGGGAACCCATGGAGATACCACCACCAAGGATTTGCTCCAGTGTTCCCACAGTAGGCGGCATCAAGAAGTTTATCATCAGTCTTGCCCATGCACTTCTCATGTGAACCCCACTCTCAAAATTGCATCTTGCATCTGTTCTGACACAAACTGCAACAAGAAGGTATTTTTCCGCCTATTGAAAGAGTGAGATTTAATATATAGAGAAACCTTCTGCAGAGATAGGAAGCCTATAATACATAAGCCTTGATCGCTTACAAAATGCATCTGTACACAGGATCCATTGTTCCTCGGGGCTAACAACCTTAAGAAATATTTGAAACAGCAAAAGATTTTATTTCTGATGCCTTTTTTTCCACTCCGGTGAATTATTTTGGAATCAGAGATGGGTTGCCTTGGCCCTTTGCTTATTAAGGGAAAGCTTGGAACTCGCATGGTCTCCTGGTAGCATTTGTCATCCTTGTCTCCAAAAATGGCTGCTCCACATTTCTAACACATATACGCTGACAGAAGTCTCTATGAGCCCGGGAGAAAAGGAAGAATACATTATTCCCTGGCTGTCAGAGGCTTCTGCATTATATTACCTTGTCATGGCTTGCTGGTTTTTATGGCAGGATTAGGGTGACATTAAATTGATGAAGGGGGACACAGTTCAACATGGTCAGCTTTAACATAGTCCCAATCCTGGAGCCGGGGGAAGAATGAACCAATTGTAATTGTCCTAATGATTATGTCTGTCTTTTAATAAGAAGTAGTGTATATACAGTATTTACTTCTCTTTAGTGATGAGCGCATTTGACCTGTTTAGCGAAACTGCTGAAAAATATGCATAAATGCGAAAAATTTGCGCAACATATTGAAGTCAGTGGGCGTCAAGAAATTTTTTTTTTCTTTATTTATTCTTAAGGCGTCTTTTTTTTGTCCAAATGCATTAAAGTCAATGGGCGTTTTTTCTTAAGGTGACTTTTTTGTCCAAATGCATTAAAGTCAATGGGCGTTTTTTTCTTAAAGGGCATGTAAAGGCAAAAAAATAAAATCCCATTTTTACTTTCTTTAATGAAAAAGAAACCCATCTCCAATATACTTTAATTAAAAAATGTGCACCATTTTTATAAGAAACCTGACTGTATGCAGTGAAATTCTCCCTTCATTTACTGCTGTGGATAGGAATTGTCAGATGGTCCCTAACTGCTCTGCAGGGAAACAATCATACTTATGAACAGCAGGGGGAGCCCCCACCTTACTTCCCAGCCATGCAGAACTCAAGCAGCTTTGTTTGTTTCCCTGTTTTGATCATTTATGACGATCCCTGAGCAGCCCAGACCACACTGAGCATGTGCATAGTCTTGGTCTTGCAAAGATGTTTAACAAAGTTACAAGATGGTGACTCCCTGTGGCCAAAATCATTTGTTTGATTAGGCTTGTGGTGCAGTAACTTCATGTTTATGTTTAGTATACAAAATACAGCATTTCTAGCCTTATTCTATTTTAGAGTTTACTTTCCCTTTAAGGCGACTTTTTTTGTCCAAATGCATTAAAGTCAATGGGCGTTTTTTCTTAAGGCGACTTTTTTTGTCCAAATACATTAAAGTCAATGGACTTTTTTTTTCTTAAGAGTACTTTTTTGTCTAAATGCATTAAAGTCAAGGGGCGGTTGTTTTGTCACTGCATTTTTTTCTTTTTTTGTCGCAATGAATTTTTTTTTGTTGCCTGACTTTTTTGTTGCAAAATGTTTTGACCCGCAGCAAAATGAGTTGCACAGCAAATTTTTTACACGGTTACATGAAAAATTTAGCCCACGCCAAAACTCAAAAGTTTGCTTTGAATCTAACTATGCTGAATTTTTTTGCTCATCGCTACTTTTCTTTTGAATGGTTATTGTTCCTGATAAAAGAGTGATATGGGTACGAGGGTCTAAAAAGGGGAGAAAAGTCCACCACAAAATAACAAGCGTGGGATGTTAATATACAGTACTTACCTATATATATGGCAATTCGTTTCATTTAGTCTAATGCAGAATACTGGCACTGCACATGCTCAGTACTGCTGTTGAGAAGTTCAGGGTTTGAAGGAAATCATTACAGAAAAGCTGATGCTACTGGGTTGATTATTAAAGAACAACTAAGGCCTAAGTAAAGAAGTAGCTAGAAATGTTGTACATTATGTTTTGTGCTTCTGTACCAGCCCAAGGCAACCACAGCCCTTTAGCAGTAAAGATTCGTGTCTCCAAAGATGCCCCAGTAGCTCCCCATCTTCTTTTCTGCTGATTCACTGCACATGCTCTGTGCTGCTGTCACTTACTGAGCTTAGGGACCCACTCACAATATACAGTAGACATAGAATAGAAATGTCACAATATAAGGCTGATTAGTAATTAATACAGATAATTACTACATGGCAGCACAGAAACCAGTGCAATTAGCATCAGAATTTAATAATTAGCCTTGTAGCCTACCTGTATATTACAGGCCAACCTCATTTTCAGCTGCTCAGAGCCCACTGAGCATGTGAGTGTCACAGACACTTTCCAAGATGGTGACCCCCTGTGACACGTTTGAAGTCCTGGATCATTGATGCTATTGACAAGCTGAAACTTTAGGCTGGTGCAATACGTTCAGTATATAAAATATTGCATTTTAAGCCACATTCATTTTTAGGGTTTAGTTCTCCTTTAATCAATAAGAATGTGCTGATTTCTAATGCTTATATTTAGCATCTAAACTGATTGCTGATCAGTCTTCTATGGAGAATTTTAAACAGGTATGGGACCTGTTATCCAGAATGGTTAGGACCTGGGGGTTTCCTGATAAAGGATCTTTCCATAATTTGGATCTTCGTACCTTAAATCTACTAGAAAATCCTGTAAACATTAAATAAACCTAATAGGCTGGTTTTGCTTCCAATAAAGATTAATTACATCTTAGTTGGGATCAAGTTCAAGCTACTGTTTTATTATTACAGAGATAAGGGAAACATTTTTAAATAATGAATTATAACAGAAGCCAAAAACAAAAGGATTTAGTGGTCCTCCAAATTCTTCTGTTAAAACAGCCTCTTAATGATTGGGAGAAGAATTTTCCCAGGCACAGAAGGCATTATAACTGGTACAGTGCTGGTTTCTAGAGCGGCCAAGGCAATGTCCTTTCTATAAAACCGACAGTAAATGGGTAATCCTCTGTAATAAAAGGATCAGCCGTGGGGATACGGGTGAGAAAATTCCATTCTTGCTTTAGCCCTGAGCTGTTGTGTTGGTGAGTGGCAGCTGGGCAGTGGGTTGAGGAATAAATAGGGGGAATATGGATATGATGAATAAGCAAGCAGCAATCTCCAGGCAGGGGGATATTCACATTACAGGTGATTTATGTTCTGAGTTTTAAACGTATGCGCGGCTGTTATGCCGTAGCCGGGCTAATCAAATTCTCTGCAGATAGAAATGTATATTTTTGGCATCATGTAAAGACAAGGACAACATGTGCTCACCCAAGGGGTCAGACAAGTGGTGAATATGCAATGAGTTCTCCTTGACAGGCCATCTTTAAAACATTTATTTTAGTCACTTTCAATTATGAATGGTCACATCAATGGCAACCTTTTCACAGAGGGGCTTTAGAATGATTTGTAATTCAGCACTCAGTGAGGCCTGTGTTTCTGTAATTACCACTTTCAACCAAAGCACCTTGCCAGTCTCAGAAAAACGACATCTTGGGTTATACGGAAGGAGAATATTTGGTTCATTTGCAGATTATCAGGTCACTAGGACCCGAGAGGGAGGTTCTGGGGGGACGATGACTTTTGCACAGTAATATAGATTGCCGATTATCCACAGCTTTTTTAGTGGTTACGAAGAGAACCTGTAGAACTTTGATGAATGCCATTTGGTTGGCGGTCCTCTGATGATAGTCGGGCAGAACAATGAGTACTTGATTTAATTTCAGCCTGGAACTACCTACAGTGGGTTGACCCAAAGGACTCCCTGTTTTACCTGCATGTTGGGCAGGTTTGGGCCAAGAAATTGAACCCCATGTGGGTGGCAGGTTAAACATCAAACATGGCCCCATGTATAATATGTAATAGTGCTACGGTGGCTCATGTTGCCCATAAATGGTTCATAAAGTAGAAGAGGACTTTGTGGCTTTTATAGGAAAGAGATTTCCCTGGCCAACACAATTAGACAACCATTCAAGGGATGAAAGTACTGTATATCTGTATTTTAGCAGTTATTCTGCATGAAGTTTGGTACCCCACACCTGTCGCTTTAATGGTGGTCTTGTCCCTTTAAAAAAAATGGGTGCTGGTCTGGGCAATCTCTCTCCTTTAAAAGCTACAAGTGGGTTGGTTTAAGCCAGTGAAATCAATATTTATCTTGGAAATCTCTCTACTATAAAGCTATTGTAGGGGGGGATTAAAGGGTTTGTTCACCTATAAATTAACGTTTAGTATGATGTAGAGAGTGATATTCTGAGACAATTTGCAACTGGTTTTTATTTTTTATTATTTGTGGTTTTTGAGTTATTTAGCTTTTTATTCAGCAGCTCTGCAGTTTGCAATTGCAGCAGTCTGGTTGCTAGGGTCCCAATTACCTTGTATTGATTTAAATAAGAGACTGGAATATAAATAGGAGAGGGTCTGAATAGAAAGATGAGTAATAAAAAGTAGCAATAACAATATGGGGCCGATTCATCAAGCTCGAGTGAAGGATTCGAAGTAAAAAAACTTTGAATTTCAAAGTGTTTTTTGGGCTACTTCGACCATCGAATGGGCTAGTTCGACCTTCGACTACGACTACGACTTCGAATCGAAGGATTCGAACTAAAAATCGTTCGACTATTCGACCATTCGATAGTCAAAGTACTGTCTCTTTAAAAAAAACTTCGACCCCCTAGTTCGGCAGATAAAAGCTACCAAAGTCAATGTTAGCCTATGGGGAAGGTCCCCATAGGCTTGCCTAAGTTTTTTTGATCGAAGGATATTCCTTCGATCGTTGGATTCAAATCCTTCGAATCGTTCGAATCGAAGGATTTAATCGTTCGATCGAAGGAATAATCCTTCGATCGTACGATTGCAGAATTTGCGCTAAATCCTTCGACTTCGATATTCGAAGTCGAAGGATTTCAATTCCTAGTCGAATATCGAGGGTTAATTAACCCTCGATATTCGACCCTTGATGAATCGGCCCCTAAATGTTTAGCCTTACAGAGCATTTGTTTTTTTAGTTTGGGGTCAGTGACCCCATTTGAAAGCTGGAAAGAGTCGGAAGAAGAAGGCATAGCATTCAAAAACTATAAAAATTAATAATGAAGACCAATTGAAAAGTTGCTTAGAATTGCCGCTTCTATAACATGCTAAAAGTTAATTTAAAGGTGAACCACCCCTTTAAGCGCTGTGAAACCAATCCCTTGGTAAAGAGACACTTATGACAGAAATGCATGTTGGGAAAAGACCTAAAGAAAACTTTAGGCTTTTTCATTGGCGTATTTGCATTTAAACGATCGTTTTTAATTTTGAAGTTTTTCAAATTTGAAATTCGACCCTTGATAAATATGCCCCTTAGTTGATACATTTCTTATCTTTGTCCCTGCTGAGCTGAATGCCTGAGTTTCATTAGAGGCAGCTGCTAATACTCCAGAGATGCTGCTGAGAAATGGATCAACTAAATGTTGTAAAATTGTAACAGTTCACAGTCTGCGCCTGAATTACTGAGTGTCAGACTCAAACACCAGAGACAGGGACATTCAACTTTAAACTTGGAAAAACTGTAAAAAAATAAAAAACGGAAAGTAATTGAAAAAAGTCTGGGGAACAATCTAAAAACTACAGAATTGAAAAAAGTGTTTGGAAGGTGAACAATCTTTAAGCCCTGCAGAATATGTTGGTGCTATATAAATAATAGTATCGATATACATTGCAGGAGCTTGAGCAAAGCCGATGTTAAATCCTCACATCCTTAATCATGGCTCTTTTCATTACCCAACACCAGAGGAGCAGGTACAGAGTTTTGGAGACTTTTGTTTTCTGCTCTTGCCACCGATGATCAATTCATTCCCCAATGGCATGTGAAGCCCTTCTAATCTTCTTCCTTTGGAGTCCTTAACAGAACTTCCTTGGACTTTCTAGTTCTAGTAACAAGACATTACTTTTTTTTTAATCAGTGGTACCATACTCCCTCTTCCCACAGACACAGACAAATGGCATCATAAAGTTGGTGGAAATAAAAGAGGGTGGCATGGAAGCGAATTCTTGATCATCGTATTCTTGTGATCTTTTATTTAGGTGAACCAGGAATAAAGCTGCAGCACAAATTGGGTTCTGAGCACCGAGAAACACAAGACATATATCATATATCAGCTCATACGATAACATTACGTTGTTTAAGAAGTTTCTCTACTGTTTATTCCCATGTTTATCAGTTAAAAGCCAACATGTTTACTGGTGATTTAAAGGCTAACCTTTTAGATTCTTCTAATTGGTTCCAAATTCAGTATCCCTGAATTGAACCCTCTCCAGGGTCGGATTATGATTGCTATTCCTAGTTACCCCTTCCCAATGCTGCTTGGTTGGGTTCCTTAGTTGCTTTGATCTCTTGGCCTTTTATGTTACGGCTGAGGGACCTCTACACAAAATCAGAAAGCAGAAATCCTCGTCCAGCCTTGCACCAGGGGCTCGGCTATTCATCTCTCTCTCTCACTGGGGACAGAAAGAAAGGGATCTCTGCTGTGAGTAAAGGTTGATAGTAGAACATTGGAAAGTGGAGCTGACCGGCACTCAAACGGATCCACAGGACCAGAGATATTCAGTTAAAAAATTATTTTATTGGTAGAAAAATGTAAAATATAGCTGAATCTCCATCCACCCTACGCGTTTCGCACCCCTCAGGGTGTTTAGTCATGGGCTTTCCAATGTTCTGCTGTACCGCTCCCTAAAGCTGGGGGTCTGAGGCTGGTGCACCCGGACCACTTTTACTATTTGGTGAGTGATTATATATCTAATTCTGGAGCACCTTGTCCTTTTTCTAACCATTTAAAGGTTGATAGTTCCAACATACCATAACAAAAGTTGAGAGAGACATTTCCCAACCCACAGATATGCTAGAGACTTTGGAAATCTCATGGGAACTCTGTGTTGATGCCACACTCTTACCAAATTCTAAAGAGTGTAGCAACAATTATCATCGATAATCAATTATCATCAAGGATAAGTTAAATTTCAAATACCCATTGGTAATGTAGTGCCCCCTTTGATCTTGTAATTCATCTCTGGAGTCTTGCTGCCCCTGTTTATGATGCACCATTGGGTTCAGAGAGCTGGACAACTCAATGGAGAATCAAGGTGTTTTATGGGTTGTACATTGCAAGGAGATGCTAAAACACGTTCAGGGGCAGATTTATCAAGGGTCGAATTTTTTCAAAAGCCCATCAAAGGACTCCAAATTGATTGAAGGAGGTCCCCATAGGCTAAAATACCAATCTGGCAGGTTTTAGATGGCGAATAGTCACATTTGAATTCTTAAAGGGACAGTGCATGATAAGTTTCAAAATTCTAATTTTGAATTTTTTTTTAATTTTTTTTAAAATTTGAATTGAATTTGGAATATTCCCTAGTCAAATTACACTAAGGGGCAGATTTATCAAGGGTTGAATTTCGAATTTGAAAAATGTCAAAATTCGAATTCACAAAGAACAATCGAAGTTAAATTGAAGGGTATTTTTGGCCGAATAGGTCCATTTCGATCATATGTATAGATATATATATATATATATCTATATATATATATATATATAAATATATATATATATATATATATACATATATAATATATATATATTGTTTTTCGACCGAATTCGAATTGTATGAATTAAAACTTTAACTTTTCAAAGTCCACCAATTGACTCCAAATATGTTCTAAGAGGTCCCATAGGCTAAAACAGAAATTCGGTAGGTTGAAGTTGGCGAATGGTCGAAGTCGAATTTTTAAAGAGACAGTACATGATAAATTTTGATATTCGAATTTTCGAATCGAATTTGTACTATTCCCTAGTCAAAGTACACAAAAAATAGCTGGAAATTCAATTTTTTAATTCAAATTTTTACTTCGACCCTTGATAAATCTTAATGTCACCCTTGAGAAAAGTCCAATTAGCACTACTATGTACTACAGTTATGGGATCCATTATCCAGCAAACCCATTATCCAAAAGCTTCAAATTACAGGAAGAGCGTCTCGCCTTGACTCCATTTTTTATTAAATAATTACGATTTTAAAAATGTTTTTCCTTTTTCTCTCTAAAAATTAAAACTGCACCTTGTACGTGATCCAAACTTAGATATGATTAATCCTTATTAAACGTGAAACAATCCTAGCGAGTTTATATAATGTTCAAATTAATTTTAGGCAGACAATGTTTGGAGAGACATATTATGGAAAGATCCCTGGTCCTGAACATTCTGGAAGATAGGTCCCATGCTTTCATTTAAAACTAATGATAATGATGGAAAGATATATAATATGACCTTTTCCAGTCACCCTACATTTGTTTTATCTATTCTCTACATTGCTGGTGAATAAAAGGCTGATCCACTTAGGACAAAGGTATCTAGGAGAGATGAAAAGGGGATAAACCTTAATCCCATTCTCTGTTGTTAATGAAAGCCCTAGTTCTAAACTGGTCCGTCAAGAGAAAATGAACTTATTTTATTATGAATGCACCAGGAGAATATTGGAGAGCTGTGAGGATTACAGAATTCTGCAGAAATGTATTTTCAGTACCCTGGACAGCAGACCTTCATTGCAATCTGTGCTCAGAGAACAACTTTGGTGCCTTAGAATACAGAAATAAATGACTTCATCTAAACTGCTGGAATTCAGAAAAAAATATTGCTTATTCTAAACTGTGACCAAACACCTCTTGTTCCCTGAAAGAATAAATGTCTTTAATGAACAGATAGAAATTGGCTGGAGCTGAAAGGGAAATTATCATCAATGCTTATATTTATTGTCTGAGATTAGTATAATATTTAGTCCAGTAGAGCAGTTTGTGGATAAGTTGATTCACATTCATTTTGTATTTTGTAGCCACTTTTAATCCAATAGTTATGCCCTCTTTACTTTCTTTGGCAAAGCAACGGTTCAACAGTTCATATTTCAAGACTCTCGCTGTCTTCTGTAGCAATGTTACTCCATCCATGTTGAGTTGTAGCCCATTGAGTGCAATGGGATCCTTCCCCATTTTACCATACCAAATGGAAATATGTCTTGGGGGCAGATTTATCAAGGGTCAAATTTCGAAGAAATGGGAGGGTTTTTTTAACTCCCATAACTTCGAAATTCAAATTAAAAATTACCTAAATCTTAATTCATCAAAAAATTGAAGTTTTTTTTTTTTTGGCCGAATAGGTCTGTTTCTGATCGAATAGGTCAGTTTTTTTTCCAATCAAATTCAAATCGTATGAATCGAAGTAACATCACATGAGATCTAATTCGATTCAAAGTTTTTCCCAAAAAAAACTTAGCTTTTTCAAAGTCCACCAATTGACTCCAAATAAAACAGCAGGTTTTATATGGCGAATGGTCGAAGTCGAATTTATAAAGAGACAGTACAAGATAAATTTCAATATTCGTTTTTTTTACTTTTTTTCAAATTTGAATAGAATTGGGACTATTCCCTAGTCAAAGTACACAAAAAATAGCTCAAAATTCGAATATTTTCAATTCAAAAATTCACCTCGACCTTTGATAAATCTGCCCCTAAAATTCAAATTTTCAATTTAAATTCAATGTGAATTAAATTTTCAATTTAAATTTAAAAATTCGAAATTCCAATTTCGAATTTCACATTTTGAATTTCAAATTTCGAATTTAAAATGTAAAATTTAGATTTTTCACGTTCATATGCGAGTTTTTAATTTGAGATTTCAAATATAAAAATTTGAATTCTCAAGTTTAAATTCGTTTTGAATTTTTTTTTAAATTAATTACAAAATTACTGCTGTAAAACCACTGATTAGTAAAATATATTGTTTTTAAAAAAGCTTCCTCATATGGCGAAGGATACTACTTCATGTAGGGGTGAAACTACTGCTTTCAGTCTCTCTTATCTCACACCCACTCCTGCAAAAACTAAAAGCCTTCTCTTTCTTAAAATCTCATCTCCTGCACTGCTCAGGTGTGATTCTGCTTGACTTTTCCTGCACTAACGATCCAGCTCTGGGGATTAAACGGTTAATCTTGCAAGCAGTCCTGGCACAGATCATTCTATTTGTGCAAGGAAGGCAGGCAGGCAAGGGCCACGCATTATCAAGTAAGGCAGAGTAAGTTAAAAGCACCATTAAAAAAAAAATGAGCAGCACAGAGCGGTGCAGAAGAGGAGTGTTGCAATGTGATGGAAGAGAGGAGGAGTTATTGTATAGTCACATACCTGAACATGAACACATACCTGAACATGAACACTGTAAACTATACCAACGTAGTATAAACCGACACCACCATTTAACTGTGCCGGATTGACAAGCCGCAAGAGACCATAGGAACATGTCCAACACTCTCTTAAAGGAGAAGTGACCTACGCCCAATTTACATAGAAAGATGTCACATTGAGAGAAAATGGTCTAAAGGCATATTTTGATGAAGAATTCAATTATGCTAAAGCCTGAGGTGTCACCGAACCTTTAGTGGCAGATTTATCAAGGGTCGAATTTTGAAGTAATGGGATTTTTTTTTCAACTCCCATAACTTCGAAATTTTAATTAAAAAAAATCGACCAAAATTTTAAAAAAAGTTTTTTTTGCGGGTCAATAGTCTGTTTTCCTTCAAATTGTACGAATCAAAGCAAAATCGCATTAGATCAAATTCAATTCTAAGTTGTTTTTTTTTTAAAAAAAGTCCACCAATTGACTCCGAATAGATTCTAGGAGGTCTTCCCATATTACGGAAAGATCCCCGGTCCTGAACATTCTGGAAAATAGGTCCCATGCTTTCAATTCAAACTAAAGACAATGATATTATATATATATATATATATATATATATATATATATATATATATATATATATATATATATATATATATATATATATATATATATATAGAAAAATGAGCCTGGTGCACGCAGAACACTGGTCAGAACACTGGAACACAAAAATTGTATAATCAATAAAGAAAATAATCCGCACTCATGGGTCTTTGTGATACAAAAAACTTCTTAGTGTTTATTCGTTTATTGAATAAACACTAAGAAGTTTTTTGTATCACAAAGACCCAAGAGTGCGGATTATTTTCTTTATTGATTATATGTGTGTGTATATATATATATATATATATATATATGTATATAAGATATATGATATGACCTTTTCCAGTCACCCTACATTGTGTTTTATCTATTCTCTACATTGCTGGTGAATAAAAGGCCGATCCACTTAGGACAAAGGTATCTAGGAGAGATGAAAAGGGGATAAACCTTAATCCATTCTCTGTTGTTAATGAAAGCCCTAGTTCTAAAATGTTCCGTCAAGAGAAAATGAACTTATTTTATTATGAATGCAACAGGAGAATATTGGAGAGCTGTAAGGATTACAGAATTCTGCAGAAATTTTTTTTTCAGTACCCTGGACAGCAGACCTTCATTGCAATGTGTGCTCAGAGAACAATTTTGGTGTCTTAGAATACAGAAATAAATGACTTCATCTAAACTGCTGGAATTCAGAAAAAAATATTGCTCATTCTAAACAGTGATCAAACACCTCTTGTTCCCTGAAAGTATAAATGTCTTTAATGAACAGATAGATTTTTCTGGAGCTAAAAGGGAAATTATCGTCAATGCTTATATTTATTGTCTGAGATTAGTATAATAATTAGTCCAGTCGAGCAGTTTTGGGATCAGTTTGATTCACATTCATTTTGTATTTTGTAGCCACTAGTCCAATAGTTGCACACTCTTTCCTTTCTCTGGCAAAGCAACGGTTCAACAGTTCATGTTTCAAGACTCTCACTGTCTTCTGTAGCAATGTTACTCCATCCATGTTGGGTAGTGGCCCAGTGAGTGCAATGGGATCCTTCAGTATTGGCAAGTAAGCATCTCACTATACCTGATTGTGTGAAAATACCTTATGATGTGTCTTCAGTGCAGGAAAGTCCATCTAATGTCATTGTGCCATGCTACTGTGCCTCTATCAGACCATGAGGCTCACACTAGATACTACGAAATGATGTCTGGGCGCTGGTTGGTTAGAAAGTCAAAGATAAAAGACACATCAATGTCATACTGTATGTTTGTTAGGTCATTTTGCTGTAGACATGTCCTCCTGCTGTTCCTACAGGTGCCTGTTGTGTTGTAGATCTTCTCATATTGATTATAGGCCTGTTACTGACCTTGCTTTGTATGCTGACTGCTCTGACCTGGACATAGTCTTGCCTGGACCTGAACTTTGGGCCTTTGAGCTAACATCAGCTCATCTAGCTTATCCTGCCTCTCCAGTACCAACCTTACTACATTGTCTAAACTGCCTGTGCCTAATAAACTGTATCTCCTATTTAAATACCAATCCTGCCTGTATCACCATTTATGCTTCCTCCTACGATGGCTCTTCCAAACTCTGGTTAACTCTGTGTTCGCTTTATTTTACCATACCAAATGGAAATATGTCTTGGTGTGTGCTAGGCTCCCTTTATCTACATGAGCTATATTGAATGACATGGCCATATGTCTGGGAGTCACACCACCAGAAGGTAAAGCTACTTATATACACAGGGTGTGCACCCAATTTCAAACCTTTGTTCCAACGGTTCGTCCTGCAGCCTGAAAACTATAGACAGCAAGAGAAGTGATCTAATGTTGGCAGGATTTATTCTCCCTAGTAATTAAGATGTTTGGATGATTGTTCGATCTAAATTTAAGGTTTAAGGACCTGTTTATACCAAGGTCCTGCTGCTTGTTTATTATATCACCTTGATGCTGATGGGTCCTCCTACTGTTCCTGTGCTATAGATCCTTCTGGTATTGATAATAGGCCTGTTTCTGACCCTGCATTGTATACTGACTGCTCTACACCTCTTGTCTGGATCTGAACTTTGAGCTTGTTAATCTTTATGCAAACTTTTGCCTAACCTGGGGGTCCCCAACCTTTTCACCCGTGAGCAACATTCAGATATAAATAGAGTTGGGGAGCAACACAAGTATGAAAAATGGGAAATAAATGCTGTGATTGGCCATTTGGTAACCCCTATGTGGACTGGCAGCCTACAGGAGGCTCTGTTTGACAGTACACCTTGTTTATATATAACCAAAACTTGCCTCCAAGCCTGGAATTCAAAAATAAGCTCCTGCTTTGAGGCCACTGAGTGCAACATCCAAGGGGTTGGTGAGCAACATGTTGCTCATGAGCCACTAGTTGGGGATCACTGGTCTAACCATTGCTTATCCTGACTCCTTCACTACCTACCTTAGTCCCTTGTCTTGCCTGGTGGTGTCTAATAAACCCTCTATCTTGTTTTCAAGTTCAGGTCCTGCCTGTATATTAGTTTATGCTTCTTACTTGGTCCATACTTCCAAACGTTGGTCTAGCAGCCTTGACACAGTCAGATGAAAGAGTCAAATCTTCCCTTGGAGTTCTATTGTATTAGTAATTATAGGATAAGTAAACCTTTAAAATAAGTAAATGTACAATTGATGAGGGTGCTATTCTAGGAACTTTTGCAATGTGCATTTATTATTTATTTTGTTTTTATTCTAAGATATTAAGGGATACATGTACTGTTAATATGAATGACTTGTGTTACAACAGCGCCACTTGCTGGTCATTTTCCCACCAGTCTGACCACCAAGTAGTCAAGGAAGTTGTCAGGAGAAAGAAAGAGTCTGCTCTGATGTTCTTCTGCTTAGGAAAGATTTGAGAAAGGTTTCTATTTTTTTTCCTAAGCAGAAGAACATCAGAGCAGCCTCTTTCCTTCTCCTGACAACTTCATTGACTACTTGGTGGTCAGACTGGTCAGAAACTGACCAGCAGGTGGCGCTGTTGTAACACAAGTCATTCATATTAAAAGTACATGTATCCCTTAATATCTTTCAATAAAAACAAAATAAATAAAAAATGTACATAGCAAACGTTCTTAGAATAGCACTCCCGTCAAATTTACATTCACTTATTTTAAAGGTTTGCTTAACCTTTAAGCTTGGATTTCCTACTTTGGAAATAGGGGAGATTTAGTGGAGGGTTATATCCCCTTTAATAGAGCGTATGGACCACAGTGGCCAGATTTACTCTATAAATCCCTGAGGCTTTAATAGATTTGAATAGCAGAGCAGACCTTGGTAAGGGAATGGAAACCAAAAAGAAGTAATTTTATAAAAAAATAACTTGACTTACCTAGTGAAATATAAAAGGCCACACTAATGAGCAGAATGTAAAAATGGAACAGAAATATTGACAGTATTCCTTTTACATGTACTATCACATTTGTTTATTTGTTATTGTAGGACATCAGCCATGCATACAAACATCCCCCTTTCTCCCACGGAATGACAGTGAAAGAAAGGATAAATACTTTTTCCAATAAAAAAAAATTAGGAAGTTGAAGCGAAGCCAATGAAACGATCAGGAATACACTGTAGCACTTTGCACTGGCTGCAAGCAGCTGGCTAAATGTATTCTTGAAATCTTTTCAATAAGTAATGTGGATAATGGTTTTACCTGGGCGCGTTCTGCAGCAAGTCATAGCTGGAGTTTTGTGCGAAAAGGGCAAAGATTCTCTAAGGGTTTAACTGCCACTGAGGACTTTGATCCAGTTCATGTGCTGACACAATCAGATGCATGTCGGCGTCTTCATCCCCCCTGTGGAGCCGCTTCACACTTGACAGATTGGATCTCTTCAGCCAAGCAGGTCCTGAAAGCAGTTTTCAAGGCTAATTTGTGTGTGCAGACTGAGCCTCTCTGACAGGACGAAGCCGTTCAGGCTACTGATATACCAGGCAATTTCATTGACTTCTACATTTTGTGAGCAGTGATTGTTGATTTTTTTTAATCTACAGAAAAATGTCATAGGTGTTTACGACTCTATAGTCCTTTTTTTATCACGTCTTATGCTAACCGCCAGGTCTGTTTAGGGTAACAAGCAGCCCCCAAGTCTGAGGGGGAAAGGGGATCCAGTAAGAACCCATGAAAATGGTGGAGGGGTCTCCTAACTCGATAATATTAGGTTATGAAATTGTGGTCAGGACAGAGAAGGTTTCTCACCAACGTGGCTCACAGTGGCTCCTTGAGGTGGAAATGTAGAAATGTAATAACTTGCACTGATTAAATAATTTGTAAGCCCACATCCACAAATCATACTGTATAAACAGCTCAGAATCAAATTATAAATTATAATATATGAATTTAAGTGATTGAGCAAATATTAGCATATCAATTATTTTATACAGGTTCCTGAAGGAAGGGTTGAAATTATGCCAAAGACTAGGGAATATGGATACAAGATGATCAACAAACCCTGCAGTATGTGTGTTGTACAATAAAGTCCAGAATATGTATAAAGTAATTAAGAGGGTATTTAAGGAATGGGCTGTACAACAGCCACGCGAAACGCATCAGGAGGGAGTGGCCGACACGAGGTATGCAGACAGGGAGGGAGACACTGCGGTATGTTATGCATGAACACTTGTATTGACTATATTTGTATTTTGGTGAATTTGCACAAATAAATGTTTGATGTGAGGTTCTGTGCATGTTTCTAATTTGACTGCATACATATTTGGACCAGTGCACAGGGCCCACGAATTGATAGCAATAACCCATATTATTAATAAATTATTGGAAACGTAGAAAGATGTGTAATGAACATATATGAACTCACTTAGCAGCATAAGTAGAGCTGCAGTCGCACAACATTTATGTAAAATTATTTGCCTCTTTGTCTTTCTTTATAATGATTGGTGGTGTTGCAGTTAACCTGTTCTGAAACAAACACAGGCAGAGTTAGACTGGGGTGTCCAGGGCCTTGCCACCCCAAGAGCCTCCACCCCCAGTTGGGAATTCCTTCTCCCGCCACCAACCTATCCTTACCTAGTTCCTTACACTTGCGGCCCACACCATGTCATGTTCCTTACACTTGCAGCCACCCCCATATACATGCATGCATGCTGCATCTTGTTGCTTTTATTTGCAGTGGGTGGAGTGCACAAGTTCTGGGCAGGGAGCAAATATGAATCGACAGGGCCCGCCAGGTTTTTTCCTGGTGCCCAGTCGGCCCAGTCGGCCCTAAGCAAAGTGCTCCTATTTACACAGGGAAGACCCTGAGCTCCAGGTTTGCCACAAGAGTAGTGATGGACGAATTTGGGCCATTTGGCTTTGCCGAAAAATGTGCGAATTTGCCACAAAATTTGCGAAATGGCGAAACAGTGCCGGTGTCTCGTTTTTGAAACTCGCCGGTGAATTCGCACCTGCCGAATAAATTCGCCCATCACTACACAAGAGCCTTTGTCAATACAAGCAACAAACTTGCACCCAGAGAATTGGGTGCACACGTCTGTGCCATTCATTAAAAGTACTGCAATCAAAGACACTCCTTGAACGTCTGTCTAGTTGCGCTTGGTGCTGTTGCCTCTACCTAGCCTTCTGTTCTTAACTGAGAGCAAGGGTTCCTATTGATACAGGGGAATCCTGGAGCTCCAGGGTTGTCACAGAGGAATTCATCAATAGAGACAGCAGACTTGCCCCTAAAGAATCACATGGCAATAAGGCCGATTTGTGGAGCAACACACTCAATTGTGTACATTGTAATGCATGAATTACAAGTGCACATGGCCACCTCAAAGCTGCAATAATAATGCGATTATGGGTGGAAATGTTGCATTGTGTGTAAATAAAACATCACAATTTGCCCTAAAAAATGCACTTTGCATACTCTACTTGCATTAGTAAATTACCTCTGTATTGGTTAAGACCAGTTGCAGGGGCATAAATAAGGGACCCATGACCAACCACTCCACTTTCCCCTGCTGCTTCCCACAATCTCCATTCCAGACCATTCACACACTTACATCTATCATTGGTAATGGGCGAGTGTGGTCCTTGGTTGTTGGTTAGTTCTATGGGTCTGAACTGGGTGTAACCCTGCTATCTACTAATAGTACCTGCTTTCCTATCACATGCTTATGACTTAATAGACCATGGGAAGAGAAGGAGGGGGATTTACAAGGAGGTCACCAATGGCTCTTGATTTTGAAAAAGAGAGTGGTATTACCTACCAGATGTCCTCCTAACCTGAGAAGAACCTTCCATTATATTGTTGATGAACTACAAACCAAACATATTATTATCAAGGGTTGAAGCACGTTGAAAGCTGATCTCCATTAACATCAGCGCTGGATTGTTATAGCCGTGTTCAGATTGAGCTATTCTGATATTTTTTTTAATGAACATTTATAGAAAAATGAAGTCACTGCAATCCCTGCCTATAAATAGCTGAACGTTACCTTTAATGTTGCCTCTCGCAGATGGTGCATCTTTACAGCAGATGACAATGTGATCACCAACGCACGCACTACATGGTAAAGTCTCTGAGATCAGCAATGGCCTAACAGATGATGAATTTGGATCTCCACGCTTAATCGTTTGCTCTTTTGCTTCCCCTTTCGCACAGTATCGCACTACAATGTGGGTGTGTTTCAAATGAATTGATAGGAATGGAATGCTCCAGCTGGCAGCATTAATACTGATTTATTTCTACATTAGACATGCCATCGCAGCTATTTATTGATTCTGAATATAAAGGAAGGCTTGTATGCCACTTTATCCTTTCTCAAAGCTTTCATTTCTCACAAGGGGATGCTTTCCCAGAATAAAATGTAATTTGGATTTCTGCCAGTCTCCAAAACAAAGAGAATAGGCCTATGTCTTCACAATGAATCCAGTGCTGCCTGTGTTGGACATCCCTTTATTCATGAGGAGTGGAAGGGGGAGGTACGTAGATAACCTCTATCCCACCACCTACCTGTCATCATTCATACACACACAAGTCAAGGAGCGCTGGTTGGTGGATGCCCCAACAGATCCCTGTACTTAATACATACCATATGGCCAGCAGCAAGAACAATACTTCTTTGCTGAACGTGTTGCACCAACGTTTGCTCCAATTATTGCTCTTGCACTTGTGTTTGGCAAAGTTCTGCATCAGGTTGAATACCCACAGAATACCTACAAAGTGGTCAGGTTTCGGGCAGAAAGACCACGATTCGCTAAACATACCAGCTGTGCAATGCAGGCTCCAATCCCCCATCTCCCGATGGTAAAAGTATTTTTTTCACCCTGATATTGTTGATCCACCTCCAGAGTGACATCACTTCGACCCAACATTGACATCACTTCTAGTTTGCATGGTTCCCCTGGGTCAGTTAAATGTTTAGGCACTGCGGGCAGGCCCAGATTTGTGGAGAGGCCACCAAAGCCCGGACCTAGGATTTTAGGGGGCGGCATGCTGCCCAACCACACCCACATTGGTTCAGAAACACTGGCGCAGGAGATACGATCGTTTGAATAAAAGGGCGAGGACGGGGCAATGAAAGACAGCGTGCCTAGGGGTGCCTGCTATGACTGTGGGTAGGGTTGAGTGGCGGGGACAGGGCACTTGATAGTGGGTCAAGTTGTGTGTTAGTGGGTCCATGTTGGGCATGATGGGTCATTTACAAATGCAGCTTGTATGTACAGCTAAAATGCATGTCAATGTTGAGCATATTGCTGCCATTTATTAAAGGTACTTGCTTTGTAACATGCACTTCACACTTCTGTATAGTTGTAATAAGCACCATTTCATGCAACCAGCATTTTTTGGACTGATCGCCACATTAAGGGACAGATTTATCAAGGGTCGAATTTCAAATTTGAAAAACGTCGAAATTCTAATTGAAAAAGATTTTATTGGCCGGATAGGTCCGTTTTAGATCGAATTCGAATTGGGCGAATCAAAGTAACATCATATTCGATCAAATTCGATTCAAAGTTTTTCCACCAATTGACTCCAAATAGGTTCTAGGCGGTCCCCCATAAGCTAAAACAGCAATTTGGCAGGTTTTAGATGGTGAATTTTAATTGAGACAGTACATGATAAATTTTAAAATTTGAATTTCTTTCAAATTCGAATCGAATTTGGACTATTGCCTAGTCGAAGTACACAAAAATTAGCTCGAAATTCCAATTTTTTTAATTCAAATTTTCACTTCGACCTTTTATAAATCTGCCCCTTAATATGGCGGGTTCCCACAGGCAAGCCCAGACTGGCAATCTGTGGGCTCTGGCAAATGCCAGAGGGGCTGCTATAAGGTGCCATAAAAAGTCAGTATTTAGTGGGCTGGTGGGGCTGATTGGGCCTCTGTGTACCTGAAATGTCAGGGCCTATTTTAATTCTCAGTCCAGGCCTGCCCACAGGTGGTTGTGCCAATAGGAGCAGTACACTTGCCTCAATAGAGTAAAACTTTAATTTTAGCACCAAGCTTCAGAAGCGACACTATCCTGACTCTAAAATGACACTAACATTTCAGCCACAGCTTACATCCAATTTCCTACCATACACGTGCAATTATAAATTTGTCACAACGGTTGCAGCAGAGCAACTCCCCGAGCAGCCATAATTACACCAAAATTGTAATGTTGTTGGTAAAAAAACATTATGATTTGTGTCCTGAAAATTGCATTCTGTACACTGCACTGAGTTCAGAAATGATCCTTTAAGTTGAAGTCCCTTACACTAGCATAAGACCGATAGGGGCATTTGTATTTGTTGGATGCGTTCCCTAGGCAAGCGTGTGACTAAATAATCACTTTTCCCATTTCCCGGGCCGAATATCTGAGCCATTATATTTGCATTGGAACAAAAGGGCTCTGCTGTACCTTTCCATGAATGTTGATGGTTTCCTAGAAAATGTTGAAATGTGTCAGCTGTAGAATGATAAAGGGAAGCAGAACTCAGAGGTAAAATTCTGTATTTAAAAAGAATTGCCTGGGAAAAACCATTTAAACCAGAACCAATTATCCTCCATCCGTTATCCTCCAAGGGGCCTACCTACCTGCAAACTGACAACAATGAGCAGCTCTAGATGCAGAAAGGAACAGTGCAAAAGGTAAAACATACATTTCTAGCTGGTAACCAAGTTCAGTATCTAAAGTTCTAACTACTGACAGCACCCATGCCCCCCCCCACCCCAAGGTAGCCAATGAAATTGTCTAGATCTAGACATATAGTATGGCGGAGAGAATAGAGAAACCTTTCCATCCTGTATAAACATCTCTTATAATACTCTAAAAGTTGGGAAGGTTCATCTTTGAGTTAACCTTCAGTATGATGTAGAGAATGATATTCTGAGACAATTTGCAATTAGTTTAATTTTTGTATTATTTGTGGTTTTTGAGTTTAGCTTTTTGTTCCGCAGCTCTCCAGTTTGCAGCGTCAGCAATCTGGTTTCTAGGGTCCATATTACCCTAGCAACCATGAGACTGGAATAAGAGACTGGAATATGAATAGGAGAGGGCCTTACTAGAATGATGAGAAATACAAATTAGCAATAACAATAAATGTGTAGCCTTACAGAGCATTTGATTTTTAGATGGGGGTCAGCGACGCCCATTTGAAAGCTGCAAAGAGTCAGAAGAAAAAGGCAAATAATTATAAAACTATAAAAATTAAATAATGAAAACCAATGGAAAAGTTGCTTATAATTAGCCATTCTATAACATACTAAAAGTTTACTTAAAGGTGAACCACCCCTTTAAATAACATATGGAATGGTGTTTTTTTTTTTCATTGCCGTTTTTGTGATAAATTCCATAATGTTTAATTATGACAGCAACCAGTGGAATAAGTGAAGTGGAATAACATATCTATGTGTTGTGCTTGTGTGCGTAACATAAACCAGAATAGAAAATAGAAAAGCAGATGCATAACATTCTTAAAAGTCATGCACCAGAGAAACAAATATAACATCAATAGATTTGAATTTTGCATTAGCTGGCAGTTGCCAGGGAGCAGGTCATGTGATTTTAGCAAGATAGGGACTGCTAGTCTTGTAGTCTCTACTAAACAGCCGGAGTCCCTCTCCTCCATGGATGGATGAGGTTGAGCATTTGTCTCCTCTGTGACTCCATCCATCTGTCTCCTTTCTCATAGTGAGAAGCCTGATTAGGCCCATATGGTGAGAAATGCATGCATCTCAGTTTTATCTAATTAACTGAATTCTTGGATCCCCAACACCAGGTAAAGGAGGTTGAAGTGCATTCTCATCAGAGATTCTGTATTTGTAGCGACACCGAGGACAATTTTGGGCTGAGGGGTTCAGGAACCCACCAGAAGACTTTAAAGCACATGTCAACTCTCCAAATGTTTTTTCCTAATCTTTTTCTATATTTATTTAACATACACTCATCCTTCCCTTCATATCATCTCATTTTCTTTCATACAGAAATCAAGAAAGGCCCATACAGGTATACCAAACCTCATTGTTGGGTGAGCAGGAGGGACCATACATACCTTAGTTATCCTGCTGGACCAGCACTGACTGAGGCTATAATGCACCTAAATCCAATGGTGATGGGACCACAACACTTTTTACTTCTGAGGACAAACAGGTTTTATTTCTGAATTATCATCAATGCAAATGATTTAAAGGAATTGTTCAGTGTAAAAATAAAAACTGGGTAAATAGATAGGCTGTGCAAAATAAAAAATGTTTCTAATATAGTTAGTTAGCCAAAAATGTAATGTATAAAGGCTGGAGTGATTTCATGTATAACACGTCAGTCACAACACTACTTTTCAGCTCTCTTGGTTTACACTGACTGGTTACCCTGGTTACCAGGCAGTAACCAATCAGAGACTTGAGGGGGGGCCACATGGGTCATATCTGTTGCTTTTGAATCTGAGCTGAATGCTGAGGATCAATTACAAACTCACTGAACAGAAATGTCCCATGTGGCTCCCCTTCAATTCGCTGACTAACTCAGAGTTATAGAGCTGAAAAGCAGGAAGTTGGATTCTGGCTGTTTTATTAGACATCTGTTCACTCCAGCCTTTATATATTACATTTTTGACTAACTAACTATATTAGAAACATTTTTTATTTTGCACAGCCTATCTATTTACACAGTTTTTATTTTCACACTGAACTATTCCTTTAACCATAAAAATGTAAGGGGCAGGATTTTATACTTTTTCTGGAGATCTGAAGGTAGACGATATAAAAGAATTTGATAGGACTAGGTTCTTTTCCATTGGTTTTCATTATTTATTTTTTATAGTTTTATAATTATTTGCCTTTTTCTTCTTTTTTTTTCATTATTTATTTTTTATAGTTTTATAATTATTTGCCTTTTTCTTCTGACTCTTTGCAGCTTTCAAATGGGCGTCGCTGACCCCTGCTCATGGTGACTTAATGCCACCCCATTGGTCATGGACCAGGTTCTTACCAGGCCCAGGCCAACCAAGCCGGGTGCCCAAGGCTACAAGCTGGCCGCTTCATCCCCTTGCAGGCATGACCGGGCACTGAGCGCACATCAGATTGCCGTTGGGAAAGAAAGGTTCCAGACCAGGCTAAATGAAGAGGTAAGTGCTTGGCGCCCCCACTTCGTTGTGCCCTATGCACGTGCCTCTTCTGCCTACCCCTAGTTCCGGCCCTGATTCTCACATTACCACTACGCTAATTCACTAAAATGTGAAGTTGTGTCTCAGCAGCCGAACAATGCTGAAGTCTCGCTAGCGTTAATTCATGAGTGCGAGCATTTCTTAACGATCTTTCGCTAACATTCAATTCTGCCTAGTGAAACTTCGTTAGTACAAATACACTTATGTCAATTGAAATAGGGCGGGTTCATATTGGTCGTATATATGTCTTTATTAGAGATGTTAGTGCAAATGCTTGAAGTGACCAATTATTATTACAAATGTCCAAGGAAGAAAAATAAAGACGAAAGAGATCCTCTAATGCCCTAGACATGAGCCCACCCTAAAACAAATGTGGCATGCCCCTCAAATTGTTTAAAAAAAATGTTAACACAAAAATCTTTGACAGTTAGAACTTTTGACGGCAATCCCGCTTTAAAAAATGAAAAATGCCAGGGTTTTTTTACAACTCTTATGAATTTCCCGGCATACAGAATATGATGTCATTGACATAAGATTGAGGAGGATCAGTTTTATCAGTTCGCCTGGTCTAAGGGGCGAAGGAAACTCTGGCGAAAGAGGTAATATTCTGTAAAATTCGAACTTTAGTGAATTTGCGGAGTTACGATCGTTTGCCTGAGAGAAAATGCGCCTGACGTTAGGGCGTGAAACTACGCTATCAACGGTCTCTTTTGCTATGTTAGTAAAATTCCGATGTTCCTGCAGATGAGATTTCTGGCAAATTTTTGCTGACTATGGCCACTTCGCCCTGTAATACTCACAGCACAAGCGGCACTGGAAAGAATGCTCATCTTAAACTGTGAAGATCTAATATGGGGACCAGTAACGGAACTAGGTGGGGGCGGGCCCTGGTGCAGGCCGTGCAGCCAGGCCCGGCCCCACCCTCGTCTGTGTGATTTTTCACACGGCTGCAGCACGCGTGACCTGCCAGGGGGGCCCTGCGGGGGTGCGGGGGTGCGGGGCCCTGGCCCAGTTGCACCCCCTGCTCCCCTGGTAGTTACGCCCCTGATGGGGACTCGAGAGAAGACACTGTAGATATAATTTCCTTTGTTTTTAGTGGAAGGTGCACCAAACCTCTACTGCTGAATGAATTCACCAACACAATGATTATTTATAAACAAAAGAACAAATGGCGAGAGTCAATAGTGTAGTGTTTCCTTTATACTGGGGAAAAGAGTATTTGCCTGAAATGCTGTTTTAAAACCACACTTGTGAGTAATATTTTAATGAATACAATTTTTTAAATCTTTTTATAATCTACACTTTTGGAGCTCGCCATTTGCTCTTTAGTTTATTGTCTATTTAGTATCTGGGGGCTTTGTGCCTCAAAAGGGCTGAGCTGATAGATCCCTTTAAAGGAACACACCGCTGCTAGAATTTTAATATAGAGACAGCGCTGGACCAGTACAGATTTGCACAATGGTTATTCATCTATTACAATATATCAAGGTAACCTTACGTCAGTTTAGTCTATAGCCAAGAACATCATCTCTCAAACATTTGAAAGCGGTTGAATATAAGAGAAAAATCTCTTGCCTTGCTATGACTGGGTTCTTCTCAACCGGAGCTCAGGAGGGATACTTTAAAAAATGTAAAATTCACATCTCTTTCCATTATTTCTTCTTATTCATTTCTTACAAAAGGCAGGAGCTGTTCCTCTAGATTATTATAATGTGTCGTCCACAAAGAGTGATGTCTTTGATTGCTGTCAGTGGGCTAACTTCCACTCTGCCAGCTCTACCTTGATCTGCATATTCCTCTGCCAAATAGGTTTAGCCGTGGGGAATTAAAAGTGTATCATATGCCTCTCCGGCAATAAAAGAAAATGAACAGTAGGATATTCTGATGTGTCCCGCATGATGTTCAGAAGTGGAATCACAGACTTTAACCAATGAGAAATAGGTCAATCATGAAATAAGGCAGTTTTTATATAGAGAAATAAACATAAACACATGGGCGAATTTCCGCGTTTCGGCACCAGGGAATAAACTGCTGCACATTTCCCGGCAACAATACCGACGCCGGCAACAATTTTGACACTGACGACAATTTATTGCACCCATTGACTTTAATGCAATTGGACAAAATAGCCGATCGTCAAATTGTCGCCATTTTGCAAATTTCACTGGAAATTCGCCCATTACTAATTACTATAATATACAAAAGATAGAATATGTTTTTATTTTCTTTGAGGTAAAAGAAAATTTAAAATTATTGGGAAGGATGCCATGTTATTACACTGGTTAGCGTTCTTCTTCTGCAAAGGGTATATTTTAAAGGAGAAGGAAAGCTACCAAAGCAGTTTATTGACAATAGATTAGCCACAATAGTACAAGCTATAACACTATATTTATTCTGCAGAATGCTTTAGCATACCTGAGTAAACAGCTCTCTCTGTTTGTTTAGGATAGCAGCTGCCATATTAGCTTGGTGTGACATCACTTCCTGCCTGGGTCTCTCCCTGCTCACTCATAACTCTGGGCTCAGATTACAGCAGGGAAGGGAGGAGGGAGGGAGGGAGGGAGAAGCAAACTGAGCATGCTCAAGCCCTAGCCCTGGAGGTTTAAGCTGAAAACAGGAAGTCTGATACAGAAGCCCATGAGTACACAATAGAAGGAAAGAAATGCTGCTTTTATTTTGACAGAGGACTCAGAGCAGCATTACTTTGAGGGTTTACTGGTATATTTATATAGACCTTTCTGATGAAGCTTACTTTGTTTTATCCTTTCCTTCTCTTTTAAGGAGTGCCTGCTGCCATCTTGTTCCAGTGACCCAGAAATCACTGCTTCGCCCCAGGTAAGCAGTACGAATGTTCTTTGTTAATTTCTTTTCTGCGCAACTACACAACATGCTTAAAGGATGCTTGGACCAGATGAACAAGATGGTGGCATTCTGTAGTTCTTTTTTCACAGTAGCCTGGAGCTGGTGCATATTACTGTGGGTGATAACAACTTGGCACGCCCCAAGTAATATTACCTTTCACAACATGCCCCAATATGGCCCCAGTACTTCATAATAACAGGAAGAGTAGTGCATCTGTGATGGAACCCACCATCTCTAGCCCTGGCTTCTGTGATCATCTGTGTCCACGATGGACAGACCAAAGTTGGTCTTTTGTTGGGGTTTCTTCTCCTTTAAAGAATAAGTAAACCTTTAAAATAAGTGAATGTAAAAACTTTCTATTCAGGCCTCTTCTATTCATATTCCAGTCTCTTATTCAAATCAATGCATGGTTGCTGGGGTATTTTGGACACTAGCAACAAGATTGCTGAAAATGCAGAGATGCTGAATAAAAAGCGAAATAACTCAAAAATCACAAATAATAAAAAATAACAACCAATTGCAAATTGTCTCAGAAGATCGAAAATCACTCTCTACATCATGCTAAAAGTTAACTCAAAGGGGAACAACCCCTTTAAAGCTGCCCTATGCACAGGCCCTTGAGTACCTATAAGGTAAATACGATAGGCAAATAAATAAAGGGGATGTTGATAGTAGGGCTGCAAATCCAGGGTCGGAATGGAATGTGCAACGCCCAATGGGGCTGCTATATCAGGGGCCCCAACACAACCGCTTGGGCCCCTGCCACTCACTCTCACTTACCCATTGCCAGCCGCTCCCCCCAGCACACACCTTATACTTATATTTTCCACAATCAAGGAAGGGAAAGCAGAGGGTGAGCGATGGCGGAGAGAAGGCAGGGATCAGGTCTGGATCGCCAGGACCCAACAGTCAAATCTACCTATTAAAATGGGATGCCTTTAATATAGGAAAGCTGGAAGAATAAACAATGAACCTATTTATCTACCAGGCAGCCACTGTGGCTTATACTAAAAATCTCAAAGCAAAAATATGAAGGACAGCTACAAACTGTCTTATCATTCAGCTGCCTACGCCATACTAAAAGGATTTTTAAAAGCTGGGGGTGCAAGGTTATACCCCCATTTATTTATTTATTGGCAAGGTGCTGAGAAACGTCTCTCGTGGCCGGTGCTTTGCCCTCCTTTGTGGTGTTATTGTCTGTGTTGCCTCTGACTCTACAATAAACAGAACTATTCCTGGGGCTAAAGACAGTTGATGTTATGTGGTGGGTTCAGTGTTTGATCAATATGTTTTTCTGCATTGTGGGAATTCTGCCCTGGTTACCAGATTAAACTAGAAACTCTCTGCCGTTCATGAAGCGATTTTCAATACCAATGTTCCCCCTCTGTATCGACTGTTTAATCATGTCTAACTAAAACCTATACGTGATCCTTTATTTGCTCTCTGCTGATATTATCCTTGGCTAATTCTCTATGGATTCCACCATGGGAATGTTCCATCAGCAAAGATTGTGCTTTACTGATTCTACATTCATGGGTTTCCCTTGAATACTAAGCTTGTTCTTTGTGTACTTAGACTAAATACAAAAACACAAAAATGTAATGGATTGCGTTGCTTTTCGTTAAGCCCGTATGGTTCGTTGGACTTTATTGGTTTGGATGGACAGTGGTTTATTTACAGTCGATGATTAAAACACAGATGCGTTAAATCACATACCACTTTTCCTAATATGAGCAACTCCATTTATCATCAGGCAACGATCATGTCAATCAGAGCCTATTAGTATGGGTATTCATTTGCCAATATCTACACAAACCAGACCTTGCATTTAAAATGGAAACAGAAATATTAAATTGTATATATTCTTTTAAAAGGAATGCTCCCATGGTCCCTGCTGTTCTCTGGATTTCAAGTGCTCACTGTGTATATATAGGATGGGTTATATATATATATCAATTACTGCTGAATATGTTAGGACTATATACTGTAAAAACAGAAATGATAATAAGCACATAATAATGTTTAAAGGATTTTCTAGTATACTTAAGGTCCAAACTACAGAAAGATCCGTTATCCGAAAAAACCCCAGGTCCCAAGCATGCTGGATGACAGGTCCCATATCTGTACTGATAAATGTAACAACCACCATCGATTTTTCTAAATTAAAACAATAGGCAAGATGTATATTTAGCGCAAGCCCTATTCATTGCACTCAAGTCAAACAAGGGGGTACACTGTCCCTTTAAGTTGAGTTCATTCCAAGAGGGTCCATAGCAGCCAAGGTCTCACATATCACATTCCTGAGCTCCGTCCTTCCTGCGAAAATGTGCAGATAGAATGAAAGCTCCCTGCAGTATTGAGTGCTGCCAGGCATTCCCTGCTGCATATTTATGATCCTTACAAATAACTTGAGGTCAGTCTATGGGAAAATAATGTGACATATATTACAGGCCTAAACTGAGCAGCACTTATCTGTCTCCGAGCCACAGAATCCTTATGCTAATTTACTTTCCTGGGTCCCGGATTGCCATTCCCATCGCTGCTCGAAGAGAGAAAAAATCATTTGAAAAATAATTCCCAGGACAGAGGAGCTCAAGCTATTTGTGGGATCCATAATTGTAATATTTGCCTTCATTTTAATCTTGCTGCCTTCATTTTTAGTGCAGGTAATTTTGTCAATTTATTTTTGGCATTAAGGCAGTTCTTTTGGCAGGGCTCAGCCTTTCATAGCTCTGCATATTCTAAATCATTACCAGTCACTTTTTTGCATAATTGAAACTCTTTTAACAAGGCGCTGCAGCCAAACCAGGAATCATCTCACAGTCAGACCATAAATGTGCTTGTTTTCTGGGGGGGGGGGTTTAACTGCCTTTAATAAAATCTGAATATAAAGCCTATGTTTTTTTTTTTTTTGGCAATGGAACGGAAATAATAAAGTGTACTTTGCTTTAAAGCCGAGTCCATTTGACGTATTCACGGCAGAAAAACTCTATTTGGTAAAGTAAATGAAATTACTCATTAAAATCAGGTTGTATTGCTCCTTACTTGAGAGAGAGACAAGTAGGGTGGGAGCAGTGTCGGACTGGGACACCAGGGGCCCACCCTAAAACCTTAGACCAGGGGCCCACCAAAGAACCATAGACCAGGAGCCCACTCTCAGTACTATTATTATTCTTCTGCTCAATCAACCTCTATTCTCCTAGTCTCTATTCTTTACATACTATAATCTAATATTCCATATATTTAACCTCTTTGTTTTCAAAGAAATAGGGAATAGCCATGAAATAGGCCAAATCTTTAGCAGCTCAAGGACCCCCTGACACCTGGGCCCACCGGGAGTTTTCCTGGCATCCCAGTGGGCCAGTCCAACACTGGGTGGGAGCATTAGATAAGAAAACAATGTTGGTGTTGTTGTTCTGCTTGTGCAAGTGTAGGTGATCAATCCATCCAATCAATCCATTCAATCCATTTCTGCAGTGATCGTACTGCCATATCTGGAGTTAATGGATTGCTCATTGGTCATTTTTCAGTGATCTTACTGGCATGTCTGGAGTTAATATGCTTGTTATCCATTTTTATTGTAGTACTCTTACTGGCATGTCTGGAGTTAATATGCTGATTATCCATTTCCTGTATCAATTATACTTGCACATCTGTGGTTATTATGCAGATTATCCATGTTCTGTAGTAAGTATACTGCACAGTGGCATGTCTGGGGTTTCTATGCTCATTATCTATTATGTTTAGGTAAAATGGGTGTGATGTTCAGAGGCGCGGTCACAAAGTAGGCTTGGTGAAAGCATTTTTTTAAGCACTGAGGGTCATTTATCAACACTGGGCAAATGTGCTCATGGGCAGTAGCCCATGGCAACCAATCAAATTGCTGCATTCATTGTTTTACTTGCAGCTGGCTTTAAAAAGCTAATCACTGATAGGTTGCTATAGGTAACTGCCCATGGGCAAATCCCAGTGTTGATAAATGAGTCCCACTGTGTTTTTGTCCATTTTTTTCCCAGTTGTTTGGAGGTGAGATAATCAAATCAAGCAAATCACTTGATATCCATTTTAGTTCTCTTAGGCCTTACAGACTAAAACATGCTGCTATATCTATACACAGGGCATCCATCAAGGGGCCCAGACTGTAATGAAATTGGTGAAGTTTGGGAGCAAATCAGGGGCTTGTTTTAGCAGATAGTGTTATAGAACCTTATGATTTCTGAAGGTCGCTATACAGGGGAATTATAAAAGATGTGTATAATATGCAATTCTGGCTTGTCAATATTGACCTGTAATAAAACCCAAGCAAGGATTAAATTAAGGATTAAAAACGCTGCTCCTGACGAAGTTCCCTGTGGGGGATCGAAACGTTGAGGCTAATAAACTTTTTCGTTTTCTCATGAGAGAGAGAGAGAGAGAGAGAGATGAGATAGATAGATAGATAGATAGATAGATAGATGATAGATAGATAGATGATAGATAGATAGATAGATAGATAGATAGATAGATAGATAGATAGATAGATAGATAGATGATAGATAGAGACATATATAGAGAAAGAGAGAGAGAGAAAAGAGAGAGAGAGAGAGAGAGAGAGATTAGATAGATGATAGATAGAGACATATATAGAGAGAGAGAGAGAGAGAGAGAAACATGGAGGAACACACCCTAAACTGGTTTAGCAACTTGCTTGGGTGCTGGGAAATAAAGTAAATAAAGTAACATAGCACCACACTCAACGATACTATTATTGAAAATATCAGATGTTTCGAACACCAACTGTGCTCTTTCTCAAGCAAAACAAAAAATATATATTATTAATTACTGTTATATTAAAAATATATAGTTCACAACATCATTGCAACACTGGGTATAATGTTTAAGATCCTTCTCCTTGCCCGAAAATCCATTCCGCTACTTCCAATGATTCCTCATTACTGATACTGGAGCCATGGTTCATTTTATTAAAATGCAAAACAGCCACTTAGCATTCTGCCTTATCACTTACACAGAAGATAATATAGAGAAATGGAAGGCTACCGCTGTCGTCTGGTTATCTTTTAGTAATCTATGGATCCATCAGCCTGCTGTTAGCAACGTCTGATACACTGAACATTTCTCCTCTTCCTTTGTTACTTGGAACCGTTCCGCTTTGTTTGGGGATCTGATTATTACAGGTTACAAAATGGCTTGTGTGTTGTGTGTCATTACAACCAAATCTTACCAATGTCCCTACTTATAATAAAATAACCATTGAATGGCAACACAACTAACACAGACTTGTGTAGAATGGCGGGAAGAAAACATGGAGGTTGGAACTAATGGCACTTTAATGAGAGGAGAAGAAGGATGAGGATGTTTATTTTATATATTTAGGGGGGTAATTACTAAAACTTGAATTACTCTCATTTTTATATTACAACCAAGTTGACCAAACTCCCATCCACAAATTTAACTCATTTACTGTATCAATAATTCTTCTCGAAGAAGTCGGAGCAAAAAAATGTTACGTCAAAATCAAGCTGGGAAATTCCGATTTTTTTCATTTGAATTTTTACTTCGACCTTTGATAAATCTGCCCCTCGATGTAACTATAAGGATCCGTGACCTGAGAGGACAAGAAATGACACAAGGGGGAATGAAGAAGTGGCGTTATATTAATTCACTAAGCGCGGAGAAAAAAAGCATAGAATAATGACAGACAAAGAGAAAGGTACTAGAGTCTTTCTAATAACTATAGCCATAAATCAGCAGAGCTTTAAGATGGTTCATAGAAGGAAATAATATAAAGTGGATGTTAGATAGTGACTGTGGATGGGGATGATGTTGGTGATCCTACTCTCTGCCCTGTTCTAAACCCTTATTAATTGACAAGAGATCAGATCTATTTCTGCAGTAATTCCTTCCTTCCCAGAAGTACCATTGTGCGGCTGTAAGGATCACCATTGTTTGATCTCTCCTTATTATAACTGATCTTTGCTGATGTGTCAATCAATCTTATTTATCAATAGAATGTATATTTCAGTCGTAGCTGAACTGCACGCTAACCCTGACCTGTTGCACGCTAACAAGCTCACACAATGCAGCAAATGTGCCGTATTATACACAATGTAGAGATACTGCTGATTAAATGGGTTGAATTAACATCCTAAATAAATGTATTCCGAAAACACCGTCCAGTCGCCTTCAGATCACTGTGATCCAGACTGAGGGAGAACAGGAGGCACTTTGCATAAAGCTAAATATTCTTTAATGGTGCCCGGTGAGAAGGGAATGTTTGTAACACTGGTGCCTCTATTAATATGGACCATGTGGAATATACGCATTACATTTACAGCAAATACAATAGAAAGTACCAGCGTAGGATCTGTTATCCGGAAACCATGTTCCAAATTACTGGAGCTCATACCTAGTGATTGGCGAATAAATTCGCCTGGCAGAAATTCATGACGAATTTCCGCATTCCGCCACCAAATAAATTCGCACATCTCCCACGAAAATTCGCCTGTGAAAATTCGCCAGCGTCCATTTCAGATTTTCAGGATTTTTCATTAAAATGTCAAATTTTCAAGATTTTTTCTGGAAAATGTTCGAATTTCATGATTTTTTTTAGTGAAAATGTACGAATTTCACGATTTTTCAGTGAAAACTTTCAAAAAATTTTCATGAAAACGTTTTTCAGATTTCACGATTTTCCCGCGAAACGGGAGAAATTCGCCCATCACTACTCATATCCCATAGACTCCAAAATGTCTGATTTTCACGATTTTTTTTTTGTGGAAATGTTTAAATTTCATGAATTTTTTTGGTGAAAACGTACGAATTTCACGATTTTTCAGTGAAAACGTTCAAATGTCACCATTTTTTCATGAAAACGTTAGAATTTTTTCAGATTTCATGATTTTCCCATTTGCCCATCACTACTCATATCCCATAGACTCCATTGTATCCAAATGATTTAGATTTTATATTATACCTATATTCTGTAACAGACAATTGATGTTGGCAGGGATGATTCTAATTACAATATTTTCTCATAATTTAAATAAAGAAATACCCCCTTTCTGACATGAGCTGGTTCACTTTGGGCTTTTGTAGGTGCATAAACGCATTTTGAAAATTCCATTTAAGCTCACAGTGTAATACAACCCCCTCTTTCACCCCATTCCATGTTAAAGTGATGGATTCTGGGAATTGAAGTCCCTCAGATTTCCAGATAATCTGTGCACCACTCAGTATGGAAAGCAGAGGGACTTCACATCCCAGAATCCATCACTTGACAATGGCACAAGATGAGGGTGGGGCTGGATTACACAGTGAGCCTAAGGAGGGTTGGGAATCTGTCCTTATGAGAACAGACATAGGGTTTGCTTTCAATCTGTGGAATCAGGGCTACGCCTAATGACATGGAGCTATTCCTCATTAGAATTATTGCTATTTTATATAACACTGACATGATTACACAGCTCTTTATAGAGATTCTACATCATCCACATCAGTCCTTGCCCCAGTGACACAATCTAAGGTCCTCATCACATTCACAAACTTGGGTCAATTTTATTAAAAGCCAATAACTTGTGTGTATTTGCAGAGGAATCTCCTACAGACACAGGGAAAACACACAAACTCCAAATTGCACATAGTGCCCAGGCCAGAATCAAACTCAAGACCCCCAGAGATTCAACGCAGAAGTGTTTTTATTCATTTGTAGAGTTCCCAGCTGGAAGCATGGACATAAATACATATTATAAACACCTCGTGCACATGTGGGAATAAATATTTCCAAGGTGCTGCGGCCGTTTGATTCAAAACAGATAAGAGAAAGAGTCGGACACCATCTAAGTCATTCCCCAGCAGAGCAGAGGCGTAACCTTTCTATGAATTCATCGCCATCTAGTGGCCATTTGCAATAAAGCAGCTGGTGAGATATAAATGAAAACCATGATGTGTTACAATATCCAGAATAGGCATAGAGTTGAATATCAAATGCTAAAGACTATTTAACAAAAGGTAAGGTTTTCTTTAATTATATTATCGGTACATTTTTTGTTTTTTTTGTGCATTTTGGTCCAGTTTTGACCAAACCCCACAACAGTCTGTGCAGGCGCTGATTAAGCGGATCCATTGCTATTGCTACAAAAGGTGATTATCCAAAATTCCATCCAAACTGAGTGATGCCCCAGACAGACAGACCCATCAGATCAGTGGCATTTGGCCATTTAAGTGTGTTATGTTTCCTTGAAACGATAAAAGGGTGGTTCACCTTAAAAGTTCACTTTTAGTATGCAATAGAATGGCTGATACTAAGCAACTTTCCAATTGGTCTTAATTATTTATTTTCTATAGTTTCTTAATTAGAAATTCTTAACTCTTTCCGGCTTTCAAAAGGGGGTCACTGACCCCATCTAAAACCCGATGCTCTATAAGGCTACAAATGTATCGTTATTGCTACATTTAATTACTCCTATTCTTTCTAAGTCCCTCTCCTATTCATATTCCAGTCTCTTATTTAAATCAGTGCATGGTTACTAGGGTAATTTAGACCCCAGCAACCAGATTGCTCAAACTGTAGACCTGCTGAATAAAAAGCTAAAAAAAACACAAAAATGAAAGGCAATTGCAACTTGTCTCAGAATTTCACTCTCTACGTCATGCTAAAAGTTATTTTAAAGGTGAGCAACCCTTTCAAGTGGGACGTAAAGCTGTTGTAACAATGATGCTCCAGCTAAACGTTGCTGGACTGCAACTCACTGCAAATATGAACACATTTTCAAGAGTAGCACATACCTGGAGCTATAGTTCAGCAACATCCAAGGAGTCTGATAGTAGCACTGTTATTGATCAGTTCCCTAGCCCTTCAGAGCCAATAGTATCTATTGAGACCCCTGCTTGCTCAGTGTATAGCCGCATCATTTTAGTTTCATTGGATATTGGGAGGCAAAATTTGAAATGCAATTCTCATTTGCTTTAGGCAGTTACAATGGGCATATCATTTTACAAAGGGTTAGTTTAACTTTAATTATATCAAATACTATTATACTGTTTCATAGCAACTGACCCGCCTCCCATTCACTATTAATGTCCATATTTTAAAACATTTTCCCTTTGCGTTTGTCAAATGTCACTTGTATAATTAGTTATTTCCTTTGCAATCAAACCCCCAGAATCTATTTGCTACATTAGATTGTGACACGCCGCTATTGTTCTGTCCATTCATTTCCAGCACGTCCCCCCTGTTGCTTTAAAGTTCCTTTAAATGAGTGTTAATTTTGTAATTAAACCACGTACCTGCAGGTTTCCCAATCAGGGAAGGTAATTGTATGCTTTGTTTGTTTAACATCATTTATGCTTCGTAACTAGATCATTTGTAGGGCCGCGGTTAATTATTTGCCCCCCCCTTGCGGGTCGCCAGTAATTAGCATTTCTTAGACCTGAAACTGAGCGGAAAACAGTGCGCCTGATCAGTAAATATGGAAATATCACAGATACTGCACTTCTTATATGAGAAAATAAGTAAGAATTCCTTGTTTCGGCATCTAATTTATATCCTTTATTTATATAGGACCAACACATTCTGCAGCGCTGTACAGAGATTACACATCAGTCCTTGCCCTGTGGTGCTTACAGTAGGGATGCGCCAAATCCTCTATTTTGGATTCCGATCCTTCGCAAAAGATTTGCCCGAATAACAAACCAAATCTTAATTTGCATATGCAAATTAGGGGTGGGAAGGGGAAAACATTTTTTACTTCCTTGTTTTATGACAAAGTCATCCGATTTTCCTCCCGCCCCTAATTTGCATATGCAAATTAGGATTCGGATTTGGTTTGGCCAGAAGGATTCGTCCGAATCCGAATCCTGCTGAAAAAAAGCAGAATCCTGGATTCGGTGCAATCCTAGTTTACAGTCTAAGGTCCCAATCATATTCACACAGTTTTGTTAGGAGCCAATTAACCAATGTTTTTGGAGTGTGGGAGGAACCCATGTAAGAATGGGGAGGACGTCCAAACTCCTTGCAGATTTAAGGGTGTCTATACAGAATGTTACATGTTTTAATTGCTGCCAAACACTTGTGGCTAAATCCGGCTGTAAACTGAGGCTAGAGGAGGGGATACAGGACTGGACTAGGGTGTGTGAGGCCCACCGGGGCTGCTATCTCGGGGGCCTCCACACCCTTAAGTGCATCTTATAATTACTTTTGCCACAATTTGGGAACGGAGGGAAGTAGGGGAGCGACGGTGGAGGGCAGGCAGGGATCAGGTCAGGACCCACCGGGTTTTTTTTCGGTATCCCGCCGGCCCAGTCCAACCCTAGGGGGATACTTATCTCCGCAACATTCAACATATGCGCAGACTGTACCACATGGGCATCAATAAGGGTAGGGGGCGCCTTGGGCAGCAGTGATTACACTTGGGGTCAATGTAAAAGCCCAATAGACAGGATAGTGACTAAGCGATACTCACTATAACCCAATATATTTTGAGTCCATAAAGGTTTCATTAGCAAAAAAAAAAAGCAGTACTCAAGGAGCCAATGCTTTTCCGAAAATAGATTTCTGCTGCCATCTAATGGTCTTTATGTGTTATAGCTTATTAAAATATTATCACATACCTTCCCTCTTCTCCCAATTCCATAATCCTTTTCCCCGTCTCATGAACTACATTCAGTCCATGAAACAGCAGCTCATTCTACTTTCTAATCTATCCCTGATTGCACCGTGCTGGGCCTATCTGAGTAGGGTTATAGTATTCGGGCTGTCCTATGCCGGGTGGGATTGGTACCATCCTAATTACTAGCCAATTGCAGGACAGATATTATAAGGAAAGTGCACAGATTGTAAGATTAACACATAAAATGCTGTTGAACCCTCAGTATGAAAAATAAATGCTGTTTCTCAACCCGAGGTTCCCAGATGCCCATAGACTATAATCTTCCTGTTCTTTTTATATGAATTCAGAGCTCTGGACCTGGAATGTTTCGGAGGTCCCCAGTGAGTACCCTATGCTCCAAGTTAGGGAAGAATTTCCCACTCGTCCAATGGTAATTCATTAGTTCCTTGTTCCCTCTTGTGCTCAATCTCTTTCAGCTCCAGCAATACAGAATCTGGCAAAGGGCCGGAGGTCGATGTAGGTCTTAGTCCAGGAGTCCAAGGCCAATCCTTATTGAAGCCAGGACCCTGTGACAGAGGTTGGCCTCCAGTGAAAGTTAGGGTTGACACCTTTAGAACCCTAGAATACCATCTGGGCATGCATCGATGACTCTACATTCCATGGGGGGTGCAAACCCAGTTCTAAGACATTTGCTTCTCTAAAGGCTGATTAAAGCTTTCAACTCGGTGTCTCTAAAAAAAGTCGCCAGCTTTTTATTCTGTGTATTGGGCCCTGCCTAAATGATACCTGGCAGAGAATCAGGCAGATATCTATTGGGCAGGCTCTAGTCTGATGGATCTTTGTTGGCCTACTGTAAATCCAAAAATTTTCCCCCAGGCTAACAACAGAATCAGCCCAATTTGGACCATCTCATGAGTGGTCAAATCAGACAGAGTTCACCACGTATGGCCAGCTAAAGAATATTGTTCACTCCTAAGAGTCAGTTTGTACCATTCGTAAAGGTCATTGGTGGCAATGTAATAAACTGCTCAGGATTCGCCAAGTTTTAGGAACACATAGCAACCTATAATATCCTTGTTCTCAAATAACTGACCAGTAAATACTATTTTCTGGTTGGTTGCCGATTTTTAATAGACCTGTAGCTTCTTTTATTACAGATTCCACTTTTTCCATTATTTTATATGTCATGGCCCCATAATCCAAAAGCCCTGCTTTCAATCTATAACTTGTAACTTGACCATCTGATGACGGAGCAGATAAGCCCATACTCTGAGGGTCCACAACCCTATTTACCCGTGAGACACATTCAAATGTGGAACGAGTCAGGGAGCAACAGAAGCAGGAAAAAAAGTCACTGGGGTGCCAAATAAGGGCTGTGATTGGCTGTTTGATAACCCCTATGTGGACTGGCAGCCTATAGGGGCTCTGTTTGGCAGTAGACCTGTTTTTTTTTTATGAAACCAACATTTATCCAAGCCAGGAATTCAAAAATAATGCTTTGAGGCCACTGGGTGCAACATCCAAGGGGTTGGTGAGCAAAAGGTTCCTCTTGAGCCACTTGGGGATCAGTACCCTACTCTATGCATTCCTTCCTACCTGTTATACAAAGGACAAATGTGAGGCTCCAGACCTAGCACATAAGAACCAATGGGAATAACAGAACCTTGCACTGTCCCTACTGTTCCATTAAGTGGCCTCGGCACTGCCTCGTTGACTATTGAAATAAACAATGTCACATACTCCAGTGCTAGTGTTTTTATTAGGAAAATCTCTGATAATCACTTTATGGAAATCACATTGTGAATCATTAGAATAAAAAAAAAATCAGTTTTCTTTGGTGTCATTTTGTACATTGTAACGTCCATAACCATTTGCTAAACATTCACATCATCTTAATATGATCCAGACCTCTAAAATTCTACCCCCACCCCCTCACAGAACTATCAGGCGTGTGCAATCGTCATTTTGGCATTAAGTAAAAGTAAGTGTTTCATTATATGGAAGCCACAATCAGCGCTTCTTATTGAGCAGGAGATGATTTTCGGGTTAAACTGGCTGTAGTGCTTGGATCCTCCTGTCAGTGAGGTCACTTTGCAGCTCCAGTATTACCAACAAAAAAATTCAGATTTTTACAATAAACTTAGGATAGTATGGTACAGTGAATAGGTATTGGCATTTTAGAAAATTGAAATCTTCCCACAGTGATCATAGCCCTGTAGTGAAGAATTTCTGCTTCTGTAATGACGCTACAATGGAGGAAGGTGTGAGATTCTGATTCTGAGCCTTGTATCAGCCTCTGCCTTTATGATATCATTAAACAGTTTTGGGAGCAAGAAGAAGACAAGAACGGAAATTAACAATGAGCCTGTTCTTGAGTGGGGACATAGTAATGTATCAGTTTCATTCTGATAATAAGTCACTGCCCCTTGACATAGTCAAGGCTTAGTGATTTTCACTGGTGATATTGGTACAAAGCCAATGCTACTCAGGGCAAGGTGTTATATCTGCAGAGGTCCAGCCATCATGACCAGTTCCAGTAATAACCCCTGCTGGCATCCATATAGTCAAACTGTAAACAGAAAAAATGGCAAAGTAAACCATTTACAATTGTTATGTACAAATCTTTCAAGAATCATTATGGGGGAGGGGGCACACTACTGATTGAGCTACGTAAAACACAATCTGAGACCAAAGTACAAAACAATACCCTCATTTGCAAGTCTGAATATTCCAGTTTTAACAATTATAACCAAGAATAAAAATGGTCGCCAATATTTTCACACTTAAAAAAAACGCTATTACCTATTTTAGAGTTTGCTAATGTGGCGCTCCATCTAAGACTCCTCCCAAAGCCGCTGACAATTGTTGCCTCAACTGGAGTAGGCAAGGTTTGCTCCTATGCTTCCCACATGATTTCCATTCTTATTGATCAACACAGCCAACCTCAATAGAAGGAACTTGTATGGGTAGCTCTAGGTCACCTTTATATATACACATAAATATTTATATCATGGGCCGCTAAAAGAAACAAACACGGACATATCTACATCTGACTCTGCCTCAATACACCGTTTCATTTCTATACAGGACTAATATATACAAATGTGGGCTAATATCCAGTTTCACCGCTCGGGGTGTAGCTGGCAGTAACATTATAGCCCACTCCCTGGAAAAAAAAATCAACACATTTGTTCCTGGTAACAATGAGACTCTATAAATAGCATCCATTGTGGCATCACTGCATGAGAATATATCGTCACAGTCACGTTACCAATCGTTGCTCTCGGTCTATAAATAACTATTTTTATGTCTCACAAGTGTGTCATTTTGTATAGTAACGGCTGAGACATGGAAGTCAAAACATAAAGAGAATTTGCTATTTAAAGGGAAAGTATCATCTGAAAAGCTGATGGATGTTTGTACACCAATGCACTGAAGCATTTAGCTACATAACCCTTCCCTATTGAAACGGAGGCCCGGCAAAATAAAGCTCACATATGTCTGTGTTCAAGTAGTAAGTAGAGATGCACCAAATCCACTATTTTGCATTCGGCCGAACCACCGAATCCTTCATTAAAGATTCGTCCGGATATCGAACCAAATCCTAATTTGCATATGCAAATTAGCGGTGGGAAGGGGAAAACAATTTTTACTTCCTTGTTTTGTGACAAAAAGTCACACAATTTCCCTCCCCGCCCCTAATTTGCATATGCAAATTAGGATTCGGATTGGCCGGGCAGAAGGATTCAGCCGAATCCTGCTAAAAACGGCTGAATCCTGGATTCGGTGCATCCCTGGTAATAAGGGACCCACTGTCAATCGATTCCCAACCCAGCGGGGTTTAAGAAGGGACTTGAAGACTGGCCCGCCCCATCCTGTCAGCTGATGAGACAAGTGGGTGGGCCCGATCACACTATGGCACAAATGAAGTATCTGGAGCCTGGTTGCAGCACATGAATGATAGGTTCTGTTCTGGGTGGTGGTGGGCTCTCGATACTAGTATCTTAACAGGGGTAATGTAATAAAAGGTCTTAATTCTGCCCACCTCTAGTAACCCATAGCAACCAATAAAATGCTTGTATATAAAAACACACCAGTCAATTCTACTCACTAATTGAAAAAAAAAAAAAAAATATTTGCTTATAAAGAACCATATAATAAAGACTTATTTATAGCAGTTTTATACTTGGGGGTGGAGATGAGCAAAGCCTTGTGCCTTACAATGTCTGACTACAGCGCTTATCCAACCAATCCCCCCATAGGCCTGTAGAGGGCAGCAGAGGCCACTCCACAAAAATGTACAGGGCTCCAGTAGCTGCAAAATGCAGCCTTTAGCAATCCTATAAGACTGCTTTCATTATAGAGGAATTACCCTTGTATTATATGGCTTCCCAGGATCTGAAATATCCATTCTGTTCTTTATCAGCATATTGTACCTGCATGTGATAAGTCACAGCTTTTGTAGAAATGAATGCAGGTATAGGATCTGTTATCTGGAAACCCATTATCCCGAAAGCTCCAAATTACGGAAAGGCCGCCTCCCATTATAATCAAATAATCCAAATTTGTAAAAATGATTTCCCCTTTTTCTGTAATAATAAAACAGTACCTTGTACTTGATCCCAACTAAGATATAATGAATCCTTATTGGAAGCAAACCCAGCCTATTGGGTTTATTTAATGTTTACATGATTTTCTAGTAGACTTAAGGTATGGAGATCTAAGTTACGGAAAGATCTGTTATCCAGAAAACTCCAGGTCCAGAGGATTCTGGATAACAGGTCCCATACCTGTACAACTTAAAGGGGTGGTTCAGCTTTACGCTAATTTTTAGTATGTTATAGAACGCCCTATTTCTAGCAGATTTGCAACTTTATTTTTTTTTTATAGTTTTTAAATTATTCTCCTTCTGCCTCTTTCCAGCTTTCAAATGAGGGTCACTGACCCTGGTAGCCAAAAAATGCTTGCTCTCTGAGGCTACAATTTTTATTGTTATTATTTTTTAATACTTATCTTCTATTACTATGCAGTTCCTTCTACTATTTATATTCCAGTCTCTTGTTCAAACCATTGCCTGGTTGCTAGGATAAATAAGACTATAGCAACCATATAGCTGCTGAAATACCAAACCGGAGAGCTGTTGAACAACAAAAAGCAAAAAAACCAAAAATGAGGACTAATCGCAAATTGTCTCAGCGTATTAATGTCTACATCACATTAAAAGTTAATTTAAAGGCAAACTACCACTTGAAAGAGCTCATCTAAACAATACAATGTAATACAAAGAAGTATATTATATATACTTAATTGTATTACACTACACTAACAGGTTTCCAGTATACAAAACATGAAACATGCAGGTGTACTGCTATATAAGAAATGTGTCCACTTCCTATAATAATGTTCATTACAGTTCCCAGGTCATTGGAATAGAAGTAATAGAAGCCATTGTCTTTCTGAGCTGCTATAAATGATAATATGTGATGTTCTGAACTGCATTATATCAACAAGACAAAAGGAGCTGGTGGTACTGCACCTTAATTCATGGTACCTTTAATTTTTTGTGTGTTTTTAGAAGCTTAGGGTGTCGACGCTGGAGGAATAGGTCAGGATTACCCTAATGAAAAACAAACCTTGCACCAAACATGCCATTAAAAAAAACCCTTACAGATTCACTTTTGCTGAGCAGGATTATATTCCAGTTCATTTTGAAGATATTCAGATGAATTTGCTAACTCGTTGTTAGAGATCAAAATTGAATTTGTAATTTTCAGGTGTAATTGATGCATCTGGCACTGAAATGGCGTGGGCCAGATGCATCAATAAATGCCGCTCCATTTGTTTTTATATGATTGAGTTTGAACGCAACGCCTTCATTACCAGAATTGATGAATTGTGCAACTGCGGTGACAAACCAATCAGAAATTCATTGTCATTGCACCTTCGCAATTTAGCACCTATGTAAGTAAATCAGATGGAAACGGTGCAGAAGATCAACTAAAACAACTTAAGTGAAAGAGATTTGCCCCCTCCCTCCCGTCTTAACATTTTTACCAATTAAAATCAACACAACGCAGAGACAATGCTGTACACTTGAAATGCATCATTTTATATATTCCTTGCATAGCAATAAAAGATTTCTCCCTTTATCACTGTATGTCCTTCAGCAAAGTTGTAGCCATTGGTTTCAGCTTTCTAGGCGCCCATTGGCTTCGGTGATTATCATTCATTCCTACACCAGAATCCTAGCGAATGGACTCAACGTCATCAACCAACCAGGATAAAAACTCCATATGACTGGAGGCTGCGCTACCAAATGGAGCCAAACTCCATCTGATTGGAAATCTTATCATTGTCCTCCAAAAAAAAACAAAAAACCTTCTACTTGGGGCCTACAAAATGTTGGAGAGATGCCTATGTAAATAGAGCATTACCCTCTTTAATGTATAGGAAATGCAGTCAGATTGTTCATTTGCAGGTTTTTTTTTTTTTCAAACCATTTTAAATGCGTCCATTAAAGAAACGAACATCTACTTGAGTACAGCAGTTAACCCAGTTTTATGGTAAAACGATTCCAACGTAGGTTTAAAGAAAAAAGTAGCAGCACTGCAGTGCATTCATCAAGATATATTGTCCTGAGTCATCCTCGGCACATTCAGCTGTTCGTAGGTGGGAAGGGTGTTGCGGGAAGGGTGGTTCTCGGAATTCAAAGAGTTGCTCCGATGAGGAGTTCGGATGGACTGAGATCCTTGCTGGTTTGTTAGCAGATGGTGGAGCATATCAGTGATAAGATTTAGCTTGTGGTCCATCTGAGTCACCTACAATATAGGACATAACATACTCTTAGCACCTACATTTCGTCCGTAATGCAATAGAACATTTTACACCATAACGTGCAATCAGATCATTTTTTAACATGTATTGCCAAAAACATCATCTTCTAATCTCTCATCGAGAACTTTAATTAGGTTAAGCCAGAGATCTTCTGGACAACAATGAGTAGGTCCTCCAAATCTTCAATGTCTTCCATGACCACTAGGAGGAGGCCAATTAAAGCATTCATAAGGTCCTAAAAAGCCTTAGATAACAAATGGTGATGCTCAAAGACCTAGGCCTCTAAAGCCTCTGAAATAAAGGCCAGGCTCTTCTGAAGTAACATCTTGCTTTCCCCATCATGTTCTGAACTGGAGAAATTCTTTGTGACATTAATGGGAGAACACAATATTACAGAATATTTATCCAAGCAGCTCTACTAATATATGGACAGCTTTAATGTCATCTTCAGTATCTTACACTTAACGGGGAAGGGCTTAGATACTGTAGATACATTATATTGCCAAGTACATGGACAACTAGCAGTCCAAAAGTCTAACATTTCATACCACAATCAGGGTTATTAACTAGGATGCACCAAATCCACTATTTTGGATTCAGCCAAACCCCGGAACCTTCGCGAAAGATTCAGGCTAATACAGAACCAAATCCAAATCCTAATTTTCATATGCAAATTAGAGGTGGGAAGAGGGAAACATTTTTGACTTCCTTGTTTTGTGACAAAAAGTCCCTTGATTTCCCTCCCCGCCCCTAATTTGCATATGCAAATTAGGATTTGGTTCGGCCGGGCGTAAGTATTTGGCCGAATCCAAATCCTGCTGAAAAAGGCAGAATCCTGGCAGAATCCGAACCAAATCCTAATATGAAGTGGTTGTCTCCTAAAATAGCCTTAACCCTCTTAAAGGAGAAACAAACCCTTAATAAAAAAACCCCTACCCTACATAGACCCCCCTTCTCCCCCCCAGCATAGCTGCAAACCCAACCCCCCCCCCGGGGCATTTGCCCCTAACTCTTTACTTCACGGGTGCCATCTTGAACTCCGCTGGACAGAATCTGCACGGAAGGGTAAGTAAAGAGTTAGGCGCAACTGCCTGGGGGGCCGCTAGGCTGAGGGGGAGGAGGGAGGGGGGGTCTATGTTGGGTGGGGGGTAGGGTTTTTTTTTTTAATTAAGGGTTTGTTTCTCCTTTAAGACTTAATGGCTTGTGGGATTTGTCACATATAGGGACCAGGCCTGGCCTGCAATTGGCTATCCAAGGTCAGGGCACTGTGCAGGCCAATCAAGTTCTTTCATTTCCATCTGTGCCTACCCCCAAACTGCTGCCACAAAGTAGGGTGCCTACATACTTTTGGCCATATATTGTATGTAACAGAATCTGCTATATGCTCTTTGTCTGTCACCACCGTTCTTCATAAAACCTCAAACCACAAATCAAGGAAGCTTACCTTGTCTTCTACACGGTTTAACCTTGAACCTATTGTATTGATTCCTTTATCTTTCACTTTATCTAAATAGAAGAAACAACAGCTCAGATGATTAAATATAGCATAACTAAAGGAAAACTACTGTATATTACTGGCCAACATATAATTAGGAAACTCATAAAAAGAACAGTACCTGATACAGAGAGGAAGAGGGAAGGCTTTCCAAGTGACTGATCTAATCTGCAAAGAAAATATATTGATTAATATTCAAGATATATATAGCAATTATATCAAAGAATAGTCACATGATAATACTACACACTTATAATCCTTATGATATTATATGATCTTTTCTTTACATACTATAAACTATTATTCCATCTATTTAGCCTCTTTGTTCTCATTTAAATAGGGAATGACCATGAAATAGGCCAAATGTTTAGAAGCAGGAGGGCCAACTGACATAGGAGTTTTCCTGGTACCAGTGGGCCAGTCCGACACTGGGCATTACTAATTTAGTATTCAAGTGTCATTATGGTGCCAGCAGGATGGCACTTTTGTGCCAATGCTGTCAGCATGTTAAAGGACAAGAAAAACCCCCAATCCATATCAAAATATGGTTACTCGTTCAGAACCTTCTCTGCAGCTCCTTGATTCTGACCATCAGGTTAAGGTGACCTTGCGAATACTGCTCGATAACATCACGCACGTCGTAGGGTTTCCTTGCTTGCTGCAAAAAAGAAAAGGGGACTTCATGAGCTTATGGTCTTCATTATTAGCCTTTGTTAAAATGAGATGCTACAGAATTTTGGGTGATTTTTTTTATTTTGCCACAACATAAATTTGCATTCCTTGGCCAGGAACATAAAAGTATGAGCTTGCAGCTCACCATCAGAATTCATATATAACTGGAGTTAATGCACGTAAGCCTAACAGAAGGAGTACAACATATACTGGGGTGATTGTAGCTTTTTTTTTTTTTGGAGAAGCCGTTACTCCCATAAGGGGTTAATTCCCTACACTTTCTATTTAAGCTTAGATTCTTTGTTATTTTGTGTTCCAAACTGAATCCACTGGTAGTCTCAGACACCAACAAAGAATAACATCTCCGGCACCGGCTTGATATTACACCTTCGACGCAGATCAACGTCTCCCCATCAAGAATAACGCAGAATATCGCCTCTAGCACCATTACAGTTGAACATCTACAATAGTTTGATCGTGGGGACCCCTAAACCTAAAGACCCCTAAACCTAAGGCTGGAGAACTGTAAACCTGAGGTTGGGGAACCCTATTTCCAGTTGCAATTTTCTTATATTCTATAGTACTGGCTATTTAGATCATAGATCCACATGCCCAGTGAAATCTGCCTGGACACTAGCTGCTCTGACTGCCATGTTCTCTCCAGGAGAACCTCAACAATCACAATTTCCTTAAAAGCCATCATCACTTACTATTAAAAATAATGGGGAAGGCACCTTCTATAGCAAACAATGACAACACCAGCAAAACTAGTGTTGGGGTGACATATTAAAGGTCGGCCTAGATATGGTGGGAATAGACATTTGGCTCACTTCCCTTACCATGTCACTCAATTTAAATTTATTCACTGTCAAGAATATAGCGTTGACAGACAAGTGAGAGTACAATTGGAAGAAACAGGAATTACCGGCACACAAGACTCCATGCAAGTGGGTATGCGGGCAGGCATGAAAAATTGAATAGTTATTTTTCAAGGGAAAGGTAAAGTAATTTGGTAAACATTGTTGCTTTTTAGAACTGGGTAAGATAGCGTTCCAAGCCCTTGTGATGAATTGGTCTTAACTGTTTGTTCACAGGATGGATGTGCTTATTTTTTTGGATTTGGAGTGTTTTTGGACTATTTGATTCTGCACTTTTTCTAGATTCAGAAAAAATATGGATTACTAGGACTCTTTTTTTGATGGACATAAATATTATGGACTCTCTGCTTTTTCATTTGAAGTTGAATCGTATGTTAATTAATTATTATTAATTTTTTGGGGTTTAAATTTCCACTCCCATGGTGGTGTGTGTCTGACGATGGGCCGTGCCCCAGAAATATTACTATTCTATAAACATGAAGGGATTCTCCCCGCTTGCATGGAGTCATGTGTACTGGTAATTCTTGTTTCTAATAGAATTCGGAGGGTGCCGTTCCCTCATATTGTGCACCAGACCAGCTCTTTATAAGAGGCCAGGATCTCATATTATTACCTCCTGAACAGAAACACTGTTTGGCCTACAAAACCCAACACACCTGGAATTTTTTCTTTGCAACAAAATACTGCATTCGTCGGATGACTTTTATTGCGGCACGGTGATGTTCTTTAAGCCTATGAAAAAGCACAGAGAGTTTTTAAATCATAAATTGTGTTTTTCCTTTCATAGACCTCTGTATCTTTGTTTTCCCTTGCCACAACCTACCTTAAGGGCAGAGACACACGCTGCTATTTCGGGAGATTAGTCGCCCAGCGGCAAATTGCTTCTTCTTCGGGCGACTAATCTCCCCAAACTGCCTTCCCGCCAGCTAGAATGTAAATCGTCGGCGGGATGGCACTCAGAACGCTCCCAACCCCAAGTTCCACAGGCATAAAAGCCGGAAAAGACAAGGAGGGGTACAAAGGCACACATTTTAAATAATAACTGGATAATAATGATAGCACCGATTAATACAAAAATAGTCCTTCTCCTCCTTTTAATTCAAAACATACTAGGAACCATGTCATTTTCACTTTCTCCATGTGCTCAAGTCACTTAATACATTCTCACATATTTAATTACATAATGAATAGTGTCCTTACTCTGAGATGTGAGTTATTGGGGTGAGGAGAGTGTCCCCTTCCATATCCAGGTCATCTGTAAAGCTGCTTGTTCTGATAAAAGGTCCAGTACTGGGGTCTAAGAATCCAAAGGGTTTTCTTACTGTGGGATTCAAAAGTATAGGATTAATTTACCCACAAATGTTTCTTTTGCAGCATTGCAGGGTTCTGAGCTAATACTGAGCTAATAACACAAGCAAAACAATCAACTCCCCACCAATTATTTAGTTGTAAGCCCCACCATACATCCCATATATATGCCAATCCATCTCCATCTGCTTTTCCAAGTGGGGCAACAAGCCAAACAAACCAACCAAGACTTCCCTTTCTAATATATTGCCACCAGGGAGCAAAGGCATGTGCCTGGGGGGGGCATATAACTCTAGGCACATATTGCTGCCTGTTGTAATGGCAATAGACCAGCGAGTAGGCAAGGGATGGGGGGTGGGGATGGTGGTGAGTGGAAGGCAGAGGTGATATGTAAGAAGCCAGTCTTGCCTTGGGCACCCTTACCTGTTGGCCTCTAATTGCCACAATTTTATCCAAAAAAAAGTGCTTGATGTTATGATGTCATAAAATGGGTTTAAATCAGTTCTAAAGCTCAGATCTATGTTGCAACCACCTAAATTGTTGCCTAGAGCAGTGGGTACCTGACACATTAATTCAACACCACTGTTTTTCTTTATCATATGTTGGTAGGTCTGAAGGACATTCCAACATGTGCCTCCTCCAGCCTATCAGGGATGCTCTTGATGTGCTTAGTCAGCCACCCCACGGTATAACTTAAATATGCAGACAGTAGACCAAGGAAAACAGGGATATTTCTAAGGTTTTTATCCCAGCCAACAACAAGGCTTAGACAAGCAAAAACTGCACAACAACAAGCAAATCCAAAAACAAGGCATGTGTGATAACACCAGCTAAGAAACGCAAGGGAGGAAGTCATAAACCGTGAGAATTTTATAGAGGAAGAAAACTGGGATTCTAGTATGTGAATGACAAATGGGAGGAAGCTCTTAACTATCACATTTTATTGTGAAGGAAGATTGAGAATGAGGTTTTACCTAGGGAGGAAATACCAAGATATCAGATCCATCCTCATGTAACACTTGGCCCGTGCTTTTAAACCTGATATCACAATTGGGGTTTTTAAGCATTAAGGATGGAACTCTAAAGGTACTTGCCCAAGGTGAGACTAATGGCCTCCAAATGAACTAGTTAGAGATCAACAATTGATCTCAATTGATTTGAATTAATTGAAAAGTCTGTCTGGAAGACTGGTTCCTAGAATTGCCTGCTAAATTTCTACAAACGGTTATCCGCTCCCTCAGCTGAAGGTTCAGGGCGGTGCATCTGGACCCCTTCCTTACACTGGTGAGTGTTTTTCACTTTGAGACAGTCACTCATGAAGGCAACTGTCCAAGTTATTTTAAAGGCTCTCCTTTGTTGACTGTAACATCAACAGTGGCTTCCATGCACCTATCTTACAAGTGGCTTACAAAGCACTTATTCCATGGACCTATACTATCTGTTTTTTGTTGCCTCTGCCTTGTGTAGAGTAATTGGCTGCATGAATTCCAGCCACCTAGGTAAAAACATACTTAATTGAGGAATCAATGGCAGCTAACCTATATGTATATCAATAGTGACATCCCAAGCAAGGCCCATCTGTTTGCCTGTCCTTTCTTAATATTGGCCATAATACATCACCTACACCATCTGCAACATGTTTCCTATGATAACTCCTCCCACACCTATGGCTGCCCTCCACTAAAGCCACAGCAGCTTGTGTACTGAGCAAGGAATAAAAAATACCCAGGACAATAACCTCAATTAGAAAAAGACATCCACAATAAACAGAACCGAATATGATGGTAGTGATGTGTGGGTTGACCCAAAACCTACAGTGACCAGCAGGTTGACCACCGATCGGTTGGGTGGGTTTGGGCTGAAATCTGGCCAATCACTGTGGGTTAGGTTTGGTGTGGGTCACACTGGGAAAGTAGACTACTCCTCTGCTCCCAAAAATTACCTGTCTTAGAACCAGATAAAGGGCCTGGTAGGGCCGAAACGTTGCCTATTTGTATGATGTGGGCTTAATACATTTTTGGTGCACTTTTGCAATTTTGTGAACAAGGCAGGTTTGTTCTAACGAAATTCCACCATCTGTTGCTGCTCTCTCTCCTGATTAGGCCACACCAGTCCGACCAATGTAATATGCAAAATGGAAGTAGGATGGAGCACACAAATTCAGCAGCTTTTACTGCAAAAGATTTATTAAGCACAACATGTTTCGGATCTTCATGGATCCTTTTTCAAGTGAAAAAGGATCCATGAAGATCCGAAACATGTTGCACTTTTGCAATTTAACACAGTTTGCTGCTGGTTTCCTTTTTGCATAATGTCATGCCCCAGCGACAGGAGTGGGTCTTCCAGTTCAGCATCTGACACTACAAAAAGTGTATTTGTGAGGAGAGCACTCAGCATTAATAAGTGACGCATACAGAGTTAGAAGACGCGGGTGTGGGTCCTACAATGGCAGTATTCTGTGGGTTAGGTTTGGGTGCGGGTTAAGGTATTGTGGGTTAGGGTCGGTGAATTTTACCTGACCCGCAAATCACTAAAGGCCAGTATTCATCAACATAAAAACATTAAAAGAAAATCCTAACCCAACAGAATTAGCAGTTACGGAGTTACATTTACACTTAGTAAACATGAGGCTTCATGTGTCAGAAAGGAAGGAAGCCAGTTGTCTAAATGTCGCACCCTGCCCGATGCATAACAAAAAATGTATCATTTCCTCTGCACCTTTTTCCCCTTTAAATCTTTGTATCCACCAATCAGCTGATGACTTCTACCAGTTTCCAGTAAAAGTAGCTCTCGTGGGATACAGCTAACCATCCTATGCTTCCTAACTCATCTTTGTGCTTCTTGACACAGTGCGAAGCCCTCAAATTTGGCTGTGAATGCAGCTGGATAAACATTTGCCCATTTAGTTGGAAGTAGTGGTTAGATTATTATATTTCTACATGTATTTATCACATGTGTCCATGCACCACGGAGCTTACAATCGAAGATCCCTATCAAATTCACACACACCAGAGTCAATTTGTATGAAAGGAATCCAGAGTACTGGGAGGAAACTCAGCCAATCACAGGGACATGGGCAGATTACTTACCTGTGTTCTCATACGACTCTACTGAGTAACCGTCATTCTTTCGATCGTCAGCTACGTGATCATATGTTATATGCGGAATGTTTAGCATTTTGTCTGTAGACCCCTCATCTCTTTCTGTACGAATTTTTTTCTTTTTCACCTAGAAGCGATGAAGACAAAAAGAAATATGTATAGTACCCAACAGTTTCCATGGAAGAGCTAATACATATACCAGCGACAGGGGCACTTTCCGCCTATACCGTTGGTGCGGGCCACATCCCACCAAGAGGGCAAAAACTGTTTATACCAGTACCATGGCGGATTTTTTGGGCTTTGGGCTGGGCGACATGAGGTGATGATTTCGTGATTGTTTCCGGATGTAAATTTTCCATGTCGCCGAATCAGGATTTTCCGCTGCATAGCACCTCCATGCTGTCTGAAAAACAAGATATAAAATTACAACATAGCCAGTTAAAGAGCTGTTCGAATAGAGGTCAGATATTATTCACATGGTGCCATTTGATAAAGAGAAGGGAGAGAAATTTTAGGACCCAACCCATCGAGATACCAAAACCAGAATGAAAATCTCCAGTAGAATTATTATGAGCTTTATCTGAAAGCCCTAACCACTGAGAGATGTCAGAGTCTCTAAAAAAAAAGCTATAATGTAACTCCTATGGAAACTTCCCTTAATTGGTTTCATAGAAATTACACCAACTCTACCCAAATAACTCCACCAGTCACATGACATAATTGGCAGTCCTAGTTCACAATCTTAAGAAATTACTCCACTTACATACTTCAAGCCAAACCATTATGATTTTCTGGGTAAAAATTAAAGGCATTCAGTTTATAGTTTTTATAAAGGGAGGGAGCACATGGTTCACCCTTTTTGGTCTCCACTTAGTACAAGGGGTAGATGGGCTGGCTGCCTATAGCTTAAGGCCGCAGTATCAAGCTTTGAGCCCTAAGGTGACCGACGACCTTAGAGCAAGAAGGCCATGAACAAAGTAAAGGTAGTGGCAATCAGGTATATCATAGGGCACAGATCGGGAGACAGGGCAACTTAGAAAAAGCAGTCCTTTGCTCCACCGAGGAGTAGTGGTTTGATGTTGCAAGTCCTCTGGCGACACCCACCTACTTGTAGGGACCACAAAAGGGCTAAGGCTGTTTTATTCCCAAACTAAGTTATCTCTTTACCCTTGAGACTATTTCGTCACATTTGATATATCTCCTTTGACTATTGGTGGTCTGATATTATATGAATTTGCTTTTTCATGCTATACTGCCCTATCGCTGTTGTGCCTGTTATTAATAATACATTACTAATTATTTGTTAAGAAAGCACCTTCCTGATTAAGAACCACTGGCACCTCATTTTATATATATGGAATATACTTTTGCGTTACATTGCAAGAGCCCAGCTGGGAGAGCTGTGATGAAGATGGAAGATCTTTTAAGCCAACCCCTTTTTACCCCTCTATAGAGTTTAAAATAAACATTTCACATGATGACCATTTATAATTAGGCGTTGAAGCCCTACTATTGCTGGTTCCTGCTGATCCATAACCCCATTATGATAAAACCCCTTCCACGACAAAGACCACCCATTCCCCAGAACCTCCTCTGCAACCTGAAATTTAAATTTTTGTGGTCTCTTGCAGCCCATTTATCACAGGGGACCTGACTGCAGTAACCCCTGTACCACCTTGTATGTGTATGACACAGGAACCCTGAAGCTACTGCCACCTTTAAGCAGGGTTCCAACTACCTGCTGCATCTACAGGTGCAGCAGACTTGCCCCAGAGAATCACGCACAGATGCCACTTTAATGCTAAGTGGTGGAGATGTAGCATCACAAGTCAATTTTGTGCAATTACATCTGATTCACTTTTTTCATACACAACATGTTTCGGATACGATAATCCTTCAAGCACCTGATGAAGGATTATTGTATCCGAAACATGTTGTGCATAAAAAAATAAAACAAAACTGAACTTTATGTGGTTCTCCAGAGTGAAATTTATGCTGATCTTGGAAATTGGTTGGTTTTGACGGTGCCATTACTCTGTGGAGAGGAACCCTTTTACGGAATAAAGTGTGGGAGGATATCACCAAAAAGATTTTAAAACTACATCTGATTCACATTGATGTTCGAGGGCAGTAGCGCATCAGGCACAATTGCGTCAGTTACATCTCCCCCTAGCAGCTGCAATTCCTCTTGGGGAAACAATGCAGTATTCTGGGTAAAAACACATTTGAAATTGCACTTTAAACATTACATTTGCGTAAATGGCCCCTTTGTAGTTTACTTTATCAATGAAAACAAGTCTTTTTGTCGATCGATTCTACCTGAATGAGAGATGCAGCTGCCGGGATCTGCCGATTAAAGTGTTTCTGTCTCTGCTTCTGCTGCACTTTTAAGGCGAAACCTGAACCAAGGATCCCCTATCATATAAAACAGGAAAAATATGGTAATTATTACAGGTAACTACAGTGATTAGAAACCGAGCTATACTGCTTTACTTGTAAGAAAGGGGAAGGCATATGGCTTATAAATGAAGACATTTTTGGTTTGCGGATAGCAATGGCACCTCTCACGCTAGTTTTTGGATACACCTATACGACTTTCCTAGTCATCATTTCAAATGCATTCATGTACAGGTAGGGGATCCATTGACGGAAACCCATTATCCAGAAAGCTCCAAATTACAGAAAGGCCGTCTCCCATAGACTTCATTTTATCCAAATAATCCAATTTTTTAAAAATGATTTCCTTTTTCTCTGTTATAATAAAACAGTAGCTTGAACTTGATCCCAACTAAGATATAATGAATCCTTATTAGAAGCAAAACCAGCCTATTGGGTTTATTTAATGTTTACTTGATTTTCTAGTGGACTTAAGGTATGAAGATCTGAATTTCAGAAAGATCCATTATCCGGAAAACTCCAGGCCCCAGAATTCTGGATAACAGGTCCCTTAACTGTACTATGGTTTTTCAGTCTACGGTATAAAATGGATACATAGACATTCACAAGATCTTGTATAGGCATTGGGGGTTTACATGTGGTGGGACATACTACAGATATGGAATCTGTTATTTGGAAACCCATTGTCCAGAAAGCTCCGAATTATGGAAAGGCCGTCTCCCATAGACTCCATTTTATCCAAATAATCCAAATTCTACATTTTTTTTTCCTTTTTCCCTGTAATAAGAAAACAGTACCTTGCACTTGATCCAAACTAAGATATCATTAATCTTTATTGGAAGCAAAACCAGCCTGTTGGGTTTATTTAATGTTTACATGCTCTTCTAGTAGAATTAAGGCACGAAGATCCAAATTATGGAAAGATCCGTTATCCGGAAAACTCCAGGTCCTGAGCATTCTGGATAACAGATCCCGTACCTGTACTATGGTTTTTTTCAGCCTACGGTATAAAATGGATACGTAGACATTTGCCTGCACTGCACTTCCTTCTAATCGGTAAAAATATGCCTGGCATTTACACCATGACCTTATATATTTTTAGCCTTGAATCTCTGCTGTGCTGTTCTCATGTCTGAGCTCTGGCAAAATACAACGGCTAAACTGACATACGAGTTTAAACAGTTTGTATCATTCTTTACTATAAGAGCTGCTTTGCAGACCTGCTTTAAGGAAATTACCTTCAATATGGTATAACTGCAGATGTCATGAAAACTAAAAAAGAAAAAGTAAACTGCTCAGAAGAGCAATGTTAATTTGCTTGATTGAGTCTACTTTCCTTTCTATTAGAGGGGCCAATTTTCTATAACTCATGGGGACGATATACTCATTGGAGATGGTTCAGGAGCATTCAGGTACATACCGCCGGTAAGGCAAAGAAAGAAATGGCAAAGACAGAGAAGCAAGAAGCGATGGTTTTCCCGATCCACGTCTGCGGAACTTTGTCTCCGTAACCAATCGTTGTAACTGTCACCTAAAAGGAAAGCATGCTGTGTTAATATGGTAAAACAGTCAACTCTGGCACCAATGTAGTTACCCATAGTAACCAATCAATTCAGTAACTTAAATTAACCCAAACTCTGGAAAGGAGGTACTGTAATTGCAAAACTGGGCATACAAATAGCAATACTGAGGGATACAGTTGAAATACGGCTCCGTCAGAGTCACTCATGTCAACTAAGTACTGTATGTGTTATCATCATACAAAAGGTATATTGGCTACAGACCCTTATGTGAAATATATAATATAATGTGTAGCATGATAGAGACCTCTAATGAGGTAAAAAAAGAGGTAAAACATTATACTCAAAAAATATTTCTCTATACTCATGCTATTTAAAAAGTATATTTATTATATCATATTAAAATGTACATCAATAACCCCACATGGAGCCCAACGCGTTTCATGCCTATGATTAAGTGCTGGGTAAGCATGAAACGCGTTGAGCTCCATGTGGGGTTATTGATGTACATTTTAATATGATATAATAAATATACTTTTTAAATAGCATGAGTATAGAGAAATATATTTTGAGTATAACTATGTGTGTTAAAGGAGAAGGTCGGAAACCCTAAGAAGAGGCCTTGCTTCTCTCTCCTGATGCAGCACCAGGGACTAACAAAAAGAAGCAGTCACCTTTCAAGGTTAAAAAATGCAAAAGTAGCACACAGTAGGGTTGGCAGACGCCATCTTGCACTACTTTAGCTCCTCTTCAGCTCAATCTCTCCACAGGAGCATGTGCAGTTAAAACTGATTACAACCTTATTTGAACAGTAAATGATTAGGATTTGCTATTACAGTGAAGAGAACTCAATGTAGCGTGAGATGGCCATGCCAACCCTTTGGTTGTGGTTCGGGAGGGAGGCCCCTGAATTGGGGTTGGATTGTCCTCAGCGTTTTGTTTTCCTGTAATATAGCGCTTGCTAAGAAATTCTCTATTTAAACAAAAGATACATTTATTTATGACCAATTAGGGTTGATGTTCTGTTGGTCTCTGTAGAGAATAACTTTTTAGACATCATGTATGAAGATAAAAGGGAAAACTTGAGGGACAGAAAGATTATTGACAGCTTTTCAGATAATATATTAAAATATTTTAGAGTGGATTTCAGTGTAAAAACAGCCATTGCTGCTCCCACACAGAAGGATAATACGGCTGCCGCGTATACCTAATAAAAGGCTACTTACCACCCCCCACCAAAGTGCATCAGCGTAACTGCCGAACTGGTATTCTCCAGAACTATCAATAGCATCTTTTTCGGCAAGATAAACAAAGTAGGATGAGAAAATCAAACCCAGAAATCCAATGTACAATGTTGTGATCAGTTCCTGGAATCCAAAAGGGAGAGGGAGAGAATAAAATGCCATACAGTGATTGGTGCAAAATTCATAAAGCTGTTGATTTGGTGTCTCTTATAGAGATGTTTGACACAATGTCAGTGGTTATGGTGGTTGGTATAATAATAGCACCAGGCAGAAAATGGTTGGCAAACATCACCACCCTCTGCATGACAAAAGTGGGGGATCTGGTAACACAAAGATAACTGAAATGCATCACTTTCCCTGGAATAAGAAGAACCTAGAATCTCTTCTAAATTGTCCCATGATGCACTGCTAGAGCAGATCCCATGACTGTGGGAAGCCAAAATCAGGTAAGGAAACTCCTGCCTCCTGTGTCCCGTACATACATAGGGAGAAGTTAGGAATTGCAGGTGAAACAATGTGGAGGGCCAGTGCTGGGCAATGGCGGCCGGGCGCCCTGTGCGCAAATGAGGACGCACAGATTCACAAGATCTCATACAGGCATTGTGGAAGAACATGTGGGTTCCCATGTAGTGGGATAATAAACTGACATACTACATGTTAGTGGGCTGGATTGTTACAAAATGATGATGCCATAAATATCAGACTTGGAGCCTACAGGCATGCAGATGGCTGCAAAAGTCCTTGGAGGTACACTTGTAGCTTGTAGGTCTCCAGCTGGACAGCCCTGGCCAAGGAGATCCAAACATTTGCGTGTAAGAATTTAACACACAGTAAGTTCTGTCCAGATCTCCAGGCAAAACTGGCTTTGTAGGGTCCATGATTTTATAAAAAGTAAAACACATCATTCTATGGCCCTTCAGTTCTCCAAAGACCCCGACAACAGCCTTTAATTGAAGTAACACTGATACAAAGTAATCAGCATCACCATCCTGGACTCTCCTCCCTAAAACTGCTGTGTTGTGGGGTACAGGGCAGTCCCTTGTCTTAAAAGCTCATGGGGGTAAACAGAAAGGTTTCTAGTGACTTCGCTCTTGTTTGCATTAAGGAAAATGAACTGTCTGTTCCAAGCTCAGAACAGAATGTGATGTTAGATGAGCATTCCTTCAATATCTGGGTAACAATGTGGAGCGTTTGTATCCAAAATCCCCCGCTGGTTTTTCTCCAAAATGTTCAAACCTGGCGTTCTCCAAGTGATGGAAACGTCACATTTTATCTGAAATGGCTACAAATTATTTTAGGCAGTTGAAACCACTACAAACTACTGAATGTGTGGGTTGTCTCTGGACAAATTGTTTCCACCCTGGCCGTGTCATTCAGTAGAGGCACATTAACTGCATTTGCAATATAGACACTATGCTCCACATTTATGAACAATGAATAACCTATGATCCCACATAGTGTGCTCTGCAAATTGCATCTTTCATCTCATGGGAACCCCGTTGCAATGGAGCTCCTGAATGAAGAACCCCCTTGTACCCCTATTTATATAAGGTGCTGTGGATTATTATTTGTTGATAAGTTATCTAAAGAAATGTAGAAGTTTGGTGTCTTATGGGAACATATTCATGAATAATTTTGCTGCCATACACAATGCAGTACAACACTTGAGTGTAGATAGAAATATAGGTCACGTACTTGTCTATGAATAAAAACCACAGATCCCAGTAATCTCCATGTGCCGCCCTGGCGATCCACATGCAACATCCGTAAAATCTGCAGGAACCGGATTCCCCTAGGGATAAAGAAATTAAAAAAAGTGAATAAACATAAAGCAATTGCCTTATTTTACGATTGGAATTCTACTGAGAATATTATAGGGCTTATGTATTTTGATCCAAACCCCTTGACCTTCAGCCATGACATAGGTAAGTAAATGGGAGTCTAAAGGGGAACAAGGGTTTAATTTTAAGTACAAAAAAAGTCCCAGACTCCATCACTTCTCCATGGAACAAGCTGGGGGATGGGTTGCAGTGACCCTGAAGTTAGCCATAAACGTAAAGATCCACAAGTTTGATGAGGTCCCTGAACAAGCGGATCTTTGTCCAATATGGCCACCTAGGTTCTGGCCCATTGATCAGATTGTTGAGAGAGAACCACATCAACGCTACAATCTAGCCCTTGGCCCAACAGTTTCCAAAATCTGCCCGACAGATATGTGGCTAATTTTCTACCAGGGAGAAGTCTTGGGAGGGCCCATACACGGGCAGTTAAGCTGCCACCTCGTCCTGAAAAGGACAAATCTTAAATCTGGCTGCGTATGGCGAAAAACACGATCGTGGGTTCCTTTCAACCCGTGGAATCAGGTATGCTGGTGTAAAAAATACATTTATTTAAATTTTTGGATGTTTAGTGTTTTTGCACCTTTTTCCATAAGCACAACTCAATTAGCTTATGCCAGAAAGGGTGGTATATTTTCTCTTTATTAATTTCAGTGGAATAGTGACCACTGTATCACCATCACAATACAAATTAAGCTTGTGCGAAGAATGAAACAGGTTTACAACAAATTCTCTTTAGCAAATGTGCCCTGGTATTTTAGTATGTGTGAAATGAAGAACCCGTTTCAGGCAGAAAGAAGTTTTCGCTGGTACAGGAGAATTCCTCAACAAAAAAGCAAACAAACCTTAAAGGGATACTGTCATGGGAAAATATTTTTTTTTTCCAAAATGCATCAGTTAATAGTGCTGCTCCAGCAGACTTCCGCACTGAAATCCGTTTCTCAAAAGAGCAAACAGATTTTTTACATTTAATTTTGAAATCTGACATGGGGCTAGACATATTGTCAGTTTCCCAGCTGCCCCAAGTCATGTGACTTGTGCTCTGATAGACTTCAGTCACTCTTTACTGCAAGTTGGAGTGATATCACCGCACCCCTCCCTTCCCCCTCAGCAGCCCAACAACAGAACAATGGGAAGGTAACCAGATAGCAGCTCCCTAACACAAGATAACAGCTTCCTGGTAGATCTAAGAACAGCACTCAATAGTAAAATCCAGGTCCCACTGTGACACATTCAGTTACATTGAGTAGGAAAAACAACAGCCTGCCAGAAAGCAGTTCCATCCTAAAGTGCTGGCTCTTTCTGAAAGCACATGACTAGGCAAATGACCTGAGATGCACCTACACACCAATATTACAACTAAAAAAATACACTTGCTGGTTCACGTTCACGTATGAAATGTTATATTGTAGAGTGAATTATTTGTGGTGTAAACAGTGTAATGTAGAAATAAACGACATAATGAAAATCATGATAGTATCCGTTTAACTCATTGCCGGGAGCCACTGTGTTTCTATATACACAAACACAAAGCATAGCAGTTACCTGATTGCTGACGTTGCAAAGACCTGGCCATTGGAGCCGACACAAAGCACTATAACCGAGGCCACGACTACAATTAGATCTGTAAGGAAAGCACAAAGAAGCCCATTAAATAAACACAAGACGATAACAGTAAATAAATGGAAATTTCTATATTGGCACAGTCAGCTCAGCTCCCACACCAACACAGCAGAATCCAGACAGTTCTTACCTATTACAGATATAGGCTTCCTAGCGAATCGAAGTCTGCCCCATACCCCAACGTATTTGCTTCGACATCCAGCCGACCATAACCGAACCACGTACTCTGCCCCAAAGAAAACCACGAGAACTATTTCCTAAAAAGGGATAGAGGATCCTTTAATTAAATTTCATTGTATTCGGACATCAGAAGAATTTCTTTTTTTTAGTTTTTGAATTATTTGCCTTGACCTTCTGCCCTTTTTCTGCTTCCCATTTAAAACCCTATGCACCTGGCAGGGTCACCGATCCCTGCAAACAAACAAAAAAAAAACATTTGCCCAGGTCTAGTAACCCATAACAACCAAATGGATGTATATTTTCAAATAGCTGGCCAATAAATGCTGATTGGTTATTATGGTCGACTAGATAAGCAAATGTTGCCTTGACCTCCATAAAGCTCATGAGTTTATTTAGTATTATTTAAAGCACAAGGGGTGTTGTGACTCAGCAGCTTTTACCAGGGAAAATATGATATCAAGGACCTGGTCCCATCTCAACCCCTGAAATGACAGCTATGCTCCTATACAGAGGAACACAGTAGAAAAAATCGCATGCATCGGGTACTAGGCTATGAAGAATAGAAGGTCAACAAATGGGAATGGGATCCCTTATCAGGAAAACAGATACCTAGGGGCACATTTACTTAACTCGAGTGAAGGATTAGAATAAAAAAATACTTCAAATTTCAAAGTATTTTTTTAGCTACTTCGGCCATCGAATTGGCTACTTCAACCTTCGACTTTGAATCGAACTAAAAATCGTTCGACTATTCGGGAAGGTCCCCCTAAGCTTTTTAGCCAATTTGTGATCGAAGGAAAATCGTTCGATCGATGGATTAAAATCCTTCGAATTGTTTGATTCAAAGGATTTAATTGCTAGTACTAAATGCGGTAAATCCTTCGACTTCGATAATCGAAGTGGAAGGATTTTACTTAGACGGTCGAATATCGAGGGTTAATTAACCCTCGATATTCAACCCTAAATAAATGTGCCCCCTAGAAAACTCCAAATTATGGGAAGATCGTTTCTAAATCCAATTCTTTTTTTTTTTCAAATTATTGTCCTCTGTAATAATATATAAAATAAATAAAATAATAAAGCAATACCTTGTATTTGTTGGCAACTGAACTGCATACACTTGTATTGGTGGCAAAACAATCCTATTGGGTTTACTTAATGTTTAAATGTTTTCAGATATGGTAATTCAAATTACAGGAAAAACCGAGCATCCTGGGTAATAGCTCCCATCGCCGTACCTAAATATATTTTGTGGACCATTGTTCTTACAAGTTAGTAAAGTATTGCGTTAGTTCAGATATACACACCATCCAGAATAAGGTTTCTGTTGCCAAATTGTTATACTGTTGTATTGTAGAAAGTACACTGAAGATCAGACATATCAACACGATGAGGAATCTGGAAATACAAAAGAAAAAAAATCATAATTATTATATGATATTCCCATTTTGAACAAATCAGCTATAAGAAAAGTATGAGATCAATTATCTGGAATCTTTGAAGTTGCGTTTTACACATGAAAGCACGCAATGCAGAAAACCGACTACGAATATTTAAGAATGAAAAACTCAACTGCTACTATTTGGTTTGCTCTTAAAAGGGGAATAAGTTTTATGTGAACTTCATCTCATGGATTTCTAAATATGATCAATTAAAAATTCTGGCTCTGAAATATTCCAGTTACTCTTCAGTATTCCCCCTTCTGATATTTGTCTCGCTTCATGCAGGAGCCAGAGTCAGATTACGATTGACAGTCAGGTCAGATACATTGGTGTGTGCTACCAGTCTTTCAAAATAATCGACTCTGACGCAAAGCTGCAAAAAGAACATCCTGATTATTTAAAAAAAAAACAGTAAAAATTTTTTACGGATTATAATTTAAAAAATTTGTCATTTCCACGAGATTACTTTTATTTGGCAATTTAGGTGACATCAAGTACAATATACAGTCTTGTTATTACAGAAAAATAAGGAAATCAGTCAAAAACGAAGAATCCTTTATTGTGAGTAATGTCATCGCCATATTTTAGATCTTTCTGTACAAAGGGTTTCCAGATCCCGTCTCCTTTTCGAAAAATGAATATACAAAAAAAAGTTACAGAACCAGTAACAGGAAAATATAAATTTACAGACCCATTTATCAAAGGTCGAATTTTGAATTTATGTGAATTTTTTTTTTATTCCAATATACTCACAATTCGACTGGGAGGTTAAGAAAAAATTTGAATGTCTAATATTCGATTGAATTATTCCGGCCCGAAAACTTGAATCGTATTTGATTGGTACGAATCAAGTTTTTCTCCAAAAAAAAAACTTGAATGTCAGGAATGCTATTAACATTGCCAAATGGCTTAACGGACATCTGCCATTGAATTGTAAATGAACTCGGCAGGTTTTCGGTGGCGAATATTCGAATCAGGACTGTTTCCATGGCCGAGATGTGATAAATCTCACATTCAAATTTACATTCAAATATGGGGATTAAAATGCGAATTTGTGAATTTTGACACTCAAAATTCGAACACGAATTTACTATTCGACCCTTGAAAAATCTGATCCGTAATACATGAACTGTGCACATTTAATCATCTTTGATACACTGAGGACCAGCAAACACCAAAAATTAAATTAATCACACTGAGCAGACACACTGCATAATTCTATCCCGTAAAAGTAAATATATTACCTTGAAAGTGAAGTTTGTTATCAGCCCTTTCGTGTTCAGCCATCTTTAATCGAATGTTTAAACAAAACCCCACCTGGTCTATTTTGTTCAACGGAATGTTAATTGCTTTATTATAAACTCCAGGGTAAGTATTTTCAGATAAAAATATCTTTGTTCTCTATAAATAGTGCTGTTTTTTTTTTTTAGGGTGTTCTCATTTCCTAGTATTAGTTATGTTGATAAGGCACAATTTTCTTTCCCATAATCCTCTGCTTCCATTAGAGGGACAACATACCCCCTTTTCAACAAGAGTACAATGAAAAGAGCTTGTGCTGGACCTACTTTTAATCACAATTTATGGTTTTTGTTATTTCTTGAATCATATTGAACAAGGGGGTATCATGTCCTTTTAAAGGTGAACGAAAGGCTGAAAGAGCGAGCTTTGGTTTTGATAGTATAATTTAAAAGTAAATGAAAGGAACAAAAGTAGTTTTATTCCTATAAATAGGTCTCATTATGGTGTCCTGAAACACTATAGTCTTTTATGCATAAATTGCCCCATTTGCTTCCAGTTTCAGCAGCACACTCCAGAACCACTTTGAAGAACCGCACAATCACTGGTCACAGGTAAAAGTAGACAATCGTTATTTCCATATACGATTCACAAACATAGCGATGTGCGGTTCTTCAAAGTGGTTCCAAAGTGCGCTGCTGAAACTGTTGATGCGCTGATAAAGTTCTTCTTAGTGATGGACTCAGGGCGGCAGCACCTGGGTCACAGCGGTGTTGGGGTAAGACCTGTTTTTATACCTTCTATGTATCTGGTCCCGTGAGTGGGGAGATCGGGTTAACCGTACCGGCTCCGGTTTAAACGAGGGGTCTGGGGCATGTAGCACCCGGACCAAAAAGTGCTTAATGGTGAGCAACACGTGGACCTTAATGACTATTTAAAATTATAGTCTTATCCAATCCTGTCTATTTAAATAAATAATGATGTGAAGCCCGGGAGAAGCGCTGGACATATACATTTGGTGGCACATCCATTTGCTTCTCCCACTGAATAAATATTATAGGTCACATATAGGCCAAGATTTCATTTATCGTGGGGTCTTAAAAGTCCTACTATAATGACTGTGAGACAGAGCTTAGATGTTCAGCAAAGCTATAAAGGCATCCCACTAGTTGTGTTCCTCTTGCTAGTGGTGGAGAACAAGACGAAGATGCCAACAATCATGGGTATTTGAGCCACACAAAGAGATGTTGAACAATGCAGGCCTTTAAGATTTGGCATACCAGTGTTCATTACATGGAGCCCTCCTGGTATAGTTCTGGCAAGTCAGATCCTATTACAATTGGTCATTCAGAAACAACAATCGTACTGGATTCCACCAAATTAGTAATTGCATTTAGTTTGATTTTGGCTGAGAGACATTGTGCCAACTTTTCTCCAATGGCATTGCTGCTATAGGGTAGCCACTGTAAACAAAAATGTGCCCACAGTTGTTGAACATGTTTGACTCCTCAAGTAGTCTTGTTGGCCCCTATTTGTCTATATCGGTGCCAAACCATATCCAGCAGGTACCCTCAGCATAAGTCAATGCTATGGGCATATTGAAATAGAAGTTAGTATAACGTCAACAAGGAAGTTGAGTGGAGAGCCTGGTGTTGAAGTGTCATCTCATTTATTTCTGTGAACATAAGGAGCACTTAATCCTATTTAATAAGCATCACATGCTGCAGCACCATCAAGCCATTCCAGAATGATAGGGGACCTTATCATTATTTATCCCACTGGAAGCTCACAAAGGGACACATACTGAAAAGTGTAGAATATATCATTTCTTGGTTGCTATATTTATACAATTTTGAATTGTTTTCTTGCATCTATGTATGGTATGAGCATGCTAAGCCGTTTAGATACCAGGACACTAGAAAACAAAACAATGAATAGGCAGGAATGACCATTCAATCAGTTGGCAACATTTGACATTTATTTTTAAGGACATGAAACTTCTAAAAAGAAGTAAAATAACTAAATTACAGTTAATCTATACTATCTCCTTGCACCAATTTTCTGGTTGTTTTATCCATAAAAGAAAATATGCTCTACATAAATTACGGTAAGGGGTATATATATATATATATATATATATATATATGGCATAAAACCATGATTGCTTTTAGAGAGTAAGCATTAAGGTGGCCATACACTATACATTTTGAGGTATCCAAGAGAGTGGAAATTTCATCAGATATGCTCATCCTAAGGGTTAAGACAATCATTGGCCTACACATGAGCAGATAAGATTCCTAATTGGCCTAAAACTGCAGCTTAAATCTGCCTGTGTATGGCCACCTTTACACCACAAAGGATTTTTTTAGTCAATAAGAAACTGCATGATGCCCTGATGCTACATAATACACATTATCTTATTTAATTTTGTAAAATGCAAAAAATAAGGAAGCCCATAAGATAGTTGGCTTAAGGCTTCTCTGTGGTCCAGCATGTGGTCAGTCCCTGTGGCTGTCACCCTGCTAAAAGTTCATGCAGTATCCTATGTTGCAAATATGTATTCATCTCTAATCTCATGTACATGCACAACGCTCAGCTTACAAGAACTTGTGTACAAGGTGTCATACCTCAATATAAAAGTCAATAAGCAGTGAGGGTAGACGTACAGAACATTTACTTGTAAATCAGCTCACACAATTAGTAATATTTCCTGTACACGAAATCATTCTCCTTGATGACATAAGTAACATGACATCAATCTTGTGCAAGACGCTTAGTACGTAGCACGGTTATGGCACCTCAGACTTACTCTTCAACAACCCGTGCCAACTGGCCTGCATCACTGAATAAAAATGTGGTGAGCAGGTAATTAATACATTTTTAGCAAACTCATTAACATGTCTAATAGCAGGACTGTTCCTGTTCTGCATAACTACGTCTGACAAGTTCAGTTTAACAGTAAGAGGCAGGAGAACTGTGCACAAACAGGTTAGGAAGCCTGACGAGTGATGAATAGAAAAGGTTTTCTGCTAGAAGAACAAAACAGGAGTTTCCCAAACAGGTGCTAAAATCACAAAATCATCTAGTTATATCCGGCTGAAGGAGCAGGGTATCTGCCTTTGGATCCTTCCCAAAACTAACAGTACTGGAAGAAACCTGCCACTCAATGACACCCAAAGCTGCCTCCCACGCATTATCTAGTGTGGAACCCCAAGAAGACTCATTGACACATATTATCTATCCTGGTTGTGCTCGTGGTTGCGTTTTATTGCATCTGCATTTCATCAAGCTTTTTTTTTTTTTGAGGACACATGCTGCATTTTCTTGTGCTTTATATAAAGTTGAAAAGTGAAATCAATATATAAAAAGGGAGATTGTTCCTCTCCATAGACTGCAGGCCTGTTGTGGTGATCAAATGCTTTCAGTACCTTCCACTGGTGGCCCTACATCTGTTCTCTGCTTTCGCTATAAGTCCAATGGCACCTAAAAAATAGACAATCCCTCTCCCATGGGTAAATCCGACCCATTTTGGGATATCTGTGATCCCATTGTCTGGGATTCATAGTGAAGGCAAAGCACATACTGGGATTCCAGCGGAAAGGACTGTCAGCCTTTGTACATCCCAGCAAGCCTGAAGTCTATGGAGAAATACTCCAACTAAAAGAGAGTCTGATATCATTACATATGGATAAGATTGCCTCCATTTTTCCTAGGCAATACCAGCCAACGGGGAAAAGGGGTCAGACAACGCCATATGGAGAGGGACCCCCATATGGCACTGGTCCCTCCCCATATGGGATTGTCTAACCCCTTTTTCCTGTTGGCTACAGGCCTGCTGAGATAAACAAAGGTTCGCAGTCCTTTCTACTGGTGTGGCAGTCTGTGCTTTGCCTCCACTTTGAATCCTAGATGATGGCATAACAGATATACTAAAATGGGTCGAACTTACCCATTGGTGCCACTAGACTCGGGAGGAGTGGAGATGTAACATAAAAGGGGTAGAGTTGTGACGTACAGGAGGTAGATTGGGTGGAGACTGGGAGAGTAGGCAAGTCTACAGAGCTGTCGGGGTTTAGAGAGGGAGACGTGTTTGGGGAGACCTGCGGCAGAACAAGTAATGATTACATATTTACCAGCTAGTTCAAAGCAAGTAAAATTGTATTACCAGTCACGTGGCAACCTAATATGCGTCAAGCTGTTAAACCTGTACTATGTACCATACGCTAGAGTGAGGAGGATTATTCATATATAGTATATTGCTACTACTGTATATTTCCTTGAGAGTCAGAGATCTGACTTAGAGACAGGTGTCCAGATGTAAAGAGACTTTGATTCACTCCACTCACAGAGTACGTCTGCATTCGGACACTGGTAAGAGGGAGTTTTACATGGAATACAATGTGATGTACAACATTTCCAAATGTCACTTACATGCCTTTTACTCCCAAAAGTGTTTTCCACAGACGTACATGGGTGTATCTCAAGTTTTTGGCTTGAGACTTATAAGGGTTAACACCACATTATGTGCTAAAGGGAGTGACAGCAGGAGCTGCATCTGTATATGACTACAACTTCCTGGCAGATCATCTCATTTCTATTACATTTATCACTTAGTTTCTCAGAAATAAAGTCATATGGCTAACAGAGTTGCCAAAATGTGAAAATGAATTATAGATACACTCTAGAGGCCCCAAAATTAGGGCAGCAAAGTCATTAAATGAGTTGATCTTTTGCCACATTGGTCCACTCATACATAAGGCCAAAATGGTCTGATTCTAACTTTGGCTTGGGGTTCAATGATTAGATCAGTTTGTGGACCTATGTAAACCCATTGGTTGAGGTCTTCATCAGAATAGCATGGTCCTCATCTGATGGGATTGATAAACCAGTTACTAGACATCTGTTTTCACCTAGAATCAGTGGGGCAGACTCTCCTGAGGCCCCATACATGGACCAATAAGCTGCCGACTCTGGATAAGGCAAGCTGGCAGCTTTTATCAGATATGCATGACCAGATTTATAATTTTTTCTGCAAAATATAGCTTGAGTTGGCCCCATACCGAATGGGAAGGTTTGATAATTCCATTAGACAGCTCTCAGTAGGCTTGGGTCATCTGCTCAAATGTCAACCTTGTCAAAAAAGTGACCATGTTTCACCAGCTTTAGTCAATCTTTGATAATTCCATCTTCCATAGTAATTTATTGGCTTTGGCCAAAATGCTGTTTGGTTAGCAGAAACGCACGTAAACAGACAAATAAGCAGCAAAGAGAGGAGGGAAAATGAGGATGGGTAAGGTCTTCGTCCAACATTATCTGTAGGCAATACCTAATTTATTTGTTTTTAAAACAATGGAAAATATTTGTTGACTTGTTTCTTGTTTCATGCTTCTGTAAAGTATTGGTTTGTCTTCTTACTCAACTATGAGGACTTGCGTTTGCCTAGTTTTACTGGATTAACTTGTAATTATCATAGGTACAGAGAACACAGATGTCCCTACAACTGCTTTCTGTCCCTCAGACTTCTATGGAAATATCTCTTTATCTTCTGCTCCAAGTAAAGAATCAGTAAACTCAGCAATTCTCATCCCTCTTTCAAAGTGTCAAAATGTATTCCTCTAACCATGGAAATTATGAGATCAAGAAACTGGACTTGGACATCTAAGCATGACGGGACACCAATTGCTTAACTAATTCACAAAGTACACTTCTGCTGAAGAACCTGCTTTCAGTATACTCAGCATACAGTTCTCTCTTATTTTGAGGTTACCTGTACATCAGTATAATAAACCAATAAGAACCAAGAGTTAGCAATGCCAGCAGGTTAGGCTACATTAAGTGTTACTCAAATATATTGACTTTATTCTCCATAGCCCTGCAGCAAAGTGCACATTTGATGTAAAGCCGACCCTGACTGCAAGGACGTATAAGTCATCAGTCATTGCGATAAGGCACGATAGGCCTTAGGAGCTTCAGTTTCACGAGTCAATTATATACCTGCTTCAGGAAAGGAAAAATATAAAACCATTTGCATCACAGATAGGCACAGTGAGATAATATAAAACTAAATATACATTACTAGCTCTCAAGTAAATAATGGTTAATTTATCACATTCTCGTACTTTTATACTGTCGTTTATACTTCCCACAAACTTGCTTTACCGATATTCAAGGACTTATCAGTTTGTTCTTTACCTTCATTTGCATTCTTTAGATAACCATACAATATTTCCAATCTATCTCACTTGGTGGAAAAAAATAGCCCACTAGAATGCAAGCGATAACACGGGGACTGTAAAACGTTCAATCCTTAAGAACAGTTCAAATCCCTTGTGATTAAGAAGCCACTTGATCAAACATATTTAGAAGGTGTTTGTAACATCCAGTAAATGGCTTGTGGAAGCTTCTCTGTTGATTGTCTTCAGAGCTGGAACACACGCTCAACAAGTTACTTTACTATCATGTCAGCTGGGTGAAGCCAACTTGTTAAAGAAGGCGCTTTCAATAATTTTCTTTGCACATCAAGAAATAATAAAGCATTTATAAAAACTGTCAAACAAAATAAAGTCTAATCTGAGGTTGACCTACTAAAGGCTTTCATACGGACTTCCATAATACCCCTTGGTCAAAACAGAGGAAGACTAATGTCTCAAAAGAAAGTTACCAGCCACTCTGAGAGACTGGCAGCTCAGACAATGCTGAAACTGCATCACCTTAACAGAAGCTTCCATGATAATCACAAAACCATAAAGAAATTAACTCTAGGCCATAAAGACAGGTCTGAGAAGATCCAACATCCATTGAGATTCCCAGAAAAAAAACTCAGAAATCTGGAACAAAACTCAATATAAGACTTTAGAAAAGTTCCATTCTTGACCATTCCTATTAAGGACCCAAACATACCCTTTACTCAAAGCCTTCTAAAGCGGATAACTTTGGGACCATGAGATCAGGCAACTTGGTTGTAGTTTAACAAACCGCTCAACCACTACGTCATGTATCTTTTGGGCTACAGTTTTGAGTAATCATCAAACCATACTATTTGATTCCTCTGACCCAACCAGAGAGGAGACCTACAGTTCATATTACCAGAATTCCCTGAAGGTTTACATTATATGTGAAAGACATGTTTACTGAGATGATGCTGCCTGACCTAACCAAGCAATCCCAAAATATAAAATAGAACACATATTGCAAACGGTCTTAAAACTCATATCGAACCAAATAACCCTTTTTAATATCCCCTGTTGGTTATGAAGACACATACCTGGTACTCACATGGGCAATGGCTATTAAGCATATATTTCATTTTTTTTGTTTTGGATTTAACCAAATATGGAATCCAAAATCAGCTAAAAATAACAGTGTACGTCAACAGTACCTAGGGCTTACTAGAGAACACCAACGGCCCCCCATATTCTTTATCTAACATGGGACAGCTGCTATGCAATACTTACATTGCTCTACTCTGTAACACCTGTACAGAGGGAGAGGCTCAGGTGCACAATTTCTATGTTTGGTGCCTAAAGAGGAGCCAGTTCCTGTAGGCACCAAGGACCAGCTCAGGGCCCACCAGGATTTCTTCCTGTATCTGATTGGCCAATCCAACTTTCAAATTCCATGGTTAATATATAATAAGGAATTGGATAATGTTTTACACATGCACCCATCTACACAAAGTATTGGGGGTATTAAGCAATGTCCCAAACTGATGCATTCCTAATTGATATAAAACAAAATTAATCATTCTGAGTAAATTTCCCAGCACAACCCCAATCCAAATTCCTGGGACCTGCCATTGTGTGCCAGATGCAGTTGTGGTTGAAAAGGGCAGATAAAAGTTTCCCTTGAGAATCTACATACAAAGCTCTCAGACTTACTTGAAAACATTGGCTCTGGAACATCAAGTGCAGACAAAGTGAATGACACAAGAATTCAGAACACTATAGTCTCCCACACGTTTGTACAAAGCCACAAATCAAGATTATGCCAATACAACACAAAGGGAGATATACTACAGTATGAACAAAAGATCAGGTTATAATGAGTAATTCTTAATGCTTTCCTTGTTCTACAATCATGATGGTCACCTGTATGACTAGAACATTATCAGGTTACATCTGAGCCATTATAATGAGATATAACGTAACTCTAGCTAATATTTACTAACAACATGTACAGCCAAATTAAAATATATCTTCTTGCCATTCACTGGAATCTAGCTTCTGTATAGCAAAATATCCAACCAAATATTAATGTGGGGGTGTCTGATTTAAGAAAATGTAACCCCCATATCCAATAAAAGGAACTACTTTGCCCAGGTGCAGTAACCCATATCCACCTATCAGTAGGTAATATTTACTGATCACCTGTTTAAAGGCAACCTACTGATTGGTGGTTACGGCACCTGGGCAAACAGTGTCTTGATTTAAAATGTAATATTTTTTATCCTCCCTACATTTCCAGAGTAAACAAATCAGACTGTTTAGGGCTGGGATATAAGAGAACAAAGGGCCACTGACTCTTAGATCCTTCTTTGGGTGAGAGGGTGCTAGATGCACAGGAAAGAAGTAGGTAGGTGGGAGTTGAGCCAAGAAGTTCATTGGAGAGGGCTGGGAAAAGGGGCCTTAGCCAACCCACCTACTTGCAACCCACCAAGTGTGTAAACCCACGAGTTTCAGACTGGCCCATGCACCATTAAGGTAGATAGATTGCTTTCAGTCAATAACAAATTTTTAGGTTAATGTCACACATGTTTGTTTCTCTGCTAGTGGAGAAACCACTAATTTGGTCCCCGGATACCACGATTATGTGTCACTATGAACATGTGGCAGATCTAAGCCTGAGCACACCACCTGTGACATTAGCCTTCATGTTGACGACAGAATCCCTTTAAAGATCTTATGGGAATAATATATTCTCCCAGTAAAGCCACAAATGAAATCATATAAAATCGTTATGGTTGGGCAGGTTAGAAAAATTTGATTGTACCATGTCACCCAGTCACTGGCAGATGATAAAGTAAAGCAGAGCCACAACTGTCTACACCTGCTGTTCCAGTCATTTGCATAGTTGTAATTGCACAGCACAAGGGCCAGAACTTGGGGAAGGCAGAAGATGAGAGTGGGGGGGGGGAGCATTAGATCAGTGATCCCCAATCAATGGCTTATGAGCATCAACTTGCTCACCAACCGCTTGGATGTTGCTCTCTGTGGCCTCAAAGCAGGTGCTTACGTTTGAATTCCAGTCTTGGAGGCAAGTTTTAATTGCATAAAACGAGGTGTACTGCCAAGTAGAGCCTCCTGTAGGCTGCCAGTGCACAAAGGAGCTACCTAATAGCCAATCACAGCCCTTAAGCATTCCCAGAGACTGTTTTCATGCTTGTGTTGCTCCCCAACTCTTTTTACATTTGAATGTGTCTCACGGGTAAAAAAAAGTTGGGGCCCCAGCACTGTACATATTCATCTTATGTCTACCTGCCCACCCCACTTCTGGCCCTGTAATTTCAGCTGTCAGTAGTATAAGGATCCTAGGGGGGTTTGAGTTGCCAGGTGGGGGCAGGGAGGTTTGGGCTGATAATTGCCTTGGGTGCTCACATCTTTTGGCCCAACACTGCACAGCACCTTTCCAATTGGCCCTGTGGGACGATTGGTCAGTTATATGTTTTTTTAGTATTAATGCAGACTTTGTGTACGAAAAGGTTAATTTGAAAGACAGCTAGCTCTAATTAGGGATGCACCGAATCCAGGATTCGGTTTGGGATCCTGGCAGGATTTGGCCTTTTTCAGCAGGATTCAGACGAATCCTACTGCCTGGCCAAACCGGATCCGAATCCTAAATGGGGGCGGGGAGGGAAATCTCGTGACTTTTTGTAAGGAAGTAAACAATGTTTTCCTCTTCCCAGCCCTAATTTGCATATGCAAATTAAGATTCGGTTCGGTATTCGCCCCGAATCTTTTGCGAAGGATTCGGGGGTTCGGCCAAATCCAAAATAGTTGATTCGGTGCATCCCTAGCTCTAATACATATCGTCCTCATTTATGAACATTGGCCACATTTGATCCTGCACGGTAAATGTTTGCTTTCATTGTTCTACCTTTGGGTGGCTTCAAAAGTTATGGATTATTACCTGGGTGAAGATGTGCCCAGTTTTCACAAATGAGGCCCCATTGTCTTCTAGGCAAAGGGTAGCAAACAAAAATGTATTTGACCTGTCATTCAGAATCCGAGCTTATATTTACATTTTTATTATAGTTTGACTTTTCTTTGCTCAGCTCATCCAAAGTGCATGCAGCACTGCACCACCAGCCAAGACTCTAAAACCCATAATGCTTTGCATGTTCTATAATAAAATGAAGGGCTGCCTTTTGGGAGACAGACAGGACACCGCCAGGGGACGCAATCGATACAGCAGACCTGGACTGCCATGAAAGGGCATGTTCAGGGGTATAGTCAGGTGGGCAGAGGAGGCTTCTTGAACTCCTTCAGAAACCCTGATAAAATGACCTATTAAAAAAGAGAATCATAGTTGCGTGCAACACGTTGTGGAATTAGAGATGTTGCTGGAGGAAAGCTGGTAATGGTATATGTAGTCTGGGTGAGTTGAGCAAAGAAATGAAAGAGATTATACTTATAGGAAACATATTCACACAAGGTGGACATCAGCATTAATGCATATTGAAAATTTGCTGAGAATTACATTTTCTCATGAAATCTTTTTACTATATGGAATAGATTCCCCTTTAGGGATCCAACGTATCACTCCAAATCGTGATCAAAATACTTGATATACTAGTTCCTTAGCTACAATACTTCATGACCTCAAGCGTGAAATACCAAGAACACACACTGCTAAAGTTGTCATGTTTGTTGTTGCATTGAACCCAAGTATAGAGAGAGAGAGAGAGAGAGAGAGATGAAACACCTCACATTTACCTTTATGGAAGAAAACAAAGCTGGTGGTTTTGTTGTTCCCTAGGGTTGGTATCGCATGTCAAACTTTTAACAAACACCTTGAAGGTAGAGCTCTTGCGGGCACCACAATGAAGCAAGTTATAATGGATAGCATAACCTACTATTACCAGTAGCCTAATAGTCTGTGAGATCAACAAAAAAAAACGATTATAGCCAACAATAAAAGGAAGCCGATACCAAGAAAGCATAAAGGAGCTAATGTAGGTCTCTAAACCCAAAGCAATGTGAACAGTATGACAAAGGGATAGAGCATGAGAAAATGAGTTGAGACACAATGAGGGGCCATAAGTCATATCTGCACAGCAGTAAAATTACAATATTATACACGAAGGTGACCTCAATGCTTGGGGCTAGTAGGTGTAAGGAGGTGCCTAGGTAAGAGACATTCACATGCAATCTTTTTTGGCATTCTGAGCTGATTAGTAAGGAACCTCTATCCACCTCAACCATGCGTCCCTTTGAGTGGAACTTCTATGGCACACTTGAACTTTCCATAAGCAAGTATTAAAGGCCCCAGACAGAGGTTCTCTAACTTTTTTTGGCTTAAACATTTTTGGAGGCCTTTGTTAATAGCCTTAGCTCAAGGCAAGGTTACAGATATAAAAAAAGAGCATTGGTGTATCAGCCATTCATAAGTAGTTCCAAAACTCTAGGGAAGTGGATAAGTGTCACACTCTGAACCTCAACTTCTAGTTGGGATTTCTGAGCCATCTAGAAGCCTCACATCTCACACTAATTATCCTTTACATTAAACACCCCTTCCAATGCTCCAAGACTCCACACGGCTAGCTGTGCAGTTTAGAAACTGCTGCCTTAAGTTGGCCATATATGACCAGATTTGGTTAGCTAGTTTGGTGCGTTTTGGCTATAGTGCCCAACAATTTGGTCCGGTGGGGTAAATCAGGTTGCTATATGGACTAATATTATTGTGATCCTTGGATAGATGTTGTATGCGGCCTTGATTGTGTAGCATTTTATGGACATTATAAAAATAAAGTGAGATAAATTGTAAAAGCAGGGATCTAAAGCAGGGATCCCCAACCTTATGGACCCGTGAGCAACATTCATAAGTAAAAGCAGTTGAGGAGCAACACTAGTATGGAAAATGTTCTTGGGGTGCCAAATAAGTGCTGTGATTGGCCATTTGGTAGCCGTATGTGGATTGTCAACCTACATTGAGGCTCTGTTTGACAGTGCACTTGGTTTTTATACAACCAAAACTTGCCTCCAAGCCTGGAATTTGAAAATAAGCACCTGTTTTGAGGCCAGTGGGAGCAACAACCAAGGGTTCGGAGAGCAACATGTTACTCACAAGCTACTGGTTGGGAATCACTGCTCTAAAGCATATATTGAATTAATCTTAAGGTATTGCTTTTCATCTTGTTCTTCAAGTCCAAGCAGCAGCCCTGTCAACGGACACTCATTTTGAGCTGCCCGGGAAGAAAAACATGTTTATCTGCTCTAGTGGGAACCTGGGAAATATAAAACTCACTGTTTCTCGGTCCTACTTTTCCCCCTAAGGGGCAGTAGGGTTGGGAGGTGTCACACGTGATGCACATTTTGTCAGGAGGGCTATATATATATATATATATATATATATATATATATATATATTCCTAATGAGAAAAAACAGCAGGTCTGACTATTTTCATTAAAGCAAAGCATCACTATTTCCCACTTTCCACCTTGCCTCAAGTATGGAGTGAATCTGTAGTCAATTAAGGGAATTAGGGGCAATGTCATAACCCAAGTCCCAAGTAGAGATGTGCGGGTCATGAAAAACTCAACTTGCTGCCAACAATAACCTGCAAAACCTTAACCCGCACCTGACCCTAACCAGCAAAGTGTTTCCATTAAAGGACCCGCACCCAACTCATACACGTATCTTATCGCTCTGTACGCTACTTCTGTGAGCACCTCAGCATCCAAGACAGGGAATCTTCAGGAGAAGAGGAAATATATACTTACCCAGTCTGACCTTCACCTAACCCTAAAGGTCCCCATACACAGGCTGATAAAAGCTGCCTGCAGCTTATCAGCCGTGAGTGGGGCCATCCGACGAGCATCCCCAATCGTTATCTGCCCAAAAGTCGAGAAAGTTAAAAAAAAATCCCGTCAGATCGCGGACGCATCTTTTTGTTGATGTGGTCCCGCAATTTGACTGCCCGTATGCCCTCCATTCTGATCTGATCGTTGGGGCCTAGGCCCCACAATCGGATCAGCCCGATATTGCCCACCTCAATGTGGGCATATAGGGGAGAGATCCGCTTGTTTGGTGGCATCGCCAAATGAGCGGATCTCCCTGTGTATGGCCACCCTAGCAAGCAATGTTTGGCCAAATTTCAAGCCATACCTGCTCCCATATGTGGAAGAAACCATAAAAGAATGTTGCATAGCTGCACTTTTTCCCCTTTATCTTCGGCTATTGTACCAAGGTCATATTTAATATAAATGCTCATGTGAGCTGTCTGCAAGCGTTAATCTGAAATCTTGTTTGTTTAAGGCTGTTTGTTTGCCGAAGCACATTTCATTCACAGCCGGGAAACAATAACGGCACTTGCCAAGCCAGCTGATATGAAGGTTGAGTCTTAAATACATATTTGCTCCTTAGAACTCTATTTCCTGTAAACGTTTCCTTTCTTAAGGCCGGTTAAGTGTCTCTACGGGTCTCCTGCAGTGCTCCCCTACAGCTGTCAGACAACGAAGGAGGGTGTCACCAGCAATGTGCAAATGACAGCACAATGCAGACGTCATTCCAGAATTCCATCTTAAAATTGCATGCCCAATAAATTGGCTCCAACCTGAACACAATACAGCAATGCCGTTGCAACTTAGCATCTGTTATTTGGTAATTTGGTGCAAATTTGTGTCATATGCGCAAATGGTGTCAAAAAAACATCCAATCAGCTTGGAGCAAGTCAGTTGCAACTACTGACACAAGGGGTCTGAAATTAACTCTAGGTCCAGTCTGATTGTAATTCCAGGTTACGATGTGAAAATGTGTGCATGTCATTTATCAAAGCAGGTTAAGGTGGCCATATTATTGTACAAAATGACGTTTTGTACAATATTCGGTGCGTGTATGGTGGGAGACAGGCCGACCGATATCAGCAGAAGACTTGGATATTGGTCGGCTCGCCGATCGGCCCACGTGGAAACATTTGATCGGGTGTCTTTGAAGGCATCAGAACATCAGCAACTGTCAGATACAGGTAGAATTCTTTTGTTTCTATCTGTATATCGGAAGATTCAGCTCTACACGTGTGTATTGAAACTAACGATCGTTCTTGGAAAGATCTTTTCCAGGAAAGATCGTAATTTTAACATCTATGGCATTGGTACTCCCACAAGTTGCATAGGAATACGTATAGATTCAAGTACCTTTCTAAATGCTTTGTAAATGCAATGTTTCCATGGAATTCATACTGTATATGGAGCATACCAGCGATTGATCAAGACTTAAAGGGGCAGTATACAAGGCATTTAGCTCTTTCTGCATCTAAGAAACCACCGGTGACCATCATTGAAAAGAGACGTTGGTTGGACATTGCCAGACCCAACTCAATTGTGCAGCTGGCTCATGTATATGCAATAACTTGACTAGTCTCTGCAGGGTGGGTAAACCAAGGTGACAGTAGCTTAAGCAGTCAAGCTGGGAAAACCAGTTTCATGTGTGTTAAATACCCAGCCATTCCTTGCTGGAATAAAGGAGAGCAGAGAGCAAAGCATATTAAATAGTTTCCAATAATGGCCCTTTTTTAGCACATAATAATAAACAGTTGACATATGAGCTGTGAACATTTTGTGTTCTGAGTGGTTACAGGTTGGTTTCTGCCCACCTTACAGCTGCCGACTCAGAGAAGGAAAAGCATTTACAGTAGGTGGTCAAACACCAGGATTAATGTTTAAAACTGCTTGTTAACATTCAGGTTATTAGTATGATTATTCTTTAAAGGGTGCAAACTTTACAGTAATTATACCTGCCTGTGTGTTTCTGGAGTGTGGGAAGAAACTGGAGTACCCAGAGGAAACTCATTCAAGTGCTATGAGAACATACAAGCACCCTGCAGATTGTGCCCAGACTGTAATCGAACCTAAGGACCTTCATGCTGGCCCTAGGTTCACTTCCAGTCAGGAATACATTTTGGAAAGTTAAATATCAATATTGCAACATTCTTTCTTTTACATACAACAATTGATGACAGTGGTGCCACGATTCATCTTTTTTCCCCTTTGAGCAATAAATCACCTTGGCATTTATTGAGGTTTCGTAACTTGGAAACTTTGTGGCCACCTGGAATAAATAGAAACCACAATTTCAGTCTGGCAGAGGCAACTTGAATATGTGGTTTGTTTTTTCTTTACTGAACCAATATCACTTCAATGTGTTAATTTTGAAGAGGAGCGTCAAATTCAACCCTTTAGTGTACCCCCTGGCATCTCTGAGCCAAAGACAGCAAAGAAATCCCCACAGCTCTTGTTATTCTACAAATTTAGCACGGGGAGTTTACCTTCCTTCCTTCCAGTATGACTGCGTCACACAACTCTATTACATTTACAAGCATTCTTTTTAAATTAATTTCCATACTGTACATATGGCCTAATACATTTTGCCATCAGAAAAAAAGTTTTTTTCCATGAATTTGGTGGCAAACTTGAAATAATTCTGTGGCACAAAGCCATACTGTAACATGACAAAATTAATTTTTTAGCACAAAATACTCCAATCCATGATACACAAAACAATCAAAACATTTTCTAACATGAAACTAAATTTTAAGTAAAAAACAGAAGAGTTGAGATGTTTCTTCATAACAGTCCTCATTTTCATCTATGTGCACTCGCAACACATTTTGTGAGCACAAGAGGGCACATGTTTTTTTTTGTTCTTTTTTTAATATTAGGTGGACATGAGAATTCCAAGCACGCCCATAACCTGGGCATCATCTAGGCCAGGGATCCCCAACCTTTACAACCCGTGAGCAACATTCATTAGTAAAAGGAGTTGGGGAGCAACACTAGCATGAAAAATGTTCCTGGAGTTCCAAATAAGGGCTGTGATTGGTCATTTAGTAGCCCCTATGTGGATTGTCAACCTACATTGAGGCTCTGTTTGGCAGTACACCTGGTTTTAATGCAATAAAACTTGCCTCCAAGCCTGGAATTCAAAAATAATCATCTGCTTTGAGGCCACTGGGAGCAACATCCAAGAGGTTGGAGAGCAACATGTTGCTCGCGAGCTACTGGTTGGGGATCACTGATCTAGGCCATGAAACATAGAAGGACCAGGGCACCCCAAACTCAATGCCCTCCAGCAATTGCTCATGAACCAATGGAATGGTCACTTGTGTTGATTCTCTATGGTAGTGGGCTAGTTTCTATGTAAATTTGTAACTATTTAAGTGTATTGTTCTACTGGAAAATATTCACTTGCTCATTCCTATTTGCAAGCCCCATTAGCCTTCAGGACGGCGCTTCCTTATACTATGAGATCGTCAGCTGTCCTATTAGCTTTAGACGCCTAAAGTAATTCAGTCCCGCCCTTTGGCACTGACAAACTGTAACCAGAGTGCCAATTTATATTATAATTACAGAAAGGCAGCAAAATACTATGGACAGTCTAACCTAAGAACAGCAATTGCTGTCCTAGGCATCTCAAGAGTCCACCAGTAGGATGACTAACCTATCCCCAAATCTGTTGAGTGACAACAAGAGGAGAAAACAAAGCATGCATACATATAGGGGCCATACAAACTACTGTAGGGTTCACTAGTCAACACTAAACTTCTGAAAACTAGGGATGCACCAAATCTGGGATTTGGTTTGGGATTAGGCTGAATCCGAGCCCCTATCAGTAGTATTCAACCGTATCCAAAATCCTACATGAACTGAATCTGAACCGTAACAAATGTGAAAAATTTTGTAGCACGTGCGTCAGTAACTTCTCAAGGCTTCAGATTTGGTTCAGTATTTGCCCGAATTTGAAAAATGGATTCAGAATGCGACAGATTCGGTGCATCTCTACTGAGATCCAAAATTTGTCTCAGCCTTCAGACAAATTATTGAACTTTTTGCAGAATTTAGATTCAACTGCAAGCTAAGTGCTCATGTGATTTTGAAGCTTTGGACACTTGGACAATTTTATTGTTCACAAATTTTTTTTTTTTGTAATTCTTTTTCTTAAACTTTAATATAATAATAAGAATTCTGGTTCAGCACTTTTGTAGAGGATTTGGTTTTCAGCCAAAACTAAAAAGCATAGATTCAGTGTATCCCTATTATGGCACACAGGAGCCCCAAATGATACACTAGTATGAAACACTATTACAGAAATAATTTCAGTTCATCGGTTTGACAACAGGGTGGGATTCTGGGAAAAATTCCTAAGAAGTTGTGGATTATGGGTTTTTGTTGACATGGATTGGGTTATTAGATAGGATTATATAATGTATTCAATTAGGGATTTAGATATATCGTTCATGAAGCAGTATCATACCTCCCAAAATTTTGGAAATAAAAAGAGGGCCAAAAAGATTTACCATGTCCATATTACAAAAATTCTGCTTTCTGGTAAGTTGTTGTTTCTCCTACTCAATATAACTGAATGTGTCGCATTGGGACCTGTATTTTACTATTGAGTGCTGTTCTTAGATCTAACATGCAGCTGTTATCTTGTGTTAGGGAGCTGTTATCTGGTTACCTTCCCATTGTTCTGTTGTAAGGCTGCTGGGGGGGGAAAGGGAGGGGGATGATATCAGTCCAACTTGCAGTACAGTAGTAAAGAGTGACTGAAGTTTATCAAAGCACAAGTCACGTGACTGGGGGCAGCTGGGAAACTGACAATATCTCTAGTCCCATGTCAGATTTCAAAATTAAATATAAAAAAATCTGTTAGCTCTTTTGCAAAACGGATTTCAGTGCAGAACTCTGCAGGAGCAGCACTATTTACTGATGTGTTTTGTTTTTTTTTAAAAAAATTCCCATGACACTATCCCTTTAAGTAGTATCTGTAAGTGAACAGTTTTATGCGATAAGGAAGCTGAATTCCTCTGGAATGCCTGTCCACCGAGAGCACCAATCACAGAAGGCCTATATGACATTGTTTTTCATGAACGCAGTCAGACAAAAGTTGATAAGTACTTGTGTATTCTCATTTGCCATTTGCCAAGGGACCGGACTGTTGACAGGAAAATCATTTCAGAAAGACACCAGGAGAAGAAAGTCCAAGGGCAGTGTGAGCCAAAGACATTCCAACACTTCCACGGACAGGCGGCCTACAGCAGAGCTGGGAACATGACTAACAGGCTGATGTCTGCTCGCTGCAGCTGAGTGCATCTATTACACATTGCAACTTGTAACTGGGTGGGGCAAAATAAGTTTATGCACCAGTTACGTGAAATTAAATTTGGAATACTATAAGTATTATTGAGGTTTCACTATACTGGGCATTCCATAATAGTGTAAGATGGGTGCAGATCACAGGCCCATCTAGGCCCCTACCTAACCAGCACTGTGCATCAAATTCAAAACCTATGCGTTTCGTGCCTTAACTCTCCCGGCTCTTCATCCTTTCATTAGACCCTGATGAAGTGTCGGGAGAGTTAAGGCACGAAACGCGTAGGTTTCCTCACCAACCCACTGCCAAATGTTCACTAGATGTGCACAATAAAGCCGCATGATTATTGAGCAAGGTGCGTCTCCTGTGAATCCTTGAGTCAGCGCCGTACAGCGGGTTAATCTTTGTACAATTGTTACCTCCGGAATGAAGTGATCGGGATCCCGCGAGAGCTGCTACTGGAAGGGGAGACGCTGCGCTGTTGTACGGGTGAGCTCCGCTACATTTCTAAACCTTTTCTGTGACAATATATGTTGCAGTAAATACATTACACTACACAAGCCCAGGGAACCTTAATTAAATAAAACAGAGCTGTTATATTGCCCTACACATGTGCCCACTGTATAGTTTATGTGCCATAAGCTAGGAAATGTAGGGGGGAAGCTGGGTACCCTAAAAAAAATGTACAATCTTTTGCAGCCTATCACCCTGAAAAACTGAAAAGTCGCCAGCGGTTTTTGAGACTTTTTTTAGGAACTCCTATCTACTCTATTGCACTTTGTCTGGTCTGAGGTGGCGAAGGCAAGTCTGACGCAAGAGGTAACGTTCATTAAAATCCGCATCTTAGTGAATTTGCGTAGTTACGTCCATTCGCCAGCGATAAAATATGGACGGATGCGTCTGTAGAAGGACGGCACCTAATGTTAGCGAAGATAACTTGGTTTGGGATTCCATCATTCATCAATAGAGGGTGCCTTTATACTGGGGTCTCCTGCTCTACAGATACATTCCCATTAGTGATGTGAGGGTTGAGCCAAAAGCGGTGGTGACCCTCGGGTTGGGCAGGATAGGATTGAAATTTGTCCAACCTTTGAGAGTTAGAGTTGGGCGCAGGTCAGACTGGTAATGTACACTCCTCCACTGCTCCCGAAAATTTCCTGTCTTGGAACAAGAGGCACGTACAGTGAGAAGCCACTGATCCTACGATGGCAACAGTTTGCAGGTTAGGGTTGGGAGCAGGTTGAATTTTCTCTGACCTGAACTAATTCCCATTAACAGTAGATAGCCAGTCAGAAGTATCAAGAAAAGTAAAGCTGGCCATAGATGTTGAGATTTTTAAATGATCAGATCCTCATCGTGAGACCACGATTTTCTTGGAACGATTGTACGATCATACGAATTGACCATCAACTAAAAAGACCAATTTGCCAGGAAAACAAAGGGTAGCTGCCTACTTGGCCCTGCTAACATAGATTGTACTGCGACCGACAAAGATTTTTTGACCTGGCCGATCAATTTCCTGACAGATGTCGGCCGAAAAATCGTAAGATGTACGATCGTTCGAATCCCACTAACCGCACGATAATTTCGAAGGATTGGTCGGACTTCCCTAAAATCGGTCGCCGTCTATGAGGAGCTTAAGACTGTAGAATAATCCACCATGATCAATCTTTTAAATGTTGTCTTTCAGGCTCCCGGTCATTGTACAGTTTTTTTGTTTGTTTTTTTGTTCAGCATCTGTGCGAAACCAGTTTCAGATGACTGCCCAAGGGGCTATTATTTTATATTTATTGGGTTCTATAACATAAATATAACAAAGAAAAGATACATTCATGTCCATAAATTGCTATGGGGAAGTCTTGATTACCACACCCACTTGGCACAAGGTTAGATGATATTATGAAACTGCAATCACTTGGGAGACAACAGACAGTGCCAGCTGTCCCTATTCCAAAACTCTTCAACTTCCTTGTTGCACAGACATGGCAAGCGTGGTTCATTTTGCACTATTTATCTTTTAATGCCTCCATAATGGCTTGTCTTGCGCAGAATTTTTGGCACTGGCTGTCAAGGGCTTGACGTCTGCTTATAAACAGAGCATGTTTCCCAACCAGTAAAAGTCACCTCTTGGTGAATAGTATTTTCCCTTGAAGTGACCTTGATGCAAAATAACTGGTCACACTTTTAATGAGAAAGTTCTTTTCAGCAGGTTTTCATTTCATCATGAAGGCAAGTCCTCTATCCGACATCATATGATGAAGGTCACGGGGAGTATCTGCACTGCTGTATTAAGATTTCAGACTTGGCAAGGGTGGATTTATTACAAGTTTCAACTCAGAGGGCTTCACCTCATGTAGTTTTGGTGGGGACAAAGTGCCCTGCCAAGATTCTTATTGTGCCAGAGCAGCAATAAAAAAGCTCAATGGACAACTTAAATGGTATGCTAGCTCAATAAATGGATAAAAAGGGGCCACTTATCCACAAGGGCCCATTAAACCCAAGATTTGGTGGAAGAAATAAACCCCAAATAGATGTTACTACCTGTATTGCCACTGACTGTACCTATGAACTGCTCAGGTTGTCTGAACAGAGGGGTCATTTACATTAAGAAAACAGTGTGCAAAAGGCAGGAAAGACTCAAACTATCAACTTTGACCATGCACACGTTTTATGTCCAGGCACTAGCTTTGCGACTTTACAGCCTTCCGAAGAGAAAGGCTTTGGTGTCCCAGAAGCTGGTTGCAAAATCATTTGTTGACATTGTCAGTGGTGGGATCTATGACACTACCTAGACATCCTTGTACCTTCAGCTTTCATGTTTTTTGGTTCATGTTGTATCAAACCTGTAGTGTTCTTTAAGAGACTATTGAGGGTTGCTGGAGAATTGGCACCTCAATTATAATGGGTGGCTAAGCTTCTACTCACCCACCAGGCTCTATAGGGAACATCTAGAGACCTCTTTGTAGAACGTAAACACACCAGTTGGCTGTACATTCACTAATATTGCTGGGCAGCTGGAGAAAACAGGCCTTACACCTAAAGGTGGCCATACACGGAGAGATCCGCTCATTTGACGATGTCGCCAAACGAGTGGATCTCTCTCCAATATGCCCACCATCGGGCTGATCCGATAGTGGGCCCTAGGGCCCAACGATCGGATCCTAACGAATGGGAACGAGCAGTCAGATCACGGGACCGCATCAACGAACAGATGCGGCCGCGATCCGATGGGATTTTTAGTCTCATTCGATCGAGATCTGGCCGGCTTTCGGCCAGATCTCGAACGGGGAAGCCCGTCGGGGGGCCCCATACACGGGCCAATAAGCTGCCGACTCGGTCTGTCGGCAGCTTTTATCGGCTTGTGCATGGCCACCTTTACCCATAAACAAATCTACTGTAAGGGCCATTGGCATTTGGGTATTGGTTTGGGCAGATTGCCTTTACCATTAGTGCTGTATGTTTGCATTAGAATAATGACAGATGGGACTGACAGCCTCTCTTGTAATTCAATCACTTTTTTTCTTGCAAATATGAATCATTTGTGCAGTTCCTAAGGTAATACTGACTCCACTCCCATAACCTTTAGAATTTAGAACTTAAACCATGGCCAAACAAAGAGTCTCACCAGCCCAAGCAGGAAATATACACATGATATGGAAACATAACACTTAAGGACTGGGTTCTCAAGAAGAAACAAAACATTAACATTTACACTTCGCCTTTCCCACTCTACTTGTCTGTTTAAAGGGAAGAGTAGTCAAGCGGGTGATTATGGGCTTGGTTCCAAAGTTTATGAACACTAATCAGCAATGCACTCTTGGCATGAAATATACTTTGATAGATGGGATACACCTGGGCAGCTCTATTGGAAACTGGGGTGATTTATCAATCTGCTCACTTACTCTAAAGGAAAAGAAAGTCGCCAAAATCCAGGGTCATAATATTGTTAAAGACAGCTTCAACAAAACATCAGTGTCTATTCAAACACACCAAAGATACAATTTAGGGCAGTGATTTCCAACTAGTGGCTCGTGAGCAACATGTTGCTCACGAACCCCTTGGATGCTGCTCCCAGTGGCCTCAAAGCAGGTGCTTATTTTTGAATTCCAGGCTTGGAGGCAAGTTTTGGTTCCATAAAAAGCAAGGTACTGCCCACCAAAGACTCTTGTAGGCTGCCTGTCCACATAGAGCAGTGAACTCCAACCAATGGCTCATGAGCAACATGTTGCTCTCCAACCCCTTGGATGTTGCTCCCAGTGGTCTCAAAGCAGGAGCTTATTTTTGAATTCCAGGCTTGGAGGCAAGTTTTGGTTGCAATAAAAAAACATGTATACCGTCAAAACATGACAGTCCACATAAAGGCTACCAAATAGTCAATTACAGTCCATAATTGGCACCCCAGGAACTTTTTGCAGGCTTGTGTTGCTCAAGGGTAAAAAAAAGGTTGGGAATCCCTGACAAAGAGGCTTCCAAATGGGCAATCACAGCACTTATTGTGCACCACCCAAGGGCATTTTCAGTGCTTGTGTTGCTCTTTAACTCTTTTTATATCTGAATGTTCCTCATGGGTAAAAAAAAAAGTTGTCTGGTGGCCAATGAATGAAATTACAGAAACTAAAGTTACTGATGCAGGAGACATGTCCTGATGGTCCTCTGCTGAGTCCACTCTGGGTCAGTCAACTGAGCAGAGAAACAGCAGGGGGCTGCCAAGTTGTTAGGCGCCCCCAAGTGATTCTAGTCACTTTCCTGCAACCCAGGGCTGGTGGACTGTTTAAAGGAGCATTGTGCCGCCATCTCTTCAAGTAGCACACTCTGAGCAATTGCACATGAGATAAAAGCAATCGTTTTTACAACCTGCTCTTATTCTGGTTGTTCCTTAATATTCATTGTATGAATGGTATATGTTCTTGCAGCATTTCTGGCAGACATTGGGTTACCTTAGCTCTCCTTGAAAAAAGTTCTAGGTTGCTTTTAAAGACCTGTTTAATGACATGATTTATTTGCATCAGTGATAACCTTGATAAGAGTCGGGATGACTGGCTCCAGTTCAAAACTAATCTGGAACACGGCACATGAGCGCTCTCAGATATTAGAAAATCAGCTCTCCTTTCTTTGCACCGAGGCAGTTCACAAGCTGGTTAATTCATTTAGTACAGAATATTGCATTCATTTTAGTACAGGTTTGTTTTCTGGTGGCCAGCCGAATGCAGAAGAATAAAGTGTATCCTTTCCTGTGAAACAGTTTTATGCACTTCTGTTTTGTGTTGGACGCATTCCCAGTTACTATATATATATATCCAGTTTTCATAATGTGATATATTTTGAAAATGTTGCGGGTTTGTGTCCTCTGCTTTGCTAAGCCTACTTATCTCTGTCAAGGGCTTGCATTCCTGCAGTGGGTTTAAAGTGACACAGACACATTTCTGTAGTTTAAATAACCATGTCAGTATTTAACTAATAGTCAGGGCCGGATTTACATAGCAGGCGCCCCTAGGCCCACCGCTGTTCATTACATATGGACCTTTTCCAAGTGGAAAGATTGTGTCTCCATCAGCCTGGCAACATTAACCTGGGTGGAGCGTCAGGACTAGGTAAAGATGGCCATACATTGCTCGTTGGTGAGTAGATCTTTCCTAAATATGCCCACCTAAAGGGGGCACTATTTTGGGCCCTAGGGCCAAACGATCAGATTAATGGTATACAAGCCATTGGAGCAAGGACCGTATCAAATAGCCAATGAGGTCCCTGAAATGATGGATAAATCAAAAAGCCAGATCGACGTCTGGATGATTTTTGGCTAGATATCTGTTGAGTGGGCCCATCAGAGGTCCCCATACAGAGGCAGATAAACTGCCGAATCTCATGCATGGCCACCTTACTTATAACTTGTCAAGAACAGACCAGAAATAAGCAGCTTAGAGCTACATTTTTAGCAATACTGACACGTAAATAAATAAATAAATAAAAATAAATGTAAATATAATTTCAATACAGAAGGCTCACTTACCAACACAGGGGTAAATTCACTAAAGGCCGATTTACTAACGGGCACAGGCGTGAATTCGCTGATGAAGGAGATAGACTGTAACGCTACTTCGCACTCTAAAGCCAGGCGAATTTTCGCTCTGGCTAATGGACGTAACTACGCAAATTTACTAAGATGCGGATTTTAATGACTGTTACCTCTTGCGCAAGACTTGCCTTCGCCAGCTCAGACCAGGCAAAATGCAAAAGAGTGGATAGGATAGGAGTTCCTCAAAAAATATTTGAAAATTTTTCTAAGTCCCAAAAAACGATGGCGACTTTTCAGTTTTTCAGGGTGATAGGCTGCAAAAGTTCATAAATTTTTTTAGGGTACCCGGCTATCCCCCTACATTTCCTAACATATGGCACATAAACTATACAGTGGGCTCATGTGTAGGGCAATATAACAACTCTATTTTATTTTATTAAGGTTCCCTGGGCTTGTGTAGTGTAATGTATTTGCTGCAACATATACGTCCATTGCACTTTAACTTCCCGCCGTATGCAAATTAGCCAACGCTAGCGCAACTTCGCTTTGCTTGCCGAATTATCGCTAGCGAAACTTCGCCATCGTTCGGCAGCCTGGACGCAACTTTGCATTTTAAGTAGCAATAACGTAGCAATAATGATAAATGTCTAGCTTTACAGAGCATTTTTTTAGACTAGGTATTTTGCCTCTATCTCAGCCCATTGCAATTGTGTTCCTAAAGGAGTCCTAGGATCCCTGACCGACAACTAGGAGCCATAAATAACGACTGCATCTTTACAAGGGAAAGAAAAAAAGCTTTTACCGTTTAATTGTGTTTAATATGAAAGTGCTTATACTGCAGGTTTCTCCTAAATTATTTACCCCGAAGCGGTCATTTTACTGAACATTTACCCTTGTTTCCAGGCAGAAATGCAAACAATTTGTGTTAGAAAAATATTTCTAGAGGTGAAGATTTAATCTGTTTACCAAGGTGCTGAGGGCTGAAGCAGGGAAGCCAAGTTCCGTGAATGTCTAGGACTCGGAAGAAAGTCATTTCTTTGCTGTTCTTAAAGAGATTCTGTCATGATTTTTGTGATGTATTTTTTTTATTTCTAAATTACACTGTTTACACTGCAAATAATTGATTCTACATAAAATGTAATTCCTGAACCATTCCTGAAGTATATATTTTTTTTAGTTGTAATATTGGTGTGTGGGTGCATCTCAGGTCATTTTACCTGGTCATGTGCATTAAGAAAAAGCTAGCACATTTAGGATGGAACTGCTTTCTGGCAGGCTGTTGTTTCTCCTACTCAATGTAACTGAATGTGTCTAAGTGGGACCTGGATTCTACTATTGAGTGCTGTTCTTAGATCTACCAGGCAGCTGTTATCTTGTGTTAGGGAGCTGCTATGTAGTTACCTTCCTATTGTTCTGTTGTTAGGCTGCTGGGGGGGAAGGGAGGGGGTTATATCGCTCCAACTTGAAGTACAGCAGTAAAGATTGACTGAAGTTTATCAGAGCACAAGTCACATGACTGGAGGCAGCTGGGAAACTGACAATATGTCTAGCCCAGGAGTGCCCATACTTTGCTAATGCGAGGTCTACTTTTAGTGATGTTGTCCCATAAGGATCTACACCCATAAACGCATTAACATTCTGTTTCATGGAAAATGTGACTGAAATACCAATTTATGGAAAAATGTATATTACCATATTTAACAAACATCTTTTTATTATGTAACCTTAACATAATTATCTGAATGAAAAGCATGAAATAAGAGGTTGATTTAGTCAAGCTGTTTGTTGACAGTGTCTTGAGATCTACTGATCACCAGCTAAAGGTCTACTGGTAGATCCCGATGTATCTTTTGGGCCCCCCTGGTCTAGCCCCATGTCAGATTTCAAAATTAAATTAAAAAAAATGCGTTTGCTCTTTTGAGAAATGGATTTCAGTGTAGAATTCTACAGGAACAGCACTATTAACTGATGCGTTTTGAAAAAAATTATTTTCCCATGACAGTGTCCCTTTAAAGAGAAAGGGACAAGAAATTAATCTTCTGGGCAGTGCTGGGTCAGACTGGGCCGGCGGGACCAGGTGGCCACATGAAGAAAAAGGTACGCACAGGGGGGATGGGGGCCGGCAGCCTAAGGCAGCAGCGCCAGTGGGCCTCCCAGTCCGACTGCTGCTATTGACATTTTCGGGTTGCTTTGTGGCAGCAGCAGGGCTCCATAACCCAATGTTTCCATAAAACTATGACTGGTTGGACATGTTGCACCCATTTGCTTTGTATGCTCAGCAGCTCAGCAGGGCATTAAATATTCGCTGCCCTATACCAGGGTACCAGGGAGTGTAATACCAGCAGCTATATTAATGAGGAACAATATCAGAATTCAGCTAGACAAAGTGACCATATATGCTCTACCCTTCCAAAGACTAAATATAGATCCATCGTGCCAACAAGATAAATACATTTCATCAATTTTAAACAAACTCACCCAAAAGTAAACTCAAACAATCAGCCCATCCATGGGGGCCTCTGTATGCAATACTATATTTATTTTTACATTCAAAATGTAATGCTACGAGATGGCATAAAATAGTAGAAGTGGTGCATATCGTCTTATTGGCCAACCAGTAATTGGTGCCATCTAAAAACATTACTCTACAGCAGGAATCCCCAATGTTTTTTTTACCTATCAGTCACATTCACATTTTAAAAAAAAGCTGGAAAGCAACACAAGCATGAAACATGTTTCTGGGGTGCCAAAAAAGGGCTGTGGTTGGCTATTGGTAGTCCCTATGAGGAATGGCAGCCTACAGGAGACTCTGTTTGGCCATAAACCTGTTTTTTATACAACCAAATCTTGCCTCCAAGCCTGGAATAAGCAGCTGCTTTGAGGCCACTGGGAGCAACATCCAAGGGGTTGGTGAGTAACATGCCACTGGCTGGGGATTACTGGGTAATTGCAAGTCTGAAAAGTGACACCTGGGAAAGGTAAGATGGTAACACTGCACTGTCTTTGCTTTTTCAAAAGAGTACTAGTCCTGGGGGAAAATGTAGCAAATCAAAATCCTTGAAGGTGCCTAATATATTGGCATCTCCCCAGTTTCCTCATCCTTTAAATCTACTGTACAACAAACAATGAAATTCTTTAAAATTCAATTTCTCCTACTGGGCGGCATATTTATCAAACTTCAAATTTGTAAATTTTAGAGTTAGATTATTTATTACAATAATTAAATCCAAAAAACGTGTACATTTTGTAAAAATGTAAATGCATGGAATTCGTATTCTACTCATCATTTTCAAAGGGACTACAAAACCCTGAAAAAAAAATTTTTAAAATCGAATTTTTACCTAGGACAACCTCCACTGACGTCTACTAAAATTCTAGTGATTTTAGATGCTTTTAGAGTTTTCACATTTTTTGCATGATATCGCATATTTGAGTTTTGGAAACCTTAATTTAAATTCATGCATTTTAGCACAAGTCATTTAGAATCACAGTACAAACTAGAATTTAATAGTGATAAATCAGCACTTTAATGCTGAAATTTTGGGGAAAGTTTTTCCTGTTACAGCAAAATAATGACCCCACGCAAGGTCCATAAAGAATCGGTTTGTTGAAATGGGAGTTGAAGAACTTGACTGGTCCTGACCTCAACCCAACTGAAGACCTGTGGGTTGAATTAGATTTGTTGAATAAGAACTGTGAGCTGGAACTGGATCACCCAACATCAGTGCTTAACCTTATTATAGTTGTGCCTGAAAGGAAGATTTTGACTTGTGCTGAAGTGGACTTTAAGGTGTTGTGTGCATCATCACTTCATGGTAAATGCAAAAAAGTATTAAATTGTAGGGAAGCAAACCCAACCAACAATGTGCCAACATCTAGTAGAAGGGCTTTCCAGAAAAGAAAAGGCTGGTAGAGCAGCAAAAGGAGGACCAACTTCATATTAATAATGTTGGTTCCACAATGAAATGTTGGACATACATGTGTCCAGGTTATGGGAGCCCAATATGCACATTTACATACATTTTTCTCTTGGGGGTTTTACACCCTTTAAGAAAAGTTTTTTATTCAATTTATGTCATAGTGGTGGTATCTTTTTAGCCCACCTCAGCCTAATCCTATGGGCTCTTTAATTGTGAGCAGATAAACATCAGTCGGAGAGAGTATACAAACACAACAAACCATTTGCATCTCCTGCTGCTTAGAACTTGATGGGCAGAGGATATCCTGCAATTATGACGGAGGTGTTGATGATCACCGTTAGCTGTGCCCTAGCAAGGAGCAGGAAAAGCATTATATAAACATCAGCTTTCATGTTCTGAAGCACTTCAATAAAAAGCTCTTTGGCTCAATTGTAGTTTAGGGTGCACAGTAAATGTATTTGTTCATCTGCTCTAACGGTATTTTTTTATTCTACCAAAGTCCTTGCTTGCAGAAGTAGAATGGAGAAGATGACCAGCTTTCTGGCACATTACAATAGAAAAGAATCAGTATTCCAGGAGATGAGAGATGATCGAACAGGAAGTAAGAATAGGAAAGAGTAACTCTATTGTATACAGCCTGGAAGTACCAAACGTAGGATATGTGAGAGGCAAGTTAAAACATCAAGGAGCAGAATCATAAAGGATTTTCCGGAGCAAATTCCCAAACAAGATGTGACGCTATAAAATGCCCGGAGCTCAGGGCTTGGAGGAAGTGTGATAAAGTGCATCTTCTCTGGAATGGTAACAAATGTCTTGCACTGGTGAGAAAAAGAATACAGATGCTGAGTTGCCAAAAACACGTGGCTATGGACAAGGGGAGATACAAGAATTCTTACATAGGGAAAGCAAATTGAAAAAAAAAGAAAAAAATATTTATATAAGTATTTTTTATAACTTGTTAGTCGAGTGCATTATTTTTTTGCTATTATATATATATATATATATATACTGTATATGTATGTGTGTGTATATATATATATATATATATATATATATATATATATATATATATATATATATATATATATATATATAAAAATAGCAAAAAAAATGCCGCACTCAACTAACAAGAGTGTAAGAAGTGCAAACTCTTAAGAACCCTCCCCCTGTGCAAAACACGGCACAAAAAACAGGAATCGTAGAAACCCAAATTGGGAGTAGAAAAACTAAAGAAAACCAGCCTAGCAAAAGAAAGTAAAAGTAAATAAAATGAAGGCAAAAAGGGATGCACCGAATCCACTATTTTGGATTCGGCCGACCCCCCGAATCCTTCACGAAAGATTTGGCCGAATACCGTACTGAATCTGAATCCTAATTTGTAAATTAGGGGTGGGAAGGGGAAAACGTTTTTTATTTTCTTGTTTCGCCCTCCCTTGTTTCCCCCTCCCCGCCCCTAATTTGCATATGCAAATTAGGATTCGGCTGCAGTAACTTCTTAAGACTTGACTACCACCAAAATAAATGCAATGGTTCTTTGTATTAACACCATTAATTAAAAGTACTTGCACCCAAACATGCCCCTTGCACATAAAACCAAAGCCATTTTTAAACACAAGTTAAATAAACGACTGGATCCAACTTGGGGATATTTTTTCCTAATGAATACAGAGGCTATTGTGAGACTGTCAGTTCATCTTCTCAAAGCCACGTCATTGTGAGACTCGTCACATCCTCTGGCCCGTCCCTTTCTGCATCATCCCTGTGACCTGCGGGCATATTCTTGGCATTATCTCTCCCCGTGGGTCAGCCTGGCGTCACAACACTTTCACTTCCATTGTGAGGAGGTGAATGGCGGAGGGGCACAAAGTACAGTAAACAGAGACACGGGTGGTGTTTCTCAGATGGATTCAACTTCCAGCCTTTTGTATTAATTCTATTGGCACTAAATACTGTCAGGAGTCAGAAATAGGGATGGGCAGAGAGGTACGAGCCTAGGGAGCAGAGGTGGCAGGGCACAAAGCACTTATCTCTGTTTGCCTCTAGTTTGGGCCCTGGTTGACCAATAGAACTGGTAAAAGAATGACAGTGGTCAGGCTGATACCTTCTGATCGGCCTTCCCACCAACTTCTACTTTGAAAATCCAGAAGGGTGAGGACCATGTCAGAGTATTGATTCTGTTCTCTCCTAATGGATCACCAAAGACCCTGCTTATGATTAGTTAATTAGCCCTGGAATCCAGTGATCATATCAGCCTGATTTGCCCCAAATTGGGCAAAATTCTGCTCATCTGGTGACCTTGCAATATATGGCCAACTTGAGGCTTAGAGCATAGAAACAGTCACAACTCTAGAAAACAGCCAGAAGAAAATAGTCAACGTTGTCTTTAAAGGGATACTGTCATGGGGAAAAAAAATTTTTTCAAAATGAATCAGTTAATAGTGCTGCTCCAGCAAAATTCGCAACTGAAATCCATTTCTCAAAAGAGAAAACAGATTTTTTTATATTCAATTTTGAAATCTGACATGGGGCTAGACATATTGTCAATTTCCCAGCTGCCCCAAGTCATGTGACTTGTGCTCTGATAAACTTAAATCATTCTTTACTGCTGTACTGCAAGTTGGAGTGATATCACCTCCCTTTTCCCCCCAGCAGCCAAACAAAAGAACAATGGGAAGGTAACCAGATAACAGCCACCTAACATAAGATAACAGCTGCCTGGTAGATCTAAGAACAACACTCAATAGTTAAAAACTCATGTCCCACTGAGACACATTCAGTTACATTGAGAAGGAAAAACAGCAGCCTGCTAGAAAGCATTTCTCTCCTAAAGTGCAGGCACAAGTCACATGACCTGGGGCAGCTGGGAAATTGACAAAATGTCTAGCCCCATGTCAGATTTCAAAATTGAATATAAAGAAATTTGTTTGCTCTTTTGAGAAATGGATTTCAGTGCAGAATTCTGCTGGAGCAGCACTATTTTGAAAAAAAATTTTTCCCATGACAGTATCCCTTTAAGTTGGCCTCACGTGGGTCAGATATGGAGACCTTGTGTACAAGTTAGATGAAAGCACAGATGTGATTGACTGCTTTAGGCATGTGCACGGGGCAATTCAGGATCTATTTTAGTAAATTAGACCCATCATAAATAAAATGTTTTTTATTTGTGCCAGAAAATAATTTCGTGTTGAACTAAATCATGTTCCACAGACTTGGCAGTTAACGGTGAGAATAATGTGATTTTTTTGTCCATGTTACAGATCTCACTTTGTACGTTGTTGACATGTCTTTCATGCAATGCGATAGTGTGGCTGTGAAGATTCCGATCCACATCTGTTCCTGAGACCCATGTAAAGCCTGCGAGCGGTATTTATAATTCTTACCTATGTACGAGCTCACACACAAGACCTCAAATCAAATAAACATTTGATCTACTAAATACTTGTCCAGGACGAGTAACGTTTGTTGGAATGATGTAGGATAATTCACGAACACAAGTTCAGTGTACAAGTTCAGACGCAAATCACGTATTATTTTTACCCATAATGCAGCATTTTCCCATAATTTACGGTAAAGGGTTGTCACCAAATTGTTCCACCCTTGCTTACATGCTCCTGGTTGTCAATCACCGCCTGGGAGCCAGATACAGGTATGGGACCTGTAATCCAGAACGCACGGGACCTGAGGTTTTCCGGATAATGGATCTTGTTCCATAATCTGGATCTTCAAGCCTTAAGTCTACTAGAAAATCACATAAACATAAAATGAACCCAATAGGCTGGTTCTGCTTCCAATTAATTATATCTTGATTTACTTATAGCTTGATTAATGGGTTTCCAGATAACAGATCCCACACCTGTCCCATACCGTTATCCAGAAAGTTCAGAATTATGGATAGGGCATCTCCCATCAATTCCATTTTAATCCAAATAACGGAAATGTTTAAAAATTATTTCCTTTTTCTCTGTAATAATAAAACAGTACTTTGCACTTGATCCAAACTAAGATATAATTAATCCTTATTGGAAGCAGAACCAGCCTATTGGGTTTATTTAACGTCTATACAATTTTTCTACTAGACTTAAGGTGGGAGTATCAAAATTATGAAAAGATTCGCTATCTGGCAAAACCCAGGTCCCGAGCATTCTGGATAACAGGTCCCATACCTGTACTAGATGTGAAAGAGCCAAACATGGGGCAGAAGCATAACTCTGCTTTAACAAAGCAGCAGTACTGGTTTTACCCGGTGGAAGGTATGTGGTTGAGAGCTTCTTCAGGATCCCATCCTCTCCAACCTTTTAACACATACAAAGCAAAGTCAGCTCGCGTGTACCAACAACTGTGACCATGATCATGTGCCTTCCTGGCGCCACACAAAAAATGTGACACAGACCTGGGAAAGACCTTTGACTATAAAGATGATGCACTCAAGTATATGAAGGAAGCATGTCTATGATACAATGGCACTTTTCACTGGGGTCTATGCAAGAAGAGAAGTCTGCCTGATGAAGAAGTCTATTTATACAAGCAGAATAAGTCTACCCTTAAAGGGCACCTGTTGGGCCAAAACATAATCCCTAACCAAAGGTGCAGTTGGGGGTAACAGTAGTTTTTAGTTTTTTTTTTTTTTTTTAATTACCCCCGCCAGCGCTAGGCCACCCACCCTGGGAGGAGCAGCCATGTTAGGGTTCATAATGAGCAAATGCGGCAACTTAATCATTATGCGCATCCGTGTCACGTCAGAAGCTCATTATACGTGTTGGGTTCCCTTAGATTTGGGTGTAGTTTACTCAGGCAGTTCCCCCTTGGTAATAGGACACCTAAGGGTCCTTCAGTTAACTCAGGCAGCTATGTCCCTTTTCCTGGGTCTATATTTGTTCAAAGGGTTGTCCACTAGGTGGCAGCAGTTTAAAGTATAAAGGGGTTTAGCCCCATGTGCTCAAGGTCTTTCCTGGGACCTTGCCTCACTGGGAGGTATTACAGGTCCATGTCTGCAGGTGGAAAAGCTAGATAGATTTATTTAGCGAGAGTGAGAATGGTAATAGTCACTCTAGGAGTTAGAATCAGCACAGGGTAGCTAGTGAGAAGATGTGGCTCCAACGAGGAGAAGTAGTGGGGTTTAGGACCCCAAGGTATGTAAACCACTAGAGCAGGGACTACAGTGGGTGAGTTGAGGACCAGATAGGGTGCGAAGACCCCAGGCTGATTACAGTGGGTGAGTTGAAGGCCAAATAGGGTGTCAAGATACATGACCCCAGGCTTCGAACCCCGAGTCTTAGTGTTCATCAGGATATTGCCTAGTGAGAGTGGTAGGCAGTTGCAGGGAGTTGCACAGGTACACTGGGGCCGTGGGCACAAGCCACAAATCCACAGCGAAAACACACTCAAGGGTGGGCTACATACGCATGCGATATGTACGAAATGGCCACACCCTCCTGGTCGCAGTGGGCCATTTTCAAAAGAAATTTTAAAAAACAACCTTTGTTTGGGGATAATATTTTTAACCAACAGGTTTCCTTTAACAATCAGCGCTACAGAGAAAGGTGTCCTTCTTTATAAGCAAAGTTACCCTGTATAAACCCAGAAATCCATATCTTCTAAGGAAATATAAAAGGGAAGAGCAAGTGGGGTGTCCGTGGAAGGAGGAGTCTGCACGGCTGCGCTACTTCTTTATTAGTGTCGTGGCATATACATACATAAATCCAGTCCTGCCTTTCCAGAGAGTGTATATTTACAACACTGCCGCACAGTGAGGCCTTTAGAACTTTATCACCATTATATGATGGTTTGAATCTAAAATCCCCAATACCGGACAGCTTGAATGTAAAGCCCCTTAAACAACATTTGAAATAGGGAAATAATAATCCTATTTTTAAGACAGAATCCCAGTCTCACTGTACAAATTAGAGGGATGTACAACAAAATAAAATTGCTCCGGGTGCTCTTCTGAGCATTTTTGGAATTCCTGTTCATTTTTTTTTCTTTTTAGTTGTTATGTTACAAACGGTTATTCACAGCTAATATCATGAACGTGTAATAGGAGCGCCCCCTGCTGTTCTCTTCCGGCAGGGGCTGGACAGAAGAGCAAAAGGTCAAGTTACTGATGCAGGAAGCAGCTTTGGACGCTTTTCAGATCTATTGCCCCTATGCCGTTTCATAACTTCTGGGCAGGGCTGTATTCAGGTCTGGATCCTCTTCTTTTACCGACTGGCAAACGCACCAATTGCAGAAGCGGGGTGAACTCCTTTCTACTGGGGGAGATCGCTTTTTAAATATTTTTTTTCTCTATATAGGCACCCCTTCTGCAGCTGCCGCCCTATACACAGGCCCACGGGTTCTTAAAGAGAAATACGATTGCAAGCAGGAACATCGTAAGGTGGCCATAGACATTCACTCGTTTGGTGATCTCTCCCCAATATGCCCACATTGAGTTGGGCGATATCAGGCTGATCATAATGCATCCGATACGGATAACGCACAGATGCTGCCGCTATCCGACGGGATTTTTTAACCTGCCCGATTGAGATCTGCCCGATTTTCAGCCATTTATTGATCAGGGAAGCCCGTCAGTTGGCCAATAAACTGCCAATAAGGGCCTTTAGAACTAAAAAACACAGAGAATCAGATTATCTGTTCACTCACGATCCCCCAGTGTAAACGTCCAAAACACCCTCCTGCAGGGGTTGTGTGTCGCCACTTATAGCCGGCTCCATTGGTCAGGAATGAACAGCGCAACAAACAAGCTCACCTCTGTCTCCCCACTTCATTACAAGCAAATGACTCCGACTCACGCAGTTTTCCATAGGCTTGAATGGATAGGAGCTGGCGTCCGTCCAAACAGCAGTATGGGCCCGACATGAAAGAATACAGCCACAGAGACAGACTAGGGGGTCAGATTATGATAACCAAAGCAGCTGCTGGCAGGCACAGAGTTTGCATTGTAAATGGCTCACGCAGCCTCCCCGAGAGCACATTAGATGTCCTTTTAATGACATCGTCAGAGGGATCACTTAATGACATCAATGTATACCCATTAACTATGTTTAACCTTAGGTGGAAAGTGTTGCTATATCGGTCTCTGGTGCGTGCGGCCTGTGTTCTATGGAACTTTGTCATGGAAACAGGGTGTTTTCTTAAAATTAAGTGGGTTATGTAAAAATGTGCTCCAGTGGAGTAACCCCCAGCGCTGCACTAGCTGACAGGGAGAAAAGATTAAAGGGGTTGTTCAACTTTAAGGGAATGTTTAGTATGATGTAGAAAGTGATAATCTGAGATCATTTGCAATTGGTTTTCATTTTTTATTATTTGTGGTTTTTGAGTTATTTAGCTTTTTAATCAGCAGCTCTCCGGTTTGCAATTTCAGCCATCTGGTTGCTACGGTCCAAATGACACCATATCAACCACGCATTAATTAAGAGACTGGAACAGCCAATCAGTTTACAGCCAGCGGGAAGCAATGCACGCAGGGAAAGTTGCAGAGCCAAAGCGGCCCACCAGGGTCGGACTGTTACGACAACTGTTTTGGTTATAGCCCAAGCTGTCGTGGTGCAGAGCCCAGTTTATATTCCTCAGTGATGGAGCAGAGCTGCCAGACGACCCTTATTGCATAATGCTCCGATGTACAGTAAGTACAGTAAGTACAGTAAGTAAAGTGAGTACATTGGAGCATTATGCAATAAGGGTCGGCGCTGCAGATCTGCTCTACCACTGAGGAATATAAACTCGCAATTAAAACTTAATTGTATAGTCTCAGGAATGGGCATATTAAACAGTAATTACATCTATAATTACCTTCCATTTAAACTTCCCATAAACAGAATGTAACCCATGAAGCTGGAGGTTACTGAGTGCATGATGTATTCATTCTCTGTATATTCACATTTAGGCTAGCGGCATTAAAGGGCATTTGGACTGAAGCATTGCTGTTTGCTGAGGGAGATGGGAAGTTGCCATGGGCCCAGATTTGTTTGTGGCAGTTTGGCCAATTTTGACTACCCAACTGTCCAACGATGTATGGTAAATTGAGTCGGCAAATCTGGTCGATCAAGGGTTATCAGGACAAGCTGCAGGCAGGCCCGGATTTGTGGAAAGGCCACCAAGGCCTGGGCCTAGGGCAGAAGTATTTTAGTGGTTGGAATGCCCCCCAAGAAGTTTCCTCGTGAGGCAACTTCGGGCGATTTCGGAAAACGAATCGCCGCGTGTGATTAGCGCAGGCGATTTTTCATTTTAGCCAGGCGCAGAGTGAGGGGAGGCATTCGGGGAGAAAAGTCGCGGCGATTAGTCGCCAGGCGACTAAAACTCCCCAAATCGCCCAGTGTGTCCCTACCCTTAGAGGGAACACTTCCCATTGTACCCCCAGTAATACAAAGTACTTTATTAGCTATTTTCCCCAGAAAACAGCAGCAATTAAGCAGTGCAAAGATGTGCCACCAGCCCCAGGGATAGAGAATGATAGAGATTGATAGAGAATTCAGCCTCCTACTGAAAAAAAGAAAAAGAGAGAAAGAAAGAAAGAAAGAAAGAAAGAGAGAGAGAGAGAGAGAGAGAGAGAAAGAGAGAGAGAGAAAGAGAGAGAGAAAGAGAGAGAAAGAGAGAGAGAGAGAGAAAGAGAGAGAGAAAGAGAGAGAGAAAGAGAGAAAGAAAGAAAGAAAGAAAGAAAGAAAGAAAGAAAGAAAGAAAGAAAGAAAGAAAGAGAGAGAGAGAGAGAGAGAGAGAGAGAGAGAGAAAGAGAGAAAGAGAGAGAGAGAGAGAAAGAGAGAGAGAGAGAAAAAGAGAGAGAGAAAGAGAGAGAGAAAGAAGAAAGAAAGAAAGAAAGAAAGAAAGAAAGAAAGAAAGAAAGAAAGAAAGAAAGAAAGAAAGAAAGAAAGAAAGAAAGAAAGACAAGTGCAGTCAGATGAAAGTGCAAGACAGTCTATGAGTAAGTTCCTACTTGTGGAGAGAATCATGTTATTCCAAGAGCCAAAACATCTGGCAGCCGGGGCAGGGGCCTTGACAACAAGCCACGCATGCTTTACAGCACAGCCAAATGTGTCACAAATACTTTCTGAACTACTGCAGGTTGTGACACACAGCTCAAGTACTCGGCCCAATAGCTTGCAATCAGGGCCTACCCTCTGTAACCCTCTGCATGCAGACCACGTTAGTGGCGGAGCACTTGGCTATGTCCAAATGAGAGTGAGTATGTTTACATAAAATAATAGTTCCTTAAAGGGTTAGTTCACCTTTAACAGTTTGTTTGTTTTTATATAGGGTCAGTGACCCCCCCCCCATTTGGAAGCTGGAAAGGGTCAGAAGAAGATGTCAAATAATTTAAAAACTTAAAGTTGAGCCATCCCATTTAAAGAAGAATTCAACCCTTAACTAAAAAACCCTACCCCCCTACTCTACATAGACCCTCCTCCCGCAGCCTAGCTGATAACCTGGGGAAATGCCCCTAACTTTTTACTTACCCCTCTGTGCACATTCAGGCATCGCAGTTCACGTCAGCCATCATACGGGTCTTCGTATCCTCTTTTGGCGCTTCGGCAATTTCCGTCTATTTCGGCGCATGCCGAAGCACCCGGAAAATGGCTGCCGTGAACTGCGATTCCTGAATCTGCACAGAGGGGTAAGTAAAAAGTTTGGGGCATTTCAATGGGTTAGCAGCTAGGCTGGGTGGGTCTACGTAGGGTAGGGGGGGTAAGGTTTTTTAAGTTAAAGGGAAAGTAAAGTCTAAAATAGAATAAGGCTAGAAATGCTGTATTTTGTATACTAAACATAAACACCACAAGCCTAATCAAACAAATGATTTATGCTTTCAAAGTTGGCCACAGGGGGTCACCATCTTGTAACTTTGTTAAACATCTTTGCAAGACCAAGACTACGCACATGCTCAGTGTGGTCTGGGCTGCTTAGGGATCATCATAAATGATCATAACAGGGAAACAAACAAAGCTGCTTGAGTTCTGCATGGCTGAGAAGTAAGGCGAGGGCTCCCTCTGCTGTTCATAAGTATTATTGTTTCCCTGCAGAGCAGTTAGGGACCGTCTGACAATTCCTATCCACAGCAGTAAATGAAGGGGGAATTTCACTGCATACAGTCAGGTTTTTTTATAAAAATGGTGCACATTTTTTTAATTAAAGTATATTGGAGATGGGTTTCTTTTTCATTAAAGAAAGTAAAAATTAGATTTTATTTTATTTTGTTGCCTTTACATGCCCTTTAAGGGCTGAATTCTCCTTTAAGCAAGTATCCCAGGTCAGGCACATAACTGTGTGAGCTGGGACCCTTGCTCAGTATATACATGTGTGTGCGCGCCAGCATGGCTGCCCTCACTGGAGTGGGATATTTTCTAACCACTAATCGCCCCATTCATACTGGAAACAGCACAAAACACGCCAACAAAACATCACAACACCAAGTGCAACAAGAGGCATTGTCAGGTGGGTTTAGTCAAGGTAAGAAACCAAGACGTTGAACACCATAACGGGGATAAATAGCAAAGTGACTGATTCATGGAAAACTAAGCAGGACAGGGGAAACAACTCCATGGCGTTTTAATATACAACAAAATAATACCTTAAGGAACAAAATGAAGCTGAAATATTTTGAATAGTCAGAAGAAGAAGAAAAAGAAGGCAAATAATGTAAAAACTATAAAAAAGAAAAAATGAAGACCAGCTGAAAAGTTGCTTAGAATTAGCCATTCTATAACATACTAAAAGTTAACTTAAAGGGGAAACCACCCCATTAACAACTCTTTAAAGTCGATGGCATGCGGGGTGATTAGTCGGGCGCAACAACTCTTTCCCTGTGACATGGCCCTAAGTCGGCTACAAACCATTTACCTAATAGTGTCCCAAAATAATAAAGGTATGGGAACGATTATCCAGGGTCTTGGAACCGGTTACCCAGATAGCTCCGAATTACGGAAATGCCATCTCCTACAGACTCTACAACGGCAAATAATTACAAAACTATAAAAAAATAAATTCAAATAACCCAAATTTTTACAAATGATTTCCTTTTTCTCTGTAATAATAAAACAGTAACTTGTACTTGATCCAAACTAATATATAATTAATCCTTATTGGAAGCAAAAACAGCCTATTGGGTTTGTTTAATGTTTACTTGATTTTCTAGTAGACTTAAGGTATGGAGATCCAAATTATGAAAAGATCAGTTATCCGGAAGACCCCAGGTTTGATTTTCTAGTAGACTTAAAGGGGTTGTTCACCTTAAGGGTCAGGGCTCAAATTTGGGAGATTAGTCGCCCGGCGACAAACCTCCTCTTCTTCGGGGCAACTAATCTCCCCTAACTGCCTCCCGCCAGCTAGAATGTAAATCGCCGGTAGGATGGCACGCGGAGCGCTTCGTTTTCCTAAGTCGCCCGAAAATTCCTCGTGAGGCAACATCGGGGGACATTTCAAAGCGAACCTATTGCCATCCCGCCGGCGATTTACATTCTAGCCATCACTTTGGGGAGATCAGTCTCCCAGAGGAAGAGAACATTTGTCGCCCGAATCTGAGCGTGTGGACCCTAAAATTAACTTTTAGTATGACGAAGAGAGTGATTTTTTAATATGGTTCTCTTTTTCTCTGTAATAATAAAACAGTAGTTTGTACTTGATCCCAACTAAGATATAATTAATCCTTATTGGAAGCAAAACCAGCTTATTGGGTTTATTTAATATTTACATGATTTTTTTTTTTACGTGACTTTAAGCATCTGGATCTAAATTAAAGAATTACAGACTTAAAGGGATTGTTCACCTTTAAATCAACTTTTAGTATGATGTAGAGAGTGATATTCTGAGACAATTTGCAATTGGTTTTAATTTCTTGTTATTTGTGGTTTTTGAGTTATTTAGCTTTTTATTCAGCAGCTCTCCAGTTTGCAGTTTCAGCAATTTGGTTGCTATTAGGGATGCACGGAATCCAGGATTTGGTTTGGGATTCAGCCAGGGTTCTGCCTTTTTCAGCAGGATTCGGATAAGGCCGAATCCTTGTGCCTGGCTGAACGGAATCCAAATCCTAATTTGCATATGTAAATTAGGGGCGGGTAGGGAAATCCCGTGATTTTTCATCACAAAATAATTTTTTCCACTTTTTCCTTTACTGACCCTAATTTGCATATTCGGATTCGGTTCAGTATTCCGAGTCAGGATTCGGGGATTCGGACGAATCCCAAATAGTGGATTCGGTGCATCCCTAATTGCTATGATTGAAATAATCCTAGCAACCATGCAGGGATTTAAAGGACCACTAACATCAATTTAAAAAAAAAAAGTCTTTATTAAGAAATAAATTACCGAAACTCCTCTTGCGCTCCTCTTCAGATAAGCTTGATCCGGCAATCCATCGTGCGGCGCTTGATTTCCCCTACCTGCTTTCCTTATAGGAGATAGCCAGGGAGTGCCGCACGATGGATCGTCGCCCTGTCGCCTTTTCTGAAGAGGAGCGAAAGCGGAGTTTCTGTAAGGTATTTCTTAATAAAGACTTCAAAGTTTAATTCGCCTTTGTGGTTTTTTTTTTTCATTTTAAACTAACGAATTTTCTTTAAAAAAATTGGATGTTACTGGTCCTTTAAAGGGGTTGTTCGCCTTTACATGAACTTTTAGTATGACGTAGAGAGGTATATTCCGAGACAATTTGCAATTGGCTTTCATTTTTTATTATTTGTGGTTTTTGAGTTGTTCAGCAGCTTTCCAGTTTGAAGTTTCAGCAATTTGGTTGCTATGATCCAAAGAATCCTAGCAACTGATTTAAGTGAGACGCATGAATATGAATAGGAGAGGCCTGAATAGAAAAATAGAGCAATAACAAAACATTTGTAGCCTTTAAGAGCTTTAGATGGGGTCAGCGACCCCTCATTTAAAATTTGGAAAGGGTCAGAATAAGAAGGCAAATAATTTAAAAAAAAAAACTACTTAGAATTGGCCATTCTATAATAATACTAAAAGTTAATTTAAAGGTGAACCACCCCATTTTTTTATTTATTTTTGCAGGGGGAAAGTGGACTGTTCCAGGCTGGGGGGATGCTATTTTCTTTGCACACCATATTTCCTGCTATGGAAAGACAGCAGCAAGGGTAGAGATAAGAAGAGGGCAGTAGAAAGGACTAGTGCAATTCACACACTGAAGGTTAATAGACTCACACAGACTCTACTTACACAGTGAAGTGATAGACGAAGCATTTCCAGCCGGTGGGCCGCTCTAAGAAGTTGTAAACTCTGCCCTGGATGTTGGTCCGGCTGAGAAGGGGTCGGCGGCCGCTGTAGATGGAAACTCTCGGATCCAAGTTGATGGTGGGTCGTGGGGGGTCGGTCGCGACCAGCGTTTCGCGCTTCAGTTCAAAAGAATTGGCCTGGCGATCCTCCTGCCGCTGCCCATTGCTGCTCCCGTCCTGCGGCAGGGGGATCGCCTCGTACAGACTGTTAATGGCATTTTCATTCATCTCCAGCGGCGCCTGTTTGTTCTGGTCGGGAGTGAAGAGTCCGAAAGTCCAGGCGGGCTGTTCTGATGACATCGGGCGATCGGTACAAAACAAGTTGGGGGGGAAAAGTCGGTCGCGACTCTGTAGTCGGTGGAGACTTGTCTCAGTCTAAAGGGAAAACACAGAAGGGAAATGCGGTGAGTCCCGGAGTCAGATCCAGCCCACATTACTTTCCCTGGGTGACTATTCACAGGCAGGGGAGGGGTTTGCTGTACAGAGCTCCTGCTGGGGCTGATCCTTGCCATTCACTCCTGTGCACTCAGCTACACCAGAGACATTCTCAGCAACTTTCCCACATACATTTCATCCAATATTTGCCAGGTCTGATTTTCAAAAGCAGCCAAAGTCAGCCCAAAACTAGCCAAGAGGCACCTCAAAAGTAGCCCAAAGATAGCCCAATATGTGCAGCGAAAGTCTTAAAAATAAATGAACATATGTGTGAAAATTACTCCTTTTTCAATTTAAATTTTCCCTGATTTGCACATTTTTCCGTGAAGCCAAATGAGAAAGACCAGGAGTGTAAGTACAGAGGGGGGACGAGGAGGTATAGGGGGTCCCATAAGGCTCTAATTCATATACAATTAAAATAAACATTGGGGAAACAGGTCAACCTCTAGACATTTTGGTGGCCAGCAGATTTTCGCCCCAAAATTTTCTGAAATTGAGGAAAGTCATCGGAAAATGCAAGAATACTTTTGGTACCCAGGGTTGCCAGGTGTAATTTACAAAACCAGCTAAAGTCAGTTACAAAACCAGCCCAAAACTAGCCAAGAGGCAATTCAAAAGTAGTCCAAACATAGCCCAATACGTGCAGTGAAAAAAAAAGTCTTAAAAATAAATGAACATATGTGTGAAATTACTCCTTTTTCAATTTCCACTGATTTGCACATTTTTCCGTGGAATTACAGAGGGGGACTAGGAGGTAAAAGGGTCCCATAACGCTCTAATTCATATACAATTTCAATAAATATTGGTAAAACAAGTCAACCTCTAGACATTTTGGTGGCCAGCAGATTTTCGCCCCAAAATTGTCTAAAATTAAGGAAAGTCATCGGAAAATGCAAAAATGCTTTTGGTACAGAACAGAGCCCCAGGGTTGCCAGGTCTAATTTACAAAACCAGCCCAAAACTAGCCAGGTGGCATTTCCAAAGTAGCCCAAACATAGCACAATATTTGCAGTGGAAAAAAAAAGTAAATTAATATATACGTGAAAATACTACTTTTTCAATTTCACTGATTTGCACATTTTTCCGTGAAGCAAAATGGGAAAGATTGGTCCCCCTTCACCAGGAGTGTAAGTATAGAGGGGGGACGAGGAGGTATAGGGGGTCCCATGAGGCTCTAATTCATATACAATTTCAATAAATATTGGTAAAACAATTCAACCCCTAGACATTTTGGTGGCCAGCAGATTTTCACCCCAAAATTGTCTGAAATTGAGGAAAGTCACCGGAAAAAGCGAGAATACTTTTAGTACAGAACAGAGTGTCAGGTGTAATTTTCAAAACCAGCCAAAGTCAGCTACAAAACCAGCCAAAAACTAGCCAAGGGGCACTTCAAAAGTAGCCCAAAAACAGCCCAATATATGTAGTGAAAAAAAGTCTAAAAAATACACAAATCTATATGAAGATATGTTATATGCCAAATATATATGAAGTTTGGGCCATTATAGTGGAATCTCAATTTTACATCCCCTGAGTTTCCCCTCATTTTACATTGTTGTTTTGTGGTCCCACCTATATATTATACATAATACATCTCCCTGATGCACCGAATCCACTATTTTGGATTCGGCCGAACCCCCGAATCCTTCACGAAAGATTCAGCCGAATACCGAACCAAATTCTAATTTGCATATGTAATTTAGGGCTGGGAAGGGAAAATAATTTTTTACTTCCTTGTTTTGTGACAAAAAGTCATGCGATTTCCCTCCTAGTCCCAAATTAGGATTTGGATTCGGTTCCGCCAGGCAGAAGGATTTGGCCGAATCCAAATCATGCTGAAAAAGGCTGAATCCTGCCCGAATCCTGAATCCTGGATTCGGTGCATCCCTACCGATTTTACATTTTCCTGGATTTTATACCATATTTTTCTGGTCCCCTGAAAAACATTAAATGGGGGTTCTACTGTATTTTGATGAACAGCATATAAATGCATGTGGGTGCCGTTCCTGAAGATAATGCTGCATGGTGATAGTGATAACCATACCTGACCCGGACCCGCAACTGCCTTATCCGCAACCCGCTGGCCACCATTAAACAGGAAGTGATGTTGCTGCAAAATGGAAGTGACATCATCAAAAGTGGGTGGTGACAGAAACAAGTTTTGTAAAATTTTAAAAGGAGTAAAATATAGACACTATAGCATAAATTTAGATGAGACCCGCAACCCGCAGACCAACATCTATACCCACACCTGAAAATCCTACCTTCATTCTGCAGGGTACGCACTTTTCTTGCAGGTACCCAACCCGCTGCAGGACTTTAGCTCATGTCCCTATATATTTATCTTTTTTCCCTATTAATAACATTGGGATCAACCACGGGTGGATATACCCTGCGGGTTTTGGGAAGAAGTTCCAGGTGCGGATATAGACGCGGGTCGGTGGTTGTGCAGGTCGGGCCGCGGGTCTTCTCAATAGCGATTTTTACTCTTTTTTTCTGATCACGTCTACTTCCAATGACGTCACTTCCAGTTTACAATGACAGCACTTCCTCTTTTACTCCTTTTTTTGAGACCACGCCTACTTCCGATGATGTCACTTCCGGTTTACAATGACAGCACTTCCTGATTCTTGATGTTCAGCAGGTCGCGTGTCCGGGTTGCGGATAAGGTACTTGTGGGTCAGGTTGGGTAGCGGGTCCAAGACGGTAAGAATGCGGGTACGGATCGGGCATGGGTTTCAAAAAATGGACCCGCGCAGGACTCTAGTGGAGGTATCGAACCAAAGAAGAAAAATGGCAGGGACTCCCAGATCCCACAAACAGGCTTGTAAAATAACTGAGAACTTTATTTAGGCCACAAAAATAAATAATTACATAGCCTTACGCGTTTTGTGCTAGTGGGCACTTTATCATAGGCTGATAGTGATACCAGGCCAGACGCCCCAGGAGCAAAGCTAAATGTCTGCATAAAGGGAATGCAGATGATTGTATTGTAAGTTAGGGGCAGGGCACCTTCATGCCTCTGTATGGGTACACGGTGCTTATACACGTGCAACAGGCATCTGCTTGTAATGAATACAATTCCCTGAATGGGAGAAAGAAAAAAATACTTTCCATTCCAGGCACAACTGTGCAGGCTTGAAAGAGAAGCGAAATTCGGCTGGCGGGTGCCGAGAGTCTGACATTTAAAGGGACAGCGGTGATAAAACATACCTCCCAACTGTCCCGTTTTTAGAGGGACAGTCCCTCTTTTGACAGCTCAACCCGCAGTCCCTCGTTTGTACTGGAAAGTCCTGTTCTTCTCTGCACTGAACAGCCAGAAAAAGAAACAAAGTTTCTAACTTAATTGGCTTTTGGCAGAGAGCCCAGAACAGCCACAGCAGCAGATAAGATATTTTTGTAACAATTTCAAGCAGGGCTGGACTAAGAATTAAAATAGGTCCTGGCATTTCAGGTGCACAGAGGCCCAAACAGCCCACACCAGGCCACTAAATACTGACTTTCTATGGCACCTTATAGCAGCATTTGCCAGAACCCACAGATGGACACAGTATGGATAAAGTGCACAAGGGTTCCTGTGAGATGTCGCTCCTCTAGAGTTGCCACCTGTCCAGTTTTCACCCGGACATCCCAATTTTGGTGTTCAAATATTTTTCAAATTTTTTTTTTTTTTAACAAATCGGAATCACAGACTGACGTATATTTTACATATGGAGAAACTTAAATATTTGATCCCTGTTTCTGGAATCACAAACGTCAAAACAAAGAGACCGTGTGAGCTTTAATGACTCTCTGAACCTGTTTTCTTCTGATTTAACCAACTGAGTTGGTTAAGGTATAAAGTGATCAGTTATTGAAGGAGATTCCTTTTTTAGTCAATAACTAAATAGTGATTTTTTTTTTTTCGACGTGGCCAATTTCAAGCAACACGGTTTTCAGGAGGCCTGTCCTGATTTTGAAATTAGGAAATCTGAACAGGGCTTTAAAGTGAATGGCGCAGTGATCAGCTTATTGTCAACTGCCACATCATTGGACCTGCCCCCAATGGTGCCAGTCCACCCCTCAAACCGCCCCCTGCTCACTCTATGCTCCTCACAGCTTTTGTCTCTTACTTGTAACTGAAAGCAGTCTTTTTCTGTCCCTTTCTGCACTGCTGGTTCTGACTCTTGAGTCAGTGTGACGGAAGCCAGTTCTCATTGCAATGCATTGTGTGCTTCTTTGGCAGCTGGTTACATGGTTTCATCTATCAGAACCAGCAGTGCAGAGAATAGCAAGATATTCATTCAATGGCAATAAAATGTAAAAAAAAAAAAACGAAAACCATTGTAATGATGGTATAATGGGAAGTTGCTTAGAATGACAAAAATGTTATTTTGGGGTTTACATCCCCTTTAATAGGCTGTGCAGATATTAGCTTGAACAAAGGAAATCACTGCACTGTTTATAAACACTTTGGAAATTTTCAACCCTCAGGCCAAGGGCGTAACTACAAATAGTACATGGATTAAAGCCTGAATGGGCCCCCTATGGGCAAAGGTATAATTGCAAATTGTAGGGGCCGCCCCCAACACAATCTGAGGGATAAACCTGAGAGATAAAGGTGAGACTAAAGGTGGCCATACACGGAGAGATCCACTCGTTTGGCAATGTCGCCAAATGAATGGATCTCTCCCCGATATTCCCACCTTGAGGTGGGCAATATCGGCCTGATCCGATCGTGGGCCCTAGGGCCCAACGATTGGATCCTAACGAATGGGAACGGGTGGTCGGATCGCGGGACCGCATCAACGAACAGATGCGGCCGCAGTCCGACGGGATTTTTAGTCCCATCCGATCGAGATCTGCCCGACTTTCGGCCAGATCTCGATCGGGGAAGCCCCTCGGGGGGCCCCATACACGGGCCAATAAGTAGCCGACTCGGTCTGTCGGCAACTTTTATCGGCCCGTGTATGGCCACCTTAAGAAACTGACGGTGAATGCATAGCTTTCAGCTATCAACCCTCCTTAAAGTGGTAACAGCCTCAGTAGTCTTTCAATGGGGTTGTTGCCTTTAAATTAAAGGTATACTGTCATGGGGAAAAAAAATGTTTTCAAAATGAACCAGTTAATAGTGCTGATCCAGCAGAATTCTGCACTGAAATCCATTTCTCAAAAGAGCAAACAGATTTTTTTATATTCAATTTTGAAATCTGACATGGGGCTAGACATATTGTCAATTTCCCAGCTGCCCCAAGTCATGTGACTTGTGCTCTGATAAACTTCAATCACTCTTTACTGCTGTACTGCAAGTTGGAATGATATCACCCTCCTCCCTTTCCCCCCCCCCCAGCAGCCAAACAAAATAACAATGGGAAGGTAACCAGATAACAGCTCCCTAACACAAGATAACAGCTGCCTGGTAGATCTAAGAACAACACTCAATAGTAAAAACCGATTTCCCACTGAGACACGTTCAGTTACATTGAGAAGGAAAAACAGCAGCCTGCCAGAAAGCATTTCTCTCCTAAAGTGCAGGCACAAGTCACATGACCAGGGGCAGCTGGGAAATCGACAAAATGTTTTGCCCCATGTCTGATTTCAAAATAATTTTTTACATTTCCCATGCGCCAATCACCATTGCTCCGGTCCAGATGAAGAAAATTTGCACGAATAAAGGGAAGGGGACAGGGGCGACAAACGGCAGTTTAAAAGCAATAACAATACATTTGTAGCCTTACAGAGCAGTAGTTTTGTGACCCCCATTTGAAAACTAGAAAGAGTTAAACGAAGAAGGCATATAATTCAAAAACCAATTGAAAAGTTGCTTAGAATTGGCAATTTTATAACATACTAAAAGTTAACTTAAAGGTGAACAACCCCTTTAAGTAGGCCATACGCCTGTTCTACTTTCAGCTGTTGAAAAAAGCTAATCACTGATTGGTTGCTATGGGTTACTGCCTAGGTGCCAATTGGTTAAGTGTTTATAAATGAGCCTGTGTTTGCACAGCTGGACTATTGTGTCTGTGGTGTAGGCGCCAGCTGACTATTGGGTAAATTCGATGCAAATGCACACATTGGTACAATAATGATATTTCAGTTATCCTTTAGGTCTAGTTACCCATAGCAACCAAATAGCTATTACCATGTATTAGCCAAAGTGCAGTTAAAATAACATGAATACAACACTAATGGTGGGTTTTTTTTATGGGTTGCTGCGCCTGGGAAAACCTTGTGCCTTTTATTACATATCAGGGTTAATGCCCAAGTGCCCCCTATTTGACCGCTCCTGGAGTACTGATTTATAAATAAAGTGTTGCACATTGCCACCTTGTGGCAATAACATGTTTTGTAGAGTATTGCAGGATAAAAAATAATTGGAACATACAGGATAATACAAGTATGGGATCCATTATCTGGAAACCCGTTATCCAGAAAGCTCCGAATTACAGAAAGGCTGTGTCCCATAGACTCCATTTTATCCAAATAATCCAAATTTTTAAAAACGATTCCCTTTTTTTCTGTAATGATAAAACAGTACCTTCGACTTGATCCAAACTAAGATACTGTATAATTAATAGGGTTGCACCGAATCAACTATATTGGATTCGGCCAAACCGCATATGCAAATTAGGGGTGCAAAGGGGAAAACATTTTTTACTTCCTTGTTTTGTGACAAAAAGTCACGCAATTTCCCTCTCCGCCCCTAATTTGCATATGTAAATTAGGATTCGGTTCGGCCGGACAGAAGGATTCGAACCCGAAACCTGCTGAAAAAGGCCGAATCCCGAACCGAATCCTTATTGGAAGAAAAATCAAGTTATTGATTTTCATCAACTTATAATGTTTAAATGTTTTTCTAGTATACTTAAGTTATGAAGATCCAAATTAAGGAAAGATCCGTTATCCGGAAAACTCCAACTCCCAAGCATTCTGAATAACAGGTCCAGTACCTGTATAGATTATACTCATTACTATCATGTGTTTATTGAGGTCCAACAAATGCGTTGATTGGTACATGCATGGCTGCAGGTTTAGTGGCTAGAGGAAGCTACCTAGTTGCCTAGTTGGGGGAGAACCAAGTTTTCAGAATACAGGTATGGGACCTGTTATCCAGAATCCTTGAAAGCTGGGGTTTTCCGGATACTGGACCTTTCTGGAGTTTGGAGCTTCATATCTCAAGACTACTAGAAAAATCATGTAAACGTTAAATACGGCTGGTTTTGCTGCCAGTAAGGATTAATTATATCTTAGTTTGGATCAAGTACAAGCTACTGTTTTATTATTACAGAGAAAAACTAAATTGTTTTTAAAAAAATTTGGATTATTTGAACAAAATGGAGTCAATGGGAGATGGCCTTTCCGTAATTTGGATAACGGGTTTTAGGTTAACGGATCACATGCCTGTATCCCAGGAGATCTCAAAGCACTTTCTTGGTCTCAAGGATTTTAAAATGAAATAAAGAGTTGGTTAATTAACCACCAATGCCCTATTGTGCAGATAAGAAGGGTGTTTAAAGGAGAAGTAAACCCTTGCTACTAAAATCCCCTACCCCCAAACCCTAAATAAACCCCCCTCCCTGCTTCCCCCCAGCCTAGGTGCAGGCCCAGAATTGTGGAAAGGCCACAAAGGCTCAGGCCTAGGGCGGCAGGATTTTAGGGGGCGGCATGCTGCCCAACTACACCCACATTGGTTTAGAAACACTGGGGATGCACTACAATTTCCGATAGTCACGGAAATTGCCAAAGCGCTGGAAGAAGACCCAAAGATTACCGAATCAGCTGAAGATGGCGCCCATGAATTCCGCTGGACAGAATCTGCACCGAGGGGTAAGTAAAGAGTTGGGGGCATTTGTCAATGTAGGGTAGGGGATTTCAGTAGCAAGGGTTTGTTACTCCTTTAAGAGGTAGTAAAACCCTCAAGACTGGTCATTAGGTTGTAAGATAGGGCCACAATGACTGTATCACCTTGCATTGCTGTATATATGGTATGCGTAGCTCCGGTTCACTTTATGTACTTGTATTATATACTGATTTCTATTGAACCCGTTTATATAGAGAACAAAGAATGCTCTTTGCTAAAAAGGAACTGTTTTTTGGACAGTATACTAGGAAAATGCATGGGGAGGTAGGGGGTAAATTATATACTTGATTAACAAAACAAAAAAGGAATTCAGAGGATACTCAGCAGACAATGGGTGATTTATCAAAGCAGTTCCTTTTAATCAACTTGCACTGATGGGTTGTTAAGTAAGTTTGTGCTGCTGCCAGATTGGATTGGAGTGAATAGTGGTGTTTTATCAATGATCCCTTGCTTGATTGGTTTTGTGGGGGAGGCAGCGTGGGGTAGGACAATAGTTCTATTCGGCGGAAGGAGAACAGCACTTTGTAAAGTTTTAGGCTTATGTCCATAAGGATGTGGAGGATGAGAGACGAAATCTGTATAGAAAGTTAGCCAAACAACACAGGCTAGTGTAGCGGGGATCTCCCCTGCACGTTTATTTCGTCAAATGATGTAACGTTTCGGGGGCGTACCCCTTCATCATGAAGGGGTACGCCCCCGAAACGTTACATCATTTGACGAAATAAACGTGCAGGGGAGATCCCCGCTACACTAGCCTGTGTTGTTTGGCTAACTTTCTATACAGATATCGTTGGGAGAGGCGCCGACCCCTCCAGCCAGCACCGGGCAATTATCCTCAGGAGAGACTCAGGGGAAATTAGGTATATGTGTTGCTGGATGAGAGATGAAAACATGGAGCCAATGCACCAGAAAGCACCCTGATTGGCTTCCATAGGAATGTGCCATAGGGCTCTCCCACCCTTCATATTTTGGTAAAATGCTCTCTTTTATACCATATACAGGTATGGGACTTGTTATCCGGAAATCCAGAATGAGGAGGAATAGTGAAGATAAACTTGATCATTTCAGAAACGGTGCAGCATTTTTAATTGATTGTATTTAGAAAGTTTCTTATTTCAGTATGCTGAAGCTTATATTAAATGTTTGCGATAGTTCCCCTTTAAACGCTTCAGTTAGACAATACAACGTTTTTTATTTGTTAGTTCTAGCAAGTCTCTAACAGAGACATCAATAACACAATGATAACAATGATCCAGAAGCTCCAGACATTCAGGTCATCACTGCTCAGATCTCAGACGGCCCTATGCAATTAATTGTTCTCTGATCAGATAATCACTGGCAGTGACAAGTCCATATGTTCACCAGCTGTCTGCAAAGACGTGTCCTTGAGTGGGTGTCATCTTGTCTTGGCTCATTGGGGCAATGTGGCACATTCAGCAATAATTTCATGTGGACTGTGTGTTGTTTTTATGCTGCTCATTTCAATTCAATTGTATTACCGGTAATCATTGAGAGGGGAAATGGGGCAATCAGTTGGATGTTGAGAATTTATGTTTGGGGTTATCTGATGATAATATTGATTTTAAACTGTGACCTGATTGCTAGGGTCCCACTTTTCTTAGCAACAGATCTTGGTTTCAATAACTAGAAGAAGAAAAGTAGAAATATAAATCCCTGAAGTCATGGCAAGATTGTGCTATTGGTACTTATGATTTTTTTTTTTTGCTACCGCTGGGTCTGTTAACCTGGGCATATAGACAAATACAAGAGTCCTCTGCACTCAACTCATTATCAATATATTGACCTGGGCATACCTGTTCTGGAAGATATGAGCACCCCATTTGTTGACTCATGCTGGATTAAACTTTACTTGTCCTCCAGGTTAACAAAGGGATCATAATGCAGGTCTGTTGTGAGTGGACCTTACCAATGTCCCAATAAGGACCTCATCCTGCTTGGTCCAGACCAATAAGCTGCAACACAAAGGCTTAAAGGGCTAAGTGAGCATCTTAAATTGGCCCATGTATAACCAGCTTTACTTGCAACAACTCCTAGATCTCCACTCTCACCTGCTGCCTCAAATTCCAAACCTTATTATTTTATCATGGACTCTATTGCTCTACAGCAGAAGACCTTCTGTGTGGTTCAACATTTCACCAAGGAACCATTGTTCTAAGAATATCTAGCGCAGCAAATAACCTGATTAACATTCATACATTAAAGGAGCATATAGATGAGAAAATAGGCATCCTCCCCAAATCTCATCCCAGTACCTTCAGTCTGGGCTCCCCCAACCAATAATTTGTGTTCCCTTGGATGGGCAGTTTAACAGGAACCACTGCTCTCTAATGTACAGTCTACTGTGCTGTAGCGTCTTCTAAGTAATGAGGAAAACATAATCACCAGGGACTACTCTTAGGGTAAGGCCAGACGAGATTCGGGGAGATTTTGTCGCCTGGCGACTTATTGCCACGTCTTTTGCGCGACTATCTCCCCGAACTGCCTCAGCGTTTTTTCCCCATAGGCTCGAATGAAAAGTTGCCTGCGCTAATGCACACGCGGCGATGCGTTTTCAATAGTCGCCCAAAGTTGCCTCACTGAGGCAACTTTGGGCGACTATTGAAAACGCATCGCCGCGTGTGCATTAGCGCAGGCGATTTTGCGCTGTAGCCTATGGGGAAAAGACGCTGAGGCAATTCGGGGAGATAGTCGCGCAAAAGACGTGGCGATAAGTCGCCAGGCGACAAAATCTCCCCGAATCTCCTCGTCTGGCCTTACCCTTAAGGCTGTATCTATACGTTGGTATCTACCAGAGTGTGCATTGTTGTGTTAACACTCAAAGGCAGGGTATGGCAGTTCCTATACTTAAGACACATGGGACACCAAGATGAGACTTTTGGATTTCTCAGCTTCACCAACAGTTCATGCCACAGATGAACACATAGAGAAGGAAGAAAGGTGCCAACAGCTCCATGGGAAGGTGGCCTTTGACATAAGAACAGTAGAGAGAAAATCAGCCCAAATCTGTGATTTATCTCTTATACATCAGTCCAGTTTGGATGAAGTCAGAGCCCACGGCAGCCCCTCAGTACAAGGCCACATATCCATCTCTTTATCTCTATAAAAGTAGAATTCCCAAGGTGATTAGAGCAATGGGAATTCAACTTCTCTCATAAGTCCATGTAATATATTTCATTATTTATATCAGTCCCTGATGCCAGAGAGGGAATTCCTTGCAGTCAAAGGGAGAAAATACTAATTCGGTTCACACAGTACCCTGGTGAGATTTGAACCCAAGACCCCTTATTTTTATTGCAAGGCATTCATTCTAACCCATGAGTTGCTAGTCTGCAGGACTGTAGTAAACAGAGAAAGTATTCTTATTGGGAATATTCCAACGACGATTCCTATCCACCACGCAGATTACAAATAAAATCCCAGTGATAAGTACCCTTATGTGGATACAAATAAAATAATTTTTGCTCACTAAATACCATCCTTTATGCTTCTGCACCACACTGCACCAATTCATTATCCATTGTCAGTTGTGCAAAGGCATTACACACATAAACACCCCTGTTCTTATGCAAACTGGCAAACATATACAATTAAAACCTTTGTTTTTGGATTATAGGGTGTGCTACTGCATTGGCACTGGCCTAATATTCATATTGTCTTTTAATCATATGCCATCATCTTCTGCTGCTGCTCTGTACAATAGGTTATTATGCAAGGTTACCGGAAAAGCAAAGCCCCAGTAGCTTTGAGTATCGTTGGCAGAGAAATGGCAATTAGAAAGGTCTTTATGACATTTGGTGGGCATAAGTATAGTTGACCACCATTGTTTGGACTATCCTATTCATTTCACTGCAATCACAACCGAAAGACTACACGGGCCTGAACAATCCAACAGCAAAATTGGAAAGGGAACTCCAGCAGCTTGAAGGCAAAAAACATTTATTCCAGGTTGTGGTAACATGACCTGTTTACTTGATAAAGGGTATTGACCCGAAACATGTTGTGGAATAAAAGCTTTTTCCCTTTCCTTTTTTGCTTTTGGATTGTTCACTGATTTAGTTGCAGTATGGAGCAACTATAAAGGAATTGGACATATTATTCTAAACTTTACCCACTGACCACCAACCCTTCTCTTTTTTGGACTACATGGGCCTGCCCCTTCCTCCCATTCTGCAGTATTTGTTTGGGACGGCTGTTAGATCATGCCAACTGCAAAGATCAAGACGTTGGTGTTGTAGTGACGTCTACAATATAGTTATTTATTTGCAAGTGTATTAAATGTGTGCCTTGTTCCCTGATAAAACATGTCTGTGTGCCAGCTAAAAGGATATGTTTGTCTTTAACCTTCAGCTTAAAAGGCACCTATTACATTAATATGGGGAGGGATTTAATACTATTTTGCCCAAAAATATGCTTGTAGCAAGAGCTATGCTGCCTGCACTGGGAGAAGGCCTGGATTTATCGGCAGGCAATAAAGGCCCTGGCCTAAGACAGCAGAAGTCTGACCACTGGTCGCAGCTGCACTGGGGACTGGGTGGAAGATTTAAATGTCCTGTCTGCCCAGTCCCCAGTGAAGAAGATAATATAGGAGCGGGTGTTGGCAGCAGTGGATGGGTGACGTTCTACATTGGTTGCATGGTGGTGCAAGCAGCAGGGACTAGCGGGCAGCTTTATTAAGGGTCGAAGTGAAATTTTAAAAAAAAATTGGTCAGAAATCTGAAATTCGAATTGTGAATTATCCAAACTTGATTTGAGTTTTAATTCGAATTTCTATATTTATCATATTCTGGCCCTTTAAGAACTAGAATTTGACTATTCGCACCCTAAAACCTGCCGAATGACTGTATAAGTCAATGGGAGAGGTCCCAGGGATCAATTTGGTGATGTTTGTAGCCTTCCTGACATTCGAGAAAAAAACTGGAGTCGAGTTTTTTAAATTCGAATCAAATTCGACTCAAAGTTTTTGGGTCGTTTAAATTAGTTTGAGTTTAACAAATTCGATTTTATTAATAAATTTCAACGAGTCGAATTTGTGGAAGTTTAGGGGAGTTTAAAAAAACTGCAGGAGTTCGAAATTCGACCCTTGAAAGTAACCAGGAGCTGCTTTTTGCCACCCACTGGTAACTTGTTCAGTGCTGCAACTTGAGGTAAGTTACTCAACTTGACTCATTGAAGTGCGACATGGGGAAGGCTTGGTTATACAAGCAGCTGGGCGGCCAAGGGAAGCACAATTTTTAAATCTATCCCTGACTTGGAGACTTGCTTGATATGCACATTATTGTCACCAAACATGGCTGCCCCTCTGCACCCGGAGCTGTGATGGATTGTGCCACCCTGGACTTGTTAGTAATTCTGGGGTACTCCTTGTAGGTTCTATCAATAACCGCTACAGACTCGCACCTATGAAATCTCCCATTAATTCTATTAATAACACAGTCTGCATTGGCACCCTGGAAGTGACCACATTCCCACTCAGTGTTTGCCAGAATTGGCATCTTATTCACATACCGACGCAAGGTAACTAGGAATGATGCTAGAATTCTTCGGAAAAAAAACCCTCTGAATTGTAGAGGAAAAACATTTTAATTTGCATCCAAAAACTGCACTTTGCACACAGCGCTGCGCCACTAAGTGAGCCTTTAGGTGTTTATAGCAGGGGTCCCTAACCTTTATTTACCCGTAAGTCACATTGAATTTTAGAAAGATTTGGGGAGCAACACAAGCATGAAAAAAAGTTCCTGGGGGGGGCAAATGAGTGCTGATATTCGGAAGCAGGTCTGGACTGTATAAAGCTAATCAGTGATTTGTATAGGTTACTGCCTAGCTGCAACTTTGCCCAGCGTTTATAAATGAGCCCCAGGGACTTCTAAGGCTGCTTACAGCAGCCCCTGTGGCATTTGCCAGAACCCACAGATTGACAGCCTGTTTGGTAGAAGATCCAAAAATATATTTATAGTCATTGCTATATAAAAAATATACTTATTGAAACATCTTTAAAAAACAACATTACCCCACATGGAACCTAACGCGTTTCATGCTTCTAAGCACTGTTTGGTAGCCCCTGTGTGGACTACCAGTCTCAATGAGCCTCTATTTGGCAGTACATCTGTTTTTTATGCAATTAAAATTTGCCTCTAAGCCTGGAATTCAAAAATAAGCACCTGCATTGAGGCCACTGGGAGCAACATCCGAGGGTTTGAAGAGCAACATGTTACTCACGAGCCTCTGGTCGAGGATCACTGATCTATAGCATCCATTCCTACTTAAAGGAGAATTCAACCCTTTAAGAAATAAATCCTTACCCCCCACCGCACGTAGACCCCCTCCCTTCAGCCTAACTGCCCCTCGGGGAAATGCCCCATACTTTATACTTACCCCTCAGAGCAGTTTCTGGCATCCGAGTTCCACGTAGCCATCTTCCGGGTCTTCGGCAAGTTGAGTGGGAGATCGCCATGTCGGTGCATGCGCAGCTGGAGCGATTTGCCGGTCTGCGACAACTTCGCATGTGCCGAAACTCACGAAAATTGCCGAAGACCCAGAAGATGGCTATGTGGAACACGGATGCCAGAAACTGTGCTGAGGGGTAAGTATAAAGTATGGGGCATTTCCCCGGGGTGGCAGTTAGGCTGGGGGGAGGAGGGAAGGGGGGTCTACGTGGGGTGGGGGTAAGGGTTTATTTCTTAAAGGAGAAGGAAATCTACTGAAGCAGTTTGTTGCCAATAGATTAGCCACAATAGTGCAGGCTACAACACTATATTTATCCTGCTGAATGCTTACCATACTTGAGTAAACAGCTCTTGAAGTGTTCTGTTTGTTTAGGCTAGTAGCTGCCATATTGGCTAGGTGTGACATCACTTCCTGCCTGAGTCTCTCCGTGCTGACTCATAGCTCTGGGCTCAGATTACAGCAGGGAGGGGAGGAGGGAGTTGGAGAGGAACAAACTGAGTATGCTCAAGGCCATGCCCTGGAAGTTTAAGCTGAAAACAGGAAGTCTGATAAAGAAGCCCATGAGTACACAATAGAAGGAAAGAAATGCTGTGTTTCTTTTGACAGAGGACTCAGAGCAGCATTACTTTGAGGGTTTACTGGTGTATTTATATAGACCTTTCTGATGAAGCTTACTTAATTTTAGCATTTCCTTCTCCTTTAAAAGTTTGAATTCTCCTTTAATTCATTGTCTAAGGTTCCATCAGCAAGCACTGTGAGATTGAAACCCAGAAAAGGTGGCCATACACGGGCAGATAAAGCTGCCGATATTGGTCGTTTGGACCGATTTGACAGCTTATCTGCCCGTGTATGGGGGCTTCCGACGGGTCTTCCCGATCTATATCTGGCCACGATATCGATCGGGAAGGTTGGATTTTTAACCGACCCGTCGGAGCCCCTTGGCGCATCGTAATTCGATCGTTCGGCCGTACGGCCGAACGTTCGAATTACCCCCGATATAGCCATGCTGTTTAGTGGCATATCGGGGAAAGATCTGCCCGTTTGGCGATGTCGCCAAACGAGCGGATCTTTGAGTCTATGGCCACCTAAAGTCTAACAACGACCAGAACAGAAATGGTTAAAATCTCTTTTTAAGTAAGAAAATGTGCCCTTCATGTTACTGTCACATGAAAGCATGCGCTCAGATGTGGTTTAGTTGATTCCTACACAGTCAGCAAAATGCAGATCTTGCAAAATATCTTGAGATTCAGCCAAATTCTGGATTCGGTTGATCCCTATAAAAACATTTTACAAAGTTAAAATGAAAACTAATGGGACGTCTGTATGTTGGGGAAAAAAACCTTTGTCTCTAATTGCAAATGTCATTCTCCAGCTCCAGTCCGCACCCCCGTGCCTGTAGCACTGCAACTAAATTAGGAAAGTGATGAAAATTGTTTCCATATTTCCTCTGTTTACGTGAGATTATTACGTGCAACGGTTTCCAGTGCTGATGATGAGGACGAGCGTCCAATCAGAGAATGCCTGTGTAAATCTCCTTTGCAAATAACATCTGCTTTTTTTAGCTTAGTAGAAAGAAACCAATGCAATCCAACATGTCTTTCCCCTGCATTCTGGAAGAACTGTACAGGTATGGGCAGCGCCGGCATCAGGGGGGACAGGGGGAAGAGTTGTATGGGGCCCCCGAGGGTAAGGGGGGCCCGGCCACGCTGCACTTACTTGATTGCACTCACTTACTTGTTGTGTGGGGGGGCCCTGGGCACCAATTCTTTTTTTAAAACTTCTGGGGGGCAATTTTTTGTACATGGATGTTTAAGGGGGGCCCTGGCCATCAATGTTTTTATAACATGGGGGGGGGGCCTGGACACCATTTTTTGTTTACCGTGTGGGGTCCTAGCCACCAATATTTTTTAATGGGGGGCCCTGACCACAAATGTTTTTTTATTAACATGTGGAGACCCTATCCACCAATTTTTTTTAATGTGTGGTAGGGGGTGGGGAGGGAGGGCAGTCTTGTGGGTGGGGCTTACGGTGGGCACAGCCCAGGGGGCCAGGAAATTTTGTCGTACGGGGCCCTGTGATTTCTGATGGCGGCCCTGGGTATGGGATCCGTTATCTGGAAACCCATTATCCAGAAAGCTCCAAATTACACAAAGGTCATCTCCCATAGACTCCATGTTATCCAAATAATCCAAATATTTAAAAAAAAATTTCCTTTTGCTCTGTAATAATAAAACAGTAGCTTGTACTTGATCCTAACTAAGATATAATTAATCCTCATTGGAAGCAAAACCAGCCTATTGGGTTTATTTAATGTTTACATGATTTTCTAGTAGACTTAAGGTATGAAGATCTCAATTATTGAAAGATCCATTATCCAGAAGACCCCACGTCCAAAGCATTCTGGATAACAGGTCCCATACCTGTATCATAAAAATGGGACAACATATTTGTGTGTGTGTGGCTAGGAAGGAGCCATACTGGTACACAGGTCCAATATTTACTTCCATTACTGTATAAGTGACTATTATGTGGGTGAGACTTGGGCGTACCCTGCCATTATGGTGATTGGAGTTAAAAAGGAGGTTGTGCATGTGAGGCTTGGCTGAGTGATTCCCTTTCATTCTCTGCATCTTTCCCAAAGGGATAAGTGACTGTAAATGCCAGTCATCTGGTAAGAGGGTGATACAATTCATGCCTAAACATGGGGCACCCCACACTTGTCTGACAGTTTAGAGAACTAAAGGCTGTAGCACAACTGTCCTTACTGCTGGGAGTCACTGTGCCATTTGATGAGAGTAACTGTGCCATTTAAAGGGCTTCCAACACTTTTTTTCAGATTCGTCACCAGAAAAACATTTTTTTTTTCCAATTTACCCTATATTTTCTATTTGTGACCGTGTTTTTAATATTGAAGTTTATTGAAGTATGTGAGCTTTTTGAGAAGTGTATCTCTGGTGACTTTGTGGATGTTGACTTTTTATTTCTCTTTCTCTTCCTGATTTTTAAATGTATGCTCTACCAAATAAATCTAAATTTAAAACCGTGCAGTGAGGCTTGCAGAACTCTTTTACCATCAACGTGGAACCTTCCTTACCCAAAGCTTTAGGTTAATGGCACACATGTTAAAATTGCCTACTGTTTTTTTAATGGGAATGACTAGGCTGGTTGCACAAGTAAGTTTGAACAAGAAAACAGGCAATTATGCATGACAGGTGACAGTTGCTCGCTTGGGGTGAATATACAATATATTCTCTATATTCTTTAAACTCTAGAGACTTGGGGTTGTAGTGTGAAACATTCAATCTCTGATGTACTTTTCCATGCTTTTTTATCTACAATGCAGCATTTTCCCATAATTCCAGCGTAACTGAGGGTTTTTTTTATGTTTTATATTCCACAATTACTGAGTGTGCATTGGACACGACTGGTCAAAATTGCCAGCTAAGAATGTGTTGTTTGCAGAGATCAGCCTCAAAATTACATTTGCATATGTTTTTTTAAGGGATACTGTCATGGGAAAAAATTTTTTTTCAAAATGAATCAGTTAATAGTGCTGCTCCAGCAGAATTCTGCACTGAAATCCATTTCTCAAAAGAGCAAACAGATTTTTTTATAATCGATCTTGAAATCTGACATGGGGCTAGACATATTGTCAATTTCCCAGCTGCCCCAAGTCATGTGACTTGTGCTCTGATAAACATAAATCACTCTTTACTGCTGTACTGCAAGTTAGAGTGATATCACCCCCTCCATTTTCTCCCCAGCAGCCAAACAAAAGAACAATGGGAAGGTAACCAGATAGCAGCTCCCTAACACCAGATAACAGCTGCCTGTTAGATCTAATAACAGCACTCAATAGTAAAAACCGATGTCACACTGAGACACATTCAGTTTCATTGAGAAGGAAAAACAGCAGCCTGCCAGAAAGCATTTCTCTCCTGAAGTGCAGGCACAAGTCACATGACTTGGGGCAGCTGGGAAATTGACAAAATGTCTAGCCCCATGTCAGATTTCAAAATTTAATATAAAAAAAATCTGTTTGCTCTTTTGAGAAATGGATTTCAGTGCAGAATTCTGCTGGAGTAGCACTATTAACTGATGCGTTTTGAAAAAAACATGTTTTCCGATGACAGGATCCCTTTAGGAGCAAGTCTGCCAAGCCTGTTCACATGGCATGCTGAGGGAACTCTTGAATTACCCCAACATTTTGCCACCCCTAATATTCTGCCGCCCTAGGCCTGGGCCTTTGTGGCCTCGCCATAAATCCGGGCCTGAATATCTGGCCAAAAATCAGGCAGATCTCGATCAGGGATTTCTGTCGGATCTAGGACCGCAACAGTTTGATGAGGTCATCACTCCGACTTTTCATATCCCCTTCATTGTAATGCGATTATTTGGCCCTAGGTGGCCCTATCGGAGGAAAGAGTAAGGATTGGCCACCTTAAGTCAGCTGAGATAGAAATTATCAAGTTAGATCAGGTGGGAACATGTGCCTTGCTAGGGCTAGACAGAGAGACAGGAGATGGATGGCAGGTTGTTTTAGGAAGCAAGGAACAGTCAGGGTAGCCAGCAAGGACAGCTGGTGTCCCAAAGAGGAATTTTTGGGGAAGAGCCCCAGGCAATGATGTGCCAGTAACCCCCAATAAGAAAAGCCCCTACCTACAACCCTGGATAGTCCCCCCACCCCTAGTTCATTACTCCTGAAAGTGTCCGTAATACATTGCTCATGTATCGATGCAGTGGAGCTCATGGGGACCATCTTCCGGATCTCCTGTCTTCTTCGGGTCCTTTTCACTCCTTTCTGCAATTCACTGGACTTTAGTCACATGTGCAGTTGCTACAAACTGGAAGACTACTCCAACTGCACCCGCTCCAATACAGCGCTCCTTACAGATGAAGACTGAAGATCCGGAGATGGCGCCCATGAGCTCTGCTGCGCTTACTCTGCACCGATATGTCAGCAATCTATTCAGCACACTATCAGGGGTAATGAACTCGTGCTTTAAATTAAGAAGCAGTGGTTTCAAGTGCAGATCATAGAGCTTTTAGCAATGTTCAGTCTCTCTCTGCATAGGGTAAGGGCACACCTGGCGATTCGGGGAGATTTAGTTGCCTGCCAACTAACTGCCTCTTCTTTGGGGTGACTAATCTCCCCGAACGGCTTCCCCCTGTCCCCCCCCCCCGGAATCGCCAGGTGTGCCCTTACCCTTAAACTAATGTTAACAAGGCTCCACCAAACACATTTACTAAAGGGCGAAGTGAAAATTCGGCAGCATGACGTCATTTCGTCACTTCGCCGATTTACTAAAGGTCACTGGCGTGATTTTGCAGAGGAGATAGACTGGCGCAACTTCACACTCTTACGCCAGGCTCAGTTGAAAGAGCATTACCACGCAAATTCAATAAGTTTTTGGTTTTACTGACCGTTACCTCTATCGCCAGACTTGCCTTTGCCACCTCAGACCAGGCGTAGTGCAATAGAGTAGATAGGAGTCTTTTCTGGCGTCTTTTCCTTTTTACAGGGTGATAGGCTGAAAAAAATCCAAAAATTTTTTGGGGTACCCTCCTTCCCCCCTACATTTGATAACATATGGCAACTAAACTAAACTGTGGGCACATGTGTAGGGCAATATAACACCTCTATATAATTTTATTAAGGTTCCCTGGCCTTGTGTAGTGTAATGTATTTGCTGCAGCATATTGTACTTTAACTGCACGCCGTATGCAGATTAGCCAACGCTATCATAACTTCGAACTGCTGAGCGTATTTCCGCTATCGCAACTTCGCGAACGTTCGGTATCCTGTGCGCAACTTTGGGTCTTTTGTGAATTAGCGTTGTCCACGCGAATTTATGCCTGGCGAAGTGTTACGATGTGCGCAAAGCCGGCCCGTTAGTGAATTTGCCCCCAGATGTTTAGAATAGATCTGTCATATTGCAAAACCATACGTGGAACATCCATACTGGATCTGCTTTGCATAACAGTGTCATTTCTACATACCTCCCAGTAGGGTGGCTAATCTCCCCGAAAAGGCTTTCCGCCGGCTAGAATTACTTCGTTTTCCGAAGTCGCCCGAAGTTTCCTTGTGAGGCAACTTTGGAAAACGAAGCGCTCCGAGGGCCATGCTGCTGGTGATTTACATTCCAGCCGGCATTTTGGGGAGATTAGTCGCCTGAAGAAGAGGAGATTTGTCGCTGGCCGACTTATCATCCTGGAATCTTAGCATTTGTCACCACCCTAAACCAGTTCCGTAAACTATCCAATATGTAAGAATTCTGCATTAAGCCCTAAGCCCTGTAATGAATGGTAACTGTCTGTCAGCTACGAGTTCTGCATAAAGAAATGCATCCCAAATCCATCTTGGACCAGTTTCATACATGATCCCTACTAGAGCCTGAGGCACGGTGAGATTAAATGATTTTCCCCAGGTTACATTCTCTAACAAAAGGAATTCAATAGCCTGTCTTACTACTGAGCCATTCGCATACCCAAAAGTGTTCTCCTTTGTTAATCATTGAAAGCACCTAGGGCTCTGTTAGAAACATAAGAACAGCCATTGATAGAGGCACAGGAATTCCTTGTTACAAAAAAAAAAAAAGTAAATGAAAGACATGTTGGGGCATGGTACAGTGTGTGGTGTGAAGCTTTCAGCCTTCACAGTTCTTTCTTCCAGCCGTGCATGTCTCAATTTCTATTTTTACACTATTTGGCTTAGAAAATAGTTGGCTCTTTAGAAATAAACAGTAAAACTTTATTCTAACACTGCAAAAAAATGTGCTGGAGGTTCCAGCTGCGTCCCCACTCCAGCCCTATTGCATAAGAGACGCTTGCAGATTTTATCCCTCACTCCGTTCACGTTTCATGCTCAGATAATTTCCCAAAATAGGGACTTTTTTAACAAGGTGGAGGAGGAAACGGGTGCTTTTTCATAAAGAGAGAGGTGTCTTGGACGTTGTAGGATAATAGGAGAATAAATGACCAGCCTTTATGATGACGTATAAGAAGTTTAACCAAGCTGACTCGCCAACATTCTTTCTCTGTGAACAGGTTTATGAAATCTCAGAAGAGGCCACAGACCTACCTACTTATCCGGCATGTTCCATGATTTTGTGGAAGACAATGAAGAAATGAAGCTGATCTTGGAAGTCCTTAGGTTTCCTTTTGGATCTCATACCCAGAGGAGCACTTGAAAGCAACTTCTCCGGCACTTCCTATATCATTTCTTGCTTTTCTATTCCTCGCCTCTAACCAAAAAAAAAAAAAGTTGTTCTTCCTCAAAATGGAATTTCAGGCTAATCTTAGACAGTAAACACACAAGTTTTTCCTCCCTCCACTGTGATACAGGAAGCATGTTCATTAACACCAGAAGCTGCCCTGCTGCTGACAGCCAATACTATTATTGTAACCTGAGATACTTTTAAGGGGGAAAAAAAAAACTCTTCTGGTCTCAGTTTGGTTAACTCTTCAATGGAGTTTCGTAGAGTAACATCTTTCTGTTGCAGAATTTGTGACTGCTGAGACCAAGCCCTGCCTCAAAGTAGATGGGGAAGGGGTGTTGTTTTTTATTGTCAGAGCCACAAATAGAGCTAGCCAAAGGCAAGATGCATTCCTGGCAGTTACATCGTGTATATACCCATTCAGCACATGTTGCATGCTGATATCTAATACTGTCTGGTTTACTACAAGCAGTGTATATAATGAGAGTCTATCCAAGGGTGCTCAACCCGCCACCTTCCAGCTGTTATTGAACGACATTTCTCAGAATCTTGTGTATGAAATACTGTACAGGAATGGGACCTGTTATGCAGAATGCTCGGGTCCTGGAGTTAAAGGATCTTTCTGGAATTTGGATGTCCATATCTTAAGTCTGCTAAATATCCTTTACACATTAAATAACCCCAATAGGATTGTTTTGCCGACAATAAGAATTCATTATTAATCTTGGGATTGAGTACAAGGCACAAGTTTTCATTATTACTGAGAACTAGGAAATAGTTTTTAAAAATGTGAATTATGACAGAGATTTCCCTTTTCTCTGTCATAATAAAACAGAACCTTGTACCTGATCCCAACTAAGATATAATTAATCCTTATTGGAAGTAAAAACAGTCTGTTGGGTTTATTTAATGCTTAAGTTATTTTTTTAGCTATAGACCTCTCATCTAGAAAACCACAGGTCCCAAACATAATTGGTGCGATAGATAGATGATAGATAGATAGATAGATAGATGATAGATAGATAGATGATAGATAGATGATGGATTGATTGATGGATGGATAGATAGAGATAGATATACACATATATATAGATAATAGATAGATAGACAATAGATAGCTAGAGAGAGAGAGATAGATAGAGATAAAGAGAGAGGTAGAGAGGTGATAGACGATAGATAGATATACAGATAGATAGATAGATAGATAGATAGATAGAGATGATAGACGATAGATAGACAGACAGATAGACACATAGATAGACGATAGATAGAGAGATAGATAGATGATAGATAGACAGACAGACAGATAGAGAGATAGATAGATAGATAGATAGACAGACAGACAGACAGACAGAGAGAGAGAGAGAGAGAGAGAGAGAGAGAGAGAGAGAGAGAGAGAGAGAGATAGATAGATAGATAGATAATAGAGATAGATAGATAGATAGATAATAGAGATAGATAGATGATAGATAGATAGATAGATAGATAGATAGATAGATAGATAGATAGATAGATAGATAGATAGATAGATAGATGAAAGACTATTCTTTTTGAACCATGTTACACTTATCTTACGTCTTCCGTTATGGCCAACATACTGTATTGCAGGGCTGTTTACTTATAGATGGGTAGGGCAGTCTTTCCAGATATTGTGATTGGCTCTGGCGGGGGAGGCAGTTCACTACCAATGATCAAACAAATACACTACAGTTCTCTACAGGATCAGTCGCACTACAGTATAACTTCCTCCCCAGTACACACACACTCCATCACACTGACACCCAATAAAACACACACTCTTTCAAAGTGACACCTCCTTACATGCAGTTCGTGACACTGACGCTCCACTAACACACTCTATTCTAGGGGTCCCTGCAGTTTGTGTTTGATCCCACTGTGATGTTACTATAATACTATATACTATACTATAATATATATAATATTATTGTGCACCAGTCAAATACACCGGCAGGGTTTACTTTTTGTTTAGATTGACCTTTGGTTCAGCTACTGCCGCTGCTGTCGGCTTGACTTGCAGTAATTCCTTACTTGATGGATGATCAGATTTACATGTAGATTTTATTCTTTGCACAGGGGAATATGCAATAGAAATGGAAATAGTCATGGAAAGTCAAATAGCCCCTTCCCTGCTCACAGTGTTTACAAAAGGGATTTAAAGCACTTAGAACTGTCTGACTTTGGTATATACAGTTAATCAGTCTGTGAGTCCTTAACCTGTCGTGTTTCACTGCTTCCAAACTATAAAGCTGGCCATACATTAAAAGATATCTTCATTTGGCAGGGTCACCATATGAGCGACATGCCCATCTTGAAGAGGGAGATATTGGGCTGATCCAATATTGGGCTGATCATCAGCTCTAGGACCCAACGAGTGAATCACAATGACGGAGATTGGAGTCGTTGGAGGCCATTGGAGTGAGGACTGTATCAATGAGCCGTTGTAGTCCTTGCTGCAATGGGATTTTTAAACTGACTCTGTCGATAGCTTTTTCTCAGCCCATGTATGTCCACCTTAAAGGACAAGGAAAGTTAAACTAAAGAAGTAGGTAGAAATGTTGTACATTATGTTCTGGGCTTCTGTACCAGCCCAAGGCAACCACAGGCCTTTAGCAGTAAAGTCTGTGTCTCCAAAGATGCCCCAGTAGCTCCCCATCTTCTTTTCTGCTGATTCACTGCACATGCTCTGTGCTGCTGTCACTTACTGAGCTTAGGGACCCACTCACAATATACAGTACACATAGAATAGAAATGTCACAATATAAGGCTGATTAGTAATTAATACAGATAATTACTACATGGCAGCACAGAAACCAGTGCAATTAGCATCAGAATTTAATAATCAGCCCTGTAGCATCAGCTGCTTCCATACACTGTTTCTTACATCTCACGCATGAGAAATGTGGCCAAACTGGTTTGGACAAATCTTGGAAGCTTGAGGCTCCTGAAAAAAAACACAGGTGAGAAGACATGAGCAAAATAGAGAAATATCTGATAAATATTGGTGAGATCTACTAAAATGTTTTTGTCTTGATCTTCGATAAATTATTCTTTTAGTGTTGTGTATTGTGGAGGTTTAATAAATTAGTTTCTTATATTATAAGGGGTCATTTACATGAATGTAGGGGCAGAAGTGCAAAACACTAAGGGGCTTAATGAAAGCTCAATTTTTTCTGGTCAAATTTTTAAAGGGGAAAACTCAAATTTTTAGGGTAAGGCCACACTGGGCGTTTTGGGGAGAGTTGGTCACCTGGTGACTTCGGAAAATGAATTGCCGCGTGTGATTAGCGCCGGCGGTTTTTCATTTTCACGCGTCAGGGAAGGCGTTTGGGGAGATTGGTTGCCAGGCGACCGAATCTCCCTAAAACGCCCAGTGTGGCCTTACCCTTAGAGGAAAAAAAACCCTTGAATTTTTAGAGATTTAATATACCCCAAAGCTGCTAAATTACTTCATCTCAAACCTGTAAAAATCATGTAGAAGTCAATGGCAGATGTCCCTGAAGTTGTTTCTTGACATCGTGATCCGCCTCGGTTTTTGTCCGATAAACCGATAAATGTGAGTTTTCGCAGCAACAATTCGGTAAAGTCGAGTTTTCGGAGCGTCAATTCGAAAAAAAGTCATACAATTCGAATTGAGTCACCGAGAAGAATTATGATAAATTAGTTAAATTTGTGGACGGGAGGCTGGTCGACTTGTTTTAATAAAAAAAATGAGATAAATGCAAGTTTTTAGTAATTGCAAAAGAGCTAGGGGTTGCCATCTATTGATTCCTTTTACTAGCAAGGGCAGGGGTGGTTTGAGAGGGGGCAGGTCCATGGCATTGGGGGCGGAGTTATTATGCAAATGGTGATGGAGGCATGACATTGTGGGCCACATTCAAGGGAACATAGTGAGTAGAGAGAGCCATACACTGAGTGGATCTTTTCTCCAAAATGCAGCGGGTCGGGTACCCACAGGTTACCTGCAAAAACCTGTGGTACCCTGCGGGTTGCGTATAGAAGTTCCGGGTGCAGGTACAGTTCTGTGGGTCGGGCCTCTGGACTTCTCAATAGCGATATTTACTCCTTTTTTTTGGCCACATCTAATTCTGATGATGTCACTTCCAGTTTACAATGACAGCACTTCCTGTTTTACTTATTTTTTTCTGATCATGGCTTCTTCCAATGATGTAACTTCTGGTTTACAATGACAGCACTTCCGGATTCTTGATGGTCAGTGGGTCGCGGGTCTGGGTTGTGGATTGCAGGTTGCGGGTACGGGTCCCAAAAAATGGACTGGCGGAGGACTCCACCTTGAGAGCCAATGAATTTTTTAAAAAACTTTGATTCAAATTAGATCGAATACGATGTTACTTTGATTCATATGATTAGAATTCGAACAAAAGTGGCCTATTCACCAACAAAGAGTAATTCAATTTATTTGATAAATTATGGTTTGTCTTTTTCTTACGAATTAAAAAAAACTCCCATTATTTCGAAATTTGAACCTTGAAAAATATGCACCTAGTTGTCTTGAGTTTTTTTTTTTTGATCAATATTTATTTATATCATTGCAGTATTTTCTTTAGATCATCAACAGATGGTCAAGGTGCACTGAATATGTGGTTGGTCATGGAAGTCCAAAATATAGCAAAAAAATGACCTTTAAAAAAAATGATAGCAAAAAACAAAAAAGAGGTATGGATTGAGGTCAGGATTCCAGTAGGATAACTAGCTGAGGATATACACAGGAATTCAACACACAAGGGGTTGTTTATATATCCCAAGCCACAAGTGCTATAGCCCAAGGGATGCAAGTTCATATGCAAGTGCTTACTTAAAGGAATGGTTTACCTTCAAATTAACTTTTAGTATGTGATAAATTATATAATATATAATTCTAAGCATTTTTTGTTATTTTTTATAGTTTTTTTAATTATTTGCCTTTTTTCTGACTCTTCCAAGCTGACCCCATCGAAAAAAAACAAATGCTCTGTAAGGCTACACATGTTATTACTACTTTTTATTACTCATCTTTCTATTCAGTCCTCTCCTATTCATATTCTAGTCTTTTATTCAAATCAATGCATGGTTGCTAGGGTAAGTTGGACCCTAGCAAACTGATAGCGAAGGCTGCAAACTGGAGAGCTGCTGAATAAATAACTCAAAAACTACAAATAATAAAAAATGAAAACCAATATCATACTAAAAGTTCATTCTAAGGTGAACACTCAGCAAGGGGCAGTGTCAGGAGGCGGGTAGGAGACAAACAATTTAGGGGGAGGGTAGGGGAACATCTAATTCCCTCACCCCACACCTCATGGATTGATTCAAGGGGCATGCCACAGGTCTCTGTGCAGTGGCATTACTAGTTATTACGGGGCCCCACAGCAAATCATTTTTCAGGCCGCCAAAATGTCTAGAGGTTGACTTGTTTTACCAATATTTATTGGGCTTCATGGTGCCCTTATACATCCTGGGCCCCCCTGCAGCCACAGGGTCTACTTCCTCTGTAGTTTTGCCCCTGGACCATTAGCCATTCCTCAAATGCCCCATGGGGTGTGTAAAGTGCCAATTGCGGCCTATTTATTTTTTTTTTGTACTTTGCACAAAGTGGCTCATTATAAATGATCCATGCAATAAGCACTGTTTCTTTAACATATTAAGATGCACAAACATCTCTCACCTTACGCCTGAGGAATCTCTTGCACCCACTTGGATTTACTGATGCACCAGTAAGGTTGCCACCTTTTCTGGAAAAAAAATACCGGCCTTCCTATATATTTATCTTTTTTCCCTATTAATAACATTGGGACCAGCCATCATTTTTACTGGCCAGACCGGTAAAATACTGGCCAGGTGGAAACCCTATGCACCAGTAAAGCTGCCCACAAGGCAATGTGATTGTCTGAAAGCAAAAGCTGGAGGATTTAAGGACAAGAAAAGCCCTATTCTCATATCCTAGGAAAAAAACACTGTCTGGATCATCATTTTGCATATGGAGTTTGTCAGAGTACCCTCTTCCAAGTGTAGTTTTAGTATAAACAAGAAAATAAAGTTCAGGCACAGTCTGTCTAAAAGTAGCAGTGTGTTTTAACAGTCAACAATAAATATATAGTTACTGCTGAACCACTCTCTATTCTATATGTAGCACTTTCTAAATACTTCATCTACGATGGCTAGGAAACATATATGTAGCAGGTGCTACACTAAATCTAATGCATACCCATTTAACTGCCACGCAAAACCTTCTTTCATGTCCAGCTGCTTTTCAACTGCCAATATAGTGAATTAGAAACAGCAGCACCACCTGCTGTCCATTTTGGCCGATTCACTACAGTCAGCCGAAAAACACCTGTGTTCTTAGATGGCGAAGTCATCGGATGTTGTCGATCACAAGACGTTCCTGGTCTCAGGATATTCATTTTCAGCTGACTGAGCTGAAAGTAACAGCAGGCGTCTCTGTTGCTTCAAATAAATTATACCAGCGTTTTAAAAATGGCTAATATCTTGAAAATTTGGAAAAAATAGTAATGTAAATTTTGTTTAGAAGAGCGCTCTGAGTAGTTTTAGACTTTTTATTGCAAGGGTTTAGAATTCCTTTAAAGAAATGCTCACATGCCAAGTAAGTCATGCCGAAAGAGACAGATTGTTAAGCTCCCTATTTTTGTCTCGAAAGTGACCATACTAAAGGCCCCCATAAATGGACCGATAAAAGCTGCCGACAGACCGAGTCAGCAGCTTTTTGGCCCGTGTATGGGGCCATCCGACAGGCTTCCCCGATCTTTATCAATCGGGCATGTTAAAAAAATATCGTCGGATTGCGGGCTTATCTATGCGTCTATGCGGTCCCGCGTTCCAACCGCCAATATCGGATCCTATCGCCCACTTCAATGTGTGTATATTGGGGAGAGATCCGCAATCCAAACGAGCGGATATCTACGTCTATGGCCACCTTAAGGAAGGTGTGGGTCATACTCATTGTGGTTGAGTTATGAGTCCTTTGTGCATTGTGCTTGCTTGCTTGTGCTTGCTTGATGGACATACTTTGTGCCATCTTTCCAACAAATCGACTCAATGCAACAGAATTTCAGGCTTCCAATTTTGTGGCAACAGTTTGGGAAGGGGCCCTTTTCAGTTTCAGCATGGCAATGTCCCAGTGCACAAAGCAAGGTCTATAAATGGATTACTGAAGTTCACTCAAGAAGAACTTGAGTGGCTTGTGTAGATCCACAATTCTTAGAAAATAAGAATTACACTCAGATTATGTTCCTAGAAGAATTTTGGGTTGCTCTGATCTTATGCGGGGTGTCGCGGGAACAGTGCACAACCAGTAAGATTTACAACATTCAGACTGCAGGGCAGTGGTGTAAGTTCCTGGTTCCCACAACAAGTTTAATTTAGGGCTCCAAAACACAGGTAGGTTGACCTATTCTACCAAAATATATTGAAAATACTCATTAATTAGGCCTCTGTAGTTAAACCCAGGTGCAGGGGTAATTTGAATAATTGTACAAACCCAGACCTGATCCAACTGAACACCTTGGGATGAGTTGGAATGGAAACTGTGAGCCGCTACCCTTTACTCATTGATGCTCTTGTGCAGTGATTCCCAACCAGAGGCTCATGAGCAACATGTTGCTCACCAACCCCTTGGATGTTGCTCCCAGTGGCCTCAAAGCAGGAGATTATGAGGCAAGTTTTTGTTGCATAAAAATCAGGTGTACTGCCAAGCAGAACCTCCTATAGGCTGCCAGTCCACATAGGGGCTACTAAATAGCCAACCACAGCACTTATTTTGCATCCCCAGGGAACTTTTTTCATGCTTGAGTTGCTCCCCAACTCAATTTACATGTGCATGTAGGGTTGCCACCTTTTGCTAGATTTTTTACCGGCTGGTGGGGGGCCGGTACAAAAAGGGGCGGGCGTGACGTCAAAGGGGGCGGGCTGTGTGTAAAAAGGGTGTGGGGCCACGACGCAGCCAAGAGGAAAAAGATAAGTTTACAGGGGATTGGGGGCGGGCCGAGGGGTCTTTTTAAGGGTATTACAAATTGACCGGCACCTACATTGCCGGTAAATTTGTAATACCGGCCCCGGCCTTGGCAGGTGTTTTACCGACTAGGCCGGAAAAATACCCACCGGGTGGCAACCCTATGTGAATGTGGCTCATGTATCTAAATGGGAGCAAATTCCACAGCCATGATCCAAAATCTAGTGGGAAGCTTTCCCGGGGAATAGGATGGAGGCCGTAATAGAGTCAAAGTAGGTACCAACTACACAATAATGCCTTCAGTTTAATGAAAATGTTCAACAAGAACATATGGGTGATGTTTATGTGTCCACAACCTGTTTTCAAGCTAGCAGTCCCAACTAAATCGAGCTACCAGGCCCATCATGGTAAAAGATTTTTTTAAGGATCCATGTAGGAAAATTATTGGTTTGACCCAATAATTCAACCTGTGTGTGATCACTTTAAGGGTAAAACTTTACAGGAAATTTGATAAGATTTTACATGATCTTGCAATGCAACAGCACACACAAGATTTGTACGATCCCACCACAGCTGATCCCCCGATAGCTTGAATGTAAAGTTGGATCAGATAAAGTCAGATGATGTATTCATGCATCTACATTAGGGTTGCCATCCTATCGTTCGCTCAACTTCTGGAAGGGGACGGAGTGGGTGGTGTCAGGGATGCTTAAAGTAGCTGATGACGTGGCAATTAGCGATTGGCTGATTGTAGGGTTGCCACCTTTTTTAAAAAAAGTTACCGGACAGTGGTGGGGGCGGGAACTATAGGGGCGGGCTGTGACACACAAAGGGGCAGAGCCACGGGGGTCATGCCGCAAAAGGGGACAGGGCCACATCACCAGAAGCCAGAGGACGAAGAAAATGTAAGTTTCCACCGGAGGGCAAGGGCTTTTGTTAAGGGTATTACAAATTACCGGCAGCTACGTTGCTGGTAATTTTGTAATACTGGCAGTGTCGGACTGGGACACCAGGGGCCCACCAAAAAACCTAGACCAGGGGCCCACTCTCAGTACTATTATTATTATTATTCTCCTCATTCAACCTCTATTCTCCTAGTCTCTATTCTTTACATACTATAAAATATTATTCCATCTATTTAGCCTCTTAAAGAAATAGGAAATGGCCATGAAATAGGTCAAATCTTTAGCAGCACAAGGGCCCCCTGACACCTGGGCCCACCGGGAGTTTTCCTAGTATCCCAGTGGGCCAGTCCAACACTGAATACTGGGCCCCGGCCCTGGCAGGTGTGGCAACCCTAGCTGATCTCCATGCAATTAAATTCAATGTCCTGTCTGGATTTCCTAATTTGGAAATCAGGACAAGCAGTTTTCACCTGGACAGCCCATCCAAAAACCGGGCTGTCCAGGTGAAAACCAGACAGCTGGTAACCATAATCTACATCTTAGGGCAGAGACACTGCTCAGATTTGGGGAGATGAGTCATCAGGCGACAACTCTCTTCTTCAGGGCGACTTTTCTCCCCAAACTGCCTTCCCTCCAGCAAGAATATAATCGCCAGCGGGATGCCACTCGGGGGGATTCGTTTTCTGAAGTTGACTCACGAGGAAACTTCGGGGCGACTTCGGAAAATGAAGCGCTCCGAGTGCCATTTACATTGTAGCTGGCGGGAAGGCAGTTCGGGGAGATTAGTCGCCCCGAAGAAGAGGAGATTCTCCCTGAATCTGAGCATGTGTCTCTGCCCTAACAGCCAATGGATTTCATTGATAAAAAAAAAAAGAGCAGGTCAAACACCATCAGATTTTATCTGGTCAGGTGAAGACGCAGCATGCAGCGGATTGGATGAAACATTTTTCATGTAGTTTAAAGGGCATGTAAAGGCAAAAAAATAAAATCCCATTTTTACTTTCTTTAATGAAAAAGAAACCTATCTCCAATATACTTTAATTAAAAAATGTGCACCATTTTTTATAAAAAATGTATTTGCTTCCTTCATTCACTGCTTTGGATAGGAATTGTCATACAGTCCCTAACTGCTCTGCAGGGAAACAATCATGCTTTGGAACAGCAGGGGGAGCCCCCGCCTTACTTCCCAGCAATGCAGAATTCAAGCAGCTTTGTTTGTTTCCCTGTTTTGATCATTTATGACGATCCCTAGGCAACCCACACCACACTGAGCATGTGCACAGTCTTGGTCTTGCAAAGATGTTTTACAAAGTTACAAGATTGTGACCCCCTGTGGCCAACTTTGAAAGCATAAATCATTTGTTTGATTAGGCTCGTGGTGCAGTAAGTTCATGTTTATGTTTTGTATACAAAATACAGCATTTCTAGCCTTATTTTAGACTTTACTTTCCCTTTAAACATCATATTTTTGTGTCAGTCCCATTATATTTTGAGCAAGCAACTACATCCGACTTTTGTCGATCCAACACCATCCGACAAAATCTCTCCCCAAAATCTGTCTTTACAGCTGGGTGGATTTTTGTCAACACTGTTCTGTGCCAGTGACAGGCAGATGTAAGTAAAGTGCACAGCAGGGCAGTATCGGATGGGCAATGGCATGTTCTGCCAACAGAAAAATGGCAATGGAGATTTTGCCAAACAGCAGTACACAAAAGTCCCCCCAATTGGCTTGAGGAAAAGGTTGATGTAAAAGTTAATAGTCTATTGTACAAGACAAAGGAAAGTACCTGAACACGTGTCACCAGTGAGAACTGATAGTGAATTTGATCTGTTTATTAAGACATTCCATGGTTCTGCCTGATTGGAGCACCTCCTTCTCTGCATGACTCCCGTAGAGTTTGTTTGGAGTTGGTGATGCAGAAAGATAAAAAGAAAAATGGATGAGAAGCTGAATAGAAAGGCAGATAATGCACAAACAATCAAAGTTTCTCAGATACTAACTGAAACGTAAACTTCTTTAATTACTCCTACAGTTTGTTTGGAAAGTGACATTGTGGGACACTAGTTCTGATTGCACTGGTGAGTAACAAGATATTGTTTAAACATAATCTTGTTACTTGGGCATAAAGCTAGCCATAGACACACAGATCCTATCGTACGGATTTTCGGATCATGTGTGGAGAGTGCCGACAGCTTTCATCCGGCGGAGATCGGTCGTTTGGTCAGGTTTGATTTTGACCCGACCGATCCCGCATTGCGCATCGTAATCGGATTGTTTGATTGCCCGAACAATCAGATTACCCCCGATATAGCCATGCTCGTTAATGGCATATCGGGGAAAGATCCGCTCGTTTGGCGATGTTGCCAAACATCAGGCTGGGGTTCACGGTAAGAAATTATAATCACTGGAGGTGTCTAACAATTTGCCCCCCCCCAAGTAATTAAGAATTTCCTCATCATGTAAAAGCTGATAAGGTGTTTGTCTTTGTCTGACCAACGGTTGTACCAACAAGAGCTGGAAAACATGGGAGCCACCAAAAGCGATATGTGCCGTTGCCCTGGAAGCTATACTTTTTATTAAAAAAAAAAATCAGTGGTGGTGAAGATTGGCACCAGAGCACCCCACCACTAATGGGAAATATTTTGCAGTCTGGGTCTCACTGGGTCAGGATAAGTGACCCAACAGTGGCTCTACTGCTCCCTTCATGAACACCAAGACCATGGGTTCCTGAGGAAAGTCATTGTACAACCCCACATCACCCACAATCATGCAAGTAATGCTTCATCGTTACTAACTGGCAGCGAGCAGTCCGTTCTATGCAGGACCCCTTTCCTGCAATCCCGTTGGATCGCTTATGTTCCCAACCCGTCCATCAAAAGATCCAAGAACAGAAGCTCCACTTGACAATGACACTTTAATTAGTAACACCATCAAGAGCCATTACTGCAGGGAGCATTGCTTCTCAACAGGTATAAACGTCACACGGTAACCAGTCATGGATATAAAACATACATGTTCAACGTCTCCTTGGTCAGGTTCAAGTACAGTACTTAATATTAACAAAGGATTAACAAAAATAGCTTCTGTTTCACAATTCAGTCATTCTCAACCACAATCACCACGGATTAGGGACATGTAAAAAAAGTTCTAGCACTGATGTTGCTCCAGCGGCACAAGGTTGGTTGATGTTCACAGGGAAGTCCAATTTGCAACCATCCAAGTGAGGAATCACCACTACCAGTCTCCCTGGACAACCTTCATCATCTTCATCAAGGGAAGCTGTAGTTCCTGAGCAACATGGAGGGTTAACAATCTGATATCCTTACTCTAGGCCGTTGCTATACTACAAGTTCGTTTAGAGATGAACCGAATAAACAGCCTTGTAAATCCCAACCCAAGCCTTGTGGACACGGATCACCTAAAAGAAAGCAGTTACAGTAAAGGGATAATGTCATGGGAAATTTTTTTGTTTTTCTTTGAAACATCAGTTAAAAGTGCTGCACCAGCAGAATTCTGCAGTGAAATCCATTTCTCAAAAGAGCAAATAAATTTACTTTAGAAATCTGACATGGGGCTATACATATTGTCAGTTTCCCAGTTGCCACCAGTCATGTGACTTGTGCTCTGATAAAGTTCAGTCGCTCTTTACTGCTGTACTGCAAGTTGGAGTGATATCACCCCCTCCCTTTACTCCCCAGCAGTCTAACAACAGAACCTTGGGAAGGTTATCAGATAACAGCTCCCTAACACAAGATAACAGCTGCCTGGTAGATCTAAGGACAGCACTCATTGCTATTGCTGTTTAAAGCGATCCTGTCATCGGAAAACATGTTTTTTTCAAAACGCATGAGTTAATAGTGCTACACCAGCAGAATTCTGCACTGAAATCCATTTCTCAAAAGAGCAAACAGATTTTTTTTATATTCAATTTTGAAATCTGACACGGGGCTAGACATTTTGTCAATTTCCCAGCTGCCCCCAGTCATGTGACTTGTGCTTGCACTTTAGGAGAGAAATGCTTTCTGGCAGGCTGCTGTTTTTCCTTCTCAAAGTAATTGAAGGAGTCTCAGTGGGACATGGGTTTTTACTATTGAGTGTTTTGAGTGTCTTAAGCTGGCCATAGACGCAAAGATCTGATCGTATGAATCAAGGATTCGTACGATTTTTGAACCGTGTGTGGAGAGTCCCGACATTTTTCGTCTGGCGGAGATCGGTCGTTTGGTCGATCGGACAGGTTAGAAAATTTCTGTCGGCTGCCGATAATATCTCTGCGTGTATTGCTGATCGTACGATTTTCAGTGGGAGACTGTCACTAGCTTTGGTTGGACATAACTTTCGTACGATTGCTGTCAGGGGTAGAACATTGCTGATCTGTTCTTTAACTAATCTGACTGGTAAGACTTTGATCTGAATGGTTAGTGGCGGGTCGGGAGATGGGAAAGTCCGATCGTACGATGATTCGTACGATCGGATCTTTGCATCTATGGCCAGCTTAAGATCTACCATGACAGTATCCCTTTAAGTCAATGGGAGACGTCCAGGGATCAATTTGGAGATGTTTGCAGCCTTCCTGACATCTTCCTGAATAGAGTTTTCGGGGTGATCCTATTCGCCAGAGTTTTAAGAATTTGATTTTTAGAATAAATTTCGATTGGTTGAATATCGAGTTCCTGGGAGTTTTAAAAACATGGCTGGCCTAGTTGTACTGATATGATCAGAATGTCGGCCAATCAGCTGGATCATTAAGCAGTGGCAGATAGTTTGAGACTGATTTGCAAAACTACTCTTTAAGGGGCTGGCACATTGCCCAATAATCAGACAGTTTGGCTGCAAATCAGTGTGTCATGTGGAAGTTCATGTGGTCCTATAATGCCAATACAATTGCACTTCCCACTGGGATTAATGGGCAGCAGGTTTCTCATTGCCAATACTGTAATGTCGGCCTAAGGAATAACCTTTCCTATACAGAATTAGGTAAAAATGAATAGCATTATATTTTCGGAGGTAGTTATGCTGACGCTTTAAGAAAGCAAATTCAGAAAGTACTTTTAGAATACTGGCTGGAGTATGAAGAGCTTTGCCGAGGTAGCATTCATTTGCAAAAGCTGAAGAGCCGAGAGTCAGGCTGCAGGTTTCAACTTTATCCATCATAAAGACAAGTTCAGGAGTGAAGTTGATTGGACATTAGAAGAAGTTAACTTTTAGTATGTTATAGACTGGACTATGCTAAGCAACCAGCAAAGACGTTTCTATGGTTAGTGTTCTACGGTCACAAGGCATAGACAGTAAATAGAAGTATGGGATCTTTTATCCGGAAACCCGTGTATCCAAATTATAGGAAAACCATTTCGTATAGAGTCCATTTTTAGTAAACTTTTATTTGTGGTTTTTCATTTTTTATCTATAAAGTTAACTTTTAGTATATTATAGTGTCCAATTATAATCAACTGTTCAATTGGTCTTCATTCATAGTTTTATTATTCACACTTTTTTCTTCCAGCTCTTTGCAGGTTTTTTCTAAAAAAAACCCCCCAAATGTTCTGTAAGGCTTCACATGTATTGTTGTTATGGTTATGTTTTATTACTCATCTTTCTATTCAGGCCTCTCTGATTCATATTTCAGTCTCTTATTCAAATCAATGCACAGTTGCTAGGTCAATATGGACCCTAGCAAGCAAATTGCTGAAATTGCAAACTGGAGAGCTGCTGAATAAAAAGCTAAATAACTCAAAAACCACAAATAAAAATGAAAACCAACTGCAAGTTGTCTCAGAATATCACTCTCTACATCATAGTAAACGTTTGCTTAACCCTTTAATAAAACAGTAGCTTGTACTTGATAACAAAGAAGCTATATCAATCCATATTGGTGGCAAAACTTTCCTATTAGGGGTTATTTAATCATAAATATTTCTTAGCAGAATCCAGACCCCCCCCCCCCGGCCCAATGCATTCTGGATAATAAATCCCATGCCTGACCTAGTGGGGAAGACCACTCAAATGAATCCCATCCATCACATTAGTAAGTAACTACATTAGATACCAGAAACTTCCAAACCGACAGACAAGAGCTAACATTCAGTCAATATGAACATTGAAGACTAGGAGAGCCAGACTTATTGATGTCTTTAAATGCGAAGGGGAGCGGAGGACTTGTTCAAGTCCTGTGAAACGAGGACAAACATCTTAAAAGGGGTGTTTCACCTTTGGGAGAATGTGTAGTATGATGTAGAGAGTGATATTCTAAGACAATTTGTTTTCATTTTTTTACTATTTAAGGTTTTTGAGTTATTTAGCTTTTTATTCAGCAGCTGGTAACTAGGGTCCAAATAACCCTAGCAACCATGCATTGATTTGAATGAGAGATTGGAATATGAATAGGAGAGGCCTGAATAGAGAGGAGTAATAAGTAACAACAACAACAATACATTTGTAGCCTTACAGAGCATTTGCTTTTTAGAAGGGGTCAGCGGCGCCCATTTGAAAGCTGGAAAGAGTCAGATGAAAAAAGTGTGAATAATTAAACTATGAATGAAGACCAATTGAACAGTTGTTTATAATTGGACACTATAACATACTAAAAGTTAACTTTATAGATAAAAAGGCATATGACTAAAAAATAATGAAAACCAATTGAAAAGTTGCTTACAATTGGTCGTGCTAGAACATAATATATATATATATATATATATATATATATAAAAAAAAAAAGTTACCTTAAAGGGATACTGTCATGGGAAAAAAAATTCTCTTCAAAATAAATCATTTAATAGTGCTGCTCCAGCAGAATTCGCACTGAAATATATTTCTCAAAAGAGCAAACTGATTTTGAAATCTGACATGGGGCTAGACATATTGTCAATTTCCCAGCTGCCCCAAGTCATGTGACTTGTGCTCTGATAAACTTCAATCACTCTTTACTGCAAGTCTGAGTGATATCACCCCCCTGTGCAGCAGGAGTTAGTTAGCATTAGAACTCTAACCGACAGGTTGAAAAGGGACAGTCAGGTTTAGGGAAATTAATTAATAATCAGCAAAATGACAGATAGATAACTTTTAATATACATTAATATTTTGAAGAGTAGTTTTTTTAGTGTCAGTATCACTTTAAGGTGGCCATACACAGGGAGATCCACTCGTTTGGCGAGCTCTGTTTTTTTTTTTTTGTTTTTTTTTGAGCCGTTCTGATCTGGATATTGTTCAAATACAAAATGCACTACAGTTAACATACAGTACTCAAAACACTTCTCAGTTTCAAAGGAAGTAGTTGAACTACACTACAAAAGACACTGTGTAAAATCCAGTTGCTCTTTGCCAGTAACCAGGGCCGAGCCCTTAGAATGGAGGACATGGCCAATGAATTTAGAGGTCTAGTTTGCAGCCTTGTGTTTCCATATGTAGGATATACAGTTCCAGTTGGAATGACGACTGTACATGTAGGATCACATGTATTACACCATTTAAAATGACTGGGCAATTTTGTACCTGGTCAGTGACCCATAGCAACCAGTGATTAGCATTTTTAGCCAGCTGCAGGGTGAACGCTGAAAGCAAACATCTGATTGGTTGCCATGGGTTATTGCCCAGAGGCAAATTTGCAGTGTTTATAAATGATCCCGTGTTTAAAGGAGAACTTAAGCCTAACTAAAAAAGTAGCTAGAAACGTTGTGCATTGTATTTAGGGCTTCTGTAAGGGCAGAAATAGATGGGCGATTTACATGATTTCCAACACTGGCATCAAGTTGGATTCACTGAAAATATCGGGTGTTGCCGCACGGTGCATCCGTCACAACAACTGTCGGATGCAGACGCTGTATGTTGCGTCTTCATCCGACAGTCATGTCAGACGAATGCTGCGGCAACACCCGACATTTCTATAACTTACCTTATTTTCGGCGCATCCGACAACGCCAGCGTTTCGTCACCTTGCGTTGGAACGCATGTAAATCGCCAATATAGTTCTGCCCTGAAGCAAAAGGCAACCACAGCCCTTTAGCTGCCCATCTTCTTTTCTGCTGATTCACTGCACATGCTCTGTGCTCCTGTCACTCACTGAGCTCAAGGACCAACACGCAAGATACAATCTATAAAACCAGCGGCGGTTGTTAATTACTACATAGCAGCTCAGAAACCAGCAAATTAAGCATCAGAATTTAATAATCAGCCCTGTAGCATCAGCTTATATTACAGACCAACCGCATTTTCTGCTTGATAATTTGTGACGACCCCTAAGCTTAGTTTAGCCCACTGAGCATGTGAGTGTCGGACACTTCTAACAAAATCCAAGTCCTAGATCACAACCACTATAAAGATGCTGAAACTTTAGGCTGCTTCAATACGTTTAGCATATAAAATATGGCATTTATAGGCATATTCATTTTTTAGGGTTTAGTTCTCCTTTAAGCAATATGTTTTCAATGTACAGAAGCAGGCTACTTCTGGAATATGGATTATGACAGGTAGTTTGCTGGTTTAAAGTTGTGAATGAGTGAATTACTAGTTGTCATGCCATGAACCAGCAAAGGTACAATGCAACCAAACCTCTCCGAAAGAAACTAAACCGCAAGAGCACATGGAAGAGTTAATTGGACTTTACCAAATAAGTCCCAACACTTGCAAGTTCAATTCCGGATCTGTAAGTGGCCTGAGTGGACTGGATTTTACACTGAAAATTCTGAAAAAGATTAGCAAAAGAATCTGCAGAAATATTTTAATAAAACCCTTAAACGGAATTCTGGAAATATCTAACAAATATACATAACTCCCACGGGTTACAGACTGAGAACACTTGCTACATGAAAACCAGCAAATATTCTTCTTTAAATAAGAAAAAGAAAGACTCCCAAATTGGAAAATACATATGTGCTGCCTTGAGCAATCAGAAGAATTGATCTCTTCAAGCTCCGGTTTATATTCCACAAGAAAAAAAACCAAATGAGGTTTAGGTGTTTCGTTATTAAATAGCAGAAGTATCGTTATTAAATAGCAGAAGTATCCATTAAAATATAAAAAGTACAATTCTTGTTCAGCAACATGGAGCTGGGTGCAGAGGCAGAATTTTGTTTCAGAGCTTTTTGTGTTTGTTCGCGTCCTTTTCGGACTTCACTTCCCCGTTGCCGTGGGATTTTTCCTCTTGGTTCTTGTGCTGTTTTTGCTGTCGGATTTCTTTGTATCGCAGTGTGATGTCCCTGCAGATGAGAGAAAAATAAACCCCTGTTGCAAAGACGGGCAGTGTTTACTGTAATACGTAGGTCAGGTACTTGCTAAGATGGAGCTGGACTGAGGTGGGGGGTATTAAAGGGGTGGTTCATCTTTACGTGGACTTTTAGTATGTTATAAATGTTATTTGAATTTGTCTTTGTTATTTATTTTCAGTTGTGTTTTTTTTTTAAAAAAAAAATTCAAGTTATCAAAAGGAATTAAAAATAGGCGGCAATTCATGAAATAGAAAGATTGAAAATGAAAATAGAGTAGAGGTGGAGTTGTCCCAAAATCTCCTAAATGAAGCTTTTTTCTAGGCCCTGGGACACGACACGAGGAGAAAGGCAGGACGCCGAGGACTGCGGTCTCAAATATTCTGTAAGAGAGCCATCTAAAAAACCACAAATCCCCAGTGCCTTTTACTGTCTTTTAATCTGAGGCACAGAGGATTTGTGGTTTTTTAAATGGCTCTCTTACAGAATAGTTAACATTTGAGACCGCAGTCCTCAGCGTCCTGCCTTTCAACCCGTGTCATGTCCCAGGGCCTAGAAAAAAAGAATTTAAAAAAAATAAATAAAATAAATGATTTATATTGCACTTTAATTCATTGGTAGTTCAAGATGAATTAATAAATTAATTGGTCTTATATGTAAGCACTAGCACTTTAATGAATTTGTGAGTTTAATTGGTGACTGAAACTAATATTAAGCAGTTTTTAAAAATTTGTAAATTGATTGATATCTATATTGAAAAATCAATTGATGGAGTTAATTATTTAATTACATATTATTTGCACGGGATAAGAAGCACTAAGCATTTTCACTAATTGATACACCTTAATGGTAACAATTGTTTTAAATTGATTTAGACTAAATTATTCAGATAGTGTGGGGTTACTACTTTTTTGGAGGATAGACTATCCCTAAGCAGCCCAGACCACACTGAGCATGTGCACAGTCTTGGTCTTGCAAATATGTTTAACAAAGTTACAAGATGGTGACCCCCCGTGGCCAACTTTGAAAGCATAAATAATTTGTTTGATTAGGCTTGTCGTGTAGTAAGTTCATGTTTATGGTTAGTATACAAAATACAACATTTCTAGCATTATTCTACTATAAAATCATGTAAACATAAACCCAATAGACTGGTTTTGTTTCCAATAAGTATTTAGCTGGGATCACATAGAAGCTACGGTTTTATTACAGAGAAAAAAAGGAAATCATTTTACAAAATTTTGATAAATTGGAGTCTATGGGAAACGGCCTTTGTGTAATTCAGCACTTTCTGGATAATGGGTTTCCCGGATAGCACAGAACCATTTACTTTACAATAAAGGGATTTGCCACTACAGAAAAGTAAAACAAAAGTAACTCTTACCTAATAAAGAAACGCCACACTGTCCATGTAAGAACAAGAACGATACCCACAATCCAACATTGCGTGACATAAAACGGCAAAGGCAACATTATGGTGTAGGGGTCGTATTTTACAACAATGAGAAACTCTGTCACTGTTATAGCAGCCACCATCCACGCCTGCTGACCCAGCTTTTTATGAAATTTCCTGAAATGCAGAAGGTTTTTCTAAGTCCAAAATTCAGTACATATATTGGATACAAGAGGAATGTTAACTTTAGCTTTAATAAAAACTGGGTAAATAGATAGGCTGTGCAAAATAAAAAATGTTTCTAATATAGTTAGTTAGTCAAAAATGTAATGTATAAAGGCTGGAGTGACTGGGTGTGTAACATAATAGCCAGAACACTACTTCCTGCTTTGCAGCTCTCTTGGTTTCCACTGATTGGTTACCAGGCAGTAACCAGAGACTTGAGGGGCGGGACGCAAGGGTCATACCTGTTGCCATGTTATTTTTGAACAGGTAGGCATAAACTATAAGTCGTTAGGAAGAAATTATGTATGATGTGAAGGAAAGAAAAGGATAGTATTCTGCTTCATCGACACTGAAGATAAAAATATGAATGGGAAAACATTTTAATGTCCTTTAAGGCTAGTGTGATAGACCCTAAAGCGATACCATCATGTGAAAAAATATTTATTTTTTCAAAACGGTGCTCCAGCAGAATTCTGCACTGAAATCCATTTCTCAAAAGAGCAAACCAATTTGTTTAGATTTAATTTTGAAATCTGACATGGGGCTAGACATACGGTCAGTTTCCCAGGTGCCCCCCAGTCATGTGACTTGTGCTCGGATAAACTTCAGTCACTCTTTACTGCAAGTTGGAGTGATATCACCCCCTCCCCCCAGCAGCCTATCAACAGAACAATGGGAAGGTAACCAGATCGCAGCTCCCTAACACAAGCCTGGTAGGTGGTCTAAGAACAGCACTCAATCATAAAAATCCAGGTCCCACTGCAACACATTCAGTTACATTGAGTAGGAGAAACAGCCTGCCAGAAAGCAGTTCCATCCTAAAGTGCTGGCTCTTTCTGAAAGCACATGACCAGGCAAAATGACCTGAGATGCGCCTACACACCAATATTACAACTAAAAAAAAAAAAAAATTTACACACTTGCTGGTACAGGAATTAAATTTTATATTGTAGAGTGAATTATTTGCAGTGTAAACAGTGTAATTTAGAAATAAAAAATACATCATAATAATCATGACAGAATCCTTTAAGCATGGTTTTCCTTAATTGTTCCACATGAGGGCAGTGCTTCCATGATCTAAAACAAGGAAGACCGTTCAGGAGCAAGGCCATGAACTTATTATAGAATATTATAAAATACTAGGCCAGTCAAAGGCTAGTTATGAAATGAATAAAACTGGCAAGAAACTTACAAGTCATCCATAAAGTCGTACATCTCTCGTATGGCCACGCCTCCCACATTCACAAAAAAGACAAGGCGCAACAGGACCAGGTAGTGTTCTGGCGGCATCCACAGGACAAATTTCAGGTAAAATGTATTGAGCTCTGCCAATAAAAACTGTGGAGGAAGGAGAGAACATGGGCATTATGTGCAAGGAGAGCATTTTGATGCAAGTAGTGTTGTTTTATGTGCATATGAATGAAGGGAAACTTGGTCCACTGAAACAATAATTAACGCTTTAAGACTGCTACAGTCTCCAACTACCCTTAAAGGATGGGCAGAGAAGGTTATTGAAAACCCTATTCATACCCAGGAATGGATGGCACATCAAGTAAATACAAAATATCAAGAAGAGATTGTGCAGGGAATGCATGGAGCGTGATCTTGTGGCAGGGTTTGCTGGAGCTTCACTTAAAGGGGTTGTTCACCTTTAAATCAACTTTTAGTATGATGTAGAAAGTGATATTCTGAGACAATTTGCAATTGACTTTCATTTTTTATTATTTGTGGTTTTTGAGTGATTTAGCTTTTTATTCAGCAGCTCTCCAGTTTGCAATTTCAGTAGTCTGGTTACTAGGGTCCAAATTAACTTTAGCAACCATGCACTGATTTGAATAAGAGACTGAAATATGAATAGGAGAGGCCTGAATAGAAAGAGGAGTAATAAAAGTAGCAACAATACATTTTTAGCCTTAGGGCAGAGACACGCTATTTTGGGAGATTAGTTGCCCAGCGACAAATCGCTTCTTCAGGGCGACTAATCTCCCCGAACTGCCTTCCCGTTGGCTAGAATGTAAATCGCCAGCGGGGTGCCACTCTGAACACTTCGTTTTCCTCACGAGGAAACTTCAGGCGACTTCGGAAAGCTGAAGCGATCCGAGTGCCATCCCGGGGGAGATTAGTCGCCCTGAAGAAGAAGCAATTTGTCGATGGGCGACTAATCTCCCGAAATAGCAGCGTGTCTCTGCCCTTACAGAGCATTTGGTTTTTTTTTTTTTTTAGATGCTTGCTGTCAGTGACCCCCCATTTGAAAGCTGAAAAGAGTCAGACGAAGAAGGCAAATAATTTAAAAACTATAAAAAATGAAAAAAATAAAATAAAAGTTAATTGGCCATTACTACTAAAAAAGTTAATTTAAAGGTGAACCACCCATTTAAGAAACGGATTTACATCCTGTAAATGGTTACTGGAAAGTTCTATTCTCAGATAATTACAATCTTCATCCATTAAATCCTAGCAGCCCCAGTGGCAACTAGAAGACAACACAACAGAAAGCAAAAGTTCACTAGACAAATTTCTTCAGGATCCTTCTATCCAAATGGCAAATCCATGCGAGAGAGGCTACTGAACCAGTACTAGCAAGAACCAACGGGTATTTGTAGGCAGCCAGTGTACTTACTACAAATATAATTCCACAAACTGCGAGCCAGCGATGCAGACTTGAAGCAGGATTCCACTCAAACTTTACCCAACTATAAGGGGTGAACTGAAAGGCGATTCTCTTCATTTTACCCCTGTAAAGATACAAATACAGATTTTGGTGTTATGTTTGTCATCAGGGGGGGATAGTTGTCCTGGGCCCAGTGCTTTTTGGGTCTTAGGGGGGCCCAGCCGCTGTACTCTGTAGCCGGGCCCCACTGCCGTCAGGGAGCTGCAGAATCTTGTGGTGAGGGCGGAGCTTCTTCTGCACAATTCTTTCCCCTCCCCAGCTTCTAAACGATTTGGTAATTTTAATGAAGTTCAGGTAGAGCTGCATGGTGATTGGATAAGCTGGGAGGGAAGATCAAATTTCACCCTCCAGCCTATCCAATGCCTGTGTAGATCTACTGGGACTTAAAGGGAAAGTAAAGTCTATAATAGAATAAGGCTAGAAATGCTGTATTTTGTATACTAAACATAAAGTTACTGCAGCACAAGCCTAATCAAACAAATGATTTATGTTTTCAAAGTTGGCCACAGGGGGTCACCATCTTGTAACTTTATTAAACATCTTTGCAAGACCAAGACTATGCACATGCTCAGTGTGGTCTGGGCTGTTTAGGGATAGTCAAATTCTCAAAACAGGGAAACAAACAAAGCTACTTGAGTTCTGCATGACTGGGAAGTAAGGCGGGGGCTCCCCCTGCTGTTCATAAGTATGATTGTTTCCCTGCTCAGCAGTTAGGGACCGTCTGACAATTCCTATCCACAGCAGTAAATGAAGGAAGAATTTCACTGCATACAGTCATGTTTCTTATAAAAACTGTACACATTTTTTAATTAAAGTATATTGGAGATAGATTTCTTTTTAATTAAAGAAAGTAAAAATGGGATTTTATTTTTTTGCCTTTACATGCCCTTTAAGAGAAAAACAATAGTATAGAAGCTGGGGAGGAACGTGCAGGCACTACAGCTTCGCCCCCCCCCCACCAGATTCTGTTTCTCCCTGAGAGTACAGAGTGAATATTTTTAATGGTACTGAGCAACTAAACCAGGCAAGGCATTTCTTCTATTTTGTCCTTTACCCATGCTTAGGAACAGAGACTGAAACATGTGAGAAAGTATTTTACGTTATGAAAGTTATTAACATAAAATTGATTGATAGTGAAGCTAAACCCCACACAGTTGTATTTTAGCATTATTTATTCTTAAAAAAAAAAAAAAAAAAAAAAAAAAAAAAAAGTGTTTAATAGATAAAATTGGGCTTCTTAGCTCTGTATAAACATTTTTAAATCTTACTATCTGTGCTTTTTAAAAAAAAAAAAACCCCTGGCCACTAATGTGTGGTTTGTTTAATAACGTTTAGGATGGGGGGCCCAGATGATTATGTTGTACAGGGCCCCATTGATTTGTGATGGCAACCCTGGGCCTGTACACTGCTCACTGTGTACAAAAGCAGGCTGGGCATGAGCCAGCGGAGGAACTGTAGAGAAAGACCCTGCAGTTGAGGGGCCCAGACTGCAGGGTCTGCCTCTATAGTTATATCAGTGGCTCCCGCCCAGCTGTGTCCGGCTTCCTCTATAGCAACCATTAGTTAAGTGATACAGATACTAAAACTACTTTTTAAAATATGAATCTACATTAAAAGTTACCTATAGGTCATGTTGATCTTTTTTACCGAGAGGTTCCTAAACCTGAACGTTTTGCCAACCTGACTGTCCCATCTCAGCCCCTCAGTTAAAAGTTTCTAATGCTAACAAACTCCTGCTGCACAAATATGGCAGCCCCCTCATACAGGAACATGGGGCATCAGACAGGTAATGTAAAAGCATTGAGCAAATGCATTAGGGCAAAGTTATAAGTAGCTTTCAAAGGCAATATTATGATAGATGTAAAAAAAAAAAAAAAAAGTTTAATTTCTGGTGTCAGTATCTCTTTAAAATTGTACAAAAATACAGATTAATGGAGGGCAAACCAAACTCAACTACAGAGGAGTTTATTATAAAGCAGATTCTCTCATATAATATGTAAGTGAGGTGCAAATAGCCCAAAGGTACACCCACATTCCGTACCCAAAACGCAATAGAAAATGTATCCGGCATGCACACTCAAATTTTTTTTCGCAGACAGGAGGTATGAAAAAAATACTTTATATTTCAAACAGTAAAACATACATCAAAATCTGTGTAAGGTAATTATACCCTGTCCACCGACATGAAGTCACGAACGCGGAATGCAAGGATTGCGCGAAAACGGAGCTGGTTGAGCGAAATTGAACAGGGTATAATTACCTTACACAGAGTGGTCGCACATAAGAATTCCCCTTGACAAAGGCCAAAGATACATCTTTGGCTAGTGTATCCGTCTTTTGTGGTAGTTTCCTTTTTTGCCTTGATATATCTTGCTAGGTGGTGTGTATGTATGTATTCTTATACTGTTGTACATGTATTATACTGAAAGGCCATTCATTTTTTTTGATGTATGTTTTAATGTTTTTTTTCTTACCTCCTGTTGTCTGCAAAAAAAAAAAAAAAAAATTTGTGTATGCCCAATATATTTTCTCTCTCTTTAAATTGTCACATACTATGCAAGCAGGCAGCACGACTCCTCAGAACTGGCGGGAGCAGTGGTGCTAGTTGTAAGGAGTATGTATAAAAGTGAAAGCAATAATACCCATAATCAGTCAACTGACCTGTAAGTAGGAATGTTCCAAAGTCCCTGCCACTTGTAGGGTTTCATGGACAGCCACTCCAAGGTCTTCATTCCACAATAAATTCCAAATCCATTACATACCAACACATCCATTATCCACTGAAACAGAGGAAATACCATTTAAAAAAAATTTAAGTTCATGTTTATTTTTAGTATAAAAAAAAAACACAGCATTTCTAGCCTTATTCTATTTTGGACTTTCCCCTTTAAAGTAAAAAAAGTCATGATTTTGTTGCAATGAGCCCCTTAAAGGAGAACTAAACCATATTTTATATACTGAACTCATTGCACCAGCCTAGAATTTCAGCTTGTCAATAACAGCAATGATCCAGGACTTCAAACTTGTCACAGGGGTCACCATCTTGGAAAGTGTCTGTGACACTCACATGCTCAGTGGGCTCTGAGCAGCTGTTGAGAAGCTAAGCTTAGGGGTCATCACTAATTATCCAGCAGAAAATGAGGTTTGTCTGTAATATAAGCGGATGCTACAGGGCTGATTATTAAATTCTGATGCTAATTGCACTGGTTTCTGTGCTGCCATGTAGTAATTATCTGTATTAATTACTAATCAGCCTTATATTGTGACATTTCTATTCTACGTGTACTGTATATTGTGAGTGGCTCCCTAAGCTCAGTATGTGACAGCAGCACAGAGCATGTGCAGTGAATCAGCAGAAAAGAAGATGGGGAGCTACTGGGGCATCTTTGGAGACACAGATCTTTACTGCTAAAGGGCTGTGGTTGCCTTGGGCAGGTACAGAAGCACAAAACATAATGTACAACATTTCTAGCTACTTCTTTAGTTAGGCTTTAGTTCTCCTTTAAAAGCAGGCAAAATCTACTGCAGTGGTTACTAAACTGTGGTGCAGACCCACCCAAAGTACTGACAGGGTGGTTGGGATCCATAGTCTGAAGGCCAGGTAGGTGTGGGCCTCCAGTGCAAAGGTTTTACCCCCAAACCAGTGCAAGCACTGTAAATTACTTAAAGTGTTTTAATTGGCGTATCATGGTTTTATCAGTGACCAATTATTTTGGGGTTTTCTCTATGTTGTCCAGTTGCTTTAATTCAAATTAGTTATCTCCATAGGTAAATTCCTTATCCAATTGGCTTATCATACAGCACTAAAAAGTAAACACTGGCTTTCCAAAACCAACAAGTGCAGAGATTAAATGGCTTTCAGCACTCTCCAACAAAAGCAGATAAAAGCAAAATACAAACTTTTTGCTAAGTAGGGTTTTATCTTTCTATCAACGGTAAGGACCAATAAAGGGCATAACCTAATGTGCCCAGAACACTTTCTTCAAATTTATAAAGGGATAAACTGAATCCAGGATGCCGTTCAGGATTCAGCCTTTCAGAAGGATTCGGCCGAATCCTTGTGCCTGGCCGAACCAAATCCGAATTTGCATGTAAATTGGGCGCAGGAAGGGGAATCACACGACTTTTCGTAACAAAACAAGTAAAAATCCCCCTTCCCTGCCCCTAATTTGAATATGTAAATTAGCATTCGGATTTGGTATTCGGCTGTAGGTCCGGATTGAGAATTAAAATAGGCCCTGGCATTTCAGGTACACAGGGGGCCCAATCAGAGGCCCAAACAGCCCCCACCAGCCCACTAAATACAGACTTTCTATAGCACCTTATAGCAGCCCCTCTGGCAATTGCCAGAGCCCACAGATTGCCAGTCCAGGCCTGTTCGGCTGAATCTTTCACAAGGAATTCGGCCGAATCCCAAATAGTCGATTCGGTGCATCCCTACATTTATATTCAGCGGACAGTACTACCATTCGGATTGCCATGCTAATTACATTCCCTGTACACCAAAGGTGTTGTGCAATTAGTACTCCCATGTTCCTCATTTTAATCCAGTTTTTATTTCATGCTGGAAGACTTATTTCTATAGCACCCATGTGCCAAAACACAGCGTATCTGTGGCTATGAAAAATGTTCAACCAGTCAGTGGGGTCACTTAACACTGGTTGGTTGCCATGAATTACTGTCCACAAGCAGATTTTCTCCAGATAGATAAATAAGACTTAAGAAAAAAACTATACCCAACTCCCCCAAACAATTTAGACTATAAAAATATATTAAAACAGCTCATATGTAAAACCCTGCTTCATGTAAATAAACCATTTTCATAATAATATACCTTTTTTTTTTTTTTTAAGTAGTATGTGCCATTGGGTAATCCTAAACAGAAAATCTGTTGATTAAATATTCATTTTGGGAGTATGGTTTTCCTTTAGATCTTAAAAATGTTCTACGCACAAAATGCTGTGCCAATCCCAACACCACACAAATTACTGATCACTAGACGGTGCTGTGAAGCTGTTCAATGTTTAGGAGTTTATCAAAATAAGAGGATGTCTAATCTCCTTAAACAGAACAACCACACACCTACTTGAGTGTGAAGAGCTTACAGGCAGTGTAGCCAACATAGGGCTCTAAAAGAAGATGACCCTCTAAGGGCAGAGACACGCTCAGATTCAGGGAGATTAGTTGGCCAGCAATTGTTCAGCTACTAATCTCCCCAAACTGGCACTCCGGAGTTGCCTCGGGCGATTTAGGAAAACGAATCGCTCAGAGTGCCATCCTACCAGTGATTTACATTCTAGCCGGCGGGATGGCACTTAGGGGAGATTAGTCGCCCCAAATCCGAGTGTCTCTGCCCTAAAGAGTCACATATAATGGACATGAGAAATTCAGCCTGGGGATTTAACACCAGTGCCTTTGTTTACTTACTAATGGAATTCTAAGGTAAAATTGTCTGTCCCTGCTGCTTCATAAATAAATTGATTTACTTCCCCCCCCCCCCCCATCTCCTCTGCCCAGGGCCGCCATCAGGGGGTACAAGTTAAGAGACATGGTATGGAGATCCAGGTCCTGAGCGTCCTGGATAACAGGTCCCATACCTGTACAAATTTGATTGTTATTGCTACTTTTTATTACTCTTCTTCCTATTATGGCCTTATCCCATTCAGATTTCAGTCTTTTATTCAAATCAGTGCATGGTTGCTAGGATAATGTGGACCCTAGTTACCAGATTGCTGAAATTGCAAACTGGAGAGCTGCTGAATAATAAGCGAAATAACTCAAAAACCACAAATAATAAAAAATGAAAACCAATTGCAAATTGTCTCAGAATATCCCTCTCTACATCATATGGAAAGTTAACTCAAAGGTGAACAACCCCTTTAACATTTAATTTTACTAGCTGCGTAAAGCTCTATAGCAGCAGATGCAGGCCATTAATAAAAACAGTAGTGAAAACAAAGGGCACCCCAGAGAAAGAGCTTTAACAAAAACAAAGCCTATCAGCACATTGGCAATCCCTGCGGGGACATTAACGCAGCCTCTACACATAACTGTGCCAGTGAGGTTAATAAACAGTTCATTAAAAATGCAGCCTGTTCCAAGGCACTTGGATGCAGACACCAGGCCAGGAACATTGTACTCGGTCCTTGTGTTTCCCAGTATGATAAGCCCAGCTGCCTTTGTTTTACAAGTGTCCTGGATAAAATGCACAAAAAAAACATTGGTCATGCACAATTGCACCAGTGATGGGAATCAGAATGATGCCTAAAGGAATTGTTCAGTATAAAAATAAAAACAGGGTAAAGCTGTGCAAAATAAAAAATGTTTCTAATATATAGTTAGTTTGCCAAAAATGTAATGTATAAAGGCTGGAGTGACTGGATGTCTAACATAATAGCCAGAACACTACTTCCTGCTTATCAGCTCTCTTGGTTTCCACTGATTGGTTACCAGGCAGTAACCAATCGGAGACTTGAGGGGGGGACCACATGGGCCATAACTGTTGCTTTTTAATCGGAGCTGAATGCCGAGGATCAATTGCAAACTCATTGAACAGTTATGTCCCATGTGGCCCCCCCTTAAAGGAGAAGGAAAGGCATCATACACTAAGGGTAGAACTATATGGGCGATTTCCAGGCGTTTTCGGTGGATCCGACGCATGTGCCAAAACACAGGCATCAAGTCGGATGTGATGGAAAATAAGTTAAGCTGTAGCAATGTCAGATGCAGTCTGCTCCGGACAGTCGCGTCGGATGAACGCTACGACACCATCCGACATTTGAATTTCTGATTTTTCTTACCTTGTTTTCTGCCGAAAACGCTTATGTAGTTCTACCCTTAGGGGTGCCAAATGTTAGGCACACCCCAGTGATTGTATTGACTTAACTGAAACCCTGGGCTGGTGCTCCTATCAGCAGAAAACTGCACTGACCCGGGGTTATACCAGTGAACACCATGGAGAGATCCTATTCTGACTTCTTCGGATTTCTCGGGGCAAACACGTGGGAAGTTTAACGAAATAGCCGACTTTTTTGTTAAAGTTCGGCTTTTCGTTCTACTGTAGATGCGCATCTGCGTGAAGGAGGAAGACTGAAGATCACTGTGTGGTGCTCAATGGTATAACCCCGGGTCAGTGCAGTTTTCTACTGATAGGAGCACCGGCCTGGGGTTTCAGGTACGTCAGTAAAATCGCTTGGGGTGCCTAACATTTAGCACCCCCAAGTGTACGATGCCTTTCCTTCTCCTTTAAAGTCACTCAGCGTTAGAGAGCTGAAAAGCAGGAAGTAGTATTCTGTGCTGTTACATCCAGCCTTTATACATTACATTTTTGGCTAACCAACTATATTAGAAATTTTTTATTTTGCACAGCTTATTTACCCAGTTTTTATTCTTACATTGAACCGTTCCTTCAACAGGAAACACTGTGATATATCTTTACAAGACATTAGGGCCAGGGACCAGAACCCTAAAGGTAGGCAGAAACTTGTAGATGTGCTCATTGGCGAGGCTGCAAAATGAGCAAAGCTTTGCCCCATATGGCTACCTATATGCTCGACCTCATCAAGTTGGGCCCTTGAGACCGTGTAAAATGCAGGCCATTGGGGGACGTCCAAATCAATCAATGTGGTCCACTGCAAATAATTCACTCTACAAATATAACATTTCATTACTGAACCAGAAAGTATTTTTTTTAGTTGTAATATTGGTGTGTAGGTGCATCTCAGGTTATTTGGCTTGGTCATGTGCTTTCAGAAAGATCCAGCACTTTAGGATGGAACTGCTTTCTGGCAGGCGGTTTCTCCTATTCAATGTAACAATGTGTCGCAGTGGGACCTGGGTTTTACTATTGATTGCAGTTCTTAGATCTTGTGTTATCTGGTTATCTTCCCATTGTTCTGTTGTCAGGCTACTGGGGGGTGATATCACTCCCCATATCAGCAGTAAAGTGTGATTTAAGTTGATCAAAGTCACATGACTGGGGGCAGCTGGGAAACTGACAATATGTCTAACCCCATGTCAGATTTTCAAAATGAAATATAAAAAAATTGAGAAACGGATTGAAGTGCAGAATTCTGCTGGAACAGCACTATTGACTGATGCGGAAAGAAAGAAAGAAAGAAAGAAAGAAAGAAAGAAAGAAAGAAAGAAAGAAAGAAAGAAAGAAAGAAAGAAAGAAAGAAAGAAAGAAAGAAAGAAAGAAAGAAAGAAAGAAAGAAAGAAAGAAAGAAAGAAAGAAAGAAAGAAAGAAAGAAAGAAATATATTTATATATTTCCCCCCCCCCCCCCCCCCATGACGGTATTCCTTTAATGAGTGGAGGAGCAGGAGGTAGGTTGAGATTTATAGGATAAGCACTGTTTAACCACTTACGTGATCCCACCAGCATTCACTGAAGTTTGGCAGCTGGTGTTCCAAGCTGTACTCCAAGAATTCAAACGTCACACTGATGATCATGCACATCCACCAATCTCTTATCATTAGTGTCTAAGGGGAAAAATAAAATAAATTAAAGGATAAAAAATATAGGTTCTATGTAGACAGAATATTCATTTACTGGGCCATCACAAGAGCAAAAAGAATTGCAGGGTAAAAACATGATCCACACTAACTAGTGGGACAAATAACTTAGTGGTACAGGAATGGGATCCTTTATCTGGAAAGCCATTATAAGGAAAGCTCCAAATTACAGGAAGGCAGTCTCCCATAGTCTCCATTTTAATCAAATAATTTGCATTTTTAATAATTGCCTTTTTTCTGTAATAATAAAACAGTAGTTTGTAGTTGATCCCAACTAAGATAGAATTAATCCTTATTGGAAGAAAAACCTTAGTGGGTTTATTTAAATGTTTAAATGATTTCTCAGTAGGCTTATGGTATGGAGATCCAAATTTAAAAAAAGACCCCTTATCCAGAAAAACCCAGGTCCCGAGCATTCTTGATAACAGGTCCCCCACATGTATAAATATATAAAGTGGGACAGAAAGCTACAGTTCAAGGAATATCAAATCTGAATTAATGAGGAAATTAATTCAGGCCAAAAATAACAAAACCATATGAATTTCTAACATGAGATTTGCTGGCACAACGGTTTCCTAGCGTATAAAAGAAAGAATGAGAGGTCAGTAATAGATGAACATGGTAGTTCCATAGGAGTCCAATAACTTACTTTTATATACCAGCCAAGAAAATGCGCAGGAACAAAGCCGTCCATTTTATCCTAGGGAGCAGAATAAAAACAATAAGTGCAACGGCTGCAACAATACACTTGATGATCTGAAAAAACACTGATTAAAGATTTATATACCAAGGGATAAGAAATGTGAACCATTAAAGGGACAGTACATGAGCTGAATAAATAGGGATTGTACTTTGTTTTTTTCCCATTAAGATAATTGAATTAATCTTGATATCTAGGTATTTCTGCCACTAAACAAGAATATGAAGCCAGCTTCACTTTAGTATTTCCTGTCACTTATTGTCCCAGATAACTTCAAAAGGAGCTGAAAACTAGATACCAGTCTAGCGAGAAACCTCTGATAATACGCTGCTCAAAGGCTGATGCTTTAGATAAGGGAGGGTTGTTTGTTTAAAGGTAGATAGGGAGCTCTGTACTAAATTGCCCAATTTAAAAAGTTACTCACAGATATCCTACAACACTTATTTTCGTAGGATATTCAGTGTGTGTATGGTGGAAAAAGAGCCGACCGTTATCGGCAGAAGAAATGGATATCGGTCGGCTCGTCGATCGGGCTGGACGTGAAATTTTTTAATTGGGGGCCTTTGAAGGCACCCAAACATCATCCATTCTTCGTGCTGAATCGTCAGATACAGGTAGAATTCTATATTTCTTCCTGTATATCTGATGATTCAGCTCTACACGTGTGTTGAAACAAACAATCTTTCTTGGAAAGATCTTTTCCAAGATAGATGGTAATTGTTACGTCTATGGCCACCTTTAGGGTAAGTCCACACTGGGCATTTTGGGGAGATTTGGTCGCCTGGCTACTAAATCGCCTCGTCTTCGCGGAGACCAATCTCCCCAAACGCCTTCCCTGACTTTGCACCGGCTTAGAAGAAAAAAAAAAAAAAAAGCCAGCGCTAATCACACGCGGCAGTTAGTTTTCCGAAGTAGCTTCACGAGCGACTTCGGAAAACTAATCGACACGTGTCATTAGCACTGGCGTTCTCATTTTAGCCGGCGCAGAGTCAGGAAAGGCGTTTGGGGAGATTGGTCGCTGCACAAAAGTGTGGGTGCAGAAATTCTCCATTACTTATCCCTGTGTAAGATATAGAATATAGCCAGCACTGCAGACAAATGGGCTGAGAGGCATAGAATACATCTGCTGCACAAGGCACATCATTTCAAAGGACTGAACAATCTATAATAATATAATTTGTGTCGATGCCAAAGAAATATGTAAATGTATAGGTATTACTACAAAAATAATGAATAGTTCAAAATCAAATATTAAAGTTAATCATGGAGAATATACTCAAAATTCACTCCAGTCCTAGGGTGTAGGTCTAAGTCAACATTTCAAAAAAGGAAAATGTGAGTATCCACAGAAATAATGAACCAATCAATTAAAAAAATTTATTAGGACATAAGAGCAAGACCCAACGCTTTTCGTGCCTGCTGGTGCACTTACTCACTATGAGTAAGTGCCCCAGCAGGCACGAAACGCGTTAGTTCTTGCTCTTATGTCCCAATACATTTTTCAATTTTTTAATTGATTGGTTCATTATTTCTGGGGATACTCACATTTTCCTTTTTTGAAATGTTGACATCATTTCAAAGGGCAAATTGGTGCAACTTTACAAGGAAGCTGCTTCAGTTAAACTGTGCCTTCATATACAGATGAGTATGGAGGTAGAAAAGGTGTAGAATGGGGCCTCAAACTGTTGACTGATGGAAGCAGACTATGCAGAAATGTGTAAGTGACCCCCCAACATGAGTAAGACTTGGGGTACCATAAGCTGTGTCTCTGCTTCCACCATAAATTAATTCAAAAACCATAGAAAATAATCAATTGCAGATTTCTCAGAATATCTGTCTGAACTAAAAGTTAAACTATCCCTTTAAAAGTAAGGCTACATACACTATCCCTTTCACACAGGGCTTTGTGGTAAAATAGTTAAGTGAAATAATACCATTTCCTGTATATGGACATGGGTTTTTAGGAAATTGCAGGCCATATACTTTAAAACTACCCACGGACACAGCACTATTTGTCACTCAAGCGTTTTGCTGTGGCTACAAAGCAATTTTTTTAGACAATTCTGGGAATGGTCTCGGCTACATCCACAGTATTGGCTATGGCAGGGTATTCTGTAGCCACAACAAAACGTGGGCTACTTAAAGCGTTATTGCCCTAATCTAAATCTATTATTATCCAGCCCTACAATCTAATCTTATTTGTCCTGGATATAGTCCAATAACGTCCTTGTTTGCATATCTGGGCTTGGACAAACTGACATTAACTACAGAGAAAAGGAGAACAGAAACATTTTAACACTATAATAATGTATTGGAGCTCTTAATATAAAAGGGTACTAATAACCCTACTCTTTAACAAATAAGCCCAGTGAACACTAACTAACCTTTCCTACATTCTCTTTTACACTGGCTGCTAATCACAGATTAAAATGATGTTAAACACCACCACTCCATTAAGGATTTAAACCCCCAGATACCTGACCGTAGTTTTAAATATTATTGTGTTGCACCAACAAGTGGATGCTAGATATGGGCTTTATATTTGAAAAACAGTAAAGAGAATATACGGTCAGGGGACGTGTCCCTTAAAACAGAATAATATACTTACCCAGAGATTGTGATAAGGATCCGTTTTGTTACCAGGGTCATAAATGAGACAGTTCCCACCATAATCTCTTTCAGGCAGCGGGACACCCAATTTGGGATCTATAAACCTCATAAACTGCCGCCCATCATGGACAGTCTATACAGAAAGAAAGGAGTCAAAAAAGAGACCATATAGAATGAGTTGTAGTCGTATGTCTACGGTATAAAACAGACTGAATGCAGAGAGTTTCCTTCAGAGCAGGAAATCCTTGGAAGAAACCACATACCAGCCAATATAGTAAATGTGGTTTTGGCACAATATTCACAACTTCAGTGGGTACTTTAAGCCTACTGCTACAGAAGGCTAATGAAATATGCAATGGAAAGTATAGCGACCCATCAACTCAACTTTTTTCTTTTTCTCTGTATTAATAAAACAGTAGCTTGTACTTAATCCAAACTAAGATATAATTAATCCTTATTGGAAGCATTACCAGCCCGTTGGGTTTATTTAATGGTAACATGATTTTCTAGTAGATTGAAAGGACCAGTAACTTTTTTTTTTAAAAAAAAAAAATTTGTTTCTACATATCGGAAAAAAAACCACCAAGACACATTTAACTTTAAATTTTCAAGGTCTTTATTAAGAAATAACTTATCGATACTGTGCTTGTGCTCCTCTTCAGAAAAGGCGACGACCCATCGTGCGGCGCTTGATTTCTCCTCCCTGGCCATCTCCTATACAAGGCAGGGATGAGAGAGAGTCACATGATGGATCATCGCCCTGTCGCCTTTTCTGAAGGAGCGCAAGTGGAGTATCAGTGAGTTAAATGTATCTTGGTGGGGTTATTTTTCGTTATGTAGAAAAAATTTTTTACAAAAAGAAAAATTGTTACTGGTCCTTTAAGCTATGAAGATCCAGAAAGATCAGTTATCTGGAAAACCGCAGGTCCCAAACATTCTGGATAACGGGTCCTGTACCATAAATGTAATGGGGGACAGATTTTATAACTAGTTATGACTTGAAACACTGCTGCTTAGGGGGATGCACCAATCCCACTTTTCTTGATTCAGCCGAATATAGAATATTTTACAAAAGGATTCAGTTGAAATCCCAGGCAAAATATGTGTTACGGTGCATCCCTACTGCTGGTTTGTGGTAGCCGGGGGCTGCTTGTTAATGTGTATGGTCTTACCTGGAAAAGAATAAAGATGAGGAAAAGCTCATACACCACGCTGACACATAACCAGAATCTCCAATAGGCTATAAAAATAAATACATGGTACAGAATTATTTTGCATTCTTGATCTAAGGTTCTTGCAATTACACTCATAGCCATAGTTACCGCATGTAGAGGGCAACAAAATATTCCGATTTTGGAATGAAGATTGCCGTTTAGACTAGGGATGCACCGAATGCAGGATTTGGATTCGGCCAAATCCTTCTGCCCGGCTGAACGGAATCCAAATCCGAATTTGCATATGCAATTAGGTGCGGGGAGTGAAATTGAGAGACTGTCACAAAACAAGGAAGTAAAAAAAAAGTTTCCACTTCCCACCCCTAATTTGCATATGCAAAATAGGATTTGGTTAGGCCAAATCTTTCGTGAAGGATTTGGGGGTTCGGCCGAATCCAAACGAGTGGATTCATTGCATCCCTAGTTTAGACATAAATAAAGACATGCTGCAGAATGCTTTTGTCTAGTTGCCACTTGGAGGTGGCCAGACGGCAGCAGAGGTAAAAAATAAGCGTCAATGTCCTAGGATTCTACTTTTGGCTACGAGGAATCCAATCTCTACACTAAAATGTTGTAAACTTTTTATAACCAAAAGGGACAATCACTCTTACAGTGACTATTCTAAATCACGAGATTTGTGTCTTGCTGGGAAGAGCTTATTTTAAGCAGCCATGTAAAGCATAGTAAGTTATTTTACTTTTCACTGTGGCCATACATGGTCCAACATCACACAGTCTCTGATCAAATACCATACATAACTCAAGACATAGTATTGTTGTCTATTCATTCAGGACTACAGATCTGGCAACGAGTAAAGAGGAGCAGTGGCCAAGAAGCTACTAATGCACAGGTTGATATGGTGCACTGGCAGATTAGATTTTCAAATACAGGTATACACAATCCACATCCCAACCATTTTTTGAAACTGTATTGTTTTAAATAAAACATACCTGGATGTGGTCTTGAAAACGGCCCATCCTTAGCTTGGGTAACTCCAAAACACAGGAAAACCAAAATGCTGGCAATAATACCTCTGAGAAGAGAAAATATTTAAACATGGATTATAATTTGCCCAACTGTGGATATAAAAATCAGAGCAGAAAGGAATGTCTCCTGTGTATATACATGTTGTGGGTTTTTTCATAAACTTTAAGCCTGTAAATTGTAAATAAAGGTGGACATACACAGGCCAATAAAAGCTGCCGTCAGTCCGAGTCGTCAGCTTATTGGCCCGTGTAGGGGGCCCTTCCCTTTTACTAAAAGTTTTTGCAGAGCAAAAACACAAAATGTGTTGATTTTTCAGCACTAACTTCATTGTGGGGTCTCTAAACGCCATATTTCTTTGGTAATCCTATCATAATAGGCATCAAACTATTCAGTGGACCCCTGGGATTCATATTTAGGTTAAGATTTTTTTGTGCTACCAAATGCTATGTGGGAGATACAAACTTACAAAATGAACGTTTTAAAGGTAATTTTCCCAAATTTACATAAATTTTTTATAAAAACCAATAAGTTCAGAAAAGCTTAGATGTTTGGTAATTAGGAGCAGAAAGACATGGTAACCCATTTTAGATTCGGAAGAATGTATACTTTCCAAAAAGATATCGTTTCCTGGGGAAAAAACCAATGTTCTAGGATTTATTGGCTTTGGAATCCAAAGTATGCCATTTCTACTTAGTGCTTTGAAATTCAGCAATTTACTGTTGGGGGTTTTTGATCTGTATTAGTCAGAAATCTTCCACAAAACTATACATATCTGGTATAGGCACATTCAAGACACTTGAGACATTCCAAATCAGTTTAATTTTTGTGTTTAAAATAAATATTTTTCTGGTGTAAATACCTAGATTATGAAAAATTTGCATTTTTTCATTTCTATTTTTGCATTTAGAGCTCTAAATCTTGTATTTGGCAGCTCTCCAGTTTTCAGTTTTAGCAAATTGGTTGTTAGGGTTCAAGTTACCCTAGCAACCATACATGGATGTAAACAAGACTGGAATTCGAATTGGAGAGGACCTGAATAAAATGATGAGTAATAAAGAGTAGCAACAAATTGGTAGCCTTACAGAGCATTTTTTTGATGGGCTCAATGACCCCCATTTGAAATTAAGAAGAAGGCAAACAATTTAAAATCTATAAAAAAACTGAAGACCTATTAAAAAGATGCTTAGAATTGGCCATTTTAGAACATGCAAACCTTAAAGGTGAACGACCCCTTTAAAGCTTAATACATAACCGGTCTACAAATGTTGCAGCACAAAACACTTAGCAAATTAGTTTGCTCACAAAACTACCAAAGATCTTGTGTTAATGCAAGCGGTCATACAAATGTCCTTTTCTAAACAGAGCAGGAAGGAAGTTGGGTTTCCTAAATCCCTTCTTCAGCAAGTTATAAACAGGATGCTCTGCACTTGCTTTTGGGAGAATGGGAATGTCCCACCAGGGACTATCCAAAAAACAACTAAACTTAAAGGCAGATACATATACTGGAAGAACTGAACTTAAAAGTAGAGGAAGATACTAGATATTATAATGGCAGCAGGATAAATAAAAATAAATAATGTACTAGTACGGTTTCAGCAATGATCAAGATTAAACATGTCTATTGTTTCATGGAATGACCCAATGCAATACTGAGTTACAGAGATGGCATTGGAGAGCTGGATCATTGAGACTACTCTGTTTGCAAAGGTTTGTCCATAGCGCATAGCTAAGAGTCTCACATGGGGCTAGACATATCTTCGGTTTACCAGGTGCCCCCGGTCATGTGATTTGTGCTTGGATAAACTTCAGTCACTCTTTACCCCTGTACTGCAAGTTTAAGTGATATCATCCCCTCCCTATCACACATCTATTCACCCTGTAAGCTTGCCGGCAATTACAGGTCAAGTCAATTATGCTGCTGAAGCCAAGGTGAAGTCAAAGCTGATTCATACTGCCAGCCAAGAGCTTTTCAGGTGTCTAAATGTACAAAGCTGTGCATTCACATACAACCAGCACAATAGATGCCCATGAGTGCAAGCAACTGAAATCTACAAGAAAGGAAATGAAAGAAAAACAACTGTTTCTTTGTCACAATCTGCAAGCATCGATGGTCAATAAAAAAAAACATTTGGTTGTTTGTATAACTTCATTCTGGAGAAGGTTGCTATGGTAAAGATCTCCATATAGACAGAAACCTTAACACAGATACTTGAGCTGAAGGAAGAAAAAGAAGAATACCCCAGCTAACAGACTGATTAAATATGTAGAGAATGATATTCTGAGACAATTTGCAATTGGTTATTTTGTTTTACGATGTGATTTTTGATTTTTTTTTCCCGGCAGATCTCCAGTTTCAGCAACTGGTTGCTAGGGTTAAAGTTACCCTAGCAACCACACATTGATCTAAATAAGAGACTGGAATTCGAATAGGAGAGGACCTGCATACAAAGACGAGCAATAAAGTGTAGCAACAAATTGGTAGTTTCTGTTTTCTATAGATTATTAAAATTGAAAAAATACATATATATCCATCTTTATCTCTGGTTATCAATTGGTTGTAGGTTGTCTTATATCCAACACATTATCACACAAAACACAGTGCAGTAAGCACTTAACATGGGTTGTTCGCTTTTAAATTAACTTTTCGTATGATGTAGCGATATTCTGAGGCAATTTGAAATAGTTTTTTGTTGTTTATTTGTGGTTTTTGAGTTCTGTAGCTTTTTATTTAGCAGCTCCAGTTTGCAGTTTCAAGGACCCAGTTGCTACGGTTCAGATTTCCCTAGCGACCATGTATGGATTTGAATAAGAGACTGGTATATGAATAGTAGATGGTCTCAAAAGAAAAAGGAATAATAAAAAGCAGCAATAACATTACATTTGTAGTTTTATAGAGCATTTTTTTTTTAGATGGGGGTCAGTGACCAGTTTGAAAGTTCGAAAAAGTCAGAAGTCAAATAATTCAAAAAAATAAATAAATAAATAAAAAAAAACAGAAAAAAGGCCAATTGAAAAGTTGCTTACAATTCGCCATTCTATAACCTACTACAAGTTAACGGAAAGGTGAACCACCCCTTTAATTATGTGGCAGTCTATACAAACTGTCATCCCCTGGCTCTCATCTACCACTTAATATCCTACAGGTAAAGAGGTAAAGCCCCTAGGAAAAAAAAGACTGGACTGCAGAGAAATGCTGAAGTTGCAGTAATGCATTGTACAGATACACAACGTTGAATGCTGCCAATACATACTGCGGTACAGCAAAACCCCTTACATATGCCAGAAAGTAATTTATAGCCATGGTTAGTAAATTATTCAACTGCATCAGGATAATGTATTTTCAAGCAGACAAATGCTTTAAAAGGGGGAATGGCCATGGTGATTCAAACTACATGGCAGCATAGAAACAATTCTGCATAACAGATGTTTAACAACCCTCCGCATCAGTTCAATGATAGGTGTAACCACTTCCTGTAAATGCTTAGGGGTCTATTTATCATGCTGTGTAAAAAAAAGTGGTTTGAAATATTTCCGGTGATGTTGCCCATAGCAATCAATCGGCAATTAGTTGTAAAACAAAAGCAAAGCTCTGATTGGTTGCTGTGAATAACATAACTGGTAATATTTGACTCCACTTTTTACACAGCATGATAAATAGACTCCATTAAATGAGAAGGAAAGGTTAAAACTAAGTAAGCCTTATAAGAAAGGTCCACCTAAATATACCAGTAAACCCTCAAAGTAATGCTGCTCTGTCAAAAGAAACACAGCATTTCTTTCCTTCTATTGTGTACACATGGCTTCTGTATCAGACTTCCTGTTTTCAGCTTAAACCTCCAGGGCTAGGGCTTGAGCATGCTCAGTTTGCTCCTCTCCCCCTCCCTGCTGTAATCTGAGCCCAGAGCTATGAGTGAGCAGGGAGAGACTCAGGCAGGAAGTGATGTCGCACCAAGCTAATATGGCAGCTTCTATCCTACACAAACAGAGCTTCTAGAACTCTTTAATCAGGTGTGGTAAAACACACACACACACACACACACACGCACGCACAAAGAAAGCATAGAAAGGTGTTTGACAAAAAACATAACATACAATGACAAGTTCTGTTGCGAAAATTGCTATTTGTATTAATTGTACTGTATACACATTGTTTTTGAAACTGAAGCACTACACCATTACTAGCGTAGGGTTTAGCATTTCAATACAAAACTGTACCTTTTCGCATTATACGCGGTATCTTGAGGCGTTTCTTCAAGCAAGGTGACGTATACAAGCGAACACGTGAGGATAAACAATACAGTTAATGTATGAGCTCTCCTAGAAGAGAAGGAGGTGGGGAAAAAAAAAAAAAATATTTAAGTGCAAAAATCAGCAAATCATTATGAACAGTACATAAATATTTGAAAGGTTTTATTCAGAGCCTTATACTTTGGAACACTAGAGAAATTACACATTAGGAACATTTACACAGCAGATGTGGTCAAAAAAAAAAAAAATGATAGTAGAACCCCCATTTTATGTTTTTCTGGGGACCAGAAAAAAATGGGTAAAAGCAGGGAAATTTATTATGTATAATATATAGGTGGGACCACAAAACAACAATGTAAAATGAGGGGATGTAAAATAGAGATTCCACTGTATATCGTTTCGGTTTGTACACAAAAAAAAACAAAACACACATATACAGAGAGAGAGTGAGCGAGAGAGAGAGTGTGAGTGAGTGAGTGAGTGTGTACACACATATATCCCCCTAGTATGACTAGAACTACAGATTCCCTATTATGTGCTAAAGCGGATTAATTACATTTCATATAAGATAATCTGCAAAGCGCTAAGCCTCTTCCAGTTTTAAAGGACATAAGGGGTATTTTAAGATTAGTGCCGAGTGTGCCTACATGTTTTTTCTTTCATGCAAGGTGCCAAAATTTCCCATCATGCTTATTATCAGCGTGTATATTTTATAGAAGCAACATATTGTGCAGCCCTGTAAAATGTGTTAATACAAAGAAATCACATGAATTATATACACATAGAACATTGTGAGGCCCATTTATCAAAAGTCAAATGTAGAAATTAATGTGAATGTTTTTTTTAAATTCAAAAATACTCACAATTCGACTGGGAGGTTTTTTAAGTATAAATTTGAATGGTTAAAATTTGATCGAATGGTTCCAACACGAAAATTCAATTTGTATTCGATTTGTATGAATTGGATTTTTCTCCCGAAAAAAAAACAAAAAAAAAAAACCAAATGTCAGGAAGGCTATTAAAGGGGTTATTCACCTTTGAGTAAAGTTTAAGTTTTTTATTTTTTATTATTTGTGGTTTGAGTTATTTTGCTTTTTATTTAGCAGCTCTCCAGTTTGCAATGTCAGCAATCTGGTTGCTAGGGTCCAAATTACCCTAGCAACCATACATTGATTTGAATGACAATATGAAATATTAATAGGAGAGGGTCGGAACAGAAAGAGGAGTAATAAAAAACGGCAAAAACCATACAGAGCAGTTGTTTTTAGATGGGGTCACTGATCCCTTTTGAAAGCTAGAAAGAGTCGGGAGCAGAAGGCAAATAATTCATAAACTATAAAAAATAAACACCGACGACCAATTGAAGTTGCCTAGAATTGGCCATTCTATAACATACTAAAAGTTAACCACCCCTTTAACATCTCCAAATGGCTCAACGGACCTCTGCTATTGACTTGTATATGAAGTCAGCAGGTTTTATGTGGCAAATATTTGAATTAGGACTGTTTCCATGGTCGAGTTGTGATAAATCTCTCATTCGAATTGGGGGATTAACATTCGAAGGTGTGAATTTTGACACTCGAAAATTCTAAATTTACTATTCGACCCTTGATAAATCTGCCCCCTAGAATTACATTCATAATGACCAGTACAAAAGGTGAGGAAGGACCTTTGCACAAGAGTTTACAATCTAAAAGGGGAAGGGAATGAGATGGCATCTTTGGAGTCACAAGGGACAGTCCACAAGCAGAAGAGACACACTTGGACTGTGCATAAAGGCCTGTTCATAGGCTAGAGTCCTGCAGCCGGTCAAGTACCCGCGGGTTACCCGCAAAAACCTGCGGTACCCTGGGGGTTGAAGTTCCAAGTGCAGGTATAGATGCGGGTCAGCGGTTCTGCTGGTTGCGGGTGTTCTCAATATCGATTTTTACTCCTTTTTTCTGATCACGCCTACTTCCGATGAGGTCATTTCCGGTTTACAATGACAGCACTTCCTAAATCTTGATGGTCAGTGGGTCGCGGGTCCGGGTTGCGGTTAAGGTACTTGTGGGTCGGGTAGCGGATATGAATGTGGGTCCATGTAGCGAATTGCAGGTTCAAAAAAAAAAAAAAAAAAAAAAATGGACCCGCGCAAGACTCTTATCATAAGCAATGCAGTGAAAGGAACCACTAAAGAAAAGCAATGATATTTATAATTGCGGCAAAAGCTAAGCGGTTTCTGAATTGAACATAATCATGCAAAGCAATCGGTACTTTTCCCACAAGCTGTAAACAGGGTTCAGTTCTGCCGAGGCTTTACTTGCTGCACTACTTAGCCCCAGTTTTACCAGTTGAAAGTTATATTTTGCTGCCGAGCTTTCACTTAATTCAGAGTGCCATTCTGACTTCCCCGGGCTTATATACAAACGAATATGCAAGATGCAGCAAACCCGCAGAACACAGAGGCTCTACATGCAGTTCTACAGAGGCTTGAACAGTAAATGGAACAATGAGGCTTGTTTGTTGTTCTTGGAATAATAAGAGCTCCCTTGTTAGAGAGGAAAATTGACCTTGAGATGATTTTAGACAAAAACCGGCAATAGTTTAAAGTGACAAAATAATAAATTAATCTTAAAAAAAAAACAAAAACAAAAAAAAACCCTCACACATTTGGGTTTTGGCGTCCCAACATAGTAAGCACATGAAACTAGTCAGGATTAAAATCCGTTGTCTCAGAATATCACGGTCTACGTCATACTGAAAGCCAACTCAAAGATATACGACCCCTTTAAAACTGCAAATACAAAGCCTTTTTACCCATTTGCTTACAAAAGTGGTGGCTAAACCAGGCTGATCCAATGATTTGACCTCTGGATTAAAGGAGAAGGAAAGTCGTTTAGCACTTAGGGGGTGCAAAATGTTAGGCACCCCCAAGTGATTGTATTTACTTACCTAAAACCCGTGCTCCTATCAGCAGAAAACTGCACCGGCCCGGGGTTATACCAGCGAGCACCACAGATCACTTCTCTTCTGGCTTATATATCTATCTACTTCCTTCTCCTTTAAGAATCGAATCTGATCACAAGGAAGCCCATGTATCATTTTTTTGTTTTATTAAATCCCGCTTATTCAAGGGTAACAGAAAAGTACCCAAAAATAAAATATGAATAGGTATAATGAAAATTTCAAATCATATATATTTTAATTTATCTTTAACAGGGAATGTAGCAAGAGATCCAATATATAGGGTAGATATACAGTTATATTTTCAGCAATTAAACCATAAAATCAAGGTTTAGTTGTGATGGCTAAATTTTCCATAAAAAAAAAAAAATAAAGATTTCGCTTGTCAGCCATGAAGTAATTAAGATAACACAACTGTCAGAAATACCAGACACTGAATAACTATCAAGATGCTGAGCCAAAGATTTCACCACCAAGTCATATTGTGCAAGACACACTGTTCTTGGCTACACCAAGTGCATCAGATATGTGGAGTGGAATTTGGAGTGGGAAGGGAGGGGCTGCCATTTGACCCCAAAAAAAATCTGTTGAACAAACCATACATAGAACAGAAAAAAATAAAAAAAAGTTGTGCCAGCAGTTCTCTGTTCCAAAACATACGTATATGTTCATATATATGTATAGGCAATATGTTCACCTTTCAGTTCACTTTTAGAATGTTCTTAAATGGCCAGTTCTAAGCAACTTCTTAATTAGCCTCCATTATTTATTATTTTATAGTTTGATTATTTGCCTTTCTCTTCTGACTCTTTCCAGCTTTCAAATGGGGGTCACTGACCCCATCTAAAAACAAAGGAGGATAAAAATGCATTGATTTTGCTACTTTTTTGTTCACCATTCTATTCAGGCCCTCGTCTGTTCACTTTGCAGTCGCATTCAAATCAGTGCATCGTTGCAAAGGTAATTTTGACCCAGAACAAAAATCTTAACTCAAAAAGCACAAATTATATAAAAAAAAAAAAAAAAAAAAAAAGCATTTTTGTTCACAACCATCCCATTTATTCAGTATGCTGGACAATTCTAAAACCAGTGCCCTATATTTATACAACAGAATGAACCGATCCGCTGCTTGCCCTTAAACATTTTTCAAAATAAACACACTCAGCACCAAAATACACACAAGCTCAAAATTACAGAAAGGCCGTCTACCATAGACTTATTTTATTTTTTTATAAAAGAATCCAAATTTAAGAACGATTTCCTTTTTCTCTGTAATAATAAAACAGTAGCTTGTACTTGATCCCAACTAAGATACAATTAATCCTTATTGGAAGCAAAACCAGCCTATTGGGTATATTTAGGGGCAGATTTACATAGGGTCGAATATCAAGGGTTAATTAACCCTCGATATTCGACTGCCGAATGTAAATGCTTCGACTTTGAATATCGAAGTCGAAGGATTTAGTGCAAATAGTTAGATCGAACAATTAAATCCTTCGAATCGTTCGTTTCGAAGGATTTTAATCCATCGATCAAAGATTTTTCTTCGACTTAAAACTTGTTAGAAACCCTATGGGGACCTTCCCCATAGGCTAATATTGCACCTCGGTCGGTTTTAAGTGGCGAAGTAGGCGGTTGAAGTTTTTTTTAAAGAGACAGTACTTCGACTATTGAATGGTCGAATAGTCGAACGATTTTTAGTTCGAATCGTTCGATTCGTGGTCGAAGTAGCCAATTTGATGTTCGAAGTAGCCAAAAAAAAACATTCGAAAATCAGTTATTTTTTATTTTATGCCTTCACTCGAACTAAGTAAATGGGCCCCTTAATGTTTACATGATTTCCTAGTAGACTTAAGATATGAAAATCCAAATTATGGGTGCCCCCCTGACTTCCAATCTCCAGCCCCCCTCCATACCCTTCGCTCATGTCATCACATCTTTCTTTAGGGGGCCTCCAATTTGGGGGGAGTGGGTCTGGGCCAGCGGGGGCTCATGAGGACTTTGGGACCACTGGGTTTTTCCCCCGCCGGCCCAGTCTGACCCTGGGTATAGGTTTCCTTTGAAGTGTTGAGATGTCCCATAATGAAATTCTCAGGAAAGCAAAAGTGGCACTTCAAACAGGCAACAAGTGATGTTATAATGCTGAATACACTGCAGGCCTCCATCACTGGCACATGCTTAACAGTGTAATTCCCCCGATGCAAAGTCAGATGTTTGCATGATGGCAGCTGTAAGAGGCAAGTATGTGTTACTGGTCAGCCTTTATAGATTGCATTTTTGTCTAGCTATTAGAAATATTTTTATTTTGTCTAACTATTAGAAATATTTTTATTTTGCACAGCCTATTTACCCAGTTTTTATTCTTACACTGAACAATTCCTTTAAGCATCTAAAACAGCTTAGTATTTTGCACCATGCACTCTTACCAAGATGCCCAATTGGATTAAAAAAATATTGTTGCAAGCAGCAAAATCACATTTAATTGGACAGCACACCTACATACTAGGAGTAAAATGACTGCAGTCATCTAAATATGTAGATATTTTGTTTTCAGGACAAAAAGACCTACTCTGCCCTCCAAAACAGAAAATATGTGAAAGATTAGCCTGCCCTTCTTTCTGCTTCCAACTTTGTCCTTTGCCAACTAACACCAACAAACTCCTCCAGCAGAATTATTATTTGCAGTCAAACTCCAAGGGGGGGGGGGGGGTGGAGTGATACGGACACTAAAAAAACTTTAAAATATTAATGTACATTAAAAAGTAGCTTTAAGTCATGTTGATCATTTTTTGCAAGTTATTGTTATTGGCCAATTCTAAGCAACTTTTCAATTGGTCTTCATTATTTATTTTCTTTATGATTAAAGTATCTGCCTTCTTCTGACTCTTTCCAGCTTTCAAATGGGGGTCACTGACCCCATCTAAAAACAAATGCTCTGTAAGGCTACACATGTATTGTGATTGCTTTTTATTACCTGTACCCATCTTTCTATTCAGGCCTCTCCTATTCATTTCCAGTCTCTTAGTCAAATCAATGCATGGTTGCTTTGGATTGCTGAAATGGCAAACTGGAGAGACGTTGAATAAAAAGCAATATAACTCAAAAATCATAAATAATAAAAAATTAAAATCAATTGCAAATTGTCTCAGATTATCTCTCTCTCTCTCTACACCATACTAAAATAAAAGTTCATTTAAAGGTGAACAACCCCTTTAAGATCTCTTTACCCTCCCAACATCATAATCAGATTGCTTTAAGTTCCTTTAAGTAGCAACTGGAGCAAAGGATTGAACACTCATTTCAACTGCCCTTCAGAATACAAACCTGACCTTGGAAGCACTTGGGGCAAAGTCATAGGAAATCAGCCCAATGCTCTTAGGAAGCAGAAACGAAGACTCCTGAAAGTGTGCAGTCTCGTCAACAGAACAGGAATAACACTGCCCACACCAGACGCATCTCTTGAGGAGGTGGAAGCCTGCATTCACTAGCAATACTTGCATAAGCCGTAAGGATTGCAACTTAGTACAATGGGATAAAGGAAGTTTAGGAACCATAATGTCATTGCCCTTGAACTCATTGACGGACTGTTTACCCCAACTGCGGAGAATAAGGGCGTGCTTACTAACAACTCACAAGCAACTCAATATAGGGACCGTGTTTGATTCTAAATGCACTTTTTTGCAACATTAAAGGGCTTGATGTTTTCTTTTATTATTTGTGGTTTGAGTCATTTAGCTTTTTATTCAGCAGCTCTCCAGTTTGCAGTTTCAGCAGATTCGGGGAGATTTAGTCGCCCGACGAATAATCACCTCTTCTTTGGGTTGACTAATCATCCCCGAATTGCTTGCCCCTGCTACAATGAAAAAACACCTACAGCGTGGCACTTCGTTTTCCGAAGTCAGCCGCAGTTGCCTCACGAGGAAACTTCAGGCAACTTCAGAAAACGAAGCGCGACGAGTGCCATACCTCAGGTGATTTTTCATTCTAGCAGGCGGAAGCAGTTCAGGAATATTAGTCGCCCTAAAGAAGAGTCGATTAGTCGCCGGGCGACAATCTTCCCGAATGCCCCAGTGTGATCTTACCCTAAGAGCCTGGAATATGAATAGAAGAGGCCTGAATAGAAAGATGAGCAATAAAGTAGCAACAACAATACATGTGTAGCTTAAGGGCAGAGACACACATGGAGATTCAGGGAGATTAGTCGCCCGAAGAAGAGGAGATTTGTCACCGGGCGACTAATCTCCCCGAACTGCCTTCCCGCCGGCTAGAATGTAAATCGCAGACGGGATGGCACTTGGAACGCTTAGTTTTCCGAAGTCACCCAGAGTTGCCTTGTGAGGAAACTTCAGGGAAACATCGAGAAAACGAAGCGATTTACATTCTAGCCGGCGGGAAGTCAGTCCGAGGAGATTAGTCACCTGAAGAAAACTAATCTCCCGAATCTGACCGTGTCTCTGCCCTTACAGAACTTTTGGTTTTAATACGAGGTCAACAACCCCATTTGACATCAGTCAAAAAAGAAGAACCAAAAATTAAAGCTATAAAGAATAATATAGACCAATTGAAAAACTGCTTAGAAACAGTCATTCTATAACAAAGTTAACTTAAAGGCAAGTCACCCCTTCAATAAAAATACCTACAATAAGGGACAGAAAGATGATAAAGCCCTGCATGCAATTGGTCACTGCTGTTTGGCAGCCAAAGCGCTTTTACCTGATGAATTACACCCTTACAACAACTTGCTTTAATCAGGAATGTCTTGATGGTTAGATTATTAAGAAGCAAATAATATGGATATACAACTAGCTAAACATCGCTGCAGCTTTTTATATCAACAACAAACAGTCCCAGCAGTAGTTAATTCAATAGTGTGGTTTATCCCCCAGGCTAATGTCACAAACAGATTAACGGGGTTGTTCAACTTTGAGATAACATTTAGTATGATGTAGATATTGATATTCTGAGACAATTTGCTTTCATTTTTTATTATTGAAGGTTTTTCAGTTATTTTGCTTTTTATTCAGCAGCTCTTTATATTGCATCTTAACCAATCTGGTAACTAGGGTCCAAATTACCCTAGCAACCATGCATTGATTTGAATAAGAGACTGGAATATGAATAGGAGAGGCCTGAATAGAAAGAGGAGTAAGAAAAAGTAGCAACAATACATTTGTAGCATTACAGAGCATTTGTTTTTTAGAAGGGGTCAGTGACCCCCATTTGAAAGCTGCAAAGAGTCAGAAGAAAAAGGCAAATAACTATAAAAAAAAAAATAATGAAAGCCAATTGATTAGAATTGGCTGTTCTATAACATAATAGAAGTTACCTTAAAGGTGAACCACCCCTTTAAATGGCACACTGTAAAAAGCTCACAACAGATACTGTATATCATTCTAAATCAAATGTTTGGTGGAAAGCGAATACCTAGACATATATGGGTCACTATAGAAAAACAAAGGCATAAATCAGTCTCTCTCTTGCTGTGCATTTAGACTTGGATCACAAAATCCATGCAAGAAAAATATGAACTAATGAACAGCAGGAGAGCAAAAAAACTGGAGCTAATTATCAATGTGGGAACGGCAAACACATGGCAGGGCAGCTGTCCTTCAGCGTTGAAGCAGAGCATTCTGGGAGTTGTAGTTCACAGCAGCTAAAGGGCCTGTGAAACATTAAGTGCTTTGAGATTTTCAGGCTGAAAACTTGTATTCCAAGCAGGGCCCCAGTTAGAGAAATAGGGGTTCCCTGGTAAATGTAGGAACAGGGACGTTCTGAATGTGGGATTTGGTCTGAGGGTTCAGCAGAATCCCAGCACTTGTTGCAAGGGGTAGATATGGCCAAACGAATACTGGATTAACAAACCGTATTGTGGCACTTCTCAACAGGTTGCAGCCCCCATGTCAGGATGCCAAATTCCAAATCGAGTTAAAGGACCAGTAGCATAAAAAAAATTAAATTGTTTTCAAGTAATAAAAATATAATTCAGTGTTGCCTTGCACTGGTAAAACTGGTGTGTTTGCTACAGAAACACTACTATTGTTTATATAAATAAGCTGCTGTGTAGCCATGGGGGCAGCCATTCAAAGGAGAAAAGGCTCAGGTTACAAAGCAGATAAGCTCTGTAGAACATAAAGGTGTTATCTGTTATCCATTATTTATCCTGTGCCATGTAGCCTTTTTTCAATTTCTACTCAGCAGCTTGTTTATATGAACTATAGTAATGTTTCTGAAGAGAACACATCAGTTTTACCAGTGCAGGGCAACACAATGTGATATTTTCTTTACAGCACTTTCATTTTTTGGTGTTCCTGTTCCTTTAAAGTCGTCCCCGGAGAGCACATCATGTGTTTTAAATCATCATTCTGTATTTATCGCAGGGAAATTCTGTAAAATTGAAAACCCCTTATATTTATACGACTTTAAAAGGACAAGGAAAAGGTTAGTGAAATGCCAAGTCCAGACCAGGGTACTATTATTACATTGAGCGCCACAACGTTGCCATGTTGACTCACTCACAGCTGCCCCGGCTGGTGCCAATGCAGAGCATGATCTGTACTGTTGTGTCACTAGCCAACTCCTGGGGTCCCTGGCCAAAGTTAGCGGCACACACTCAATACAACCCAACTGCCAGGTCTGAGGTTGGCCATTATAACCCACGGAGAGCCCAACAAACTGCCATTTCTCACTGATTAACCCTTTAAAGCACTGGACATGCAACTATTCTGTGCAACTGTATATACCAGCGTAAGGACTGAACTACAACACTCCAACGAAAGGATGCTGGGAGTTGCAGTTGAAGAGCAGCAGGTAAAGAAGCACAGGGCAGAGAGGGAAGTGGACTGGACTGTTATTATTATACAGAGAAGAGTTAAAGACGGTCAGTAGGAGCATCAGGAACCCACAGGTCTCATTAATCGCCCCCTGTCTACATTGCCATGAGCTTTCCTGCCTAACTCGGGCCCTGTGACAGTTACAAGGACAGGAGGGTCCCACTAGTGCTGTATTTAAAGGAGCCCGAGTCTCACCAGAAGAACGTGTTGGTGCCATCATCAAACACCTCAGACTCTGTGCTACTCCGCAGCTCTCCTTTGTGAAGGAACTTATTAGCCGGGCTCCTGTTTCCCCGGGCCTCCTGTTCCTCGCAGTACAGTCCGTCCAGGGAAGCCTTCCTCCCAGTAGCGACTCTCCTCCCGTCGGAACGCAGCATAGCCCCACAGCCTCTCCCTGCTCGCACATGAACTGGCTCCTCAGATAACCTGCTTGCAGCGGCTTTTCTTATGCAGTATCAGAGGCTGCCTGTCAGTAATACATTGTCTAATCCATGAGGAGAGCGGCTGGGCGGGCACTAGCAGTGATGTCACCTTATAAACGCCCCTTGTGGCTTATTGCCAGCCCAGCTGCTCAATCAGGAGACAGCATTGCTGGTGGCACCGCCCACTGACATCACAGGACCTGCCTCTGCTTCTGAATATTCCCTTTGCCAGAATAGCGGGTTTTCCAGACAAAATGGGCAACTAATTTAAAGACCAGGCGGGTTTTGAAAGTACAAACTAGCCAAGGTACGTATTTGGGCTACTTTTTTGGGCCTTTTTACTTTGGAAACCAGCCAATGGTTTTTCTTACCCTAATGTGCCAAGCCTGCGTCTCCCAATGCATGTTGGGTAATGTAGTTTTTGTTTAGCAAGTTGCCAAGTTTAATGTAAAACTACAAAACCCAGAATGCAATGAGGATTGACTTGCGTAGAAGTCGGGATTTACCAGATTTCGGGCTCTGTACCCCAGTCTCCCCCCAGCATTTTACGGTGATTTCCCTCAATTTCAAGCAATTTTGCTGCAAAAATCTGCTGGCCACCAAAATGCCTAGAGGTTGACGTGTTTTACCAATATTTATTGAAATTGTCTATGTATTAGGGCCACCTTTTCCGGAACAAAAGACCGGCCTTCCTATATATTTATCTTTTTTCCCTATTAATAACATTGAGATCAACCATCATTTTTACAGGCCAGGTGGCAACCCTAGGGCCTTATGGGCCCCCCCCTCTATAGTTATGCCCCTGGTGACTGGTGGATCTGTCCCATTTTGCTTCGTGGAAAAATTTGCAAAACAGTGAACATTTGAAAAAGGCATATTGTCACATATATTCATTTATTTTTTAGACTTTTTCTACTGCACATATTGGGCTATTTTTGGGCAACTTTTGAAGTGCCTCTTGGCTAGTTTTGGGCTGATTTTGTAGCTGAATTTGGCTGGTTTTGAAAATTAAACCTGGCAACCCTGCATCTTTGCCTTGTGTCTTTCTTTTCAGGGTTCAGAAAGTGCAGGCAGAAGGGATTGTTATTGAGACTGGTGGGATACATTAAGGTAAAGTGTAAACTCCAGATCCCAGTGTAACCTGTAAAGTGTAAACTCCAGATCCCAGTGTCATCTGTAAAGTGTAAACTTCAGATCCCAGTGTCATCTGTAAAGTGTAAACTCCACATCCCAGTGTCATCTGTAAAGTGTAAACTTCAGATCCCAGTGTCATCTGTAAAGTGTAAACTCCAGATCCCAGTGTCATCTGTAAAGTGTAAACTCCAGATCCCAGTGTCATCTGTAAAACTACAGATCGCAGTGTCATCTGTAAAGTGTAAACTCCAGATCCCAGCCTTCAGATCCCAGTGTTATCTGTAAAGTATAAACTACAGATCCCAGTGTCATCTGTAAAGTGTAAACTACATACCCCAGTGTCATCTGAAAACTGTAAAGTGTAAGCTACAAATCCCAGTGTCATCAATGTGGCAATTGAAATAACCTGCAGAGTGGTCAGTGCAGTGCCAGTATTTCATTTCTGAAGGGAAAGTAGAAGTGGATGCAAATTAAATCCGGTATAGAAAGTACAAGGGGCAGAATTACTCCTGGGGGAACTAGATCTTGCCCTGAAGATCGTTCACAATCATTTTGCTTTATTGCTTACTTGGGCTATTCCTCTTTATTTCAGTGTATCTGCTGCTCTTGTTTTTCACACTCCCCTGTAAGTGAATATTGTCCTTTGTTACTGGACCCAAATTCTCTACTTGCATCTTTTTACTCTGTTCTTTCTTACATAATAAGGTGAGCAGATCACCCCACAGCTTCCGACGTGTTTGTTGGTGTTTAAAGTACAAATGAAGTGACTTATGGAAAGGTCAAAAGTTGTCACTGGGATGACAGATAAGAAGCTTCTTTTGTGCAAGTGACAGTGTAATAATCACTTTATTGCCCTGTTATCACATTACATAAACATAACTTTGCCACATGAGCCGATAGCCCAGTAAGCACCAGCTCCCAATCAGTGATAACTCTTATGTAATATAGGATTATATCACTTTTACATAGTATAAAATACACTTTACTAGTGATATATATACAGCATGCAGACATAAGGGGCAGAAAGTGGGTGGCACATGAATAACTCCTTGGACACCCTTAGTTTGCATGTGATTCACAGCAGGCAAGCTGATGAGCGTCTTTGTGTTTATTGATCCATAAGTAAAGCCTATTTAGAATCAAGGTTTAGTATCCCTGTATTTTCCTTTAAATGTGTATTGATTAAACACAACCAATGCACTGCTGCTCTGTATTCTTGTTCTTGTATAATCAGAGGATGCTGCTTCAAGGAATACTTTCTTGGGAAAAATATAGTTTTTCAAAGCAGATCAGTAAATAGTGCTGCTCCAGTAAAATTCTTCACTGGAAGAGCAAACAGATTTGTTTTATATTTTATTTTGAAATTTGGCATGGGGCTGGACATGATGTTAATTTTCCAGGTGCCCCCAGTCATGTGACTTGTGCTCTGATAAGCTTCAGTCACGCTTTACTACTACACTGCAAGTTGGAGTAATATCACCCCCTTTCTTCCCTAGCACTAGGGAGCACTACTTGGGTCGTATTGAAGTACAACAAGAAGAGGAGAAACAATAGCTGTCTCAAAGCAGTTCCATCCTGAAGTGCTAGCTCCTTCTCAAAGTTTAGAATCAGGCACAAACATTTACTGGTATAGGATAAGATTTTAAATGATAGAGCAAATTAGTATACATAATCCCTGTATTCCCCTAGTGGTCATTGACAGATCAGGCTGTTGTGCTAATCATTATACCAAATGCCTCAGATGAGGTTAATATCGTCACCACCACCAGGGAAGAATTGAAATGTACAATTGAAAATAAATCCTAATTTCCCTTTACATTTCCTCATAAAGAGGAAAACTGGCATGAAAATAAAAAATCTCGTTGAAATCAAGGGTCCCACATTAAAACAGATCATTTCACTTACTGCACAGCTGTTAAACAGGATGATGATAATAATGATAACAGCTAAAGCAAAATGCGGTGTAAAAGATTTTTAATAGAATTCAAAGGGTTTTTTTCTTCAGATACAGTAACAGAGTATATGGTTACAAGACAATGCTGTAATCCTATATGCCATGGAAAGTCAAGCGTTGGATTTGGATAGTTTAAAAAAAAAATAAAGGCCGTCGTCTTGTTGACTTGCTGCTCTTCTGTGATTGAATAATTTACAAGGGAATGTAGGCTGGTGTCTGTGTGGGAGTCACCCAGATGAAGGGCACTTGTTGCTTGTGGCAAGGTAAAAGCACTTGTCTTTGTGAAATGAGCAATGAGCTATTTCTGAATGAACTGAAGATATTGAATCACAAAGCATTCATGTGCTTAGACTCGTTTTATAAATCTACAACAAGCCAAAGTACAGGCGAGGGATCTGTTATCTGGAATGCCTGGGAGCTGGGGGTTTATTATAATTTGGATGATCATTTCTTGGCTAAAGTTTCTCCAGACCAAAGGTCTCAATATATTATATATTGCATTATAGGGGAGACATCTCCAGCATGTTGGGTTCCCTATAATGTATTATGGCGGCTTGGCAACTTTATGATCATGAATTTGTAACTATAATCCGTTTTAAATTACTAATAAAGCAGGGGACCAGGGAACATACATTGGTCAATCCCCTCTCTTGTATTTCCACCATTAACCTGAGATCATAAACAATCCTCTGTGTTTTTTGCAGTGGTGAGTTAAAGGGACATTATCATGTTCCTAAAAAAGGACGATTTCATAAAAAAGATAAAAGTGCTCCTTTACTAATTGTAATGGGATACTCACTGTCTATACATCTTCAACACACTAGCCCCTAAAGATTGGAGCAGGGTCACAAACTTGTGTAAAGGTGGCCATACACGGGCTGATAAAAGCTGCCCACAGACCGTGTCGGCAGCTTATTGGCCCGTGTATGGGGCCCCACGACGGGCTTCACCGATCGAGATCTGGCCGAAAGTCGGCCAGATCTCGATCGGATGGGAAAGAAAATCCCGTCGGATCGCGGCCGTATCTATTCGTTGATCAGCCGATATTGCCCACCTCAAGGTGGGCATGTCGGAGGGAGATCCGCTCGTTTGGTGACATCGCCAAACAAGCGGATCTCTCCATGTATGGGCACCTTTACTTGGGCATCCTGAGCTGGATTTGTACCCAATTTAAGTTGCTTATTTAATTGAGTTCCAGTTGCAGTACTGCTGTGTTAGCCAGGTACCATACATAGAAAATGTGTAATGAACGTATATTACAAAGTTGCTTAGAATTGTGTTTTTATTTAGCACAAAAAAAATATTTTTTTTTTGGGTTGACATTCCCTTAAAACCACACCCTATTCAGCTTGCTTTATGCTGATGATGTCACAATGCTTGTGCTGATGATGTCATAATGCTTGAACCACCCTGATTATGTCACAATGCTAATGATGTCACAATGCTTATGCTGATGCTGTCACAATGCTGCTTTATGCCGATGAAGTCATAATAACTAACTGTTGATATCTTGATCAGCTTGCTGTAAGCGCTCATTTGTGCTTTAGCTTTGGAGATGGCGAGACCAACTCTGGAGCTAAGAGCTATTTTTTCATTTTTTTCCTTTTTTTTTCTTTTTTCTTTATTTTTTATCATTTCTGTTTCATCGGGCTCTAAACCTTGCAGTAAGTAATAGTTCCATTAGGGTTGGGGGTTTAATTGATGTAATATCTATCTATCTATCGATCTATCTATCTATCTATATATATAGACAAATACAAGATTCCTCTGCACTCAACCCATTATCAATACATTTAAGACAGAGACATTTTGTGCATACTGCTACTGAAAAATGCCTTACCCTTTAAACAAAACAGGGATTGTTTGTCCATATATTGCAATATATTTAAGCTGGCCAACTACGTCAAAGTCATCCCATATCTGGCCAGTCCTATGCTCAATTTTCATCTGATTCATTAAGAATTCTATGGTTTAATTATACATTTTATAAAAGGGACGAATACGTTTTACCTGCAACTTACTAGCTGCTTTCAAAGTAAAACTCCCAAACTTGGCTGCCCTTTTATTAGACACCAGTGGGATCACCTGACTATAGTTGGAGAGGGTGGGAGCTACAACATGGAGCTGGTCACTGCTCATGTATAACTATAACAAACAAGGGAAAGTTGTGCTCACCACTAGTTTTTAAAATCATTAGGCGGGGGTGCAATGAGGGTGTGACCACAAAATACATATAGACAAATACAAGATTCCTCTGCACTCAACCCATTCTCAATATATTTAAGACAGAGACATTTTGTGCATACTGCTACTGAAAAATGCCTTACCCTTTAAACAAAACAGGGATTGTTTGTCCATATATTGCAATATATTTAAGCTGGCCAACTACGTCAAAGTCATCCCATATCTGGCCAGTCCTATGCTCAATTTTCATCTGATTCACCTCCAACTATAGTCAGGTGATCCCACTGGTGTCTAATAAAAGGGCAGCCAAGTTTGGGAGTTTTACTTTGAAAGCAGCTAGTAAGTTGCAGGTAAAACGTATTCGTCCCTTTTATAAAATGTATAATTAAACCATAGAATTCTTAATGAATCAGATGAAAATTGAGCGTAGGACTGGCCAGATATGGGATGACTTTGACGTAGTTGGCCAGCTTAAATATATTGCAATATATGGACAAACAATCCCTGTTTTGTTTAAAGGGTAAGGCATTTTTCAGTAGCAGTATGCACAAAATGTCTGTCTTAAATATATTGATAATGGGTTGAGTGCAGAGGAATCTTGTATTTGTCTATATGTATTTTGTGGTCACACCCTCATTGCACCCCCGCCTAATGATTTTAAAAACTAGTGGTGAGCACAACTTTCCCTTGTTTGTTATATATATATATATAAAATCTTATACTGTATATATAATCATATCTGGTGTTTCCATTCCATGCACCTGTAGGTTTACTGTCTATAACACACTTTAATAACATCTCCTGTTTTACTTTTTACCTCAATCACTAAAATGTGTTGTTGATTTGCATCTCTAATATGGCTTCAATTAAATAGAGTAAATAAAGTTTTTAATTTAGTCAAAAAAATGAATTCCAAACCCTTATAATTTACTGTATCCTGTTTGCCTCCATCAGATTGTGGAACTAGACCTCTCGTAAAACTCTACCTTCGCGGAACTCGCACTCTTGGAGGGATAAATACTGTGCCAGGAGCCTGGCCCTGGACAGTGAGTATTCAGTACAAAAAAGGTAGCGAGTATGTGCATTTCTGTGGCGGGTCCATCTTGAACGAGAAATGGATACTAACGGCGGCGAGCTGCTTCGTCAATTTGACAACGTAAGTGTGAATAAGTATCATTAAAGCGGTTACATTTTAGCATGTTATAGAATGGCCAATACTAAGCACCATTTCAGTTGGTCTTCATTATATCTTTTTTATAGTTTCAGTATTTGCCTCCTTCTTCTTCTTCTTCTGAAGGCTACAAATGTATTGTTGTTGCTACTTTTTTATTACTTATCTTTTCATCAAGGCCCTCTCCTATTCATATTCCAGTCTATTGTTCAAATGAATGCATGGTTGCTAGGGTAATTTGGACCCTAGCAACCAGACTGATGAAATTTCAAACCGGAGAGCTGCTGTTTAAAAAGCGAAATGACTCAAAAGCCATAGATAATAAAACAAAACATTTTCAAATCATCTCAGAATATTGGTCTCTACATCCTACTAAAAGTTAATTTAAAGGCGAACAACCCCTTTAATGAAAAACATGTAAAAATAATCCTTAGTAAAGGGAAAGAAACCAACATATCCTGATTGATGTTCTTTTCTTGTTTCAGCGATTTCAAGACTCTGAAAGTATTTATTGGAGTGCACCAGCTTACTCGATTCGGTGCACATGTCCAGAATGGAACAGTTGAAGAAGTGATCGTCCATGAAAAGTTTTCGTCCGTAAAAAGCCAGTCGTATGATATTGCTCTGATTAAGCTGAAAGAGAGCTTCCACTTTAATGACTACGCCCAGCCGGCCTGTCTACCCGCTCAATCAGTTAAAGTAGAGGATATGATGTTCTGCAATGTAGCTGGGTGGAAAGCTTTGGACGGTAAGTTCAATGTTTCATGATTACAGAGTGATAGTTATATACTGATTATTTTGGCATTGCAGTTAAAGGGGTTGGTTCACCTTCAAGTTAACACTTTAGTATGTTATAGATTAGCCAATTCTAAACAACTTTTCAATTGGTCTTCATTATTTATTTTTAATCGTTTTTTTATTTGCCTTGGTCTTTTGACTCTCTCAGCTTTAAAACGGGGGTCACTGACCCTATCTAAAAAACAACAACTGCTCTGTAAGGCTACAAATGTATTGTTATTGCTACTTTTTTATTACTCATCTTTCTATCCAGGCCCTTTTCTATTCATATTCCAGTTTCCTATTTAAATCAGTCCATGGTTGCTAGGGTAAGTTGAACTCTAGCAACCAGATTACTGAGAGAGCCGAGAAGTAAAAATGCCGCTGAATACTGAATATACTGAAACCCCTAATTTACACACTGGGATTTGCCTGCACTAATAGTAGTGGAAAGTGGAAAATCATTGTCTGTTCTGTTTCTTTTTGTTATTTAGGGTCAGAATCTGCAACTATCCAGCTTCAGTCTGACACGGATTTTGTGCCTACGGATGTTTGCAACGGCAAATTACATTATAAGGGCAAACTCCCAAAGAACACCCTGTGCGCCAGAGATATTAGCGTTGACACCTGCATTGTAAGAGAAAACTTCTGCATACAATCTACTGCACTTGCCTTTTCCTCTCCAAAAGTGATTAAGGTGGTGTTCATTTTGCTTTTTCTCTTTTCCAGGGTGATTTAGGAGGGCCTCTTATATGCCAGAGAAAGTTATCTTATTCGTATATAGTGGTTGGAGTAAAAAGCTGGACAAACGGCTGTCCCACCAGGGCACATCCTCGGGTTTTCACTGCCACCCAAGCATTCACTGAATGGATCGATAGGAAGATATACGGGAGCAAAAGTAAATATGCGATTGCCGATGCTTTAGGGAAAAAGAATAGGACTAAGAGGTCTTTACTAGCACGGATCCTTCTGTCTGAGTTACCAACAGCACCGGGTCGAGTTACCCCGTGCCCGTCAGAAGCAACTCCGTTTAGACAAACAAAATCACTGAAGTTGTACCTGGCTAATTTGCGGAAGCCTAAAGCAGCCACTCAAGTACTCAGCAGTACTTCAACTGGAACTCCTCTAAATGAGCAACTTCCTTTGGATACAAACCCAGCTCAGGATGCCCAAGTTACACCAGAACCTAAGCGTGTGGACCTGCTCCAATCTATAGGGACCAGTTTGATGAAGATACACAGAGGGATCAATGAGTATATACGCGGATTCTCTAATGGGCATGAAGCAGACTTCAGCTAAGGTGGCAGTCTAAAACTGGACGTATTGATTGCCCTGATCTTCAGGAATAATGATAAAGATCTACTGTGCTCTCAGGGAAACCACTGTGCTGGGAGGGTAGGGTGGTTTGACCACAGTGGCCTGAGAGCAGTAATGGTCCACACTGTTGTTTGCTTATCCATTTTCACTTTGATAATTGTTTAAATAAAGTTTAATCTCTCGTGTGTTTGTAAATGTGTAACTTTGATCTCACGTGATGTATTGAAGTCACTAAAAAATGAACGAACCTGAGGTTTTCTAGCATTATTTTTCTATTTTCTGTTGTTTCAGCTGCCAGTGCCATTCCCAGGGAACCAAATTATCTGTTTAATTACTGACACATTCAAATACTGAGGGCAGAGTTTAAGGGAAACTGCTGTGGGGGGGGAAGCAGGGGGTAGTGAGCGACTGGCAATAGGTGCAAAATCACAGGTGACCTGCAACCCGCAATTATGGCAACATAGCAAGTGACCTGCAATTTTGTGGGGGGGGGGATGAAAGGTTTGGGGTTACATTGACCAAAAGACCAAAGATGATCAAGTTCAACCCCTCCACATGAAAACCAGCATCCATACATACACACACTGACACCTCCATACCCTCACATTGCCTTGCATTGGAATCTAAGATGCCAGTGGGCCCAGGGTAAAATATCTTATTGACAAGTCCCCGCTGCCCCAAGAGATTAGTGATAGCGCTACCCCCAGGCAAGTGAAGTCTAATATAATAGGGCAGCAATGAATAAATAGTGCTTACATGATCCCTTGGTGCGCTGCCCTCTGCCAACAACCATCTTCTCTTAGTCCGTTTGCTCCAGCGGGGAGCACAGGGCCTCAACGACACTCCTCCAACGAACTCGGTTCGCATCGGTCTTCTTCAGCTGAGCCCATGTCCATCCGGCTGCCTTCATTTCAGCCTCCATGCACCTCCTCCATGTCTGTCGTGGCCGGCCAACTTTTCTTTTCCCTTGTGGGTTCCACTCAAGGGCTTGCCTTGCCAACAGCCATGGAAATGGATAATGGGGACACCTTGCGCCTCTTCTTTTAAACACAAACCATCCCAGGGTATATGCCTATGGAGGGACACACAGCTGTATTTTCCCTTATCCCAGGTATCCCTTGTGCTGCCCTGGGTGCATGTGCAGTATATTGCTTCTTGGGAGCTTATCCTACTGTAACCAGCCTACACTGGCACAAACTGGGTTCGACGTGTGGGTAGGGTTCCGCAAGTGGTTGATCGGGTAGACAAATTATTGGGTGGGGCTGGGCATGACCCAACTTTCTTAGTACATATTGGTACTAATGACAAAATAAATGGTAGATGAAAGATCTTAAAGAGTGAGTATCAGGGATCTAGGCTTTAAGATCAAGGGAAGGTAATTTTTTCAGAAATTTTGCCCATGCCACGTGCAAGTTTAGGAAGACAGCTGGAGTTTAGGGAGCTAAATGTGTGGCTCAAGTCTTGGTGTAGGAAAGAGGGTTATGGGTTCCTAGAGCACTGGGCTGATTTTTCCTTGGGGTACAACCTATACAGTCATGACCGTTTGCACCTCAATGGAAGGGGGTCCACTGTGCTAGGGGAAAGAATGGCTAAGAGGTTGGAGGAGTATTTAAACTAGGCAAGGGGGGTGAGAAAAGAATTATGGGGAAGCTATGGTAGATGGGGTAGCGGGATTAGCAAAGTATCATGGGTGAGGAGTAAGTGGGGAATACAGTTTAACAGCTAAGGAGGTCCCTCAGTTACAAGGAAAACAGACTAATACTAACTTAAGATATAATTCTCCACTAAGTAATGCAAATTTCAAAACTAGTAACCTCCGCTGTATGCTGGCAAATGCACTGAGTTTGTCAGGTAAAATGGGAGACCTAGAATTAATTGGATGCTCTAAAAAATATGATATAATTGGTATCATTGATACCTGGTGGGATGAAACATGTGACTGGACTGTGAATTTAAATGGTTACACCCTTTTTAGGAGGGAGAGAGGGATTTTAAAAGGGTGGAGGAGTGGGTTCGTATGTAAAGCCTGAATTAAAGCCACGCACTAAAGAAATAACCATAGCTGGCACTGGTGAGGGGCAGAAGCAAATCTATAAGGGAGTAACTAAAACACTAAATTTCAGACGTGCAAACTTTGACAGTATAAGGGCTTCTCTGCTATATATTAAGTAGGAAATGCTTTTCACAGGATTAAACAAAAATGGGAAATCTTTAAAATGCTGCCTCAATAAATATACGTCAGTATATTCCCCTTGTAAGCAAGGAACGTCGTTGCAAAACATTTTTGGTTCAATAGAAGTGTTTAGGTGGGTAAGAAAAGACGTGCTTTTAAGGCTTTTAAGTTAGCTGGGACAGCTGAATCATTTATAAGGTACAAGGAGGCCAATAAACCATGCAACAAAGCTATAAGGCAAGCTAAAATCTATATGGAAAATGATAATGCAGCAAGCAGTAAAAATAATCCAAAATTATTTTTTAAATATGTAAATAGTAAAAAAATTTAAGCAGGAAGGGGTGGGCCCCTAATAATAGAGGGGGGTCAGCTGGTTAATGAGAACAAAAGAAAGCTGAGATAATAGTTTTCGTCTGTCTACACAAATGAGGAACCAGTTAATGAAGGTTTCCTTCTTAATAGTCCCAATTCTAGTAATACAACTAATGATGCATGGTTCACACATGAGGAAATTCAAAAGAGACTAGAACATGTTAAGATAAACAATGGTCCGGGCCAGATGGTATTCATCCCTGGGTATTAGCGAGCTTAGCTCTGTGATTGTCAAACTTCTTTACCTATTTTTTCAGGATTCATTGAGGTCTGGCATTGTGCCGAGAGACTGGCGAACTGCTAATGTGGTGTCTTTATTCAAAAAAGGATCCCGTTCTCAGCCTCAAAGCTATAGGCCAGTTAGTCTGACTTCAGTGGTAGGAAAGCTTTTTGAAGGGTTAATAAAGGATAAGATACTTGGCTTCATAGCAAATCATAATACTATGAGTGTGTGCCAGCATGGTTTTATGCTTAATAGATCTTGCCAGACTAACTTAATTTCTTTTTATGAGAAGGTAAACAGGGACCTCAATTCTGGGATGGCAGTGGATGTGATTTACTTAGACTTTGCTAAAGCACTTGATACAGTGCCACACAGAAGGTTACTGGCTAAATTAAGGAATGTTGGCCTGGAACATAGTATTTGTACCTGGATAGAGAACTGGCTAAATGATAGACTACAAAGAGTGGTGGTAAATGGAACATTTTCTAATCTGTTGTTAGTGGAGTACAGCAGGGCTCTGTACTAGGTCCCTTGCTTTTCAACTTGTTTATTAATGACCTGGAGGTGGGCATTGAAAGTACTGTTTCTATTTTTGCAGATGATACTAAATTGTGCAGAACTATAGGTTCCATGCAGGATGCTGCCACTTTGGAAAACTGTCAGCAGACTGGAAAATGAGGTTAAATGTTGATAAATGCAAGTTATACACTAAATGGCAGTTTGTTGTTAATTTCCTTAACTGAGAAGGATCTAGGGTTTTTTTTGTAGATAACAAGTTGTCTAATTCTGGGCAGTGTCATTCTGTGGCCACTAAAGAAAATAAAGTTCTTTCTTGCATAAAAAAGGGCATTAACTCAATGAAAACATAATTATGCCTCTTTATAGGTCCCTGGTAAGGCCTCATATGCAGTGCAGTTTTGGACTCCAGTCCTAAAGAGGGATATAAATGAGCTGGAGAGAGTGCAGAGACTAAGTGCAACTAAACTGGTTAGAGGGATGGAAGACTTAAATTATGAGGGTAGACTGTCAAGATTGGGGTTGTTTTCTCTGAAAAAAAGGCGCTTGCGAGGGGACATGATTACACGTTACAAGTACATTAGAGGACATTATAGACAAATAGCAGGGGACCTTTTTACCCATAAAGTGGATCACCGTACCAGAGGCCTCCCCTTTAGACTAGAAGAAAAGAACTTTCATTTGAAGCAACGTTGGTGGTTCTTCACAGTCAGGACAGTGAGGTTGTGGAATGCACTGCCGGGTGATGTTGTGATGCTGATTCAGTTAATGACTATAAGAATGGCTTGGATGATTTCTTGGACAGACATAATATCAAAGGCTATTGTGATACTAAACTCTATAGATAGTATAGATATGGGTATATATAATTTATGTGAAAGCAGGGAGGGGTGTTTGTATGGATGCTGGGTTTTCATTTGGAGCGGTTGAACTTGATGGACTTTATCTTTTTTCAACCCGATTTAACTATGTAACTAACTATGTAACATGAGAGAAGGGAAGACAATGGCGGTGCTGCTCTCAGTAGGAAAGTACTTAGACAGTTAGTATTTTAAAGCACATGTGAGCTTCCTGGACTACAGAGTGAGTGATTTTAGTCACTTGGGGGCGACACACCACAGTGTTTGTTACTTGTCCTTTACAATTCGACTGCAGTGGTGCTGGGGAACAAGGAGAATTAGGCTAAAGTCCAATTGGTGAGATATCCAATAGAGTAGACAAATCTGTAGTCAGAATCTACGTATATTGACAGCCATATAGAGTATATGCTGATAGCTCTTCTCTCTATTGTAAGGCTTTACATTAATAATGTGATGATCACATGACCAAAACGTTACTTTAATACATACAGTACATACCTGCTCCAAGCACTTGGTATGTCCTAGTGCTGAGGCATGATAGCCATAAATCATTTTTAACATGACAGCCATCATTTTCAACACAGTATGTACATCCTGTCCAATTAAATATTTAGAGGAAAAAAAAGTCTTTATTAAATCACATGACCTGAGCAGTCGCAAGAGATCTTGCTTTTACTGATCTAAAGAAAAGAGGCAATATTTGCCCAGGTCTAGTTACCCATAGCAACCAATGAGTTTACTTTTAAACTACTTCTGCCTTCGAATACTATGAGTGACTACACTAGTAGAGAACTGTCCCCCTTTTATTATATTACTTCTGTATATTCTACACTGAAAATATGGATGTCAGTTCGCTAACAAGCACAGGAATGGGAAGCTTGATGTAGGAGAAGAAATAAAGGATAATAGAACATTTCCCAATGACTCCAAAAGAGTTTTTATGAGCTAATCTATAAGAAAATTCTCAGTGGATTGAATCTGGCCCATTATGTGTAAAGCAATGGAGACCTTGAAATGAAAGTACAGGTATGGGATCCATTATCTGGAAACCCATTATCCAGAAAGCTCAGAATTACAGAAAATCTCCCATAGGGGTATATTTATCAAAGATTGAAGTTAGAATAACCAAAATCTGCTAGAGTGAAATACTGCCACTCTCCAATCATTTCGGTGGGATTTTTAAAGGCGTATTTATCAAAGGGTGAAAGTGAAGATTCACCCATTGATAAATACACCTTTAAAAATCCCATAGAAATGAATGGAGAGAGGTGGTATTTCAATCTAATGGACTGTGGTGATCTCTAACTTCACTTTTTGATAAATATACCCCTTAGCCTCAATTTTATTCAAGTAATCCAATTGTTCCTTTTTCTCTGTAATAACAAAACAGTAGCTTGTACTTGATGCCAACTAAGATATAATTAACCTTATTGGAAGCAAAAAACAGCCTATTGAGTTTATTTAACGTTTACATCATTTTCTAGTGAAGATCCAAATTCTGGAAAGATCCGTAATCCAGAAAACCCATGTCCCGAGAATTCTGGATAACAGGTCCCATACCTGTATTTACTGTACATGGTCACAGAACAAAAACGTGAAATAAGTGTAAATGGAAATACATGCAAATGTGATCATTAAACTGAATGAAAGGTAATTTATATGAAATAATAGCAGCACACACAAGCTGAGGGCAGGGTTCCTAGCCAAGGAACAGGCAGGCAAAACACAAAGGCAAGGCATCAGTACGCAGCTCAGTAATGCGTAAGGATTTATTTGCCACTATTACACTGTGGGTCAATTGTAAAATGCAGCTACAGGCACATTTTTCTGTAACTGAGAATATAGGGGCAAATTTACTAAAGGGTGAAGTGACTAACGCAGGCGAAAATTCGCAAAGGAGATAGACTGTAGCGTGACTTCGCACTCTAACGCCAGGCGAATTTTTCGCTCTGGTGAATGGACGTAACTATGCAAATCCACAAAGATGCGGATTTTAATGAACGTTACCTCTTGCGCCAGACTTGCCTTCAGAAGCGTCACTAGAGGGGACGGGCCCTGGTGCGTGACGCACAGCCAGGGCCCGCCCCCCTCCGAACGGCCGCATTTGTGAGAAGCGCGCGGTCTGCCGGGGGGCCCTGAGGGGGTGCGGGCCCTGGCCCGCTCACACTGCTTGCCTTCGCCACCTCAATACCAGGCGAAGTGCAATAGAGTAGATAGGAGTTCCTCAAAAAAATGTGAACATTTTTCTAAGTCCCAAAAAACGCTGGCGACTTTTCAGTTTTTCAGGGTTATAGGCTGCAAAAGATTGTGATTTTTTTTTTGGGTACCCGGCTTCCCCCCTACTTTTCCTTACATATAGCATTGACTTACCTGAAAACTGCACCGACCCGGGGTTATACCAGTGAGCACCGCGGAGCTTTCTTCTTCCGTCTTCCTCTGTCTTCGCCCAGCTGCACATGCGCAGTAGAACAAAAAGCCAAACGTTAACTAAAAAGTCGGCTATTTCCTTCTACTGCGCATGTGTTTGCCCAGGGAAATTTGAAGAAATAAGAAGACAGAAGTGGATTGCTCCGTGGTGCTCACGGTATAACCCCAGGCCGTGCTGATAGGAGCCCGGGGTTTCGGGTAAGTCAATACAATCACTTGGGGGTGCCTAACATTTGGCACCCCCAAATGCAAACAGACTTTCCTTCTACTTTAAAGGGACTGACCATACATGTAAACATCTGCCGATTTTCAGCCAGATGTTGATGGGACAGGGGCAACTCAATCTGGAGCGACTGTGTCTGCAGTTTTTATTGGTGCACGTATGGCCACCAGGTCCAGACTGAGAATTAAAATAGGCCCTGGCATTTCAGGTACACAGAGGCCCAATCAGCCTACACAGAGGCCCAAACAGCCCCCCACCAGCCCACTAAATACTGACTTTCTATGGCACCTTATAGCAGCCCCTCTGGCATTTGCCAGAACCCACAGATTGCCAGTCCGGGCCTGATGGCCACCTTTTCGAGGAGAAAAGACCCACCTCCATGTCGTTCTTATATTTTCTCCCTATTAAAAAAATTGTAATGAAGTATCTGTAAACAACCCCAATGTCCACAGATTTTGTAGCAGAATTGTGCTTTATACAAGGGCATTAGGGTTGCCACCTTACCCCTTATACACTGGCCACATATTTAATCCACATCCTGCATAGCTAATTTGTAATTAATTTTGATGCATGCTGCAGACTGATTGGGCAGAAATACTAAGGATATACTAATCCACATGGTTACTGGTACCCATGCAGGGTCCTCTAGCAAATAAATAGTCTTCAAGAGGCACCCTTGGGGGCAGACATGCTATTGATATACTAATGCACGTGGTCACTGGCACCCATGCAGGTTCCTCTAGCAAATAACTATTCTTTGTTTCATCCCCAGCTTGCAGTGGACTGATCAGAACGGTTTGCAGCTTGGTTGCTATTGACTATTGCACTGCTTCAATCTAATATTTTTGGTTAGTAAATCAGCCGCATAGTCTTACTGGGCTGAGTTAGCTTATCTTTAGTTATTGGGTCAAGAAGTAATTGCACGAGGAATATGATCCACTTTCGATGACTGCAACACACACATACCATTCAAACTTGTGGTTATTGCATCTCTGCCACACTCCGGTACGTTTCCAAGCATGCAGTTCAATAAGTTCTACTCTTTGGGCTGCTGATACTGTACTACTTTTTTTATTGCCATTGACTAGATGAAGCGGCTATCATTACTATCAGGAGAGCTGGAGAGGAGACAATTCTACTTGCATATTTATGGGGTGATTTAAGGTAACTTTTCAGTCCCTGGCAAGGCTCCTTGTGCTTGTTCCACTCGCTGCCTTATCATCCAGTCCCTGCTGAAGTTGAGTGCAGTCACTGTAGAAATAGGAAAGTGAAGTAACGTAATTAGTAGTTCCCGAGCCCAGGTGTAGGCCGTGCATCCCGGCCCCCCATCCCAGGCGCAAATTTTATGCCAGATCAGTTTGAGCATGATCATCCAGCGGGCCATGAGGGGATATGGGCAATTGGGGGGTTCTGCCCTTGGGAAAATGGGTGCAAAGTCTGAGCCCTGAGGTGCAACTATTTATGCTCCTAGAATGGAGTGCAAAGACTCACTCTGTAGGCAAAGTTGACTTTAGTGCCACTGCATGATCTCAGGTTAACAGTGGAAATACAAGAGAGGGGATTGACCAATGCATGTTTCCTGGTCCCCTGCTTTATCAGTAATTCAGTATCTGCGCTGGTGTATATGTTTCTAAAACAGGATTAGTTGCCAAGCCACCATAATAAATAAAGGGAACCCAACGTGCTGGAGATGTCTCCCCTATAATGCAATATATAATATATGCTTTGGTCTGGAGAAACTTTAGCCAAGAAATGATCATCCAAATTACAAGAAACCCCCAGGCATTCCAGATAACAGATCCCTCGCCTGTACTTTGGCTTGTTGTAGATTTATAAAACGAATCTATGCACATGAATGCTTTGTGATTCAATATCTTCTGTTCATTCAGAAATAGCTCGTTGCTGTGCCGCCTCTTTCACAAAGACAAGTGCTTTTACCTTGCCACAAGCAACAAGTGCCCTTCATCTGGGTGACTCCCACACAGACGCCAGCCTACATTCCCTTGTAAATTATTCAATCACAGAAGAGCAGCAAGTCAACAAGACGACGGCCTTTATTTTTTTAAACTATCCAAATCCAACACTTGACTTTCCATGGCATATAGGATTACAGCATTGTCTTGTAACCATATACTCTGTTACTGTATCTGAAGAAAAAACCCTTTGCATTCCATTACAAATCTTTTATACCACATTTTGCTTTAGCTGTTATCAATATTGTCGTCATCCTATGCAGTAAGTGTAATGATCTGTTTTAATGTGGGAACCTTTTTTTTAAGGGATGCACTGAATCCACTATTTGGGATTAGGCCGACTCCTTGGTGAAAGATTCGGCCGAATACCGAACCGAATCCTAATTTGCAGATGTAAATTAGGGCCATGAAAGGAAAAAGTGGGAAAAACAATCTTCTTTTATGACGAAAAGTCACATGATTTCCCTACCCGACCCTAATTTACATATGCAAATTAGGATTCGGTTTCGGCCAGGCACAAGATTCGGCCGAATCTGAATCCTGCTGAAAAAGGCCGAATCCTGGCAGAATCCCGAACCGAATCCTGGATTCGATGCATCCCTATCTGATTTCATGTATTTTCATGCCAGTTTTCTTCTTTATGAGGAAATGTAAAGGGAAATTATATTTATTTATGAAATATTTATTTATATGAAATTTATTTTCAATTGTACATTGGAAAAATTCTTCCCTGGTGGTGGTAACGATATTAACCTCATCTGAGGCATTTGTTATAATGATTTGCACAACCGCCTGATCTGTCAACAACCACTAGGGGTGCTGTGCTGAGAATTTTATAGGGATTCTGTCATGACTTTTATGGTTTACTTTTTATTTCTAAATGACACAGTTTAAACTGCAAATAATTTGCTCTATCATTTAAAATGTTATCCTGAGCGATTCTTTTTCCGAAGTTGCCTCACAAGGAAACTTTATGCGACTTTGGAAAACGAAGCCATCCTAGTGCCATCCCGATTTTCATTCTAGCCGGCAGGAAGGCAGGGGAAGACAGTTCGGGGAGACTAGTCGTCCCAAAGAAGAGGAAATTTGTCGCCGGTCTACTAATCTCCCCGAATCTGACCGTGTGTCTCTGCCCTTAAAGGAGAAGTCGATCTGTACGGGGAAAAAACCCCTACCCCCTCTCCTGTGTAGGCCCTCTCCCTCCCGGCCTACCTGCCCCCCCTTGCAAATGCCCCTAACTTGTTACTTACAAGTTCGGGGGGGAAAAAAAGATCGGAAACTTCGTGAATTTCGGGCGCTTGCGCAGTAGCTCTGTACCAGCAAATGCCTCCAACTGTGCATGCGCTCGAAAGTCACGAAGTTTCTGTTCTTCGTGACTTTCGGCGCATGCGCAGAAGATCCTTACCGGCAAATGCCTCATTCCGCGCATGTGCCAAAAAACGCTGGTCCGCAGCAGAGGACCTGGAAGGAGGGGTAAGAAAAGAGTTAGGGGCATTTGCCCGGGGGGTAGGTAGGCCAGGGGTGAGCCTACGCATGGGAGGGTTTTTTTCCCGTACAGTTTGACTTCTCCTTTAAGATACTGGTCAACTCCAGGGATCCCTGGGCAAAACCCATGTTGGTGGCACATACTAAATAGATTAGTACCCCAGGTCTGAGGTCAGCCATTATAATCACTGGGGTGTGGGGCCACTCATTAACCCTTTGTTTGCTCCTTAAAGGGCTGGACAATGTGACCATTTCTGACCTCAGTGAGTAATGTGTAAAGGATCAGGTGCATTGTTGCGCTAAGCTGAAGGAGGGTGGGAGTTGTACAGGTAGGTTGGACAACTCTGGATCCACACAAGGAGCCACAGATGAAGGGCCCCAGCCAGGCCGAGAGGGAAGTGGACTGGCACTTGTTATTGTTAAATACTATCAGTAGGTGCATAAGGAACCCTCCCCCAGCCTGTAGCCCCTCCCCCCTCATTCAATCCCCCGCCTCTCTACATTGCCATGAGCTTTCCTGCTAAACTCGTGAACGGTCAGTTACAAGGGCAGGAGGGTCCTGCCAACTCGATAATAAATGGGTCCTGCCAGCTTTATAATAAAAAAAGTCCCGCTAGTGCTATATTTAGCCCGAGTCTCACCAGAAGAAAGTGTTTGTGCCATCATCAACCACCTCACACTCCGTACTACTCCGGAGCTCTCCTCTGTGAGGGAATTTATTTCCCGGGCTCCTGTTTCCCCGGGCCTCCTGTTCCTCACAGTACAGTCCGTCCAGGGAGGACTAAAACTTTCCCTGACTGAAACACACCCGCCCCCCAGCCAATGGCTGCTATTCTCAGGAGACAGGACTCAGGAGTATCTTCAGTCACCCAATTTCTCTCAGGACCTCCAATGGTCTCAGACTAGCTCACGTAGCAGTGATTGAGAAGTGCAGGGAGCTGAAGGGTAGCACGCACTTGAATTCCCCGCTTCACTGGGTTTGGGGAGGAAAAGAATTATGTTACTGTGGCCAGGGCCAGCCTTAGGCCTATTGGACCAATTGGGCCCCGCGCCTCTGGGGGCCCCGCACCAGAGGGCAGCACAGGTAATATTTCCCCCAGCACATGATGCTGCCTGGCCTGCCCCCAACTCCTCTCACTCTCTTACCTTGTCTGCCCCTTTCCTTTCTATTTTGTGCCTGTATGCCCTTATTTTCCTAAATACTTGGTGTGTCGGGAGCCAGCAAAACTTTGTCTAGGGGCCCCGCCAACATGGTCCCAATTGGGCCCCACATTTGATAGGACCAGCCCTGACTGTGGCTGAATTGGCTGACAGTAAAAATCCTCATGGCTGTTCTGCAGTTGCCCCTCCCCCCCAAACTAGCAGTGCAAATAGAAAACTGTGAGTAAAGACAGAAAACTGAGTAAAGAAAACTGTGAGTAAAGACAGAAAACTGTGAGTAAAGACAGAAAACTGAGTAAAGAAAACACTGAGCAAAGACAGAAAACTGTGAGTAAAGACAGAAAACTGTGAGTAAAGAAAACACTGAGTAAAGACAGAAAATGCTGGTAAGAACTACTATGTTATTCCATAGTAACTACCAGTACAGTTTTATCATTCCTACTTGGTGTGTTTTCTCTGTTTCTTCCACAGTCACATGTTTAACTCTTTCCTCGCCTTAATTATATGAAATTGCCACTGTGCCAGTTCTGGGAGTATTTGTACGTGAAATTGCCACTGTGGGGGTTCTGGGGGTTTTTATCATAATTTACAACATAGGTTAATCATTTGTGGAGGCCATGTTGTCGTAGAAGTACTTAAATGCAAATCAAACCATACAAGGTAGAAAATAGTGCCACACCAATTTGTACCATTATATCAAAAATAACAGGTTATGCAAATACCATAGAGGTGCTTTCTAGTTAACTCCAAAATAGCAATATACAGCTGAATTACCAATTTATAAATACATCTGTGATCCATGTCCCATATTATTTTATGTTCAATTGTACAATTATTTGTCTTGGTTGGTTGTGTTGGAGTAACTTCACAATCCTGCAGATTTGCATTGTTTAGAAAGATTTACACGCCATAAAATGCACAAGTACCAATTTAGCTGTCCTGGCCTAAAGTACTGCCCTCTAGGAGCTAAGATCCAACCTGAAAGATGTAGAGTCAAACCATCACATGGATTGCAATATATTGCAAAGAGTATCTTACCTTGGGGGCAGATTTACTTAACTCCGAAATTGCGCCAGTGACGGCTTTGCTGATATGGCAACACTTCGCCAGGCGTATATACGCCAGGACAACGCTAATTCACGAAAATCCGAAGTTGCATCCAGGGTGACGAACACTTGCGAGCTTGCGCTGGCGTTACTGCGGCAAGCAAAGCGAAGTTGCGCTAGCATTGGCTAATTTGCATACAGCGGGAAGTTAAAGTTAAATGGACGTATAGGTTGCAGCAAATACATTACACTACACAAGCCCAGGGAACCTTAATAAAATAAAATAAAATTGTTATATTGCCCTACACATGAGCCCAGTATATAGTTTATGTGCCATATGTTAAGAAATGTGGGGGGGAAGCTGGGTACCCCCAAAAAAATTACGATCTTTTGCAGCCTATCACCCTGTAAAAAGTAAAAGACGCCCGTATTTTTTGGGACTTAGAAAATATTTCAACTATTTTTTTGACCAAGTCCTATCTACTCTATTGCACTTCGCCTGGTCTGAGGTGGCGAAGGCAAGTCTGGCGCAAAAGGTAACGTTCAGTCAAATCTCAATCTTAGTGAATTAGCGTAGTTACATTCGTTCGCCAGAGCGTAACTTCACCTGGCGTTAGGGTGCGAAGTACCGCTAGAGTCTATCTCCTTTGCTAGCGAAGTTACACCAGCACCCGTTAGTAAATCGCAAATTTCCCCTTTGGTGTCTTAAGTAAGGCTGTTTCTATCACAGGGGTAGGAGTCTGACTTGGGTAGAAGCCAAAATCTTCTTTTGCACATTGTGGATCCCTTGAGCAGACTGGGTGCTATTAAAATCCTTTTGAGGGCTGCAGGTCTCTGTTGGATGGCCCTCATTTAGATAATTAATGATTTACAGTAGAACCCTATGTTTTTCAAGGGTCCAGGGAAAAAATTATGTAAAATCTAGGAAAAAGTTAAATTCAGGGAAATGTGTTAAAGTTACTTTTTCTTCAAGTACTGAAAGGATATAAGCACAGGAGTCAGTTTTACTTTGACATACAATATTTACTGTGTTAATAACAAGGATTAAGCATTACAGTGTTAATGTTACAATATGGGGGGCAGGTGCAAGTCTCTCTGTCAGTCACATACACAACCTAAAGCAATAAGTGATTGGTGAAGGACTGTATTAGGGGCAGACTCATTGGCATTGACAGGCAGAATCATGGCAAAATATACATCTGGTTAGTATTTTAAACCTCTATTTTGCAAATAATAACATTCATAGAGGGGAAAAAAAGACGTTTTTTCAGGACAAAAGTTTGATGTAAAATCCGGGAAAACATTACTTAAAATCAGGGAAATGCACCCATTGAAATGCATTATAAATTGGTGGGATCACAAATAAAAAATGCAATATGTGGGAAAACTTAAAATCAGGGGACTTAAAATTGAGGTTTGAGTGTATTTGACTTAAAATTGAGGTTTGACTGTAGTTGCTCAGTCCCAACAGAGAAATATCATTGTCTACATCAGAAACCTGCAAATAAAAACAAACATCTCACTGGATTTACAGTGAGAAATGGGTGCATTCTTATATTCTCATAAAACATTTAACATACTTTGTGTATCTTGATGATTGTTTGGCCCTTGATCTACAGTGACTGCACTCAAACTCAGCAGGGACTGGAATAAGCACAAGGAGCCTTGCCAGGGATTGAAAAGTTACCTTAAATCACCCCATAAATATGCAAGTAGAATTGTCTCCTCTCCAGCTCTCCTGATAGTAATGATAGCCGCTTCATCTAGTCAATGGCAATAAAAAAGTAGTACATGATCTGCAACACAAAGAGTAGGATTTATTGAACTGCATGCTTGAAAATGTACTGGAGTGCGGCAGAGCTTAATGCAATAACCACAAGTTTGAATGGTATGTGGGTTGCATTCATCACTCCGTACCCCGTGCCAAAGTGGATCATATTCCACGTGCAATTACACCTCGCCCAATAACTAAAGATATGCTAACTCAGCCCAGTAAGACAATGCGGCTGATCTACTAACAAAAAAATTAGATTGGAGCAGTGCAATAGTCAATAGCAACTGAGCTGCAAACAGTCCACTGCAAATATCCACGTGCATGAGTATATTACTAGTATATCTACCCCCAAGGGGGCATCTTGAACACTACACCTCTTTATTTGCCTAATAGACAGATTCAGAGATGCTAGTACATAAACATGGGTGACACCAAAAACAGGGAGGGAGTTGACAGGCAAGCAAGAATCCAGAAAGGGTGCCTAGATGAACATAGGTCATATCAAAATATCATTGGGGCATGAGAGGGACATGATGTTTAATGAGAGACCATTATTCTATGGCCCATCAGGTACTCTATTCTATGGTTGTTTAAAGATACTTGATTACAGTTTATTTTTAATAAGGAGGTAATATAAGAATGGCAGCCCTGTCCCACCGATATCTGTCTGAAAATCATCTAGATTGACAAACAAGCAGGACTAGGGATTGTAATAACTCACCCTGGTGGTCTAGTGGTGCGGCGGGGACGCCCGCCACTCCTCTTCTTCTGTGCCGATAACTTAGTGCACCCACGGCTCGTATCTTAGCTTTTTATAGTCGCATTCACACTGGCGTGATGACGCCATTGCGCAATGGTGCGAAATTCAAAAATGTTCTCATTGCCAGTTATCTCCTGTGAGTTTCTTGGGTGGGGGTTTCTTGATTGATCTCCCGGCTCTGACCCCTGCTTGTTTGACTCCGCTTGTTTTCTGCCTGCATCGACCCGGCCTGATTTGACTACGATTTCTGTCTGTGACCTTCTGCCCAAAAAGACTTTTGCATAACAATTGTGCCCCTCTGCTCATCCAGAACCCTTAGCTTGGCTCCTTTCTTTATAAGACCTGGCGGCATCCGATGAGCCGAGGGCTCCTCCCAAGGTGAAAGGCGGCTGTTAAAGTTGGAAGCCGAGACCAGGGAGCCTAGCATTGGTTCTGGATTTTGGGTGCCGATTGTTACAGGGATGCACCGAAACCAGGATTCGGCCGAACCGAATCTGATTCCTAATTTACATATGCAAATTAGCAGCAAGGAGGGAACTCGCGTGACTTTTTGTCACAAACAAGGAAGTAAGAAATGTTTTCCCCTTCCCCCTTAATTTGCATATGCAAATTAGGACCCGGTTCGGTATTCGCCAAATCTTTCGGGAAGGATTCGGGGGTTAGGCCAAATCCAAAATAGTGAATTCGGTGCATCCCTAATTATTTCATATAATTGCTCTGTGTTTAGATTAATTATCACATTTTTATGTAGTTTCAATTCACTCTTATTTCATGTTTTTGTTATAGAATTATGCACCTCCTGCTGGTGAATATGAGTATATTCTGCAGCCATATAAATACATTCATTTTAAGGTCTGCGTTGCTTTACTTTTTCTTATGTCATAGCTCATGAAAACTCTATTGAAGTCTATGGGGAAATTTCCATTGTTTTCTTTCTTCTAATACATCAAGCTTCCCACATCTATATTTTCAGTGTAGGATATATAGGAGTAATATAATAAAAGGGGCAATGTTTTCTACTGGTGGAGTCACCCATAGCATTCAGCTGTAGGCTGTATTGGTTTAAAAGAAAACATCAGATATCGCACCAGTTGGACATTAGCCTCCCTATTCCCCAGCACCACTGTGGCCAAAGTTTAAAGAACAAATAACAAACACAGCAGGTAGTCGCCCCCAACTGACTAAAATCACTCACTCTGTAGTCCAGGAAGCTCACATTTACTTTAAAGTACTAACCATCCTGGTAATTTCCTACTGAGTGTTGCACCACCATTGTCTTTCCTTTTCCCATGTGTGCCAGTGTAGGCTGGTTACAGTACGGTAAGCTCCTAAGAAGCAATATACTGCACATGCACCCAGGGCATCACAAGGGATACCTGGGAGAAGGGAAAATACATTCCCTTATCTATTCCCATGGCTGTTGGCCCAGGGCAGCACACCAAGGGATCATGTAAGCACTATGTATTCATTGCTTGCCCTATAATATTAGACTTCACTTGCCTGGCGTATCGCTATCACAAATTTCTCATCAATCCCTAAGTCCACTGGCTCATTAAAGCACCTTAGATTCTATTACAAGGAAACAGAAACTCCCAAACATTTCCCATACGGCTATAATAGCACATTGCGGGTAACCTGTGATTTTGCACATTTTTTCATTCGCTCGCCACCCTTCTAACAGCCGTGGGGTCTGCCGCTGCTCTAAGTGTAATTCTGCCTCTGGAAAAGTGCCTTATGCACATTTCAATAAAACCCTGTCCTCGGTATTGGAATGTGTCCGTAATTAAATGGATCAGTTAGTACCCTGAGAATGGCACCGGCAGCTGAAATAACAGAAAAAAGAAAAATAATGCTAGAAACCCTTAGGTTTGTTCCTTTTTTAGTGACTCTAACTCATCATGGAGAGTCTGCATATTTATTCATTGATCCGTTTATGCATCTTCAACATATTGGATCCTATAAATTGGAGTAGGTCCACACGCTCAGGTGTTGGTGTAACTTGGGCATCCAGAGTTGGATTTCTATCTAAAGGAAGTTGCTTGTTAAGATGAGTTCCAGTTCCAGTACTCCTGGGTATTCGAGTGAGCCCATTAAAGTGTCTGTGTATATATTAATTGATACATCTATACATATTCAAACTCTATACTAAAGACTGTAGCAGGTTCTGGTGCTGGTGTAACTTAGGCATCCTAATCTGTATTTCTATGCAAAGGAAGTTGCTTATTTAGATAAATTCCTGTTCCGGTACCCCTGGGTAATTGAGTGGCTGCTTTAGCGCATAAGCCAAGTATAACTTCAGTTTTTTGTTTGTCTAAATGGAGTTGTCTGTGACAGGAATGGGGTAACCTTACCCTCTGCTGTTGGTAATTGAGCTCTTAGATGGGAAAGGCGGCTTTGGGCTAGTACAGACCTCTTAGACCTAGTTCCAGGCACCACATTATGACATTTTTAGCCACTGATCTTTCAGCTTTATCAGAGCAATATCATTTGATTTTCTATAAACAAAATGTATTCATGGACTATCAGTTGCTCAATCGTTCCACGCTGGACTTGTGGACCCAATCATTTAAGCTGGTTCACTCGAAAAACCAGTCTCAGGGTACTGAGATTTCTGAAACAAGAAAATAACATCAGTCAGGAATTGTTGGTATCCTTTTCCTTTACTAAGGATCATCTTTACATGGTTTTTCATTAATGGTAATTATTCACACTTCGAACGCTCTTACTTTGTGAAACTGATAAAGCAGCTCACTGCCGTTCATATCCATTTCTTGTTAAAAATGGACCTGCCACAGAAATGCACATATTCTCTACCTTTTTTTATACTGGATGTTTACTGTTCAGGGACAGGCTCCTGGAAAGGAATTTATTCCTCCAATAGTATAAGTTCCATGAAAAAAAGATCTTCATCAGAGGCCTAAGTCCACAATCTGTTGGAGGCAGAGACTAGAGCCCTGCATCGAGTCGGGAACCCGTGGATTACCTGCAAAATGATTGAGACGCGGGTGGATTATTCTTCATTTGCCCAGTGTGGGGATGCTCCTGGGTACCCAATCCTCTGCAGTGGGGGGGGGGGCAAGAGGTGGCCAATGCAGGGGAAACCGCTAAAAATCCATGTATCCTAATGGTTAAAATGCCCCACTGTGACGTCACTTCCAGTCAGAGCAGCGAACACAGGTGGGAGCGGTTCGGGTGAGAATTCGAGTTGCCAAGACGGGTAAGTGGGTCCGTGTCAGGTTTTCGGGAAAGCAGGTGTGGGTTTAAAAACCCCGTGCAGGTCTCTAACAGAGACTATACAGTACTTTAGGGAGTAAATGAAAGCAACTGAAAAAATAGAAAGCCATCCTATACTGTATATAGGTATGGGACCTATTATATAAAATGCTTGGGACCTGGAATAAGGGATCTTTGCTTAATTTGGATCTCCAGATTGTAGCAGGACCAAACGCTCAGGTTCTGGTGCAACTTGCGCATCCTGAGCTGGATTTGTACCCAAAGGAAGTTGCTTATTTAGATGAGTTCCAGTTCCTGTACTCCTGGGTAATTGAGTGAGCCCATTACAGTGTCGGTGTATATATTAATTCATATGTCTATGCATCTTCATGAAACTGTATACTAAAGATTATATCATGGCCGCTTTGTCAGTTCTGTTTTTGGTGTAACTTGGGCATCCTAATCTGGATTTCTATCCAAAGGAAGTTGCCTTTTTAGATGAATTCCAGTTCCAGTACCCCTGGGTAATTGAGTAGCTGCTTTACTGCCAGGTATACAGTGACTTCAGTTTTTTGTTTGTCTAAATGAAGTTGTCTGTGACAGGAAAGGGGTATCTTTGCCCTCTGCTGTCGGTAACTGAGCTCTTAGATGGAAAAGAAGGGCTAGTACAGGCCTTTTAGACATATATCCAGGTGCCACGTTGCAGCTTTTTTGCCGGTATTTCAACTTTATCAGAGCAACATAATTTATTTGATTTTCTATAGACAAAAACTTTTCATGGACTGTTGGCTCCTTAATAGTTCCAGTCTGGAATTAATCGATCAATTAAGCTGGAGCACTCCAAATACCAACAGGGTGTTGAGATTGCTGAAACAAGAAAAGAACATCTGTCAGGATATGTTGGTATCATTTTCCTTTACTAAAGATCATTTTTACATGTTTTTCATTAATGGTAATTATTCATCCTTAGTTCGTTCTTACTTTGTGAAACTGATGAAGAAGCTCACCGCCGTTAGTATCCATTTCTCAATCAAGATGGACCCACTACAGAAATGCACGTGCTCGCTACCTTTTTTGTACTGAATACTCCTGGCAAAGTATTTATCCCTCCAATAGTGTGAGTTCCACAAAAGAAACCTTACAGGATTATTTTGCAAACAATAAGGATTAATTATGTCTTAGTTGGGGTCAAGTACAAGGTACTGTTTCATTATTACAGAGAAAAAGAAAATCATTTTTAATCATTCAAATTATTGAATTTGAACCTGGAAAGGGTTTCACAGTGGTTTCCCTTAGAGCACAGTAGATGTTTATCATTAATTCCTGATGAGCAGAGCAATCAGTACATCAATCAGTACATCAGTACTGCCACTTAGCTGAAGTCTGCGTCATGCCTGTTAGAGAGTCCGCGTATATATTCATTGATCCGTCTATGCATCTTCATCAAATTTTACCCTAAAGATTGGAGCAGGTCCACACACTCGTGTTCTGGTGTAACTTGGGCATCCTGAGCTGTATTTGTATCCAAGGAAGTTGCTTATTTAGCCAGGTAGAACTTCAGTTTTCAGTTTGTCTAAACTGAGTTGTCTTACAAAGGAACAGGGTAACTTTACCCTCTGCTGTCGGTAACTGAGCTCTTAGATGGGAAAGAAGGCTTTGGGCTAGTACAGGCCTCTTAGCCCTAGTTCCAGGTGCCATGTTGCAACCTTTTTTCCCGCTGATCTTCCAACTTTATCAGAGCAATATTATTTATTAGATTTTCTATAAACAAAAAGTTTTCATGAACTGGCTCCTTCGTCCAGTCTGGAATTAATCAATCAATTAAGCTGGTGCACTCCAAATACCAACAGGGTGTTGAGATTGCTGAAACAAGAAAAGAACATCAGTCAGGATATGTTGGTATCCTTTTCCTGTACTTAGGATCATTTTTACATTTTTCATTAATGGTTATTATTCAAACTTTGCACGTTCTTACTTTATGAAACTGATAAAAAAGCTTGCCGCCGCTAGTATCCATTTCTCGTTCAAGAACCGCCACAGAAATGCAGATACTCACTACCTTTTTTGTGCTGGATACTCACTGTCCAATAGTGCAATAGTATCTGGATCTTCATACTTAAAGTCTGCTAAAAATTATTTGAAAATTACATAAACCTGATGAGATTATTTTGCCAACAATAAGGATTAATTATATCTTAGTTGGGATCAGGTACAAGGTACTGTTTTATTATTACAGAGAAAAGAAAATCATTTTTAATCATTCAAATTTTAATTATATAATTTGAAACTGGAAAGGGGTTCACAGTGGTTTCCCTGAGAGCACAGTAGATCTTTATTATTATTCTTGAAGAGCAGAGCAGTCGGCACATCAAGGTTTAGACTGCCACTTAGTTGAAGTCTGCTTCATGCCCATTAGAGAGTCTGTGTATATATTCATTGATCTGTCTATGCATCTTCATCAAATTGTACCCTATAGGTACTTTCAGGATCTTATATAATTTGAGCATCCTGAGCTGTATTTGTATCCAAAGGAAGTTGCTTATTTAGATGAGTTCTAGTTCCTGTACTCCTTTTTACATGTTTTTCATTAATGGCAATTATTCACACTTCAAACGTTCTTACTTTGTGAAACTGATGAAGCAGCTCAAGCCGTGCGTATCCATTTCTTGTTAAAGATGGACCTTCCACAGAAATGCACATACTCGTTACATTTTTATATAGTGGATGCTCACTGTCGAGGCCAGCCTCCTGGCAAGGCCTTTATCCCTCCAATAGTATGAGTTCTGCGAAAAAAGATCTTTATCAGAGGCCTAATTTCACAATCTGTCGGAGGCAAAGACAGTACTTTAGGGGATAATTGAAAACAATTCTATATATAGGTATGGGACCTATTATCTTTCTGTAATTTGGATCTCCATACCTTAAGGACAGAGACACACGCTCAGATTCGGGGAGATTTAGTCGCCCGCCTTTTCTTTGGGATGACTAATCTCCCCGAACTGCCTTCCCGCCAGCTAGAGTCTAAATCGCTGGCGGGATGGCACAGAGTTTTCGTTTCCGAAGTCGCCTGAAGTTTCCTCGTGAGGCAACTTCAGAAAACTTTGGAAAATGAAGCGCACCGATTGCCATCCTGCCGGTGAATTACATTTTAGCTGGCGAGAGGCTGTTCGGGGAGATTGGTCACCCTGAAGTAGAGGATATTTTTCACTAGGCAAATAATCTTCCCGAATCTGAGTGTGTCTCTGCCCTTAGTCTGCTAAAAATCATTTAAACATTAAATAAACCCAAGATTAATTTGCCTCCAATAAGGATTAATTATATCTCAGTTGGGATCAAGTACAAGCTACTGTTTCATTATTACAGCGAAAAAGAAAATAATTTTTTATTATTCAAATTGGTAATTTGAACCTGGAAACGGAAACAATATTTTATTCGGCCATGAGGGGGCGTGTCTACAAAGTTGGCATGGCTTCCGACACTGTACAGAAGTCCTGATTTTTGAGCTCAGTATATTTGTCTCTCCTCTCTGCAAGGAGACAGAGAGAGGAGTCCCCACCCCTGTGAGATGACAGAAAGGAAGGCCTGCACAGGAGGTGCTGGGAGAAAAGGTGCTGCAAGGTTCCAGATAATGTGTGTGAAAAGTCAGTAGGGAACCCCAGTGGCAGAAAAGCGCACTCTCTTTAGGGTGCGGAAGGAAAGGGGGTCCTTGTCAGGGCTCTGAAGAACAAAGCGTGCTCTTCTCAGGGCACGGAAAGCCAAAGGGAGTCCTTCTTAGGACTCTGAAGAAACTGCCACATAAGTGGCTCAGATATAAAACCATCTGAAATACTATATAAAGTTGCTCTTTGCTGGCAGGCTGTATACAGTGTCCTGCAATTAAATCTATCAATTCTCTGTGTGTGATTGTGGAGAATGATCTATGATAAATAGACTAGCAAGTACAAATAAAGAAATATTTAGTGGGGAGAACACTATGGACAGTACACACGTTGCTTACTTGAATCTCATCTTTGTAGCTAAAGGTGACAATAGACGTGCCGATTTACCTTCATATCAGGCGAACAATCGTTCGGTGCCATCTCCCATTCCCCAAACCCCGACCATCTCACACCCCCAAGTGATCACATTTACTTACCTCACACCCAGGAAGAGAATTCCCCGGCCCAGGGTTATTCCAGCGAGCATCATGGAGCATTCCTCTTCCTTCTTCTTTCTTCAGAACTCCTGGGCCACACGTATGCGAAGTAGAACCAAATAGTCCTTTCCTTCCTTTCTGATTCCGAGATGCAATCAAACCAGTCTCTGGATCTACGTTATACTAAGATCTTTAACCCTGTATTTTCTGTGTTGCCCCAGAACTCCTAGCAGTTATAGATGGCACAGTGGCAATTTCATGTATTAATACCCCCAGAACTCCTACCAGGATGACATTGAGCAAATGACACAGTGTAACTGCCAGGCAGTACTAGTGATGAAAAAGTTCTATTCCCGACAGTTTTCGTGCTGAACTCGAGGGGGATCTGCAGAGTAACGATGCCAGATACCAACCTTTTATGAATAAAATGCTTTCTCTCCTCCTCACCAAAAAAACCCAGTGTGTGTGGGCAGGAAATTCAAATATTGTTTGTGCATTGCAATCACCTCAGCTCTTCGGCTTTTCTGCAGTTGATTTAGTGCCGCCTGCTCTCTCCTGAAACAGCCTGGTGTTGGAATGCCTTGATCGCAGCATAGAGGTGAGGCTCTGCATTAATATAACTGATACAATGTCATCCGTGATCCAGACGCATACCACCATTAATTTCGATTTTTAACACTTACTAGGTGCCTAGTGATGTGTGGGCCGGCCTGAAACCCGCCAGATTACCAGCATGTTGGGTGGGTTCAAAAAAACGTCCTCTCTCCCTGCCCAAAAACCTCACATTGCTGGCTTCCTTGAATTTTAAACTCTCATCTGCCCAGCATTTTGTGACATCACCACAGGGAGGCGGGTCCATAAATAGAGGGGACAGAGTGGCCGGGTTTTGGTTTGGAGGGGGCAGGTTAGGGTCATCACTAGCGTCCGACCCTGCCTGAGCCACCTGCTGCCTGCCCACAACTACTTCCAGGTGAGTCTGCTATTTGTTCACTCCAAGTTACAAAACCGCTGTAGAAAAATTCTGGGTGGGTGTGAGGAAAATTCTGGGTGGGGGATGAGGACATTGCCCCTGGTTCAGACGCCTATGCTATGGAAGGGACACTTATATGGAATAGCTAATTAGCAGTCAAATCAAGTGCATGATGCAGGCCTGCAAAAACACCAGCACAGGCTGCAGCATGCATCTAACATTATTGCCTATTATCCCTGCTGAATAAAGATTCAGTTTGTGTTTAAATTATAGCATTGGCGACTCTGGCCAGGTTTATTGGTTTTATAATTCTGCTTCTTTGTGTGGCCTTAAAAGAAATAAGTTCAGGGCGTGTGTGTGCTGGCACATATTCACAATATACCTTTTTTTATAGCACCCCACAATGTTATTATGGTTACAGGGACCTAGCCACGTTATATTTATATTTTAATGGCCTTCAGCTTTAAATACTGCAACTGAATGTAATTTCAACAAGAATTTTTATTCCTGATTTTTTTTTTTAATTGTTAAAATGCACTATATTTTTGGGGTAATGGTGCTCAAGGGCATCCCTACAAAAGACAATTATCCAATCAAGATATTGAGGCACCATTGTGTGTTTGGGCATCGGTTCTTCTGTCTGCTGTGTAGCAGTTCTATGCTCTTACCTCAACCTTAAGCTCACAGACTAATTATTCTAAGGTTCGTTTTTAACCTTTTAATTCAGTGTGTTATCCAGTTCTCTTATCCGGTGTCTTATTGGTATTCCAATCACTAGACTACTGCAGTTGCTGCAGTGAGAATCATTATCATTACTAGTAACATATATTTATAAAGGGCCAGCATATTCTGTGGCACAGAAGCATGGGTGAAAAAACATCAAATATACAAATACTGTTTGATACCGGAAGTAAATAGGTCCCTGATCAACAGAGCTTACAGTCTAAATTATGCAATCTTCCCGTCCAGAATCAGGTTCCTTTTAATGTGAGAAAATATTCACAATGATTTATTATCCAATAATCTGGATTTATTAATATTTCATGCCATTTTCATACATTGTTTTCCGATGTTCTAGATGTAGCAAAACTCCAGGGACTGGGTAATTTAAAGGCTTACCTGTAGAGGGAGTTATTCTCCTTCTCTTTTATGTCATCGCAGATCTTCATTTCTTTTTGCCTACAATATAGAGAAATGTTTTCATCTGCTGACTTTATGGTCAATAAGCAAATCCCAGTCTGCAGATGACATGGATTTCATTTGTACAAATGACAGTTCTGTTAAAAAAAAACAAAAAACCCCAGTCTTAAACACTGTTATTGTAATGATATGTTTTAACGATATAAGGGCTCTGTAGAAGTCTGGGGGAAAATATTGCATTTTGGGTAAGAACTGCACCAGTTTTTTTGCACTTTGTCCATCATAGTATTTTCTTTTTTAAATGATATAAAGGTTTGCTTACGAACTCTGCCACAAGTGTGGTTGTGCTGAGATGGAGTGTGTGCACTTTGATGTGCATTAAAGGTACTTGCATTCAAACTCTCTGCTCTTCAGTATAGTTGTACTAAGAGCCATTGGGGTATATTTATGAAAGAATGAAGTTAGAGATCACCACAGTCCTCTCGAGTGAAAATTAGGGAGGAAAATTAGGAGGAAAGAGCAAAAAAATTGACTTCCTTGTTTGTGTGATGAAAAGTCAAGTGATTTTTTGGATTCAGGTCTGGCAAGGCACTTGGATTCGGTCAAATCTGAATCGTGTCGAAAAAGACTGAATGTTGGCCGAATCCCAAACTGATTCCTGTGAACCCAACGCTATTTGAATCTGAAAACTGCACTTTGCACATGTCACTGAGGCTCATTTATAAACACACAAATTTGCACCTGGGCAGTAACCCATAGCAACCAATCAGTGATTAGCTTTTTTCAGCCAGCTGCAGGTTGAACACTGAAAGCAATCATCTGATTGGTTGCCATGGGTTTCTGCCCAGGTGCAAATGTGCCTGGTGTTTATAAATAAGCCCCACTGTGTTTGTAAATGACCAACCCAGACTACGGCTGCCCTCCCTCTGCCAATCTTCCCAAAAGTAAGTATAAGAATGGTACATGCAAGGGGACGGGCTGGCAGTAGGTGAGGGGACAGTGAGTGAGGGGACGGGCTGGCAGTGGGTGAGAGGACAGGCTGGCAGTGGGTGAGGGGAAAGTGAGTGAGGGGACGGGCTGGCAGTGGGTGAGAGAACGGGCTGGCAGTGGGTGAGAGGACGGGCTGGAAGTTGGTGAGGGGACAGGCTGGCAGTGGGTGAGAGGACTGGCTGGCAATGGGTGAGGGGACCGGCTGGCAGTGGGTGAGAGGATAGGCTGGCAATGGGTGAGGGGACGGGCTGGCAGTTGGTGAGAGAACGGGCTGGCAGTGGGTGAGAGGATGGACTGGAAGTTGGTGAGGGGACAGGCTGGCAGTGGGTGAGGGAACTGGCAGTGGGGGCCGTAAAGATGTGTGTGGGGGGGCCCTCGGGTAGCAGCCCTTGTGGGCCTCCCACAAACCCCAGTTAAACCCTGTAAATTATCATTTTTGGTAATGGCTCATGGAACATTTTGGTTGGCATCTCAGATCAAATTACAATCATTAGCTTTTTATTCAGGAGCTCTCCAGTTTGCAATTTCAGGTTATTAGGTTCCATATTGCCCTAGCAACCTTGCACTAATGTTAATAAGAGACTGGAATATGAATAGGAGAGGCCTGAATAGACAGATGAGTAGTAAAAAGTAGCAATAACAATAAATGTGTAGCCTTACAGAGAATTTGTTTTTTAGATGGGGTCACTGACCCCCATTTGAAAGTGGGAAAGAGTCAGAGAAGAAGGCAAATAAGTTTAAAACTATAAGAAAGAAAAAATGTATTAAATTAAAAAGTTGTTTAGAATTAGCAACTGTATAACATACTGAAAGTTAACTTAAAGGTGAACCACCCCCGTTAACTCAAATAGTAACCAGCTTGCACAATGCAGTATATAAAACCAAATGTTTTCCCAAATAGCACTCACGTGGCATAATGCAGCAAGTTACCAAGGGGAGTCTGTAAAGTCTGTATCTGGTGGGTACAACCATATGTGATAATAAGGTTCAGATTGCTTTTGCCATCCTCTTCACTCTCCCTAGGCTTACAGTGTATAGCATTTAATGTAGCTGTTTTATATATCCTTTATAGGGGTGCTCTCTGCATTAGAAATTCAGCCCCTCTTCACCTTGTAGGATCACAAAAAGGTAAGTCCAGGGGAGAATGGGGCAGCATTCCGAAGGCCACTTCCAGGTTTGCTTGGGGGACAGAATTGCCCCTGATCATATTCGTTTTTGGTATGCTTCGTTATCTATTGGGTTGCTACAGAATTATTTGGGCAGTTTCTTGCATGGGAATTTCGGTCTTGTTGAGTTAAGCTGCTCAGGCAGGTCCCTATGGCCTTGGGCAGCTGCAGGAGACTCCTGGACAGGGGGTTGAGCTTTGTGCCTGAGGGTTTAAGGCCTGCTGTTGGCATAAATTATTATATAACGGTTTTATATGGTCTGCTTTCCTCACAGAAAGCCATGCATCTTGATTGTTACTGTGTATTATGGTACTGAGCTCCAGTAAAATCCTTCTTTTTAAACAGGAAACATCATTTCAAAGATGGTTCCCTCATATACAAGAATAGAATCCAATCCCAGACTGAGTGCTGTTAGTATTCCTGCAAGCTACATATTGTTCCAGTCATCAGTGATTCTACAGACACAATGGTAAATATTAAAGATTCTTAAAAAGTTCCTCTTCAAAATAGGGTCTAGACAACCATTATAGATGGACTGAGAATAATTGTAGAATAACCCCATAATATGCTGCTTATAACGCTATTGCAGCACACAAAGGGAGCAAAGTGGTAGTAGCTGCAAAGTTTGTTCCAGGTCTAGTAACCAATAGCAACCAATCCGTATTTGTTGTCTTTACTTACAGTATTTGTTGCAATAGACCAGTAATAGCTGAATAGTTAATATGGGCTGTTGCTAGCATATTTAAAGAGGTTGCTTACCTTTACATTAAATTTTAGTGTGATATTCTGAGACAATTTGCAATTAGGTTTCATTCTTTATTATTTGTGGTTTTTGTGTTATTTAGCTTTTTATTCAGGAGCTCTCCAGTTTGAAATTTCAGCAATCTGGTTGCTAGGGTCCATATTGCCCTAGCAACCTTTCACTGATGTAAATAAGAGACTGGAATATGAATAGGAGAGGCCTGAATAGAAAGCTGACTAATAAAATGTAGCTATAACAATAAATGTGCAATAACAATAAATATTGCAATAGACCAATAAAAGCTGAATAGTTACTGTGGGTTACTAGACCTGGAGCAAATTTTGCTGCTGATATTACATTTCCTGTAAAGCGCCAGCTGAAGCTGTCAGTTCCTACCTTATGGGTTATGATACTCTGTAAGGGAGTCTAATTGCTCTGCCCTCAGGAGCAGATTTATTATTAATCATAACTCAAGTTCTGACATATCAATGTAACAAAACAAGACAGAGATCAATCTTGCCTGTGTTTTCTTGCATTCTATTTAATTTGCAATCAGGTGTTTT